>NC_072423.2:78590000-79215000 GCF_028878055.3 Symphalangus syndactylus | reverse complement strand
GGAGAGCTTCCGCCCGGTCCAGCCAGGGCTCGCCCGCCACCCCACAGCTTCCAGCGGCGTCATTGAAACCAAGACACAGCCCCGTTCCCCGCGCCGCCCACCCACTCCCCCTCCTTCTGGGGTCGGCCCCGCCCGCAAGCGCCGCGCGCACCTTAACGCTCTGATCGCTGGAGCAGGTCGCCATCCGCCGCCCGTGGAAGTCGAAAGAGACATCGTGGATGAGATCCTTGTGGTCCGCCGCGATGCTGCGAGCCACAAACATGGTTTCCGTCGGGCCCGCGCCTCCGAAGAGGACAGTAGCGGCGGCGGCGCGCGGCCCACAGCCCAGCCAGACCTCGCAGCCGGGGAGCGCACGGCGCGTGCTGCCCACGCCCCCGCACCGCCCCTGCCCATCAAGCCCCGCCCACACATCCCTGTCCTTCAAGCCTCGCCCCACCCACCGGCAAGCCCCACACAGTCAAGTCCCACACAGTCCCTTGGCCCCTCAAGCCCCGCCCACGCCCCTGCCCATCATGACTTGCCCCACCCTCGGGTCCCTCAAGCCTCGCCCCGCCCCTGGCCCGTCAAGCCCCGCCTACCCCACCCCAGGGCCGTCATGCCTCGCCCCACCCTCCCGCCCCCTCAAGCCCCGCCCTGTTCCCGGCTCGTCAATCCTCGTCCCGCCCCCGGCCCGTCATGCCCTACGATCCTGGTGCGGGCTACTCCAGGCTCTGACCGTTCGGCGGCGGAGGCTGCTCTGCAAAAGGCGAGTTACCTGTGCTGAGAAGTAGTAAGAGCTTATTGGTATACTGTGCAAATGAAGAAAGATGAAAAAGTGAAGACTGCCTCTCACGGTCCTCGGCGCCGAATCATTTAAGTCGACGTTTGGATGTGTTTCCCCCTAGACACGTGCGAGGCGCGCGGAGCAGGTGGAGAAGGCGAACCGTGGGTTTGGTCTGGAGCCGCGCTCCGCCGGGACGGCTGAAGAGCAGGGAGGGCCGGGGAGACGCCTGAGGGGATGACAAGCAGTCCAGGCTCGGCAGCCGAAGAGCGAAGGCTGGACGGAGAGGAAAGGATCAGAAGTAGTAGTTTAAATGTGTCAAGATTTTACAGGTGGAACAGGCCTGGGGGTGCTAGGAGCCACCACTGGGGTAGGGAAATAGTATGAATTAGAAGAGTCCGCTTGTAGAAACGTGTCATCCCGGGGGAAGGAAGCGGCCGGGGGAAGTGGGCTGCCTGCTAGCCGGGAGCCAGAGTCCTCCGGGGAAAAGGAAGTGAAGAGGGCCAGAGCCCCTGGGAAGAGGCCTGGCTCAGATCAAGGATTCTGCCAAAACCGGAAAGTAGAGGAGCCTCTTCCGAGACGCCAACGACTCAGGGGGTTTTGCGTATCTGGAAAAGGCATTCTAGAGGGCGTAGTGGTAAAGTTAGGATGAGAGACAGTGGAAGCTTGCGTCAGGGGAGCGAAAGTACAGAAAAAAAAAATGAGGCTGCAGAAGGGACTTGCCCTTTGGATTTTGGCCAGGAATGACAAAAATGTGAGGTATGGTACAATTAGCAGGCTGGAAAGTGTTTTAAATGATTAGTCCCAGCTGTCCCCTGATGGATTGCACAGAAACCTGCAAAGAGAAGTGGCGCAATGACCTGACCTTTTTCAACCATAAATAAGATTTTATTGCTACTTTTTTTTTTTTTTTTTTTGAGAGGGAGTCTTGCTCTGTCGCCCAGGCTGGAGTGCAGTGGCGCCATATCGGCAAGCTCCGCCTCCCGGGTTCACGCCATTCTCCTGCCTCAGCCTCCCGAGTAGCTGGGACTACAGGTGCCCGCCACTACGCCCGGCTAATTTTTTGTATTTTTTTTAGTAGAGACGGGGTTTCACCGCGTTAGCCAGGATGGTCTCGATCTCCTGACCTTGTGATCCGCCCGCCTTGGCCTCCCAAAGTGCTAGGATTACAGGCGTGAGCCACCGCACCCGGCCTTTAAGAGGTGGGCCCCACCTCTTATGATTAACTGATAACAACTATAACTTTTTTGAAGGTCAAAGACACTCATTTCCAAAGAAAGTGCTCACTATAAAAGTCCAATCCAAATATATGGATTATTATAAAAATATCAAAACAGTTTAAAAATTATTGTAATTAAATTTAAATACAGACAGTAAACAGATCAGTGGTTGCCAGAGATTGTCAGAGTGGGAGTGAAGTGTTGAACTAGGTGAAACATTGGATTTTTAAAAATAGACTTTAGTTTTTAGAACACTTTCAGGTTCACAGCAAAATTGAGCAGAAAATAAGAGTTCCCGTATGTACCCCTACTGTCACACATGCACAGCATCCTCCACTGTCAACATCCCATACCAAAGTGGTACCTTTGTTATGATCAGTGAACCTACATTGACACATCATTATCACCCAAAATTCAGAGTTTGCATTAGGATTCACTCCTGGTGTTTTATGCTATGGGTTTTGGCAAATATATAATGACATGCATCCACGATTATAGTATCACGCGGAATAGTTTGCCCTGAAAATCGTTAGTGCTCCTGTTCATCCCTTTCTTCCGACAACACCTGGCAACCGTTGATCTTTCCACTGACTGCATGGTTTTGACTTTTCCAAAATGGCATATAATGGGAATCTTGGAGTGGCTAGCCTTTTCAGATTGGCTTCCTTCCTTATAGTAATATGCATTTAAGCTTTCTCCATGTCTTGTCTTGAGAGTTCATTTCTTTTTAGTGCTGAATATTATTCCATTGTCAGGCTGTAACAGTGTTTATTCATTCACCAACTAAAGGGCATTCTGGTTGTTTCTGTGTTTGGGCAATTATCAATAAAGCTCCTACAAACATCTGTGTACAGGTTTTTGTGTGGACATGTTCGCAACTCCTTTGGGTAGATACCAAGAAGCATGATTGCTGGATCATATTGTAAGAATAAGTTTAGTTTTGTTTTTTGGGGTTTTGTTTTGTTTTTTGAGACAGGGTCTCACTCTGTCATGGCAGACAGTCATGGCTCACTGCAGCTTTAAATTCCCTGGGTTCAGATGATTCTCCCACCTCAGCCTCCCAAGCAGCTGGGACTACAGGCACAGTGCCACCACACCCAGCTAATTTTTCTATTTTTTGCAGAGATGGGGTTTCACCATGTTGACCAGGCTGGTCTCAAACTCCTGGGCTCAAGCGATCCTCCTGCCTTGGCCTCCCAAAGGGCTTGGATTACAGGCATAAGCCACTGTGCCTGGCCTGGTTTTACAAGAAACTTACAAACTGTCTTCCAAAGTGGTTGTGTCAGCCAGGCCTGGTGGCTAAATTACCATGTAATCCAGCACTTTGGGAGGCCGAGGCGGGCAGATTATCTGAGCTCAGGAGTTCAAGACCAGCCTGGGCAACGTGGTGAGACCCCCGTCTCTACTAAAAATACAAAATAAAAATACAAAAAAATAGCCCCAGGAGTGGTGGTGGAGCTGAGATCGTGCCACAGGACTCCATCCTGGGCAACACAGGGAGACACTATCTAAAAAAAAAGAATTTAACACAGGAAACTGATTACATATATATCCAAGGGGTTAATTAAGAGCAAAAAGGGAACATGTGAGATTACCCAGAGACTAGTAACTACGGGAAACTGGGCTGGAAGCGTGAAAGGGAAAATAGTTTTACCCAGAGCTACCGTCATTGACTCTGAGGCTGCTGACATTGGCACCTTTACCACTAGCAGGCAGAAAGCCAGGAGCCAATGCTCCAGCTTACACTGCAGGCATCCAACAGAGCAACAGCCATGGGAGCCCACAATATCTAAACAGCTCAGGTTCCTGGAGCCTCTGCTAGTATTGCTGGAGCTAGGGCTGAATGCTGCTGCTACTGCTGCTGTTCAAATCACCCCTGAGCAGGAAGCCAGGCTCACCCATTGCCACCACTACTCAGCTATGTGAGCTGTCTCCACAAATTGGAGAAAAGGTCTTCTTCCTCCTATATCTGAATCCCCTACTGTCTCTCAATGGCAGAACCTAACTAGAAATAGAGAGCTAATAAGAGTCTGGAAAAACAAGTTTGGAGGTTTCCAGTTCGTATTCTGGAAAGAATACGACCTACAATGAAGGCTGGGCATGGCAGCTCGCACCTGTAATCCCAACATTTTGGGAGGCTGAGGCAGGCAGATCACTTGAGGTCAGGAGTTCAAGACCAGCCTGGCCAACATGGTGAAACCCCATTTCTATAAAAATACAAAAATTAGCCGGGCGTGGTGGTGAGCGCCTGTAATCTCAGCTACTCAGGAGGCTGAGGCAGGAGAATTGCTCTAACCCTGGAGGCAGAGGTTGCAGTGAGCCGAGATTGCACCACTGCACTCCAGCCTGGGCAACAGAGCGAGACTCCATCTCCAAAATATAAATAAATAAATAACCTACAATGAGTTAAGAAGCTTTCACATTTTTTTCCTGCTCTGAGCCAGTTTAAATAGCATAGGAACTGAAAGATTCCTATGAAGATTTTGTAGAAGATTCCATGAAGATTTTGTAGATGATGTTCACAAAATTTTATCAGCCTGATGCCTTTGGTGATGATAGGTATAGTTAATTTTAACTACCTTTTAAAATTATTTTATTCATGGCCTTTTCAGATTTTTTACCTTTTGTCAAGACAATTTTGATCATTTATATCTTCCTTTAAAAAATCAGCCATTTTGTGCTGGGCATGGTAGCTCATGCCTGTAATCTCAGCACTTTGTGAGGCCGAAGTAGAAACATTGCTTGAGCTCAGGAGTTCAAGGCCAGCCTGGGCAACATAGTGAGACCTCGTCTCTACAGAAAAGAAATTAGCCAGGTGTGGTGGTGCACGCCCGTATTTCAGCCACTCAAGAGGCTGAGACAGGAAGAGGATCACTTGAGCCCAGGAGGCAGAGGTTGCGGTGAGCTGAAATCATGCCACTGCACTCCAGCCTGGGCGACAGAGTGAGACACTGTCTCAAATAAATAATCAGCCATTTCACTGAAATATTTAAACTTATTAATATAGAGTTATATATGTTAATGTCTTGCAATTTGTAAAGTCTCCATATCTGATGTAAGCCTTTTTTTCTTATTTCCATTGCTTTTTGTCTTACTACCTTTGTCCTTAACATTTTACTTTTTAATGAAGTATAATACAGATTCCAAAATGTATGCATATCATAAGTGTACACAGCTCATTGGATTTTCACAAACTGAACACATCCATGCAGCCATCATCACCTCGAAAAGGGGAGCATGACTCACACCCTTAAAGCTCCCCTGTGGTCCCTTCTGGTCTCTACACCCCTCCCCCAGCAGTAACTACCGACCTCCTTCCTAACAGCATAGGTTGTGTGATGATTACTTTTATGTGTCACCATGGTTAGGCTATGAAGCCCAGTTCTTTGCTCAAACACTAGTCTAGATGTTGCTATAAAGGTATTTCGTAGATGGGATTAACATCTGCAATCAATTGTGTTCCGTGAAAGGGTCATATTAATATATACGAAGAGACCCTCAGCTGCCGAAGGAGCTGAGAAACCAAAGAAAGAGGCAGACAAATCCAGTTGGTCAGTTTTGGATGATTTATTAGGGGATTATATTTTGGGGGATTTATTAGGGGATTATATTTATTGACTTACTAGGGGAACTTACAGACAGAAGTCTTGGGTCTTGCAGTCTTGGGTGACTGCAAGATAGGCAGATCCCCACTCCATAACTCCCCAGACACACAGCTTGGGAAAAATGCCTACGTGCTCTGGAAGGAACATGTGGGTGGCTATGGTTATCACAGCCTGTGATTTCTGCAACAACAAAGGTGGTTTTGGAGGCAACTTACAATAAATAGGTGTTCCTACATAAAGAGTAATACATCAACTAGACATTTTGGAGACATTCTCAAACTCAGGGTTAGTGGGAACTTACATGGTAGACTGGCATTTTAAATTGGCCAGGGGCGGTGGCTCACGCCTGTAATCCCAACACTTTGGGAGGCCGAGGCAGGCAGATCACCTGAGGTCAGGAGTTAAAGACCAGCCTGGCCAACATGGTGGAACCCTGTCTCTAATAAAAATACAAAAACTAGCCGGGTGCAATGGCGGGCACCTGTAATCTCAGCTACTCAGGAGGCTGAGGCACAAGAATCACTTGAACCAGGTAGGCTGACACTGTATCACACCACTGCACTCCAGCCTGGGTGACAGAGCAAGACTCCATCTCAAAAAAAATAAAAAGTCACTCTTGTCCCTACAAGTTGCCTTTAAGTAAAGGAGATTAACCTTGATAAGGTAGCTGGGCCTCATCCATCCAATTGAAGGCCTTAAGGTAAAAGACTCAGGTTTCCCAAAGAAAAAAAGAATTCTGCCTCAAGTCTGTGTAACACAGAAATCCTTCCTGAGTTCCTAACCTACCCTACATATGAGAGACTCAAGACTGCAACATCCTTTCCTACCCCCTATCCAGCCCACCAGTTTGTCCTAAGGATTTTAGACTTAACAGCCTGCACAATCACATGAGTCAATTGCTTAAGAAAAACCCTTTTGTATTCCTAGAAATAAGAAAGAAAGATGTAAATATTGTCTTGTTTCTCTGGAGAACCCTGACTGATACAGATTTTACAGATTTCATACTGAGAGTGGTTCTAGAAAAACAGAATCTTTTTTTTTCTTTTTTTTTTTTTTTGAGACGGAGTCTCGCTCTGTCTCCCAGCAGGTTGGAGTGCAGTGGCGTGGTCTCGGCTCACTGCAATCTCCGCCTCCCGGGTTCACGCCATTCTCCTGCCTCAGTCTCCCAAGTAGCTGGGACTACAGGCACCCACCACCACACCCGGCTAATTCTTTTTTATTTTTAGTACAGATGGGGTTTCACCGTGTTAGCCAGGATGGTCTCCATCTCCTCACCTTGTGATCCACCTGCCTCGGCCTCCCAAAGTGCTGGGATTACAGGCGTGAGTCACCACGCCCAGCCTAGAAGAACAGAATCTTAAGGATGAGTTTTTGGAATTGGTTCTGTGGTTTCTGGAATTGGTTCTCTAATCTGGTTGGATTTTAATGCAGTAATGACTCTACTTCCAGTGGTAAAGGGAGCACCTATAGTGTGTTATGGCAATAGAGATACCCAAAATATCGCCATTGGACACTCCTACTCAAATATTCATGAGAGGCAAGGTTCTGAGTGACCATATATTTGCCACCTTAGAACATTTTTATCAAATTAATGAGTATAATGAAATTGGCTGGTGCTGTTAATTGTGCTTGACAAGATAGGGAAAGAAAGGATGAACTCAGGGTTTCAAACTCCCAGCTCAACCATTACATAACTGAATGGAAAGTTTCTGTGTCTGCCCTGAAAAAAAAGAAAGAAAGAAAATAAAAGAAAAACACATCTCCTGTAGCCACAGAGCTGACGTTTCTGAAAGCCAAATCCAGAGTATCATCCTGCAAGTGGTTGAATTATGACACAAATTGAATTCCCAACCTCACAGGAGCCTCTGCTGTTAAAGTAAGGGCAGGAATTGGGAAGGAACAGGGTCCTGAATTTTTTCTCTCTCTCCTAGTGCCTTCATATGAGAAGGACACCTAAAAATTTGAATGGGGACCTGTGGGAAGATCCTGGTGAAACTGGGGACATTGAGCTCCTAAATTCTGTGGATTCTTTTTTGCCAGTAGAAGCAAGCCTTCCACCCCATCTGAGGATATTGACTCCGCTATCAAGTGGGAACCTGTGGTGGCCTCTTCTGAGGTAGCTGCCTCAGAAGACACTGCTGATTCCTCAGGACCTACCCTAGGAACCCCTCTTTGCTTCTAGAACTATGACAAGACTCAAGTCCCTACAAGGCCCAAAAGGTGAGATACAAAATGTGACTCAGGAGGTTCACTGAGGTCCAAAAGAACTGCATGATGGTTCCAATTTGTACAGACAAATCTTGGGAATGAGTATTAGGGTGTGGGATAATGATGCAAGGAACATGAAGTTGGATTGGGGGTAATTTATTGAGATGGGCCCACTAGTCAGATCTTCTGGATTCAGTGCTGTACCTCCAGGGCTTAGAAAAGGGCTCTGACAGTTTAGTTTAGCTGAAGTATGGACCAAAAGGTGGCCCACACTAAATAAAGCTGAAATGGCAGAGCTGACTTTGTGTACTGTAGAGGAAGGTATAGGGAGGTTGGAATATTAGATTTAACATGTGACCCCTGCTCACCCACCTTAGGAGCATCCAGAGGACACATCTTTCACCATGACTGAGAAATACATTTGTGAGGGGAGCCCCTGCATCCTTGAGGAGCTCCTGTGGTTGCTTTTCCTCGTAGGTCAGAAATTGCAGTGGGATCTACTGTCACAGAACTGGGAATCCTTAGGTGCAGTGCAGATCATTGGTTTCTGGGATAGAAGGGGACAAGTGGCAACATGTAATTGCCAAAAGCAAGGAGAGCATGGTCACCATAATGGGCAGTAGAGTCAAAGCGGTAATAATAGTCTGACTGGCAGAGACCTATGGCATTGGCTGTTGATCGTGGTGTCCCTAGAAGACAGTAGACGGACAGCCTATTAAATTTTTACTTGATCTGTATAATTAGAAGAGTTCTAGGTCAAGTGAACAAACACCTAACTTGAATCATAAAAACAAAGAGTCGCAGCTCTTCACTCAATTCCCAGACCCAGAATCCCTTGAATGAAGGGAAATCAAGGTCGCCTTGAGGAAGGACCCTGCTACACTGTCAAAAATGTATACTGTTAATCTTCCTCTCAGGTGTCCCCAACAGGACCTAAGGTCTTTTACCATGGTGATTGTACATTGTGAAAAATAAAATAATCAGACTTTAGTGGAATTACTGAACTGGCTCTGAACTCACACTAATTCCAGGAGGCCATTCAGAGTAGGGGCTTATGGAAGTAAAATGGTCAATGGAGCCCAGGTCCATCTCACTCTGGGCCAGTAGGTCCCTAAACCCATCCAGTGGTTACTTTCGCAGTTCCAGGATGCATAACTGGTATAGACCAGCTACTCAGCAGCTGGCAGATTCCCCACACTGGTTCCTGTGGAGTGAGGGATATTGTGGTAGGAAAAGCCAAGTGGAAGCCACTAGAACTGCCTCTTCCTAGGAAAAATAGTAAACCAAAAACAATCCCAAATTGCTGGAGGGATTTCAGAGATTAGCGTCATCATCAAGGACTTGAACAAAGCAGGGATGGTGACTTCTACCACATCCCCTTCAATTAGCTTATTTGGCCTGTGCAGAAAAAAAGATGGCTCTTGGAGAATGACACCTGTATACTTAACCAGGTGGCCACCCCAATCGCAACTGCTGTTTCAGTTGTGGTTTCACTGCTTGAGTAAATTAACACATGCCTTGGTGCCCTGGTACTTGGTGTGCAGCTATCGATTGGCAAATGCTTTTTCCTCAATATCTGTTAATAAAGATTACCAGAAGCAATTTGCTTCCAGCTAGCAAGGCCAGCAATACATCTTTACTGTTTTATTAGTCTGCTCAGGCTGCCATAACAAAATACCACAGACCGGGTGTTTAAACAACAGAAATTTACTTTTTTTGTTTTTGTTTTTGAGACAGAGTCTCGCTCTGTCACCCAGGCTGGAGTCCAGTGGCACGGTCTTGGTTCACTGCAACCTCCACCTCCATTCAAGCGATTCTCCTCCCTCAGTCTCCCAAGTAGTTGGGATTAAGGCACACACCACCATGCCCGGCAAATTTTTGTATTTTTGGTAGAGACAGGGTTTCACCAAGTTGGCCAGGCTGGTCTCAAACTCCTGACCTCAGATGATCCACCCACCTCAGCCTCCCAAAGTGCTAGGATTACAGGCATGAGCCACTGCACCAGGCCCAGAAATTTACTTTTTCACAGTTCCAGAGGCTAAAAGTCCCAGATGGAGGTGCTGGCAGATTTGATTTCTATTGAGGACTCTCTTCTTGGCTTGTAGACAGCCACCTTTTTACTGCGTCCTCACACAGCCTTTGTTCTATGCTTATGTGTAGAGAGAAATCTCTGTTGTCTCTTCCTTTTCTTATAAGTTCACCAGTTCTATCAGATAAGGGCCCCACTCTTGTGATCTTATTTAATTTTAATTACCTCCCTACAGGCCCTCTCTCCAAACATAGTCAGATTAGGGGTTAGGACGTCAACATAAGAACTTGGAAGAATACAATTCAGTCCATAAAAATTGTCTTATGTCAGGAGTAGATTAAACTCTCTGTTCCTATCATAATATGGTCTTCAGGGATTTTGATTACCTTTCTTTTCCACAAGATATCACACCAGTTTAGTACATTTATGACATTATGCAGATTGGACCTGATGTAGCAACTGCTCTAGACTTATTAGTAAGAAATGTGCATGTCAGAGAATGGGAAATAAATCCAACTAAAATTCAGGGATCTTCTCCCTCAGTGAAATTTCCAGGGATCCAATGGTGTAGGGCATGTCAAGATATTCCTTACAAAATGAAAGACAAGTTGTTGCATTTGGCTCCACCTATAACCAAAAAAGAGGTACAATGCCCTTTTGGATTTTGGAGGCAAGACATTCTTCATTTGGGTGTGCCACTCCAGCTCATCAACCAAGTGACCCAAAAAGCTGCTAGTTCTGAGTGGGGCCCTTGGCTTCTAGTCCTGCCACACAATCTTATCTGTTCCAGCCCCCATCTATGGCCTCATACAGGGTTTCCTACAATCAGTTGACTGAGGAAGACAAGACGAAATATACCAGGCACATAGGTGGTTCTGTGTGATATGCGGGCACCCCAATATGGACAACTACAGCATAATAGTCCCTTTCTGGGACATCCCCAAGAAACAGTGGTGAAGGGAATTCCTCCCAGTGGGAGCAATCCCCAACTTTGGGCAATGAATCCAGTGGGTTTTTTTTTGAAAGGAGACATGGCAAGAGGTATAATTGTATATTCACTTATGAGATTTTGCTTGATGGTCAGGGATTTGGAAGGAACATTATTGGAAATTGGTGACAAGGAAATTTGATGTCTCTCTCTCTCTGTGAATGAGCAAAACATGGAAGATATTTGTGTTCCATATGAATGCCCACCAAATGGTGACATCTACAGAGGAGAATTTTAATAATAGGATAGAATGACCTGTTCTGTGGATGCAAGGCAGTCTCTTTCCGTAGCCACCTGGTCATGCCCAATGAGTTCATGAACAAAGCGGCCATGGTGTCAGGATGGAGGTTACACATGGGTTCAGCAACATGGACTTCCACTCACTAAGGCCAACCTGGCTACACCCACCACCAAGTGCCCAGTCTGTCAGCAGTAGATTCCAACACTGAGGCTCCAATATGGCACCATTCCCCAGGATGATCAGCCAGCTACAGGTGGCATGTTGGTTACATTGGACTCCTTCCATCATGGTAGGTCGGTATTTTGTCCTTCCTGGAGTGGACATTTAATCTGAATATGGATTTGCTTTCCCTGTACACAATGCCTCTGCCAAAACTTATCCATGGATCCAAAGAATGCCATATTCACCACTGTGGTAGGTTCTACAAAGCCTTGCTTCTATCCTATTCAGCCTGTTCTATTCTATTCACTGTTCCATTCTGCCTACTGCTTCAGGATGGTGGGGAACATGGTAAGACCAGTGACTTCCATAAGCCTGTGCCCACTGCTGCACTTTTTCTGCTGTGAAGTGAGTGCCTTGATCAGAACGGTGAAACAGCGTTTTGAAGACTCAGATACAGTGTCAGGTGGTAATGCCTTGCAGGGCTGGGGCAGTATTCTCCAGGAGGTTGTATATGCTCTAAATTAGCACCCAAGGGGCTGGGTGTGGTGGCTCATGCCTGTAATCCCAGCACTTTGGGAGGCTGAGGTTGGGGGATCACTTGAGCTCAAGAGTTTGAAACCAGCCTAAGACACATAGCAAGACCCTGTCGCTATTTTTAAAAAAAGTTTAAAAATTAGCTGGGCATGGTGGCATGCACCTGTGCTCCCAGCTACTCAGGAAGCTGAGACGGGAGGGTCACTTGGGCCTGGAAGGCCAAGGCTGCAGTGAGCCTTGATCATGCCACTGCACTCCAGCTTGGGTGACAGAGCAAGACCCTGTCTCAAAATAAATAAATATAAGTTAGCATCCAATATAGGGTGCTGCTTTGCCAATAGCCATGATACGTAAGTCCAGGAATCAAGGGATGGAAACGGAAGTGGCGCCATTCACTATTACCCCTATACTGACCCCCTAGCAAAATGTTTCCTTCCTGTTCTGTGACCTGATGCTCTGCTGATCTAAAAGTCTTAGTTCCAAAGGGAAGAGTGCTTCCACCAGGAAACACAACAGTGATTCCACTGAACTCTCAGTTAACATGCCACCCAGCCACTTGGGGCTCCTCATGCTTCTGAGTCAACAGGCTAAGAAGGGAGCTGCTGTGTTTTCTGGGGTGATTGGTCCTGGCTACCAAGGGAAAATTGGGCTGCTACTCCCCTACGGAGGTAAGTAAGAGTGCATCTGGAGTACAGGAGATCTCAATATTACTCTGCACTGTGATTCAGGTCAATGGAAAACTGTAACAACCTAATTCAGGCCACACTACTAAATGGTCCAAACTCTTCAGGAAGGAAGGTTTGGGTCACCCCACCAGGTGACAAACCATGACCAGCTAAGGTGCTTGCTGAGGGCAAAGGGAATCTAGAATGGGTAGTGGAAGCAGATAGTTATAAATACCAGCTACAACCATATGGCCAGTTACAAAAATGGGGACTGTAATTGTTATGAGTATTTCTTCCTTATTTGGTTACAATAAGGAAGTGTGTGTGTGTTTAGAAAATATCTTTGTCGGCCGGGCGCGGTGGCTCACGCCTGTAATCCCAGCACTTCGGGAGGCCGAGGCCGGCGGATCACGAGGTCAGGAGATCGAGACCATCCTGGCTAACACAGTGAAACCCCGTCTCTACTAAAAATACAAAAAATTAGCCGGGTGAGGTGGCGGGCGCCTGTAGTCCCAGCTACGCGGGAGGCTGAGGCAGGAGAATGGCGTGAACCCCGGGGGGCAGAGCCTGCAGTGAGCCGAGATCGCGCCACTGCACTCCAGCCTCGGTGAAAGAGCCAGACTCTGTCTCAAAAAAAAAAAAAAAAAGAAAATATCTTTGTCTTCTTCTCTCTCTTATTCCCTTATATTACATAAGACATATCTTAGTATTTCAGTTATAGGATACCAAAGAGAAGAGTAAACATGGCCCAAGAACCCTACGTCCTCTTCTGGGGAAGGGTCAGTGTGTCTCTGATTTTACCCAAGATAGTTGAATCAGGTGAGGTGCAAGTATGATTTTGCTGTTATCTGGAGATTAAGTATAGTTTAAGGAGATACGTAGAGGTGCCACGTTGACAAAGAGTTGACTGCAGTAGTTAATTTTATTTATTTATTTATTTATTTATTTGAGACAGGGTCTCACTCTGTTGCCAGGCTGGAGTGCAGTGGTGTGATCTCGGCTCACTGCAAACTCAGCCTCCCAGGCTCAAGTGATTCTCCTGCCTCAGCCTCCTAAGTAGCTGAGACTAAGGTGCGTGCCACCATGCCCAGCTAATTTTTGTATTTTTAGTAGAGACGGGGTTTCACCATGTTGGCCAGGATGGTCTTGATCTCTTGACCTCGTGATCCGCCCACCTCGGCCTCCCAAAGTGCTGGGATTACAGGCATGAGCCACCGCGCCCAGCCTGCAGTAGTTAATTTTATGTGTCACTGTGGTTAAGCTATGGTGCCCAGGTGTTTGCTCAAACACCAGGTCTAGAAGTTGCTGTGAAGATATTTTGTAGGTATGACTAATATCTACAATCCATTGACTTTAAGGAGATTGCCCTCAATAATGAGAGTGGGCCTCACCCATTCAGTTGAAGGACTTGAAAGCAAAGACTCTCAAGAGAACAGGGAAAAAGAAGGAATCCTGCCTCAAGACTGTAACACAGAAATCCTACCAGACTTTTTCTGGTTTGCTGACCTGCCCTACAGATTATAGACCAGCCAGGCCCCACAATCACATAAGCCAATTCCCTTAAATAAATTCATTTAAAATATATCCATATATCTCCCATTAGTTCTCTGCGAAACCCTGACTGGTATAGTTAGTTTCACTTGTTTTGTGAAGTTTCACTTGTTTTGTGCTTCCTGTACATGAAATTACACAATCTATACTTTTCTTACCCAGCTCCTTTTGTTCTACATGACATTTGTGAGCTCCATCCCTACTTTCCTCAGGTTCATCCGTGAACTGTGTGCGCACTGCGGGGTAAGACCCACCATCTGCATGTGTAGAGTTCCTGTGAGACAGGAGCCAGCAGGTGGCACTATGACATCTCATATAGAACTTGGAGATGTCCTTAACTGCAAATTCCTAGGTGTCAGCCACAGCTGAATTTTTCAGTGGTCTGTCACAGGGCAGGCAGCTTATCGTCAAACTAGAAATAAAATCTTTACATTTCTAAATTTGGTGTTAATTGAGTTGATAAAATTTGGCCGGGTGCAGTGGCTCACGCCTGTACCAGCACTTTGGGAGGCCGAGGCAGGCAGATGACAAGGTCAGGAGTTCGAGACTAGCCTGCTCAACATGGCGAGACCCCGTCTCTACGAAAAACACAAAAATTAGCTGGGTGTGGTGGTGGGTGCCTGTAATCCCAGCTACTCGGGAGGCTGAGGCAGGAAAATTGCTTGAACCCTGGAAGTGGTGGGTGCAGTGAGCCAAGATCACGCCACTGCACTCCAGCCTGGGCGACAGAGTGAGAGTCTGTCTCAAAAATAATAATAATAATAAAATAAAATAAAATTGAAGTGCTCAGGACACGGGAGGGCTTCACAGAAGTAAGCTGTGGCAGGGGGAGAGGAGAGGGGCTGATGTGCCCTCAGCCCAGCACTAGGGAGTGTCAACGCCCTGGAGGGGTCTGGGACTTTACTTGCCAGCTAATGTGTTGGGCTGCCACAGACTAGTGGATATGGATACTGGCAGGATCTGTGTTATGTATTTATTTTTTTTTATAGACAGGGTCTCACTCTGTTGCCCAAGCTGGAGTGCAGTGATGCAATCATCGCTCACTGCAGCCTCAAATTCCTGGGCTCAAGCGATCCTCCTGCCTCAGCACCCCCAAAGTTCTGGGACTACAGGCATGAACCACTGTGCCTAGCTAGAAGCCGTGTTATTATTTACAACAATCACTATGGCCATAGTGCCCCCATTTCCTTGCCCTATCTAAGTCCTAGCATGTGGGGCCGGATGACACCCGCACAAGCAGTGGCTTGCAATTCAGGACAGTCTCTGAGCTTGGGGACCCTGAATGTTTCACAATGGACAGTAAGCCTGCCTAGCCATTTGCTCTGGAAAGAGCTGCTCTTTCTATCTTCCAGGCAACTGTCCTTTGTTGTAAGCAGTGTGAGCAAACTGCCCATTGCTTTGGAGAAAGACACTATTGTTTGTCTTCCAAGGCTGTTCATTTCACCAACATTGTTGAAAAGGTAACCCAGAACAAAGGGAAGGCAGACATGCAAAGACTGCAAGGCATGCAAAAATGTGAAACATCCAGGGAGACTCCTCTGGCAACAGGAGTATAGAGGATGAGGAGGGTCCTCTTCCTCCGGGAGGTGTGGTAGGGGAGAAAAATGTGCTGCTAGAATGGAGGAGGTGGCTGCAGAATGGCACCTCTAGGCTTTCTGAGGATTCACATCAGTCCTCTGCACCAGGAGACTGCCATCTGCACAGTAATGGGCTGCCTGGGGCCCATGGCCTTGAGTGGCATTCCCCTCTGGAACTTTTGGGCAGTGGTGTTCTTCTTGTCTCCCCATAGCAAGCACTGGAGAAAATGTCATGCAGACATCCTCTGCTCCTCACTTCTGTGCTCTGGAGGGGGAGCCTATCTAAACCAAAAGAAGCCCCGAGTGCATGTTTTCCTTTCTGATTGAGGTTGAAGGCGAGAGAAGGCTCTTGCAGAGGCAGTAGCAGGGCTGAGAAGGGCAAAGCCAGGTGGCAGGAGCCCAGGAGAGCCACCTTTCTACCTTGGGTCAACAGTCCTGCTGTTGAGGGAAACCCTTGCTATTCTAGCCTCTTTCTTAGTGTCCAAGCAGCAACAGTTGGGGCAGGGATGAAGGGCTCAATCTCTTTCCTGTGAAGGGGTCAGAGAGCATTTTGGATTGACTGCCTTGCCAAAAAGAGTGTATGTTGCAGGCGTGGGATGCCTGCAGTGGCTGGGAATAAGGGAAGGGCGGGTCTTCCTTGCTGACTTCCCTGGGATCTTTTCTTCCCACTATAATTTGTATTATGTATTGAAAGGACACAATTGGAGTAAAATTACAGAATTATAGATTTTCACTGGAGGAAAGGACCTCAGAGATGGCCTAGACCAGTAGTTTCTTAGCTGAGATCCTGGGACTACTCAGGCCTTCATGGATGGGTTTCAGGGATCCAACCTTCTCCTAGTGTGATGCATTTGAGTTTCCAGAAGTTTGTCAGGTGACTGGGATCAAACCATTCCTAGGTGATGGGTAAGTAACAGAACAGATGGGTCTCTGGAGTTTAGGCAAGAAGAAGTCAGTGTAGCCAGGCAGAGTCAGACATGGCTGGGCATCAGGAAGCAGCCCTTGAGCCAGAGAAGTTCTCAGGCCGTTGTGCATCGTGGTGGCAATGGCAGCAACCTTGAGGTCCAGCAACTTCAGCATCCTGCAGGAAGGAAACTTTATGATGCCTTATGTCAAGAATTTAGTATTTAAGCAACACAATAAAAAATGGCTAGGTGTCCCTATTTAGGTGGACTTTGCTGGGGTGTGAGATTCATTTTGTGAGTCCTGAGGGAGAACACTGCATAGACAAGATGGGACCCCAGGTGCCAGACTGGAGGCCCGGAACTTTGTCCTGTAAGCAGAGGTAAGCAATTGGCAGTTCATAAGCAGGGAAACTAGCAACCACTGCAAGAACTGCAGGAATTGCCTCTGGAAGACACTGGAAGAATGAGACAGTGGGGAAGGAAGCACAGGGTCTTCCCAAGCGTTCTTTGCCCAGTACACAGTAAGTTCTTAAAAATGTTTGGACAGAGAGAGGGAAGAAGAGAGAATGCTTCATGATCAGTCCTACCAACATACTTGTAAGAATCAGCTGGGATCCACTTCAATCTTTCTGTAAAGGGAGAAATGGGAATGCATGCCACCACCAGTACTCCTCACTGCTATTGTAACTAACGTTTGCACCTCCTCTTCCCCTTGTCACAAAGGGCAGTTACTGTTCTCAAGTTCCTACGTTGTAATGGGGCTTGTTGTCCTGGGATCTGAAAAAGAAAATAGAGTTTTCGGTTAATGCGACCACTACCCGAGGGCCCATTTATTTGGGACAGCTGATGTGTAATGCTATAGTCTAGGGAGATATGGAAATTTTTTTGTAGGTCACTTTTAAGAAATAGTTTGAGATGGCTCTGGAAACTTTCTGAGCCCTTTGGTTTCCAATATTCTAGGTGAAGATTTAGTCTTCACTCTGACATCTCAACAAAGTTCATTTTGAGCATCACAGTGTGGTGGCTGAATAATGGCCCCTCAAGTATGTCCATGTCCCAATCCCCAGGACCTGTGAATAGGTTACTTTACATGGTAAAGAACCTCTGCAGATGTGAGCAAGTTAAGAGCCTTGAGATGGGGAGATGGTCGTGGCTTGTTTGGGTGGGCCCAGTGTGACGGAACAGTCCTTGTAAGGGAGTTGCAGGAGGGTCAGTGTCAGAGGAGGTGATGTCATTGGAGTGATGCGGCCATGTCTTGCAGTGAGACACTGGCTTCCCTTTGTTCTGGGTTACCTTTTCAAGAATGTTGGTGAAATGAACAGCCTTAGAAGACAAACAATAGTGTCTTTCTCCAAAGCAAAGGGCAGTTTGCTTACACTGCTTACAACAAAGGGCAGTTGCTTGGAAGATAGAGTCGCTCTTTCCAGAGCAAATAGACAGCCCTGGAAGCTGGAAGGGCCAGGGCAGGCACTATGGTCTGAATGTTTGTGTCTCCCCAAATTCATGTGTTTCATTCTAACCCCCAAGGTGATGATATTGGGAGGTGGGGTCTTGGGGAGGTGATTAGGTCATGAAGGTGGACCCTCATGATTGAAATTGGCATCCTTGTAAAAGAGACCCACCAAAAGAGCTAGCTTGCGCCTTCCAGTGAGAAGATGAGCCCTCACCAGGCACCAAATCCATCTTGATCTTGGACTTCCCAGCCTCCATACTATGAGAAATACATTTCTGTTGTTTAGAAGCCACTCAATTTGTGGTATTTTGTTATAGTAGCCCAAATAGACTAAAGCAGAATGGATATTCTCCAGGGGCCTCCTTAAGACTAATTTTAAACTTCTGACCTCTAGAACTGTAAGAACAAATTCGAGTTGTTTTAAGCAAAGTGCGTGGCCATCTGTCACACAGCAAGCCCTTGATTCTCACGAAGAATACTCTGTCGGTCTCCCCTCCCCCTGAGAACTGTGCTGGCCTGGCATGGTGGTCTTCAGCTTTACTTTCCCTTGGAATCCTGTGGAAAAGTTTTGAAGATCCTCTTGCCCAGGATCTGCCCCAGATTAACTGAATGAGAATCTCTGGGAGCAGGACCCAGCATCGTCATCATTATTACTTTTGTAAATAGATAAAAAAATCCACATGACACCGAAATGTACATATTATTAGATGTTTACTTCAAAGACACTTGACAGTTGTAGACACCCCTGTAACCAACATCTGAAACGAGATACAGAGCATCCCCATCACAACCGAAGATTATGTCTATAATGCCCCTTGCAATGAACTCCAACCCCAAGAGGCAACCACTTTCAGACTTTCATCACAATAGATGAGTTTTATCTCTTCTTAGACTTCATATAAATGGAATCACATGGTTTGTTTTTTTGGTAGGTCTGGCTTTTTTTGCTCAAAACAATGTTTTTGAGATTCACCCATGTGGTTGTATGCTCCTTTTTATTGCTGAGTAACATTTGGTTACATGAATCTATCATGATGTATTTATCCATTTTGATGGTGATGGATTTTTGAATTGTTTACAGTTTGGGGTTTTTATGAATGAGGCTGAGGTTTTGAAGCAGGGCCACAGTCTTTGACACTCATCAGAAATGGTTTCTATAGCCCCTCCCACTGGAGCCAGCCAGGTTTGGGATTGCTTCAACTAATAGAGACTAGTAAAAGATTGAACAGTGTCCCTCAAAATTCCCATGTCAAAGTCCTAATCCCTAGTGTGGCTGTATTTGCAGGTAAGACTTTTAGGGAGGCAATTACAATTAAATGAGGTCATAAGGGTGGGGCCCTGATTCAACAGGCCTGGCGTGTCCTCATAAGAAGAGGAGACACCAGAGCTCAGTCGCCCTCCCTCCCCGCACAGGTGCAGAGGGAAGGAACTGGGAGCACACAGCAAGAAACTGGCTGTTCACAAGCTAGGACCTGACCCTGCTGGCACCTTGATCTTGGACTTCCAGCCTCCAAAACTGTGAGAAAAAAATAAATATCTGTTGTTTAAGCCACCTGTCTGTGATGTTTTATTATGACAGCCTGAGTAGACTACTACAGACCCTATGTTACTTCTGAGGCTGTGTTACAAAAGGCCATGCAAATAAAAAGGCCAGGCAGCTTCCCAGAGCTGGGAGTTCTCTGGGAACACTGGCTTTAGGGCTCTGAGCCCGCCATGCTTGGAGGCCACTGCAGACACCCCAAATGGAAGTCCTGGCTGGGCCCAGTCTTCAGCTGCCCAGCCCCAAGGCTGGCGTGTGAGTGGGAGGGCCATTGAGGACAAGCTGTGCCCGACATTGGCAATCGTGGGGCAGACAAGAGCTGCTCTGCTATGCCCCTTCTCAGTTCCTGACCACGGGCAGAATCAATGGGCATGAAAAATGCTGGTTGTATTTCACCAGCGTGGGGGGATTTTTCTAGTCACACTGGATAAACTGGAACAATGTTGTATGAGCATTCTTGGAGAAGACTCTTTTGGGAACCTATTTATTTCTCTCCCCATTAAGTACATAGGAAGGAATTTCTAGGTTGAACATTAATGTTGTTATAAAGATTTGCTCTAGTTCTCCCACATGGCTGTCCTATTTTAAACTCCCCACAGCCATGTGCAAG
The DNA here is from genome assembly GCF_028878055.3 of Symphalangus syndactylus. Taxonomy (NCBI): domain Eukaryota; kingdom Metazoa; phylum Chordata; class Mammalia; order Primates; family Hylobatidae; genus Symphalangus; species Symphalangus syndactylus. Next base: position 79,194,952 of record NC_072423.2, on the reverse strand, counting down.
AGCTTCAGTCACCCTACGTCTTTGCCAACATTGGTGTGATCATCTTTTTGATGTTAGCCCTCCTAGTGAGTTTGAAAGGATTTCTCATTGTCGTTTTATTTTCAGTCCTTTGATTACAAATGATGTTAAGCATCTTTTCATTTGCTTATTGGCTATTCGTATATCATCATATCATCTTTTGTGAAACATGTATTCAAGTCTTTCGCCCATTTTTAAACACTGTGTTGTTTCTCTTTTTTTAGTTAATTTGTGGGAATTCTTTATATATTCCATATACAAGACATTTGTCAGATAAATGAGCTGTGAATATTTTTTCCCAGTCTATGTGACGTTAGTAGTTTTCAAAGCTCCACAGATGACTCCAGCATGTAGCCAAGGTTGAGACCGTTGGCCTAGTGCTTATTTCCTTCTTTTCCTGGAAGGACAAAACTGGGGTCCAGTATGCAGGGTTCGGAATCAAATCATCTGGCTTTGACTTGGCTCCAACACTTGCCTACGATGTGACCCTAGGCAAGTCACTTAAAATGGCTTCATACCTCCATTTTCTCATCTCTAAGATGGAGTTGATAATCGGGCTCTAGAAAGAGTGTTTTAATAATTAAGTAATCATAAGCAGATGTCTATGATGTCACTACATGCACAGATTATGATATTTGCAGGACAGTATCAGGTTTCAACTTAAAATTTCTCATAGTTACATATAATATCTTCTATTTTAGGCAAAATTTTCAGGTCACCAATATTTGCCATAGATAAAAGACTAGGAGTGTGGGGGTTATTATAATGCTTTAGATATATGAGGAAATTGTACAAAATAATATCTCCATGGGGTATTTATTTGTTTTTGTTTTGGGGTTTTTTATTTTTTTGAGATGGAGTCTCGCTGTGTTGCCCAGGCTGGAGTGCAGTGGCTCGATCTCGGCTCACTGCAAGCTCTGCCTCTCGGGTTCACGCTATTCTCCTGCCTCAGCCTTCTGAGTAGCTGGGACTACAGGCACCCACCACCACACCCGGCTAATTTTTTCTATTTTTAGTAGAGACGGGGTTTCCCCGTGTTAGCCAGGATGGTCTCAATCTCCTGACCTCGTGATCCGCCCGCCTCGGCCTCCCAAAGTGCTAGGATTACAGGCGTGAGCCACCGTGCCCTGCCTTTATTTGTTTTTTTAATGCCTTGTGCTTCAAGTTAAAGAAAGGAATGGGGGACAGAAACAGTGCAGGCAGCATGGGCTGGCAGTAGCACGGAGTCTGGCATTGCAGATATCCTAAATGCAAAACTTTGAGGCTGAAATTGGCATGAGACATGTCACATATTCAGCAATCCTAAATCGGTTCACTCTCATACTTGGATTCTCTGAGAATCAAGGCTCATGTCTGCAAGCAACTGTTTAAGCCTGGGACAACATAGAGCTTTAGGTAACATCAACACAGGAATCAAATCCACACTAAACATACGTGGCCTTATTAACATAGTGCTTTAATTAGAGTGACGTACATTTACAGAATGCTTTCATATATTTATTTTAGGCTGATTTATAACAACCGTGTAAGGAAATATTCGAAGAGATTATTAGGATCATCTCCATTTTGCAGATAAAGAAGCTGAGGCTCAGAGGTCACATGGTTAGTAAGGCTCAGAGCTGGCACAAGGAGCCAGATCGTCCAACTCCAAGTCCAGCACCTTTGCACACCACACCAGGGCTTCTCAAACTGCAGCTCACTTCTACAGCTCACCTGGGGGTCTTGTTAAAATGCAGATTCGCACACAATAGGTCTGGGATGGGACGAAGTGCTACTTTTTCTGATAAGCTTCAGGTAGTGCTGATACTGATCCATGGATCGTATTTTGAGTGGCCAGGCACTACACCACGCTCCATTTTAATCAATCAACTAGCCGTAGGCCTCATTATTCAATAGTTGTCATTATACACAGCTGACTGCTGAACAAAAATCACTTCCAGGTTGCCTTTCAGCTATCACCTTCCAAGGGTAAGTCCCACTGATGAGCCAAACTGCAGCTTTGTTTTCCTTAGATGTGCTCCCCTTTTCCTAGGAATGTCTAGGGGAGACAGAGCCAAAGACTGCATCCAGGGAACAAAGGTCCTTTCACCAGGAAGCTTCCCACCCTAATGTTCTTCAAGGGAGGTGACTGGAGAAATGGTTGTGAGTCAGCCTTTTCCTCACGGGAGTTCTGTCTTGGAAGAAAGATAAATAATATAGAAAATGTGGCTTATAACCTGGGAGCCAAGTGCTTTTGTGGACGGTCAATTAACACTCTTGTTCTGGAATCTATCTGCAAATGTGTATGTGTGCTGCTGCCACAGTAGAGAGCGATTCACAAAACACAAACAATGAAATGGCATAAGGTTTCTCTAACGGCAGCGGACACAGAAACATGTCCACTCCGAGAAGGCTACACAGAGGAGGAAGAAGTGTGGCATTTCCAGCTGGACATGCAGGTCCCTGGGTTCCCCAAATCCTCCCAGGCATATGCAGCTGCCAATCTCCCTGCCAGAAGAGCATATTGTCAGGCATATGAACACACCCTTTGGCACTCTGAGGGGCTTTACCCCCTCTTCTGCATTCCTGCCTGTTCTGAGGACCATGCCCCAGGTGCAAACATGCAAAAGAGCAGACCCTTTAACTGCCCACTCCCTGTGAGATGAGTTGGACCACTCCAAGCTGTTGGGTGAGAGCCAGAGCAGATCATCTGAGTCCCTGCAGACCTGGCCCAACTGCAAGTATCCCAGCAGCGGGGTGTGTGTCTATCTCCTTTTTCTTTTCTTTCTTCTTTTTAAGACAGAGTCTCCCTCTGTTGCCCAGGCTGGAGTGCGGTGGCATGATCTTGGTTCACTGGAGCCTCCGCCTCCCAGGTTCAAGCAATTCTCCCACCTTAGTCTCCCAAATAGCTGGGATTACAGCCGTGCATCACCAGGACTGGCTAATTTTTGTATTTTTAGTAGAGACAGGGTTTCTCCATGTTGGTCAGGCTGGTCTTGAACTCCTGACCTCAAGTGATCTGTACCCCCTCAGCCTCCCAAAGTGATGGGATTACAGGCGTGAGCCACTGTGCCCAGCCTGTCTCTTTTTTTTTTTTTTTTTTGAAACAGAGTCTTGCTGTGTCGCCCAGGCTGGAGTGCAGTGGCACAATCTCGGCTCACTGCAAGCTCCACCTCCTGGGTTCACGCCATTCTCCTGCCTCAGTCTTCCGAGTAGCTGGGACTACAGGCGCCCGCCACCACACCCGGCTAATTTTTTTGTATTTTTTTCAGTAGACACGGGGTTTCACCGTGTTAGCCAGGATGGTCTCGATCTCCTGACCTCGTGATCCGCCTGCCTCGGCCTCCCAAAGTGCTGGGATTACAGGCGTGAGCCACCGCGCCTGGCCCACCCCGGCCCAGCCTGTCTCTTTTTAATTCTACTTTCTTTGGTACTTCTCTCTCTTTCCTACCGTCTTCCTTGAGGCTCATCCTCCCGTGTCATTTGTCCAGACCAGAATGCTGCTCCCGCATGTCTTGCCCTAGGCCATGTCTCCTGACACATTTGGCTACTCTTTGGTATCTAGAAACACTCTCAAGGGGCTGGGGTGGATGGAGAGCTGAGGAGGCAGTTTAGGGGTTAGGGGTCTGAACAGGGCTGACCATTAGCTGGGAAGTCCCGGTTCAGCTTACTGATGGGCATCTGTTCTGATTCATCAGTGCCCTCACCGTCCTGGCCCTTACATATTTTGAATATCTCCTCTAGGCGTGGGGACACAGAAGAAGGGCAAGCAGTTCCTGTGCTGAACTAGGAAGAGCCATGCTGAGCACAGGCTTTGCAGGCAGCACTGTGCCCTCAGACCCTCCTGCAGCAGGGTGCCCTGTCTCCCCTGTGCCTCCGCAACTATGTCTACACTGCATGGAAAAGGGCACCTTCAGCTCCTGAGTGCAACAGAGAGATGGGAACAAACCAAGCTTAGCACAAGAAGGGCCAGGACAGCTAAACGTAGCTAACTGAACATCAAAGTTTTGGGAGAAAGATTGTGGAGACTGGGCTTCTTTCCCTTTGGCCTATCTTTAGAACAGGAGGATGCTCCTTATTCAGTCCCCTGAGGTTTTCCTGCATCGAGCTCTTGAATACAACAAGAATAGCAGTAGGCCATAGAGAATAATTTGCCAGGCAATTATTAAGTGTTTTCCGAAAGTGATGTTGCTTTGCAAAATGTTTTAAAATAAATTGAATGTGCATTTCCACTTAGAGATGAAGAGAAGCAGATCACTTGGCTTCATTTAATAATGATTTAGATGATGGTAAGAAGAGCAAGTAAATTCAAATTAGATTATTGATTTTCATGATTATAAATTAGAATCCAGCAAAAATAAATGACAGATACTTTTCTATATGAATACATTTTAATTCTTAGAAAGTTGCATGAAAAATATACATTAGCCACTCTGTGTGAGGAATGGATATGCTGACATTGGGATTTATAAAGTCCTTGTAGAGTCCAGCCCTTCACAATGAATTATCATACAGTCATTTTTCTCAGTGATGCTGGAGGACGACGTAATGGATTCTTCTGCATGGCTCCTGTTTCTGCCCGTTAGTGGCTGCCCTGCCTTATGATAGATGTTTTCCAGTCAACTTACAGAACTTGCTAATAATAACTCAATATTCATGGAGTAATCTGCAAACCTTAGTTTTTTTTTAGGCCAGGTGTGGTGGCAGGTGCCTGTAATCCCAGCTACTTGGGGGGCTGAGGCAAGAGGGTCAAGTGTGTGTGTGTGTGTGTGTGTGTGTGTGTGCGCGCGTGTGTATTTGTGATTCATCCATCATTACACTGATTCCATTTCTCACTGAAATTAAGGGTGTTTTCAGTGTAAAAGATGGGGGTGAGAAGGGAGATTTTTATCATCCACTCAAGGTCACTTCCAGGTGAGAAGTTTGGAATCTGGAGCTCCCACCTGGAAACAATGTTTCTGCCTCTGGACGGCATGAAGGCAATTGCTGCCAAGGTTTCTCATGCCTCATTGTACCCGGATCGTGGTTTTGTCAAGGTAGAATAAGGGACTAATACATCTTGGCAAATGCAAATATATTTGTTCAAATCATAAATGAATGAAAGCCAACTCATACATTCTTTTATCTTAAAGTTTTCTTTCTTTTTTTTTTTTTGAGACAGAGTCTCACTCTGTCACTCAGGCTGGAGTGCAGTGGCGCGATCTTGGCTCACCACAATCTCTGCTGCCCAGATTCAAGCAATTCTTCTGCCTCAGTCTCCTGAGTAGCTGGGATTACAGGCACGCGCCACCATGCCCGGCTAATTTTTATATTCTTAGTAGAGATGGGGTTTTATCATGTTGGCCAGGCTGGTCTCAAACTCCTGACCTCAGGTGATCCACCTGCCTCGGTCTTCCAAAGTGCTGGGATTACAGGCACGAGCCACCGTGCCTGGCCCCAGCTAACTTTTTATTTTGTACAGATGGGCTCTCACTTTGTTACCCAACCTGGTCTTGAACTCCTGGCTTCAAATGATTCTCCTGCCTCAGGCTCCCAAAGCACTGAGACTACAAGTGTGAGTCACGGCACCCAGCCCAAATACAGGTTATTTGGATGGCAGTACTTGTGGAGTGTAAGTTACAGCATAGAACTGCTTTCCCCTACTAGTTCTGTCCTTCAGGTCCCATATTTTGAATAGGATAATCTTGGGTTTTCCTGCTACCTATTTTGTATTAAGTCCTTCACTAAAGAGCGCCCTCTGCTTTCCTTGACCCTGTTTTTCAGTATCCTTTCAATATCCTTCAGTATCCTTCTTCATTGTCCTACTTGGCCGATTCTACTTGCGACTAAATCAATATGCCTACCACCAACCTGTGCGTCTTCCTAATTGTCACTGGTGTGCCTTTTTTCACCTTGTGACTGTCTGGGACATCTCTGTCCATTGGAGCTTATGATCTCCTATAAGTCCTTCTAATTACCAGTGTTCCATTCTGATACATATGTCAAGTGATGAGACCTCACTTTATTTTTAAACCTCTTAAGGGTTGAAGTAGGATTTGGTATATCAAGAAACAACCAAACTAATTCTAAAGCTATACCTTTATAATTATATTGAACGGAAATATAATATTGTTTGTAGAATGGAATTGGTATAAAGTGAATTTGGTTTTTTACCACATTTAATATTATATATCCATCAGCTTTTTTGGGTTGCAATCATAAACAGAGACAAGATTTATTGGAGAGCTTTTGGGGCTCACAGAATCAACAGGAGCCTAGAGAATAGGAGGGAAGCAAGGGAGCTTTGGAAGCAATGGAAACTGTTATCATTCATGTATTCATTCAGTAAGCATTTAGTGAGCATTTACTATGTGCTAGTATTTTAACCAGTCTTCTACTGGCGGGCATCCAATTTGTTGCTATTATAAACAGTGCAATTTAATGAACAAAATTTTTAAAAAATTCATTTTCTAGAGATGTATTTTTTTTTTCCGTGAATTATTTACTAAGCTTACTGGCATACTGTTTTTCATCTGAGGGGAATTTGAGGACAGGTCTTTGTATATGATCTTGAACTCTATAATGCTAAACTTCATTGCCTTGAATGATACATTGACTTCTGCAAATGAGTCATTAAGACAAAATATTTATTTATTTATTTATGAGATGGAGTCTCACTTTGTTGCCCAGGCTGGAGTGCAGTGGTGTGATCTCAGCTCACTGCAACCTCCACCTCCCGGGTTCAAGTGATTCTCATGCTTCAGCCTCCCATGTAGCTGGGATTACAGGCGTGCAGTACCACGCCCAGCTAATGTTTTGTATTTTTGGTAGAGACAGAGTTTCACCATGTTGGCCAGGCTGGCCTAGAACTCCTGACCTCAGACTATCTACCTGCCTCGGCCCCCCAGAGTGCTGGGATTACAGGCATGAGCTACCATGCCTGGTCTATTGTTTATGGAAATGTCCCATAGTTAATTTTTTTCTTAAGCAGCTAAAATATGAACTTTGATGTGCTTATGAAAGCTTTTTTGGTAAACGCCTGCCTATTTTGCTGTTGAAATGCCTAAAAGATTACTGTAAGAGAAGCTGCTTGATAGTATAAATGGAGTCTTTTCCTCTTTTACCAATCAATGCTACCTGCTTGGAAACTAATAAACCTGTTATGCATCAAGAGCCTTATAAGTGTGACTTAGGCAAAGCTGGTGAGTAGACAGTTACTGTGGTCATTGTCCTTGACAACACAGAGACCACTGAAGCTAACAGGAAGATGTTCTGGTGCTGACACAGAGAGGAAAGTCAACACAAAAACGCTCTCAGTGATGTGCACATTCCATCCCTGTTCGGTGTCCTCCTTGTGCTACATGCAGATGGCTGAGGTGTCATGGCTTAGGTGCTGCATGGTGACTGTATTAAGCCCAGACACCCTCGCTCTCATGACAGCCCCCGAGTATGATACTGAGAGTGTGAAAGGGAAAGTGTATTTTTCTATGACCTGTGGTTTCTTCTGGCCTCACAAAACTTTAGGCTTGTTTGTGTTTGACTTTTTGCTGTTTCTGCACTTTTCAGAGCACTGTTTGTGGTTTGGAGGTGAAACTTTTCTTTAAAGTTCTTGTTAACACTTAGTTTGGCACAAAGTTTGCAAATGGGCATGAAAAACATAGCACCTTTTTCACTGTGAAGGAGGCTGAGTGCTTTCAGCAGCTTTTATTTATTTTTTTTTAATTTTTATTTCCATAGGTTACTGGGAAACAGGTGGCGTTTGGTTACATGAATAAGTTCTTTAGCGGTGATTTCTGAGATTTTGGTGCACCTATCATCCGGGCAGTACACACTGCACCCAATTTGTAGGTTTGTTTGTTTTTTACTGAGTCTCGCTCTGTCAACCAGGCTGGAGTGCAGTGGCATGATCTCGGCTCACTGCAACCTCCGTCTCCCGGGTTCAAGCGATTCTCCTGTCTCAACCTCCCAAGTAGCTGGGATTACAGGTGCTTGCTAACACACCCGGCTAATTTTTGTATTTTTAGTGGAGATGGGGTTTCACCATGTTGGGCAGGCTGGTCTTGAACTCCTGACCTCACCTCGGCCTCCCAAAGTGCTGGGATTACAGGTGTGAGCCACCGTGCCTGGTCTAATTTGTAGTATTTTATCCCTCATCCCCTTCCCACCCTTTCCCCCTGAGCCCCCAAAGTCCATTGTGTTATTCTTATGCCTTTGCATCCTCATAGCTTGGCTCCCACTTATGAGTGAGAACATGATGTTTGGTTTTCCATTCCTCAGTTAGTTCACTTAGAATAATAGTCTCCAGTCTCATCCAGGTTGCTGCAAATGCCATTAATTCATTCTTTTTTATGGCTGAGTAGTATTGCATTGTGTATATATATATATATATATATATATATATATATATATATATATATCACAGTTTCTTTATCCACTTGTTGATTGATGGGCATTTGGGTTGGTTCCACATTTTTGCAGTTGTGAATTGTGCTGCTATAAACATGTGTGTACAAGTATCTTTTTCGTATAATGACTGTTTTCCTCTGATAGATACCCAGTGGTGGGATTGCTGGATCAAATGGTAGTTCCACTTTTAGTTCTTTAAGGAATCTCCACACTGTTTTCCACAGTGGCTGTATAGTTTACATTCCCATCAGCAGTGTAGAAGTGCTCCCTGTTCACCGCATCCATGCCAACATCTATTATTTTTCAATTGTTTTTATTATGGCCATTCTTGCAGGATTGTGGTATCACATTGTGGTATCGCATTGTGGTTTTGATTTGCATTTCCCTGATAATTAGTGATGTTGAGCATTTTTTCATATGTTTGTTGGCCATTTGTATATCTTCTTTTGAGAATTGTCTATTCCTGTTCTTTATCCCACTTTTTGATGGGATTGTTTGTTTTTTTCTTGCTAATTTGTTTGAGTTCATTATAGATTCTGGATATTAGTCCTTTGCAGATGTATAGATTGTGAAGATTTTCTCCCACTCTGTTGATTGCCTGTTTACTCTGCTGACTATTCCTTTTGCCATGCAAAAGCTCTTTAGTTTAATTAAGTTCCAGCTATTTATCTTTATTTTTATTGCATTTGCTTTTGGATTCTTGGTCATGAAATCTTTGCCTAAGCCAATGTCTAGAAGGGTTTTTCTTTTTCTTTTTTTTTTTTTTTTTTGAGACAGAGTCTCACTCTGTTGTCCAGGCTGGAGTGCAGTGGCGCAATCTCAGCTCGCTACAAGCTCCGCCTCCCGGGTTCACACCATTCTCCTGCCTCAGCCTCCCGAGTAGCTGGGACTATAGGGGCCCGCCACAGCGCCCGGCTAATTTTTTGTATTTTTAGTAGAGACGGGGTTTCACCATGTTAGCCAGGATGGTCTCGATCTCCTGACCTCGTGATCCGCCCGTCTCGGCCTCCCAAAGTGCTGGGATTACAGGTGTGAGCCACCGCGCCCAGCCTAGAAGGGTTTTTCTGATGTTATCTTCCAGAATTTTTATAGGTTCAGGTCTTAGATTTAAATCCTTGATCCATCTTGAGTTTATTTTTAGCAGCTTTTATTAAAGCCACTAAAATTATAAAATAATGATTCTTTAATGTGACATTTTACAAAATCACAGTTCATTGTACCTTTCTCTCCCGTGGTAGCGTATATGTATGTGAATTTCCAAACCAGGGTTCTCTTCAATTTATTTATTCAAATCTAATAAATGTTATAAGAATTATACCAAGCTGAAGGTTATTAACTAATTCTCAACAGAATTGGGTTGGAAATATCACTGGCTAGATTCAGGCTTTCAGTTCAACAAACGGACCTGCCTGAGTTCAGTACAATCAACCTTTCCTGTGTGTCTACATGAAGTCAAATAACTTACATGACCCTACTTTGTTTTAAGGGCAACTCTGAGTTGAGACTACCATAAAGATCTGTAGATCATGAACATAAGCCTGTGAGAAGAGTTGCCTCAAAGAAAGAAAGGTTATAATTTCCAAGCAGAAAGAGAAGGCACCTTTTTTGGTTACATACCTGGCATGTTACGAAAAGCTGGAGTTAAGTATTTCATTATAAGAAAAAAGAAATGATAAAATTTCTGAAAGTGTTAGACTAGGAGGAGAGAGAAAGAAACACAAAAGCTTTAGGTACCAGAAATGGGCTGGGTGCGGTGGCTGACGCCTGTAATCCCAACACTTTGGGAGGCTGGGGCAGGTGGATCACTTAAGGTCAGGAGTTCAAGACCTGCCTGGCCAACATGGTAAAACCCATCTCTACTAAAAATACAAAAATTAACCGGGCGTGGTGGCGCATGCCTGTATCCCCAGCTACCAGGGAGGTTGAGGCAAGAGAATCGCTTGAACCTAGGAGGTGGAGGTTGCAGTGAGCGAGATTGCACCACTGCACTCCAGCCTGGGTGACAGAGCAAGACTCTGTCTCATAAAAAACAAAACAAACAAACAAAACCAGAAATGGCACCACCTCATAACACTGTCACAATCTCTGCCTGAGAATGGGCAACTTCAGGAGAATGGAAGAACATGACAGTCTCACTGCTAACAGGTCTGAGTTAATTCTAGTGTAGCTAACAAAGTGAAAATATTAAGGAGAAAGGTAGCGTTTATGAGACACCCTGAAATAAAGCCTTAGCACAACTTAAAATAGACTTTAAAAGAAAACGCAGGCTGGGTGCGGTGGCTCATGCTTGTAATAATCCCAGCACTTTGGGAGGCCTAGGTGGGTGGGTCACCTGAGATCAGGAGTTCAAGCCCAGCCTGGCCAACATGGACTCTACTAAAAATACCCTATCTCTATTAAAAATGTAAAAATTAGCTGGGTGTGGTGGCGCACGCCTGTAGTCCCAGCTACTCAGGAGGCTGAGGCAGGAGAATTGCTTGAACCCACGAGGTAGAAGTTGCAGTGAGCCAAGATTGTGCCACTGCCCTCCAGCCTGGGCACAGAGCAAGACTCTGTCTTGGACAAAAATAAAAGAGACAGAAAAGGCAAATATTAATACTTTTGAGTCTGGGAAGTGATCAGTATAATTTTCTTTTGAGTTTTTTCCTCAACACACTGAGAAATTAAAGCTTTTTGAGACTCAGATAAGACATTCATAGACTCATGGACTCAGAAGCCACCTTCAGACAACATCGCACCTCCTTGTCTCAAACTATAGTGAAATTATAGAGGAAGATGTGCACGCTAAACCCAGGTTTTAAGAACACAGCACTGCAGAAATTAACCCACGTCGGGCCCTCTTCACTTCTCTTTATCTTAGACTACCAAAGTCTAATTACAGTCTTTTATAATTAACAATTTCATTTATTTAGGTTTTTTTTAGAGACAGGATCCCACTCTGTCACCCACGCTGGAGTACAGTGGTGCCATCATAGCTCACTACAACCTTGAACTCCTGGGCTCCAGTAGTCCTCCCGCCTCAGCCTTCTGAGTAGCTGGGACCACAGGCATGTGCCACCATGCCTAGCTAGTTTTTAAAATTTCTTTGTAGAGATGAGGTCTCTATAATTAATGACAAATGCTTTGTTGCCCAGGCTGGCCTCAAACTCCTGGCCTCAAGTGAGCCTCCTGCCTTGGCTTCCCAAAGCACTGGGATTATAGGCATGAGCCACCATGCCTGGTAAAAATTTTAAAACTTGAGAACAGGTGGTGTATGTTTACAAGTTCTATACAAAGCAACAGAGTAGAAATTTATGATCTTAGAGAAGTTACTGATTTTCTCTGAGCCTCAGTTTTTCATTTGTAAAACGGATATGACGATTCTTAGTACAGAGTGTTGTGGCAAGGATTCAATGAGACTGCATACGTAATGTGTCAAATACAGTGTTGTCATACAGTGGAATCTTCTTAGATGATAGTAATTCTTATTGTTAAATATGATTAATGACAAAAGCAGTCATATGTCGCTTAATGATATGTTCTGAGAAATGTGTCATTAGGAGGTTTTGTCATTGTGTGAACACCATACAGTGGACTTACACAAACCTAGATAGTATAGCCTCGTAGATACCTGGGCTATATGATATGGCCCATTGCTCCTAAGCTATAAACCTGTACAGCATGTGACCGTACTGAATACTGTAGGTAATTGGAACAGAATGGTAAGTATTTGTGCATCTAGACATATCTAATCATGGAAAAGATAGAGTAAAAATACAGTATAAAAGATAAAAATGATAACCCTGTATAGGGCAGTTACCATGAATGGAGCTCGCAGTATTAGAAGTTGCTCTGAAGGAATGTGAAGGCCTGGAACATTACTGTACTGCAGACTTCATAAACACCCTATACTTAGGCTACACTACATTCGTAAAAAACATTTTTCTTTCTTCAGTAATAAATTAACGTTAGCTTACTGTAACTTTTTAACTTTTGGGGTTTTTCTGTTTGTTTGTTTGTTTGAGACAGAGTTTCACTCTGTCGCCCAGGCTGGAGTACAGCGGCGGGATCTTGAGTCACTGCAACCTCCACCTTCCGGGTTCAAGCAATCCTCCTGCCTCAGCCTCCAGAGTAGCCAAGATTACAGGCACCCACCACCACATCCGGCTAATATTTTATATTTTTAGTAGAGATGGGCTTTCTCCATGTTGGCCAGGTTCGTCTTGAACCCCTGACCTCAAATGATCCGCCTGCCTCGGCCTCCCAAAGTTCTGGGATTACAGGAGTGAGCCACTGCACCCAGCCAGCTTTTTAACTTTATAAACGTTTAAAAATTTTTTAAACTTTTGACTCTTTTATAACACTTAGCTTAAAACACAATACATTGTATATCTGTACAAAAATATTACTTTTCTTTATATCTTTATTCTATATGCTTTTTTCTATTTTAAGAAATTTTTATTGTTTACTTTTTAAGCTTTTATGTTAAAAACTAAGACACAATACACATATTAGCCTAGGCCTACACAGGGTCAGGATCATCAAGATGTCACTAAGCATTAGGAATTTTTCTGCTTGAGTTATTGTTGTTAGGTGAAAGAAATAAAATAATAAAAAATACATGAAATAAAATTTAAAAATTATAAAATAAAAAAAGGAGTTTTTCAGCTCCATTGTAATTCTATGGTACCACAATTGTATACGTGGTCTGTTCTTGACAAAAACATCAATATGTGGCAAATGATATTCAAATAAAGTTTACTAAAAAGCTTATGTTAGTATAAGTGTGTATAATCATACATTATTTATTATAGAGCAGCATTCTTAAGTGGTACTTTCTCTTTTTTTTTTGAGATGGAGTCTCGCTCTGTCCCCAGTGCAGCTGCCAGAGCTCGGCTCACTGCAAGCTCCGCCTCCCGGGTTCACGCCATTCTCCTGCCTCAGCCTCCTGAGTAGCTGGGACTACAGGCGCCCGCCACCACGCCCAGCTAATTTTTTGTGTTTTTAATAGAGACGGGGTTTCACCATGTTAACCATGATGGTCTCAATCTCCTGACCTCATGATCTGCCTGCCTCGGGCTCCCAAAGTGCTGGGATTACAGGGCTGTTACTTTCTTTAACTTATTTGTTGTTTTTTTGTTGTTTTTTGAGACAGAGTCTTGCTCTATTACCCAAGCTAGAGTGCAGTGGTGCAATCACAGCTCAGTACAACCTCAAACTTCTGGATCCAATCAGTCCTCCCACTTAGCCTCCCAAGTAGCTGAGACGTCACTCTATGCCACCATGCCTGGCTAATTTTTTAAATTTCCTATATAGGTGGGATCTCGCCATGTTGCCCAGGCTTCTTTAACTTGTTAAAACAAAAAAGAGATATGCACCAGTTACAAAACAGATTTACAAAAGTCAATAGCTTTCCTATATCAGCATTATTCAGCTAGAAACTGCAAAGGTGAATCATCCCACTCAACACAGCAACAAAAATATAAATTGTGTAGGAATTATGTGTGTGTGTGTGTGTATACATATAAATTTTTTCCAAGTCAGGTCTTTATTGAAATTGGCAGAGGCTTCTCAATGTTTTATGAAAACTAACATTTTAACCTAAGAATATTTAAGGAAACAAATTCAATTTTTTTTTTTAGCACTAATTACTTTATTGAATAAATACAATACCAAAGGCTGGGCACCAGTAATCACACCTGCAATCCCAGCACTTTGGGAGGCTGAGGTGGGCAGAATCCTCGAGTCCAGGAGTTCAAGACCAGCCTGGGCAACATGGTGAAACCCTGTATCTACAATATATGCAAAAATTAGCCATGTGGTACTGGAGAGGCTGAGGTGGAAGGATCACTTGAGTCCAAGAGGTCAAGGCTGCGGTGAGCCAAGATGGCACCACTGCACTCCAGCCTGGGTGACAGAGCGGGACACTGTCTCACAACAAAAACCAAAAAACACAATACCAAACAAAATGCATTCAAATGCTTTCTTAAAAAACAATTTGAAAGGCCTTTCTACTCAGGCTGATGACAAACGCAGTAAAGACAGATATGGTCATTTAACATAGCTGATTTTATACAGCACTTATATCTTTTAGTCCACAAGTATATTATTAAATGATAGAGAACATTGAATACAACCATTTCTACAGAACTAAGAAATAAATTACTAAAGAAGAAAGATTTTACAAATCCCATCTTTTATACCCACCCCAACAGTCTAACTCTAAAGAGGATAAAGCCAATGACTTTCCTCACAAGACCTCATGACTAATGTTGCTTTGCTATCAAAATCTGTATTTCTGGCCCATTATGAGCATTGAGACAAGATTCAAATATTCCCAAAGAAAGAGGCATAATGCAGGTTGTGATCACCCATTCAACAACATTGAGCACTGCATCCAGAACTATCTCATCCCAGGAATTAAATAAGGTCAGCCACATTCATGGGCATTTCCTCCACTGTAGTACTGTAGAAAGTGTCAGTGTCAACAAGAATCCTCCTCTCTTCTTCAGTAACAAATTTTGTAGCCACACCTTTCTTCCTAAATCAACCACCTCTGCCAATTCTGCAAATGTCGTTTTCACAACTGGAAGGTGGATCATAGCTTATAACCAAAGACACTTATTGCACATCAATCCCACAAACCAACAAGTCAGTAGTGATCAGAACACGGTTTGACCCTGGTTGGAATTCCCTCATGATAACATCTCTCTCCTTCTCGTCCATGTCACCACGCAGAGCAGAAACTGAGGTCCGCGGCATGCATTTTCTCAGTCAGCCAGTTGACAGTGTGCTTTGTATTGAGAAAAATAACAGCCTGTGTAATGGTCAGTGTCTCGTACAACTCACAAAGTGTATCCAACTTCCATTACTCTCTCTCAATATTAATATAAAACGGATTCCTTCAAGGTTCAATTCTTCCTTTTTCACCAGAATTCAAATTGGATCTCCCATGAATTTTTTGGTCACTTCCAACAGATCAGTTGGCACTGTGGCAGAAAGCAACACAACCTGAATACTTGTATTTAATTTTTGGAAAATCTCATTATTTGATTCTTAAACCCTTGGTTCAACATTTCATCTGCTTCAACCAAAACAAAGGTTTTGATCCATTTTGGAGAAAATATCTTCTGTTTAACAAAGCAAACACTCTCCCTGGTGTACCAACAACAGTATGTGATGCTTCGGTCTGCAGTTTTTGCGTTTCATTTCGAACATTTGTTCCACCAATGCAAGCAAGACAATGCAGGCTCCCATAGAGTCTCCAGGTGCCGGAATTACTTTTTGGATCTTTAATGCAGAAAATAATAGCTCTCTGTCGAATAGCTGAAGGCTTCTCAAAACCATAAGCATAGATGCCCCGAAGAAGAGACTCCTTTAAGTTCATATCATCAAAGTTATCAACAATCTCATCCCAGTTGCTCTAGATGACACCATCTGGGTCCATTCCCTCTGGGCCGCCATGTTCTCTGTTATAATCCGAAGATCCATCAGACATGATCTGGAAAACCACTCAACACCCAACTGAAAAGCCCAATTTTCTTAAAAAACAAAACATTCTGGATGACACAAGCACTTAAGAGCAGACACAGTTCCTGATCCAACACCACAAGGCAAATCTATGGCCATCACGGGCTGAGAGCACAAGCAGGCCGGGGCAGGAGAAGAAGGCCCGGCCGGGGCAGGAGAAGAAGGCCCGGCCGGGGCGCTCCTCTGGGGGCTGCCCTGTCGCCTCCCCAATGAAGGAGGAGGCAGAGCTGCCCGATAGTTGCTGTGCTCCTTAGTCTGAGCAGCCACTGGGCCGCGCGGGCCTGCAGAGGGGTCGAGCTCCGCTGCCTGGTGTGGCTGCAGCGGGGCCGGGAGGGGAGATGGTCGCAGGGATCCGCTTCCCCGCGTGCAGGACAGCACAGCGCACGGGTGGGAGGAGACGTGGCCTGCAGGCCCAACGCACACGAGGCACCTTCCAAGTCAGCACCACTGTTACAGAGCTCAGACTCTCTCTGTCCCCGGCTCCGCGGGCCCACGTCAAGGTGATTCTGCCGTGTGCAGCACCGGCTCGTGGAGCTCCAAGGCGGGTCTTGCGGCCGCCGCTCTGCCTGCGCTTCTCTCTGCGCTCTCGGAAGGCGTTCCGCCCAGCATGGACGAACACGGGGCCTCTCGACGGGCTCCGCGGCCTTCTGCGAGCCGTGCAGGGCTGTCCTCCAGTACAGCTTGCTGCGTGGACTCGGCCAGATTGCGGAGGGACGCCGGGGTGGGGGGACGCCTGATCCGCGTCCTCTGCCGCGCTGGCGATGTCGGGATCCTAGGAGCTGGGCTCCTCGCCGTGCCCCTGGGACTTCTAGCGCCGGCTGCGCCCATGAACCCCGGAAGAAGGGGTGTTGGCGGAGCGCGCGGTCGCCTTGCGCTCCCGGAGCTCCTTGACAGTGTCAGGACGCGAGGTCCTCGTCGGGCCAGGCCTGCCAGCTCCTCCAAGGGCTTGCCGCGGTCCTCCAGCGCAGACGGGCTGTTCTTGGGGATCAGGAACTGGGCGTGCACGCGTTGCAGGTCGGAGTGCGAAGGCTCCTCCTTGGCTAGTCCGATAGCCGTGATCCCCAGGGGCCAGAAGCCTGCCTTGAAGCCGTAGGCCGCTGCTGACGACCTCAGACGCCCTCCAGAAGAGGCTGCCAAGAACTGTTCCGGTCGACCTGCGTGTCTGTGGGCTGCCCCGCCACCCCGGGGTCCGCTGGCTTTGCGTCGCCCTGCTCTGAGGGCAGCACGCTGGCGGCTTCGCGTCTCAGGGGTTTCTTGGCGTTGGGAGTGCAGACAACTGAGGCCCTCCGGAACCTCCCCAGGACCGTGGCGGGCAGGTCTCCTCCAGGGGGCTCGAGTTCTGCAAGTTCTGCAAGTCTTGCGCGCTGCCGCCGCTCTGGCCCTCTGGGGGAAACCCACAGAGGGCAGCAGGAGCAGCGGTGACTGGGGCTGTAGCACAGCTGAGCGCAGGGATCTCCTGCTGGGCGTTTTCGGCCTCCTCCGGGTCCACTGCCGTGATGGCCACCACCTCCTTGGTGCGGGGGTCGATGCCCTTGCGACCCTCCCAGAAGCAGCCCTTGCCGATGCAGTGGAGTGTGGTGAAGAGCTAGTCCGGCCCCACACGCTTCTGGCAAGTCCCGGTGGCGAGCCACGCGGCGCCGGCAGCCTGGGAGGCGGCCAGACCCAGCAGGAGGGCGGCGCGGGCCCACTTGCGCTCCCGCCCACTCGCTGGGCCCCACCCGGCCTCCCCCAACCTGTAGCCTCCGTTCGCCCGGGGACGCCGGGCCTCCCAGTCTGCTGAGCAGCGCGGGCTCTTACGTAGGAATAATATTAATCAATGGAACTATCTGTAGGGTTGTGGATTAAAATGTTAATACACTTAAAGTACTTAAAACAGTTTCTGACATAGTAAGAGTTCAATTCGTATTCGCCGTTATTATTAAGAAAAATTACGCAGAATTCATATGTGGAGAGTTCTATAAGCACTGCACTATGCACAAATGATTTGAACAAGTGGAAAGGAAGATTCAATACTGTAAAGGCAATTTCCCCCAAATTAATCTATATATCTAAAAGAGTTTCGACCAACAAGATTTTGGTGGACTTTTAAAATTTATTCTAAAATACATCTAAATCAATAAAATTTGTATATATTAGCTAGAATTAAAAAATAGTATTGGCCGGGTGTGGTGGCTCACGCCTGTAATCCCAGCACTTTGGGAGGCCGAGGCAGGCGGATCACTTGAGGTCAGGAGTTCGAGACCAACCTGGCCAACATGGCGAAACACCATCTCTACTAAAAATACAAAAATTAGCCAAGCGTGGTGGCAGGCGCCTGTAATCCCCGTTACTCGGGAGGCTGAGGCAGGAGAATTGCTTGAACCAGGGAGGCGGAGGTTTCAGTGAGCCAAAATGCACCACTGCACCCCAGCCTGGGTGACAGTGGGAGACTACGTCTCGAGAAAAAAAAAAAAAAAAAAAAAAAAAACGTAAAACAGAAGGCACTCGTGTCTGGGACTTTTTCTTTTCTTTTTTTTGACACAGAGTCTTGCTCTGTTGCCCAGGCTGCTGGAGTGCAGTGGCCCAATCTCGGCTCACTGCAACCTCTGCCTCCGGCATTCAAGCTATTCTCCTGCCTCAGCCTCCCGAGTAACTGGGACTAGAGGTGGTGTGCCATCACACCCGGCTAATGTTTTGTATTTTTAGTAGAGATGGGGTTTCACCGTGTTAGCCAGGGTGGTCTTGATCTCCTGACCCGTGATCCGCCCGTAACGGCCTCTCGAAGTGCTAGGATTACAGGCGTGAGCCACTGCGCCTGGCTTGATTTATGTTTGATAGAGATGTGAACACAATGATTTATGGCAGTAGATTTACTGAAAATAAGCTGGTGCTCTTCATCCTTATAATACCAGAGTACCTTCTAAGCCCATATACTCACTCATCCCCACGCAGTACTGCAATATAACGTGAATAAGAGTGTTAATATAGAAAGTCTTTCTTGGCCACTAAATTCCTGTGTCCAATTCTCTCCTTTGATGAAGCAATCAGTTCTTAGAATAACAGAACTATAAAAAGACCTTCAAGGTCTTCTATTATACAAAATGCCATTTTATATCCAAAACGTTGAAAGTTGGGACTAGAAATAGAAAGGAATTAGCTGGGCGCGGTGGCTCACGCTTGTAATCCCAGCACTTTGGGAGGCCGAGGCAGGCGGATTGCGAGGCCAGGAGATCGAGACCATCCTGGCTAACACGGTGAAACCCCGTCTCTACTAAAAATACAAAAAATTAGCCAGGCGTGGTGGCGGGCGCCTGTAGTCCCAGCTACTTGGAGGGCTGAGGCAGGAGAATGGCGTGAACCCGGGAGGCAGAGCTTGCAGTGAGCCGAGATCCCACCACTGCACTCCAGCCTGGGTGACAGAACGAGACCCCATCTCAAAAAAAAAAAAAAAAAAAAAAATATATATATATATATATGGGAATTAGATATCTTTTTAAAACATCTTTCTGAGGGCGGGGAATATGCATTTCTAAAAAATGCTAACATTCTTGATTCTTCTGTATTTTTCAGTGCTACCTCGCCTTTTATATGTTTCTATGTGGCAAACATATGAAAACCACAACTTCATGTCTTTTCCCAGCCCCACTATAGATGACATTGGTGTCATGAGATCAGGCTCTATCATTTGAAATGAATTAACTTCTAAAAGTTTTAGTTAAAATTTCAAATCTCAAGTAAATCAAATATTGATTAGAAAAATATAACATTATTTGAAATTAATGTTAGTGAAAAGGGTGGCTTTCCTGGGGGTGGTAAGGAGTCTTTGTGAATGTAGCACAGCTCTGGCAGTCTTCCTGGCGTGGGCCGCTGACATCAGGGCAGCGTTTAACAGGGGAATTAAGCAGCTTGGCAGTGCGGGAATTACTTCTGTGACATCATCTATGTTATGCTGCCAATAAATGTTCTGAAAAACTCTGCTCCAGAAAAGCTATGTCTGAATGAGAGAAGTCAGTTTTCCAAACTAATTTTCACCAACTCCTGCCCTCAAACAACCTAGCCATGTAAAGCAGAGAGTAACATACAAGTAGTCTTTGCAAGGCGGTGTCACTGAGAATTGAGGCTGAAAGCACCATCTTGTTTGTCCTGTCCTTTAAACACAGACACAAAGTGGATATGGTTAGCTAGGTGGTCCGTAATTATGAATCCAGAAGTTTCTATTTTCTTTCTCTCCCTTCCTCTCTTCTTCTTTGCTTCCCTCCCTCCCTCCCTCCCTCCCTCCCTCCTTCCTTCCTTCCTTCCTTCCTTCCTTCCTTCCTTCCATCTCCTTCTCTTCTTTCTTCCTTGGAAAAACATTAGAAAGGCAAAACTGCTTGCATAAAGTTTTCATCTGAAAGCTGATGCTAGAGTCTAAAAACCCAGGATGGGTAAGTACTTAAAATTTGAGCGAGTTTAAAAATCCATGTAATAAAGAAACAATCACTGTTCACTCACATAATGTATGGAAAAGTTCTTTCCCGCTTGTAAAAGATAAAAAATCAGGTTTATTTTATTTTATTTTATTTTGAGACGGAGTCTTTCTCTGTCGCCCAGGCTGGAGTGCAGTGGCACGATCTCGGCTCCCTGCAACCTCCACCTCCGAGTCTCAGCCTCCCGCGTAGCTGGGACTACAGGAGCCCCTCACCACGTCTGGCTAATATTGGTATTTTTAGTAGAGACAGGGTTTCACCATATTGGTCAGGTTGTTCTCGAACTCCTGACCTCAGGTGATCCGCCGGCCTCGGCCTCCCAAAGTGCTGGGATTACAGGCGTTGAGCCACCACGCTCAGCTGAAAAATTAGCTTTAAACAATCCAAAGTGCCCCACAAACGGTCCCTTAAGCCACATGTTTTTGTTAATTAAATCATTACTTTCATTTTAAAAGATCCCCAAAAATGTCGTAGGAAGCATCAATACAGCATTTTCCACAGTCCAGATTCTGAATCCTTTGTTTAAAAAAAGTCATTACGTGTTTCCTGGAACTGTTATTTTAAAAAGTCATCCCTATCTATTTTGGCAAGCCCTGTAAAAACATTAGCCTTCCTTCCAACAACATTTTAAAAGTTAGTCTCAGAGCTTAGCCGGAGAGAGTAAAGGATTCAAGAACCTGTGAAGCAAATCTACAGCTAAAAGAGTATTACTAAAAAAAAAATAAGCATTCAAAGTTACTTTTAGTGGATGAGAACGATGTGTTCCTGAACTTCTCTTTCTTTATTCTATAAGCCATTACTGTACATTTACTAACAGTCTGGCTAAACAGAGTGCTGGGGTACCCCTGGCTGGAAGGCACAAGGCTTTCCACATTTGCTCCCCACCCCCAACAGTGGTAATAAGAACAACCCCTCTCTTGAGTGAATAGACCGAAAAAGTCACGATTCAGCGACTGCTGCGGGTGGGACTCAGCCTTTAGAAGCAGGCGCTGTGCCTCAGAAGCCTGCTTTGTGCCACCTTCGTAACATGTTCCAAGCCCCCACTGGGTCTGGCCGACTGGGTAAGCACCCCAGGCCCAGAGCAGGACTCTCAGGGGTTTCTGTACCCATTTCTCTCCTTCAGAGCACACTCTGGCCCTCTACTTCCCACCGTGAGTGCAGATCCACAGCCCAAAGTACTGGCCAGGGCTAGAGGGGTGGGAAGAGCGTGGGGAAGACTCCCTGTCCATGGCCAGTTCCCGGAGGGCAGTGAGTCCACACAAGCTCTTACTGACACAGTGCCTCTCCCCTGGAATCTCAAGCGGCCGGGCCACCAGAGTGTCACCGACACACTGGCTTTGGTGACTTTTGATTGCCTCAGGTTCATGGCCAGCTCGGAGCACTGAGTTACTGATAGGCATGTGTGTGGACCAGCGTGGCCCATCTGGGTGCGATGCTGCCCATAGGCCACAGCACCTGAGGGCGGCGGGGGTGGCCGCAGTGTCCTATACCCTATGCCCCTGCCTCTGGCACCCAAAGGGGTGGCTTCAGCCCCTCTTCGGGCCGCATGCTGTCTCCTCTGAGGACTTGCATGACCTTTGCTATCCACTGCTAATGGGACCTGCAGTTGTCCTCTCTTGCTTCCAGTCAATGTGACCGTCTCTCATTTTACCTGGTCAGGCTCAATTCCTTCAGGATGAGCTTCTGGCTTGCTGGGAAGGTGTAGGCTCCTTGCTACCCCTCACCGCACTGTGGCAGGGTGTGGACACCAGGGTGGGCTCAACCTTGAGAGAGATCACCTTCTAAGACTGCAGTGATTATGCTAAAGAGTTCAAAAGACATGGATGGAAGATTCTCTTCTACCTTCACGCTATAAAATCCCAAGTGGTGAATTTACAATGACCAGAAGAGGCACCAACCTTTGTATTCTCCTGCATCCTGCAGGTAGGACTGGCATTGGTGATAATCAAGGAAGTTCAGAAGCAGCTTTGAGAGCATCAGCAGAAGCCAGCATGCACGACAGCAAGCGATGCTGCAACCTCACGAGAGGGGATGCCACCAGCAGGGTATAAGTCCCAGACAGCTGCAGAGACAGGAAGGTCGACGCTGCTGCAGCACAAATGGGTTCCTGAGAGCCACAGCATGGGCAGTGCTGATAGCTTTGCTACCTTTTCCTCCTGGAGATATGACCTTAGCCGGGAGAGGCACTTGACAATAAAGAGCAAGAAGAGATGGCGCCTGGACACTACAGAGAACCTTCATGTGCATTGGCTGGATGATTAAATACAGAAGTCCCTCTTATCTCTCTATTATTCTAAATCCATCATAATTTATCGATAAATCTATATACATCATGTGGGCCTATGCATGTTGCAATACATTTTAAAAACAAGTTGTGTACATATTTGTATTAGAACAAGCTGTGTGCATTTGTCCAGGATGCTGCGCACCAGGAGTAGTCCTGGTGTTCAAGGCCGACTTGTATTTCCAGGCTTGGTTGCCCTAGTCACACAGAGCACACTACTGATTGGAAAGGGATGAGTACTGTGTCTCTGTAAGGAAACTGGACAACGGGTATCCAAATGCTCTTAATTGTACCGTTATTTATTTATTTTTGAGCAGGTCGTTGTTTTGTATTTTTTTTGAGACAGAGTCTTGCTCTGTCGCTCAGGCTGGAGTGCAGTGGTGCAATCTCGGCTCACTGCAACCTCCACCTCATGGGTTCAAGCGATTCTCATGCCCCAACCTCCCCAGTAGCTGGGATTCCAGGCATGTGCCACCATGCCTGGCTAATTTTTGTATTTTTACCAGACACAGAGTTACCCCATCTTGGCCAGGCTGGACTCCAAGTCCTGGCCTCAAGTGATCTGCCCACCTCGGCCTCTCAAAGTGCTGGGATTACAGGCGTGAGCACCCGGCCCTGTACTGTTATTCTAATAGTGAAAAGTTGGGAACAATCTAAATGTCCAACAACAGGGGATTGAATAAATACATTGCAGCAGAACATTTAAATGAAACTACTAAAATTCAAGCCTAGACCATGTGTGGTGGCTTATACCTATAATCCCAGCACTTTGGGAGGCTGAGGCAAGAGGATTACTTGAGGATTACAAGAGTTCAACACAGCCCGGGCAATATAGGGAGACCCTGTCTCTACAAATAAAAAAAAACAAAACTAAAAAATTAGCTATGCTTGGTGGGGCATGCCTGTAGCTTCAACCACTCAGGAGGTTGAGGAGGGAGGATATCTTAAGCCAAGGAGGTCAAAGCTGCAGTAAGCTGTGATTGCACCACTGCACTCCAGCCTAAGTGCCAGAGTGAGATCATGTCTCAAAATAACAACAACAACAACAACAATAATAATAATAAATTAACCTTCGCTTACCACAACATCTTTTGAATTTAAATTTAAATTTTTAGAAATAGAGTCTTGCTTTGTCGCCCAGGCTGGTGTACAGTGGCGTGGTCATGGCTCACTGCAGCCTCGACCTCCTGGGCTAAAGCAACTCTTGTGCCTCAGCTTCCCAAGTAGCTGGGACTATAGGCGCACACTATCATGCCCGGCTAGTTATTGTTTTTGGTTTTTATAGAGACAGTGATCTCCCTATGTTGCCCAGGCTGGTCTTGAACTCCTGGGATCAAGCAATCTTTCCCACCTCAGCCTCCCAAAGTGCTGAGATTACAGGTGTGAGACACTGCACACTGCCATTTTTTAAACTTTGTGACTCTTGTAATAATAGTTTAAAACATAAACCCATGAGGCACAGTGGCACATGCCTATAATCCCGGCACTTTGGAAGGCCGAGGCAGGAAGACTCCTTAAGCATAGGAGTTTGGGACCGGCCTGGGCAACATGGTGAAACCTCATCTCCACAAATATTTAAAAATTAGCTAGGTGTGGTGGTGCATGCCTGTAGTCCCAGCTACTCTGGAGGCTGAGGTGGGAGAATGGCTTGAACCCGGACAGTCAAGGCTGCAGTGAGCCTTGGTTGTGCTGTCACAGAGCGAACCCAAAATTGGGGTTCAGCCTGGAAGGCCACAGTAGGTTCTTGGCTTCACATAGGAAGGAATTCAAGAGTGAGCCAACAGAGTAAAGCGAAAGCAGGTTCATTAAGAAAGTAAAGGAACGGGTGGCTACTCCGTAGGCAGAGAAGCCTGAGGGCTGCTGGTCAGCTATTTCTACGGTTACTTCTTGACCATATTCTAAACAGGGAATGGATTATTCGTGAGTTTCCTGGGAAGAAGGTGGGCAATTCCTGGAACTGAGGGTTCCTCCCCCTTTTAGACAGTATAGGGTAACTTCCTGACGTTGCCATGGCATTTTAAACTGTCAAGGCACTGGTGGGAGTGTCTCTTAGCATGCTAATGAATTATAATTATTGTATAATGAGCAGTGAGGGTGACCAGAGGCTGCTTTCCACACCATCTTGGCTTTGGTGGGCTTGGGCCAGCTTTTTTTACTGCATTGGGGTCTTTGTGACCTCTACTTTGCAAAATCAATCCTGCTGAACTGCTGTCTCCACACCACTGCACTCCGGCATGAGAAACACAGTGAGACCCTGTCTCAAAAAATAAATGAATACATACCTGCTCAGTTCTGGGGCAACTGAAAAAAAAGTAAATAAGTAAATAAAACACAAACCCATTGCACATCTGTAGAAAAATGTTTTCTTTCTTTATATCCTTATTCTGAAAGCTTATTTTTCTATTTTCAAAAATGTTAATTCTTTTAAACTTTTCAAACTTTCTTGATAAAAGCTAAGACACAAGCTGGACATGGTGGCGTGTATCTGTAATCTGAGCTTCAGGACGCTGAAGAGGGAGGACCACTTGAGCTCAGGAGTTTGAGACAAGCCTGGGCAACATAGTGAGACCTTGTCTTAAAAAAAAAGAAAAAAAACCTAAGACACAAACACACACATTAGCCCGTCCCTACACAGGGTCAGGATCATCATCACTGTCTTCCACCTCCACATATTGTCCCACTGGGAGTATTCAGGGACAGTAACATGCATGTCATCTCCTGGGATAACAATGCCTTCTTCTGGATACCTCCTGAAGGACCTGCCTAAGGCTGATTTAGAGTTAACTTTTTTTTAATAAGTTGGAGGAGTATACTCTAAAATAATGATTAAAAGTATAAAAGTAAAGACATAAACCAGGAACATAGTCATATATTACCATTATCAAGTATTATGTACCTTACATATTGTATTTATTTTATTTTACTTTATTTTATTTTATTTTTGACAGAGTCCTGCTCTGTCACCCAGGCTGGAGTGTAGTGGTGCAATCTCGGCGCACTGCAACCTCTGCCTTCTGGGCTCAAGCGATTCTCGTGCCTTAGCCTCCCAAGTAGCTAGGATTGCAGGCGTGCTCCACCATGCCCAGCTAATTTTTGTACTTTTAGTAGAGATGGGATTTCACCATGTTAGTCTGCCTGGTCTCAAGCTCCTGACCTCAGGAGATCCACCTGCCTCGGCCCCCCAAAGTGCTGGGATTACAGGCGTGTGCCACTGCGCCATACCTTATGTAATTGTATGCTAGACTTTTATATGACTGGCAGCACAGCAGATGTGTTTACACGAGCACCACTGCAAACACATGAGCAATGGGCTGTGCTAAGATGTTACGGTGGCTGCCGCATCACCAGGTGATAGGAATTTTTCAGCTCCATTATAATCTTAGGGGACTGTCGTCATATATGCGGTCTGTTGTTGAACAAAACCTTGTTATATGGCACATATTGTAGACACACACACACACACACACACAGAGAGAGAGAGAGAGAGGAGAGAGATTATGAGGAACTGGCTTGCGTGAGCATGAAGGTAAAAAGTGTCACAATCTGCCATCTGAAAACTCAAGACCCAGGAAAACCATGGCTGTAATTCCAGTTCAAGTCCAAGGGCCTGAGAACAAGGGAAGCCAGTGGTGTAAATTCCAGCCCAAGGGCAGGAGGAAACCTGTGTCCCAGCTCAAACAGTGAGGCAGGACCAAAAAAATGGGTGAGTTCCCCCACCCTCCCCTTGTGGTTCACTGAGGCCCCTAACGAATTGGATGGAGAGCAATCGACTTTTCTGAGCTACCAATTCAAATGTCCGTCCCATCCTGAACACCCTCACAGACACACCAGAAATAGTGTTTAATATGCACACCCCATGGTGCAGTCAGATTGACACATAAAATTATCACCTCAAGCTTGCCAGGGCAAAGATGCATGGCTGCTTTCTGTGGCCAGAGTGTGGGCCATGTGAAAGAGAGAGCTGGCTGGGGTGGTCTCAGATCATGTATGGAGGAGTGAGGAGGCAACAGCAGGAAAAAACAACAACAACACATGACTTTGTATGGCCAGATGGTGATGGGCTGAGAAAGGAGTCATGGGGAACCAGGTGGAGGGCATGAACTGCAGCTAAGAAACCTCCAGCAGTGAGGGGAGGAGGGGCACCAGGACCTCGACTCCATGCAAAACCCTGTAGTGCTCTGGGCGCCACTCAGAATTGGAAGTCATCTGATAAATGGGTTGAAGCAAAATTTCTAAGTGTAGCACATGATGCCTCCAAAATTCAAAGAGGACTTCCAAATGCTCTGCCTCTTTCTCAGTGGTAGGGAGGGCAAGGTGCAATGATATGTTCTTTACACTAGAATGTTTCATCATGTCTCAGACCATTTCATCTTTTAAAAACTTTAACGTGTAGTGAATTTTCTTTTCTTTTTTCAATACAGGGTCCCACTCTGTCATCCAGGCTGGAGGGCAGTGGTACAATCATGGCACATTGCAGCCTCCACCTCCTAGGCTCAAGGGATCCTCCTGCCTCAGCCTCCTGAGTAGCTGGGATTATAGGCATGTGCCACCACGCCCGGCTAATTTTGTATTTTTAGTAGAGATGGGGTTTCTCCATGTTGGTCAGGCTGGTCGCAAACTCCTGACCTCAGGTGATCTGCCCTCCTTGGCCTCCCAAAGTGCTGGGATTACAAAAGTGAGCCACCACACCCGGCCTGGATTTCTTAATATTTACAGTGTACCTGCTACACTCTGATGCATACGTCTCACCAAGGCAGCCAGAGGACTTGCAACTTCCCGCTCACCAGGTCCAGTTAACGTGACATCCTCAAACAGTGGGCTGATGTGACATTCTGCAGATGCCAAGAAGATCAAGACCCTGGTAGGCTATGTTGTGACAGAAAGTAGAGGTTCTAGGGCAAGACAGTGAGTGTGATGAATGTTGTTCATTCCAAGTAAAAACTATTTTGATCCTCTTTATTGGCAGATATTGAGAAGTATGATATTAATGGTTCAGTAGCCACATAACAGGCTTTGGAAACTATGTTGATTGTTCACACCATATACCACATTGTTTAGTCCATGCTACAGTCCATACCACCTATGATTGGGGCTCTATTTATTTATTTATTTTATTATTATTATTATTATTATTATTTGAGATGGAGTCTAGCTCTGTTGCCCAGGCTGGAGCGCAGTGGCTTGATTGCGGCTCACCGCAACCTCCGCCTCCCGGGTTCAGGCGATTCTCCTGCCTCAGCCTCCTGCACAGCTGAGACTACAGGCGTGCACCACCATGCCCCACTAATTTTTGTATTTTTAGTAGAGACAGGGTTTCACTATGTTGGCCAGGCTGGTCTCAAACTCCTGACCTCATGATCCACCCGCCTCGGCCTCCCAAAGAGCTGGGATTACAGGTATGAGCCACTGCGCCCATATTTATTCATTTATTTATTTATTTTTGAGACAGAGTCTTGATCTGTCACCCAGGCTGGAGTGCAGTGCCATGATCTCTGCTCACTGCAACCTCCGTCTCCCAGGTTCAAGCAATTCTCCTGCCTCAGCCTTCTGAGTAGCTGGGACTACAGGCATGCGCCACCACATCCAGCTAATTTTTGTATTTTTAGTAGAAACGGGGTTCCACCTTGATGGCCAGGCTGGTCTCGAACTCCTGACCTCAGGTGATCTGCCCGCCTCAACCTCCCAAAGTGCTGGGATTACAGGTGTGAGCCACTGCGCCCAGCAGGGCTCCATTTAGTTAGGTTTACAGTAGTCCACCCTTATCTGCCATGATGTATATAATTTTTGTAAGGGCCACTTGGGTAAATTGAAGGGGACTTCTACCCTCCATCCTTGAAGTTGATTATGGTGGTGCTAATCTCTGCAATTCCTTCTAGTATTGTTTCTGATTTTTCAGGGACTTCTCCCGTGTCTTCCCCCCTATGTCTACATGTCTAGAAATCATTGTAAGGTTTCTGCCAACTACTAGGTATATATCTATCCTAATTATACATGTGGGAGCCGAGAAAATAATCACAGGCCATGTTCTTGGACCCAGTGGACCCACTGCAGGGTATACTTGGGTCAGAACTCCGTGTATCATCTGCCCTTCACAACTCTGAGTGTAATTGGAGGAACATAACAGGATTTCAGGTCCCGTGGTATCTGAAGTTTCAACTCAGATTTTCTATCCATTTCCTTGGCACCATTGGGCTGCCAGGTGGCTGTAGGTTCCATTGGTGAATGGCCGGGTGTGGTGGCTCACGCCTGTAATCCTAGCACTTCGGGAGGCCGAGGCAGGCGGATCCCGAGGTCAGGAAATCGAGACCATCCTGGCTAACACGGTGAAACCCCATTTCTACTAAAAATACAAAAAATTAGCCGGGCGAGGTGGCGGGCGCCTGCAGTCCCAGCTACGCGGGAGGCTGAGGCAGGAGAATGGCGTGAACCCCGGGGGAAGGAGCCAGCAGTGAGCCGAGATCGTGCCACTGCACTCCAGCCTGGGCGACAGCGAGACTCTGTCTCAAAAAACAAACAAACAAACAAACATTGGTGAAGGACTAGGGTAATATTTATCATCTATATTTTTAGTGGTGGTACAGAGTCTTTCATTACAGAGAACTGGCAGGCTTCCCTTCAATCAATGTGCATTAGATCTGTGAACTGACTTAGCTTTGGAAATTGAATGAAGGATTGTGACTTTCCATTGCGGTGGCTAATTTCAAACTTCAGCTTCCCAGCACTTCTTTTTTTTTTTTTTTCAAATTGTCCAAGTCAAGTCACAACCTAATTGTTGTTCACCCATCTCAGCCCCTGCAACAGAGCCCACAGATCCTAACAGGTCACAGCAGCCTAACTGCCATGCTGGCCTTGCTGCCCGTGATAGTAACTTCATTCCCCTTCTGCTGCTGCCTCCCCTCTGCGATTTCAGAATCCCATCATGCCCATTGATACCTGGCATCCATTGGCAGCATCTTCCACTGGTCGGCTCTGGCCTACAAAGGACATTTCCTACCAAGCTTCTCAAAGATGGTCATGCCTCCCTCACCAGTGGGTCTTTGTGCTTTATGAAGGGAGTCTCCTCTGAGTTTTCCCAAAGAGCACAGCCAGGAAGTGGGTTCTCTGATCTCACATACTAAGCCTATTCTAATGTCTAATTTCCCTGAGCTCGTCTAGTATTCTGCCAAGGAAATTAAAGCATCCTCACCTCATTCATTGTAGGTCATCATCCTGCCCAAGCTTCAGGAAACTATCCGAGCAGTGGATGAGAAGTAGATTCAGATGCCCTGACTAGGACTCCCAAACCAAGGGGTATATTCCTATATCAATAAATCCTCCTCTATTCATCCTTATATTTGCCTCTTCCTTGGCCCAACACCTTAAGCTTTATAATTGCCCATTTTCCTCTCCTTCCTGCTGGTCCACATTAGACAGGTCTTACAATTCTTTGCATATATAAGATTTCTGCCTGGAGTTTGGACTGTTTTTCCTACCTAAACTGTGTTGGGATCAGACCCTGCTTCTTAGTATAGAGGTA
Source organism: Symphalangus syndactylus (assembly GCF_028878055.3). Classification (NCBI taxonomy): domain Eukaryota; kingdom Metazoa; phylum Chordata; class Mammalia; order Primates; family Hylobatidae; genus Symphalangus; species Symphalangus syndactylus. Next base: position 79,164,816 of record NC_072423.2, on the reverse strand, counting down.
ACAAGTGGTGGCAGGGTTTGCTTTTGGGGAGTTAGTGGCTAAAACTGAGTTTCCTTGCCCTTTGAGACACTTTCTCATGTGAGGGCTTCTGTGAATCTAGTAAGAATGGGGGTGTGCATCTGCTGGCCTGGGGGACCCAAAAAAACCTGGGATTGCAAGGTTCTCAGGCTGGTCCAAGTCCACCCAGGTATTTCTCAAGTCAATGATTTGAGGACGAGACCATTTATGGCTATGCATTCATGCTCCTTTGCATCTCTGTTTTCCTAATAACACAGTGCTGTGCCTGATTTTCATCCACACACTCTATGAATAAAATGAACGTCTCCTTGAACGCAGTTATGGAACCCCTTTGCTTCCACAACCTGCCTCAAGCTGACAGTTGCAGGTGGAAACCTGTTTGACTTTTTTTTTCAAGACTTCCAAAGCATTTAACAAAGACCAGGAACCTCCAAAATCATTATAGTTCCCCTCGCCCCAATACCACTTAGGTTCCAGAGCTGCCACACAGCCCAATGCTTTACCTTCCACCTGCACCTCATCCCAAGCCACCAGGGTGAGATCCTTAGCAATCGTGATGTTACCAGATGCCACTCACTCCAGCCTTGTGTTTCTTAGCTCTGTGTTTTCCAGCTCCAAAATCCCACCCTGAGAATCTGCTTCCTAGGCCCGTGTCTGTGACTAATTACTTTAGCCTGAGTTCCCTGAAAGCAGACCCTGAGACCAAGGCTTGTATGCAAGGACTTTATTTGGGAAAGCGCTTCTAGAGAGCAGCAGTTCAGGGAAGGAGGATGAACAGGTGAGGAGGAAAAGCAAACATAAGAAAGCCTTTCACATCCATCACCAGGCACAAATGACACTTGTTCACAATGAGACTTACTTTCTCTCTCTCTCTCTGTCTTTCTTTTTAAGACAGAGTCTCACTCTGTCACCCAGGCTGGAGTGCAATGGCACGATCTTGGCTCACTGCAACCTCTGCCTCCTGGGTTCAAGCGATTCTCCTGACTCAGTCTCCTAAGTAGCTGGGATTACAGGTGCCTGACACCACACCCAGCTAATTTTTGTATTTTTAGTAGAGATGGGGTTTCACCATGTTGATCAAGCTGGCCTCAAACTCCTGATCTTAGGTGATCCACCCGCCTTGACCTCCCAAAGTGCTGGGATTACAGGCATGAGTCACCACGCCCGGCCCCCACTGGGACTTTCTAAGGAGCCATAAGAAATGCATCCGAGAATCGGCCACCTGGAGGCTCGGTGCAGTGGCTCACATCTATAATCCCAGCACTTTGGGAGGCCGAGTTAGGAAGATCCCTTGAGTTCAGGAGTTCAAGACCAGCCTGGGCAACATAGTGAGACCTTATCTCTACAAAAAAGCTTTTTTTAAATTAGCTGGACACGTCGGCATGCACCTAGTCCCAGCTACTCAGGAGGCTGAGGTGGGAGGATCACTTGAGCCTGGGAGGTAAAGGCTGCAGTGAGCCATGATCACACCATTGTCCTCCAGCCTGGGCAACAGAGCAAGACCTTGTTTCAAAACAAAACAAAACAAAAGCAAAACAAAAAAACGTCAAATAATTGCCTTCCTGGTGTGTGAAAGGGGAAATCAACATCGGTTAAGAGTGGTGCCACTGGTGCTAACTCCTCTGCACATCTGAGTTAAGAATGTTTGAATGAATTGTGTGTTCGTTTAGGCGTTGCAAGTCACAGCATCAGAGAAGCCCCAGAGCGGAAAGTGAAAGGTGCTCAGAGATGATCATTCATATGGCTATGAACTAATTAAGATTCAGGGATTTGAATGTGTCTCCTCATAACAAGAATATACGATATATTTCATGTGAATTTTTCTAGTCAAAGAAATGTTAATTAAACTGTCTGGACTCTGTTTCACCTGGGAGAAAGTATGTTTTTGCAACAATATCAATTCTTTTGTGTTTTTTATTAACATAATAGTATTTCATTTCAGAAGCAGCCCGATATGTACATAAGCATAAAATAGTAAGAAGTGGGAAGTAATTGTGGATAAAAAGAAACCAGGCCAAGCACAGTGGCTCATGCCTTTAATCCCAGCACTTTGGGAGGCCAAGGCAGGAGGGTTCATAGGGATGTGGGCAAACATATAGTTCTAAGTTGCTGCCTATAGTATTACATTGGTTCTATTCTTTCATACAGCAATTTAACAGTGGATTTCAAAAGCTATAAAAATATCTGGCTAGGCACAGTGACTCACACCTGTAATCCCAGCACTGTGGGAGGTCAAGGCAGGTGGATGACTTGAGTCCAGGAGTTCAAGAACAGCCTAGGCAACACGGCAAGATCCCCTCTCTACAAAAAATACAAAAATTAACTGGGCATGGTGGCACACGCCTGTGGTTCCAGCTACTCAGGGGGCTGAGGTGGGAGGATTGCTTGAGCCCAAGAGGTAGAGGTTGCAGTGAGCTGAGATTGTACCACTGCACTCCAGCCTAGGTGACAGAGCAAGACCCTGTCTCAAAAAAAAAAAGCTGCAGGTGCTTTAAGCACCTTTCCCACATACCTTCAGCATGTACTTCTACATCCAGAGGCTATTTTCTGCTTTAATTTTTTTTCTGGCCATGGAAACAAGCTCAGCTTACATACAGGGCAAAGTAGGAGTGGCAGAGAGCTAAGTAGCTCTAGAAACAGTCTTCAAACCATGACAGGTGGGGAGTTAGTGGTTAAAACTGAGTTTCCTTGCCCTTTGGTCTGGAAACTTTGACAATATATTCTTTACTGCCCCCCCCAGAGTTTCCCAGCAGACTGGAAGTCCTCCTGTTGCCCACAGTGCTAACTGGTTGTTTATAAACACCCTTTCTTCTTTTCCCTTCCCCTCTCCCTTACTAGTGTTTCCTGGCATCACCTCCCATGTAAGACACTTGCTCAAATCTCCATCTCAGGGTTTGCTTCTAGACAAACCCAAATGGAGATAACTAATAAACTTTTGGACCAATAATTACACTTCTGGGTATTTATCCAAAGGAAAAGTCCTTCAAAAGAAGAGAGGTGGGCTGGGCGCGGTGGCTCACGCCTGTAATCCCAGCACTTTGGGAGGCCGAGGCAGGCGGGTCACCCGAGGTCGGGAGTTTGAGACCAGCCTGACCAACATGGAGAAACCCCGTCTCTACTAAAAATACAAAGTTAGCCAGACGTGGTGGCGCATGCCTGTAATCCCAGCTACTCAGGAGGCAGAAGCAGGAGAATCACTTGAACCCGGGAGACGAGGGTTGTGGTGAGCCGAGATCGCGCCATTGCACTCCAGCCCGGGCAACAAGAGCGAAAATCCATCTAAAAAAAAAAAAAAAAAAGGAGGAGTTATGTCTGAAAAAGATATTACAACATTTTTATGTAATAGGAAATTTGGAAACAATAGAATGTCCAACAAAGATTCACTGTTGTTCTTGCAATCACATCGACTTTTCTTTTCTTTTCCTTTTTTTTTTGAGACGGAGTCTCGCTGTCTCCCAGGCTGGACTGCAGTGGCGCGATCTCGGCTCACTGCAAGCTCCACCTCCTGGGTTCACACCATTCTCCTGCCTCAGCCTCCCGAGTAGCTGGGACTACAGGCGCCCACCACCATGCCCGGCTAATTTTTTGTATTTTTAGTAGAGGCGGGGTTTCACTGTGTTAGCCAGGATGGTCTCGATCTCCTGACCTCGGGATCTGTCCGCCTCGGCTTCCCAAAGTGCTGGGATTACAGGCGTGAGCCACTGCCCCCAGCCACATTGACTTTTCATTTACCATAATCAGGCACCATACTGGTATCCAAGGGAAGGTCGAGCATCAGGATAGAGCAGGAGACAGGAAGAGAATGAAATCTTTATTAAGGCAGCAGCAGGGGGAGACAGAGAGCAGAGCATTGATTTGAGAGATTTCTTGGGAGGCAAGAAGCAACAGAAACCAGCAGCCCATTGGATACAGAAGATAAAGGATAGAGAGATGTTGAAGATGACTTCCAGGTTTGTAGCTTGGTTGAATAAGTGATGCCATTAGCTGTAATAGGGAAAACAGAGAAAGAAGACAGTTTTATAGACAAGGTTTTTTTGGTTTTTTTTTTTGAGATGGAGTTTCACTCTTGTTGCCCAGGCTGAAGTACAGTGGCACAATCTTGGCTCACTGCAACCTCCGCCTCCCAGGTTCAAGCAATTCTCCTGCCTCAACCTCCCAGGTAGCTGGGATTACAGGGGTGTGCCACCAAGCCTGGCTAATTTTTGTATTTTTAGTAGGATGGGATTTCACCATGTTGGCCAGGCTGGTCTTGAACTCCTGACCTCAGGTTATCCACTCGCCTCGGCCTCCCAAAGTGCTGGGACTACAGGCGTGAGCCACCACGCCTAGCCTATAGACAAGGTCTTGAGTTCAGATGTGATAAGCTGAGCTGGAGAAACTTTAATTGCTTCAACACTGTTTCACTTCTACGAGCCCTCATACTAGTTGAATATGAGCCAGGGCCCCTGGACTCCTTGTGGTCGTTTGTCACAGCAGCAGTAGGAAAGGAATACAGTGTGTGTTCCTGCCAAAGCCATGGGCCTGCCATGGCTGTGCTCCTTCACAGAAAGCCACAGTGCCCATCTGGCAGCCCTCTCCTGCCCTCTCTCTGGGTTTTGGTAAGTGCTCCTGTCCCCTGCACCTTCAGGGGATTGGTAGAATTTCCACACAGTTGCTAGCCGTGAGTGTTTGGCCCTGCTTTACTGATTTCTTCTAATCTTGTCCACAACTCTGTAAATCATTCTGTCCTTAAACTCTCTTTAATTACCTTTCTTAGTGTGCCAACTGTTTCACAACTGTACATCCTCTGGGACAATGATGGATGCAGACTCAAAATTTTCAAAATAAATAAGAAGCCCTAGATTTCAAGAATTAAGGAGACTTGAGAACCATCTAACACATACAAAGGAATATGGTTCTAACAAACTACTCAAGAACTAATCATTTTCGGGCCTGGCATGGTGGCACATACCTGTAATCCCAATGCTTTGGGAGGCCAAGGCAGGAGGATCACTTGAAGCCAGGAGTTTGAGACTGGCCTGGGCAACATAATGAGACTCCGTCTCCACAAAAGAAATTTAAAAATTAGCTGGGCGTGGTGCATGCCTGTAGTCCCAGCTCTGGAGGCTTAGATGGGAGGCTCTCTTGAGCCCAAGAATTGGAGTCTGCAGTAAGCTACGATTGCACCATTATACCCTAGCCTGGGAGACAGAGTGAGATCCTGTCTCTAAAACAACAACAACAAAAGACACATGAATCATTTTTAGAATACTGATCAAAGTCACCCAGTTTTCATCTTCCTTTATCCATTATTTAGTCTTCCCTCCAAGACTAATCAAGGCAAAATTGTGATATTTATCTTAACAATGTGGTAAAGTATATATCTGTCACTCTCTGGTAACTTCTCTTCCAACAGATTTTTATGCCACCCTTTGTCCTCTGGAATGGTTCAATGCAGCTTGATTTACTAAGACTGTGCTTCTTTTTTTTTTTTTTGAGATGGAGTCTTGCTCTTTCGCCCAGCCTGACTGCAGTGGCACTACCTCGGCTCACTGCAAGCTCCGCCTCCTGGGTTCACACCATTCTCCTGCCTCAGCCTCCCAAGTAGCTGGGACTACAGGCGCCCGCCACCGCACCCGGCTCATTTTTTGTATTTTTAGTAGAGACGGGGTTTCACCGTGTTAGCCAAGATGGTCTCGATCTCCTGACCTCATGATCCGCCTCGGACTGTACTTCTATTGTAGAACCCCAAACTCAAACCTGTGTACCCCATGAGCAGCTGGGGCCAAACACTGAGACATGGTGCTTGGAGATAGAGAAAGGTTTATTCAATTTGACCAAGGTGAGAAGTCAGGAGGGCAAGATCTCTCAAATCCGTCTTAACAAAAAGGTGAAGTAGGGAGTTCTTGTGCAGCTAGACAAAAGGGAAGGGGAGTTTCAGGGAACCGATGGGAAAGTCTGTGTTTCTTCAGTCTCAGATAGTGCCTTGAACAACCAGACTTCTGGGCATCAACAGCCGGTCGTGACACCCTTAACGGCATCCATTCCGTCTGCAAAAATGTTTTGTGACCTTGAAGTTATCTTCTCTTCTTGATGAAGAAACAGCACATCAGCAGTTTATCATTACATTGAGGGAGCAAGGGATATTGGCAGAAAGCAGGCAGTTAACATGTGCAAGCAGGCAAGGGCCTGGTCAGAATGTTCATGGTTTCAGCCACTAAAAATGTGGGGTGCTGAAATCTCAAAGGGCCCGGTTACACTCCTCACTTCCCCAGTCAACATGCATTCACCCCGCAGGTGTAAGACCCATAGCTGCTCCTGGTTCCTGCCACTCTGGTGGGGTGAGGTATTATCTCATTATAGGTGTAACTGGCATTCTCTAGTGACTAAAGAGGGTAAGGTTCATATGCTTACTAGCCATTTGGATATCCTCTTCACAAAATGCCTGCTCAAAAATCTCTTGCCCGTTTTCCTATTAAGCTATCTTTCTCATACTGACTTGTAGGCATTCTTCATTTTGGGCCTGAGTCTTTTTGGGGTGTATTCATTGCAAAACTTCTACTCCGCAGTTCACCCTTTCCCTTAATGCTGTAATTTGCTGAACAGAAATCCTTAATTTTAAGGTACTTCCATTCAAAAGTTTTTTCATTGAGAAGCTGAAGGATTTTTTTTTCATTGAGAAGCTGAGGGATGAAGCTCTAAGGAGTCCCAGACCTTCTTAGAGAAGGCATGCCTGTAGCCCACTGCATGGAGAGCCCTCCCTGTGGGGGTGCATTTGTTGAACTAGCTGGAAACCTTGTACAGCTGGCTGCCATATCAAATGACCATGGACTTGGTGGCTTAAGACAACATCATTTATCCTCACTTAGTTCTAGAGGCCAGAAGTCCAAAACCAAGGTGTCTGCAGGGCTCTGCTCCCTCGGAAGGGTTCAGGGAGGAGCCTTCATTGCCTCTTCCAGCTTCTGGGTGCTCCAGGTGTTCCCCGTGGCTGAGTGACTAACCTCTGCCTCCATCTTCATATGGCCCTCTCCTGTCTCAAATCTCTCCCTGCCCTTCTCCTAGAAGGACAGTTGTCATTGGATTTAGGGCTCACTCTGATAATCCAAGATGATCTGATCTTAGGATTCGTAGCTCAATCTGCAAATACCCTTTTTTCATAGAAGGTCACATTCACAGGTTCCAGGCAGACACATTTTTGAGAGGCCCCCATTCAATCTACTCTATTGCCCTCTGGGTGTATGGGAAAGTTGCTCACAGGGAGATGTCTCACAGGAGGTACTCTGCTACAGACACACCCCCAGGAGCAAGGTGCTGGGGGAGGCTGCTGGTCACTGGAGTCAGCCCAGCAAGCACAGTTCCCCTGTGCGGTTCCCAGCAAGCCCTTTCTCCTTAAGTGTCTCTCCATTCCCCCTACTGACAAAGCTTAACACTGTGTCAGCTGGCAAAGGAAAAATATTTAAAGGGCCCAGATCCATTCTCACAGAGAAGGTGAAAAATGAAGCCTTCAGCTTAATGTCAATAAATTGATAACTGACATATTTAGGGACTATGATAGTTCATTGGAAGGCCTACCACATATTCTGTGTAGATGATGGGTTAGGTAGTTATTTTTGGAAGTTTTTTTTTTTTTTTTTTGAGACAGAGTCTCACTCTGTCACCCAGAGTGGAGTGCAACAGGCGCCATCTTGGTTCACTGCAACCTCTGCCTCCCAGGTTCAAGCAATTCTCATGCCTAGCCTCCTGAGCAGCTGAGATTACAGGCATGTGCCACCACACCCAGCTTTTTTTTTTTGAGAAGGAATCTTGCTGTGTTGCCCAGGCTGGAGTGCAGTGGCAGGATCTTGGCTCACAGCAACCTCCGCCTCTCAGGTTTGAGCGATTCTCCTGCCTCAGTCTCCTGAGTCACTTGGATTACAGGCACGCGTGACTACGCCCAGCTTATTTTTGTATTTTTAGTAGAGACTAGGTTTCATCATGTCGGCCAGGCTGACTCACTCACCTTGGTCCCCCAGAGTGCTGCAATTACAGGTGTGAGCCACCACACTGAGCCTGACAATTTTTTTTTTTGAGACGGAGTCTCACTCTGTCGCCCAGACTGGAGTGCAGTGGCGCGATCTCGGCTCACTGCAAGCTCCGCCTCCCGAGTTCACGCCATTCTCCTGCCTCAGCCTCCCCAGTAGCTGGGACTACAGGCGCCCGCCACCATGCCCCGCTAATTTTTTGTATGTTTAGTAGAGACGGGGTTTCACCGTGTTAGCCAGGATGGTCTCGATCTCCTGACCTCATGATCCGCCCACCTAGGCCTCCTAAAGTGCTAGGATTACAGGCGTGAGCCACCGCACCCAGCCCCGAAAGTTTTTTTTAAAAACTGTACTTTATTTGGTCTTTTACTAAAACCATTTTTGGAGGCTGTGGATGAAGCTGAATAAATATTAGGATTTTTTGTTAGATACATTAATTGCATTTGGTCCAAACCTAGGCAGCAGATATACTTTGTGGCTCCAAAATATGGAATGAGTGAATCCCCATCTTGATCCCATGTGGCTCATATCTATCACTTTGTAATTGCTGGCAATTTTAGAGAATTTAGGTGCATTATGTGGCTTTGAAGCCATATACAGTCTTTTGCTATATTCACTAGGTGATGGTAGTTTATGAAATACTGTGTAAGATAATGTGCCTGGTTTCCATTTCTAAATGAAATACTGTTTATTTTTTTTTTTTTATTTTTATTTTTTTTTTTTTGAGACAGAGTCTCGCTCTGTCGCCCGGGCTGGAGTGCAGTGGCGCAATCTCGGCTCACTGCAAGCTCCGCCTCCCGGGTTCACGCCATTCTCCTGCCTCAGCCTCCGAGTAGCTGGGACTACAGGCGCCCGCCACCGCGCCCGGCTAATTTTTTGTATTTTTTTAGTAGAGACGGGGTTTCACCGTGGTCTCGATCTCCTGACCTCGTGATCCGCCCGCCGCGGCCTCCCAAAGTGCTGGGATTACAAGCGTGAGCCACCGCGCCCAGCCGAAATACTGTTTATTTTTATTTAAATTTAAAAAGTTTTCAATCTTGAGTGAGGAATTTTTTAGTTTTATTGAGGTTGGCATACATATAATAAAGCCCAAAAAAATCTTAAATGTGGAGCTCAATGACATTTTATACACACACGTACAAATATGTGTATATTATACACAACAGTGTACCACCAACCAAATCAAGATATGGAATATTTCCAGGACCCCTTAAGATTCTGTCATGCTTCTTCCCAGGCAACACCCCCACCCTACCAGAGGCACCCCCCAGCTTCCTCCAGAGGTAATCACTATTCTGTTGTCTACTTTTGAACTTCATATAAAATGGAAACATATAGTTATGCTCTTTTGGATGTAGCACGATTTATTGAAGACACATTACTTTAGCCTTTGAGAAATACACACACACAAAGACACACACCAGATGACTATATGTGTGAACCTGTTTCTTGACTTTGTTTAGTTCCACTGGTCAGCTTGCCTTGGTCAGCTTGCCTTTCCTTGCCTCAATACCACATATCTTTATAAGAGATCTTGATATCTGGAGGGATAATGTCTTCCAGATCTGTTCTTCTTCTTGGCTACTTTTGGCCCTTGAGTTCATCTTTAGACTCTATTCTGTTCCATTCTTCTATTTGTCTATCTTCACACTAAGAACATGCTGTTTTAATTATTGTAGCTTTAGAGTAAATCTTATTATCTGGTGAGGTAAAACTTCCATTTTCTTCTTCCTTAAGATTATTTTGGCTATTCTTGGCCCCTTGCATTTTTATTTGTAAATGGTAGCATCAGCTTGTCAATTTCCACTACAAAAATATGGTGAGATTTTGATTGAGATTGCACTGAATTCATACATGACTTTGAGAAGTACTGGCAACTTTACAATACTAAAGTTTCCAAGACATTACGTCATATATCCTTCCATTTATTTAGTTCTTCTTTCATTCCTCTGAGTGATATGTTGTGGTTTTCAGACTTCAGGTTTTCCTAATCTTCTGTTAAGAATTTTTCTGAATAGTTTATATTCCAATGTTTAAAAATTTTCTAGTTGCTGTTGCTATGTAGAAATACAACTGCTTTTTCTGCCGGGCACAGTGGCTCATGCCTGTAATCCCAGCACTCTGGGAAGCCAAGGCGGGCAGATCACGAGGTCAGGAGATCAAGACTATCCTGGCTAACACGGTGAAACTCCATCTCTACTAAAAAATTAGCCAGGCGTGGTGGCAGGCACCTGTATTCCCAGCTACTTGGGAGGCTGAGGAGGGAGAATGGCATGAACCCAGGAGGCGGAGGTTGCAATGAGCTGAGATCGCACTGCTGAACTCCAGCCTGGGTGACAGAGCAAGACTATGTCAAAAAAAAAAAAAAAAATACAACTGCTTTTTCTTATATTGACTTTGTATTCACAGACACTGCTAAATTCAAATTGTTTTTCTAATTTTTTTATTTTTAGAGATGGAGTCTCACTATGTTACCCAGGCTGGTCTCCAACTACTGGCCTCAAGTGATCCTCCCACTTTGACTTCCCAAAGTGCTCAGATTACAGGTGTGAGCCACTGCACCTAGCCTAAATTCACTCATTAGACTTATTAGTCTAATATTTTACCTGTAGATTACTTTGGATTTTCTATGTGTACAACATATTGGCTATAATATCAACTTTCTTTCATCCTTTCCAATCATTATACCACTTCTTAATTTTCCTCACTTGTTGCTATAACTATACAGTGTAGAACAGAAATGATGATAGTGGCCATCCTTGTCCTGTGTCCAAGCTCAAGTGGGGATACAATCACTCAGAAAACTGTTCAGCAGTGTATGTTGAACATATAGATACACTGCAATCCAGCAATCCCACTCCTAGATATATGCCCACAAGAAATGAGTGTATGTCTACCAAAAGACAAGGACAAACATGTCCTTAATGGTTCTCTTCATGATAAGGCCAGACTGGAAACAACCAAATTCAGAACAAATAAACGGTAGTAGACTCAAACAATCATATGCTATTTAGCAGCAAGAATGAACAAACTATTCCTACAACATGGATGACTCTCACTAACTTGAGCAAAAGCAGTCAGACATTAAAAAGCACATATTACATAATTAAACAAAGTTCAAAAAAGTCAAAACTAATCTACAGTGTTAGAGGGCATGGGGCTTGTTACTTAAGGGGGAGGATTTAGGATGGCGCTCCAGGGGCTTTCTGAAGGACAGATAAAGTTCCTGTTCTTGGCCTGAGTATTGATAGACAGCTATGTTCACTCTGTAAAAACTCCCTAAGCTATGCACTTGTGATTTGTGTGCATTTTTGTGTATATTTCAATTAAAAGTTTATTAAAAACTACATATACTTAACTGAAGTTCATTCTACTGTAATCTGTACAATCTGTATTTGTATAACAAATGTCTGCCCAGCTCTACAAATGTACAGCTCTTGTAGACACTAGGCTTTTAGGCTGTATTTTGATATGTTTGTGCCTCTGAAGTTCTAGCTATAAGGGCCGTTTTAGTCTGTTTGTGCTGCTGTAACGAAATAGCTGCAAGTGTGTAATTTACAAATAACAGAAATTTATTTCTCACAGTTCCGGAGGCTGAGAAGTCCAAGGTCAAGGCACCAGCAGGTTTGGTGTCTGCTGAAGGCCCATTCCTCATGGTGCCACCTAGGGGCCTTCACATGGCAGGACAGAAGGGCAAAAAGGGCCTAAGCTAATTCCCTCCAGTCCTTTTATGAGGCACTAATCAAATTCATGAACGCTCATAACTTAATCACTTCCCAAAATGCCAACCTCTTAATAGTGCCACCATGAGGATAAAGTTTCAACGTGAATTTTGGAGGGGACACCATTATTCAAACCACAGGAGGGGCTATGGGTAGTAAATAGAGTCTTCTCCGAAAGGGGTATAAATCATACATTGCGGGGAGAGAGCCTCTTAAACAGGATACTAAAGTGCAGAAGGCAGGCCTTGTTCCAGTGAAAGAAAGCACTCCAAACTCTCGCTATGCTTCATTTCCTTTGGTCTAGGGCAGTGGTTCCCAAACAGGGATTGAAGGGGCCAAGAGTAAGTTGAAGACATTGCTATGAATCCAAATATATAATCCACCAAGCATTATCTGTAAAATGAGTATCTCATACATATATGTACTATTATTTAAAAATACACATGGCTACTTAATTTCATAATTCTTTTAAATGAATTTGTAATTTTTTAAATTAATAGACTTTGTTCATTATGTATTTCCTCAAATATATAAAGAGTATGCACATAAAAACATGCCTACTATCAAAGGAATTTGAACAATTTGGGGGCAATAGGGAAGCTTGACATTTTAAAATCCTGAGAACTTCTGATCTTGACTTCAAAGGGGGCAAAAGTCTACATTTGGGTTCCTTCAGAAACAGCAAGCTAGGGACTAGTTGGGTTGGCAGTCACATATGTCAGACAGACCAAGTCATATCTTGTCGGCAGGATATCTCAAAGCAAGTTAATCTGTTTTCTTTTTACCCCCGGGCTTCAGTGCAGCCCTGTATAGATATTCTTCTGGAGCAATGGTTCTCAAACTCCGGGGAGGCATAGGCATCCCCAGGAGAGCTTGCTTAAGTAGTCTCCTGGGGCCCCAACACCAGAGATTCTGATTCAGTAGGTTGGGGTGAGGCCTTCAAATTTGCATTTTTTTTCAAATTTGCATTTCAAAGAAGCTCACAATGGATGCAAATGATGCTGGTGTGAGAACCACTGTTCTAGATTCTTCACTGCACTCAGCAAACTAAGATGGGCAAATACAGCTCCCAGAACCAGAGAGGCTGACAAATGAATTCCAAAGAGATGCTGAATACTTGGCGATAAGAACTGCTGCTTGAGATAAAGATGCCCCTCCTTTGTAGAACACAGTATTTTTTGGTTGGAAAGCAATCTGATGAGCAGACTAATACGAATGGTCACAGGATATTCTGGGACATACCATGCCTTTAATCAAAATAATCAGATTCAATGACAGAATTTCAAAACCAAGGACCATTAGACATTGTGGGGTCTTTCAGGGGAAGCTTTCCTGTATCTCTAAATCACACTGTATAAGTAGAAAGCTTGCTGACTGCTTTTTTGTTAATACAATTTCTTCTAGCTTCTGTAGCCAACTTTTTTTTTTTTTTCTGGCTAGGGTTTTCATTATTTTATGTGATTAAAGACACTTTTCTGCCCCAAGTATTGTAATCCTCTCGGCCGGCTCTGCCCAAAAGAACTGTCTTCGATGATTGAAACGTTCTACATATGTACTTTGCCACATAGCAGCCACTAGCCATACGTGGTTATGGCACAGCTGAAATGTGGCTGGTGCCACTGAGGAATTAAGTTAATATTTAAAATTTAAATCCCAATGCTGGGCAGCACGGCTAAACCTTTCCTAACCCTTCACGTTTCTTATGAATATTATATAGTAAGATATTACAAGCACTGAAAAAGAACTACCTTAAATCTGAAGCAAGATGATTTTCCTAACTAGTACGTTTGTTTGGTAAAAGAGGACGTGCTATTTTTTACAGTTAAATCTAATTCGTAAGTTGTAGAACGTTTTCTTAACAAGGTATCCCTCTCCCAAATTCCGGGAGAGGCTGTTTGCCTTTCCTTTTGCTACAGCGGTTTATTTGGCATAAAATCTGCAGGCTTACAGGAGCTGACGCCAGGGCAGAAAAGTATGAGGAATTTGTTTCCAAGTTGGTCACAGGCCGCTAAACTGACCTAGATAATGTTTAAAATAATATTCAAATACAGCACTTTAAAAAAATATGAAGGCTGAGAAGAAAACGAGAAATGGGAAGCAAGAAGGAAGGCGGAGCGTGCCGGCGACTTCTCAGGGGACTTCCTCAGGGGGTCCCATTCCAGTAACCCCGCGCTACCCACACCACCGCCTCTCTCTTGTCGTCAAACGCAACCCCAAGGGGCTGCTCACCTCGTGCCGCGAGCCCGGACCACGGCCGCCGGGTGGTCCCCTGGCCCCGCCCCTGGCCCCGCCCCCTCCCACCTGGGCGCCCCGAGCCCCGCCCCCCGGGCGCCCCGCCCCGCCCCGCCGCAGACTCCGCGCCGCGCTCGGGCGCCGAGTCTGCGCGCTGACGTCCGACGCTCCAGGTACTTTCCCCACGGCCGACCGGGCTTGGCGTGGGGGCGGGGCGCGGCGCGCAGAGCGCATGCGCCGCAGACCAGCGCGCTCCCCGGATCGTGCGGGGCCTGAGCCTCTCCGCCGGCGCAGGCTCTGCTCGCGCCAGCTCGCTCCCGCAGCCATGCCCACCAGCATCGAGCGGGAGTTCGAAGAGTTGGATACTCAGCGTCGCTGGCAGCCGCTGTACTTGGTGAGTCGCGGACCCACGCGGCGGTCGCCGACCTCCTCCGAGACCCGGACTCGTGCCCTTCCCGCAGGCTCCCTCCCGCCTCCCCCGCCTCTCGCCTCTCGCTCGGGGCGGAAGTGGCGGCGCGGGCCGCGTTAGGGGCGCGCCTGCGCTGACCGCTCTCTTGCTCCTTTTGGTTAAAAAAAAAAAAAAAAAAAAAAAAAGGCATACTTGAGCTGAACAGCTCATGGTTAGCGCAAGCGCAGTTAGTTTTGGAGGGCGGTGCCAGAGGCTTCTTGGGGAGCGCGTGGATGCGCCACCAGCGTTGCGCGGCCCGGGTTTGGGGGTCGTTGGAAAAGCCGTGGGGGCGCTCGGACCGCCAGTGTAGGGGCGCTGGGGCGCGCGCCCCGGGGCCGCAGCTTCGCCGTAGCTCCCACGCCGCTGTGCTTGGTTCTTGCTCGCGGACAGCTGTTTCTCTGGCCGGGTGTTTTGTGGCCGGGCGGGCAGCTGGCGTCCCCGGGAGCGGTGAGGGCGGGTGCGGGCGAGCGGGGCCGCGGCGTCCGGGTCCAGCTGGCGCCCGCGCAGGACCTGTCGGAGCAGGCCGCCCTGGGCGCCGGGCCGGCCGCCGCAGCCCTCTGCGAGGCGAAGCTCGCTGTCCTGGCGGAGCCGCGGTGGTTGGGGATGGCTCGTGGCCTCTGGCGAGGGCAGCGCTCCCGGGACCCTCCGTCTTCATTTTCCCCCGTGGCCCAGCACCGCCCAGCGTGGGTTCGTCCCCCACAGAACCTTCCTGGAACGAAAGAGGCTCTGCTTGTATTCGTCCAGTGATAGCGTGTCATTCTCTTTATAGTTTTCCTTACTGAGGTATACTTTCCCTACAGTGAAACGCAGATCTCTTGTGTGCTCCCAAACGGGTGTCACAAATGAATCCCCCCTTGCAAGCCCCCTCAAATCAAAATAGCCTTTCCTTGCCCTGAGAAAGTGTCCTCATCCCCTCCCCGGGGGCACCGTGTTCCGACGCCTATCGCCCTGATCGTGCCTGTTCAGCTCACGTAGATGCAATATGTAGTATAAAACACCTGTGATTCGCTTTTTTTATGTCAGCTAGACTACCTTTTAATTCAAGCAAAACTTTATCTCTTTTAAAATGATGTAACTGCTTTCCCCTTCGTTTAATCCTTGCCGTATTATTCCCAAGATTGAATTTGGTGTCGGTTAAGTTAATGCTGCTTCTGATGTTTGGTTCTCTCTGTGTAAAGTAAAAGAAAAGACGGGCTTTCCTGTAAATGTGGATGATCCTGGGTTTTTCCCCTTTCCATTTAATTAGATGACAGTGAAAAATGTGTTCAGAAAGTAACGTTTTCTTCTTGAACACATTAGTGGGAAGTATAAATATCCTGATTCCCATGATACGGAGTGTGTTAGAATAGGGCTCTAAGTTTTGAAGAATGCTGGTAAGGACTCTTCCAATTATAGACAATCTGAAACGCAAATTCTGGTAGGAATCTTAATGTGAGAGAGCCTGCCAGCTGCATCTTCTCCAGTTACATTTGTTTTAGCAGAGGCTGCTGTCTCTCTAAGGGATAGGTTATATATCGAAATAGATTTGAAAAGAGAAAAGTGAATATAACTTAATTCAGCTTAACATTTTGGTTTAAGAAATTTGATTTTCTTTGGTACCATTAATATCCTTGAAAATTCAATGAGAATTGTGATTCCTCTTTCCAGAAAAATGAACTTACTCGCATCCACTGGAGATTTCACATCCATTTTCAAAAAGATAAGGAAATCCTTCTATAGATTCTTACCGAGGAATCCTGTAGTTTACTTGGTTGGTCAACGCTCATATTATTTTTCCTAGTTGAAAACAAGACCATTAGTTTGGTCAGTAGAAACCATGCCGTGCACACTGGTGTTACAGTAAAAGTAGGTCACAAACCAAGAAAGTTAGTAATGGAAAGCAAGTCAGGAAGTTTGGACTATGTGTTTTCCTGTGGCCTTAGAACATCCATTCAGCCATTCTGCAAATATGCCCGGACCCCCAGTGGAGTTGCAGCTTTTGCTCCTGGCTTTGGGGATTCAGCAGAGAATGCTCCTGGCAAGGTTCCTGCCCTCGAGGTGCTCACACTCTAGGGCTTATTCTTTTGGGGCCTCATTGTAGTTCCATATTTTCATTCATTCGTTCATAACATGCTTGTTATGTGCTAGTGTTAGACACTGAGGATTCTTGTTAAAAGACAAGAGTCCCAGTTTTTAAGGATGCAGCCCGGTAAATAGGTAAGCTGATGAAAACGTTAAAGTGATACATGTAAAGCTAGCTTGAAGCACAGGGTCTTGTGGAGTTGAGTACCTAGGAGTCCTGTATTTCCCAAAAAGGGGTGCACATGGGAGTTCTGGGGAAGCTTCTCGGGGGAGGGAGGACCTCACCTAAGTCTTGAAAGACATTGGCCAGGGGAAGAGGACAAGGGAGGTGAAGAGAATGACTGTTCCAGCAAGGAGGGAGTACACAAAGGCACTGAGGGAATGCTGAGAGAACCACCCACAGTTTAGCCTGGAGACTAGTGTGAAGTTGAGATGCTGGAGAATAAGGCAGAGCCTAGATCAGACTAAGGAATTTGAGCTGGTTAACAGGAACTCACTGTGGAATTGTAAGTCTGGAAATACCATGATCATATTTGCTTCTTTTTTTTTTTTTGACAGAGTCCCGCTCTGTCGCCCAGGTTGGAGTGCAGTGGTGCGATGTCAGCTCACTGCAACCTCTGCCTCCCGGGTTCAAGTGATTCACTTGCCTCAGCCTCCTGCGTAGTTGAGATTACAGGCACACACCACCATGCCCGGTTGATTTTTTTGTACTTTTAGTAGAGACAGGGTTTCGCCATGTTGGCCAGGCTGGTCTCAAACTCCTGACCTCAGGTGATCCGCTTGCGTCGGCCTCTCAAAGTGCTGGGATTACAGGCATGAGCCACCGCTCCTGGCAGCTGATCATATTTACTTGTTAGCAAGATCGTTCTGACTGCTAGCAGGCTGGATGGGGAAAGTGTAGGCACGCAGCACAGGGCAGTAGTCGGTTGGAGTAAACCTGAAGAGAAATGATGAGCTTCTGTTAGGCTGTGGCAGGAGGGATGGAGGAGAGATAGAGATTTGAAATGAAATGGTAAAGGGGTATACGTTATGTACAAGTTTGGTTTTGAAACTGTTTAATTCCGTTTGAGGTACCTGCGAGACACTGAAATGAAGCTAGTTGAATGTATAAATTTGGAGTTCGGGAGAGAGGTCTGAGTAAATGTGATTTTGGAAATCATGAACACATGGGTGATATTTGAGGTCTTAGACATTGATGAGATCACCTAGGGAAGATACAGAGCTTTTGGAAATACCAAAGGCCAAGGACAGAATCTTGACAGACAACATTTAAAAGGATGGGTAGAGAAAGAGGAGCTTGCAAAAAAGACTGGCGAGGAACAACCGCAGAAGTGGGGAGGAAAGCAGTGGAGGGAGTTGAGGGTGAGCAGGGCCACCTGACAGGTAAGGGCAGCCTGAGAGGGCCATGACATGGAGCAGGTAGATTAACAGATACCCTAAAGGGAGTCGTATCAGCGGACTACACAAGACAGATACCTGGAGTTCAGGAGAGAAGGTAGGAAGAAATGCAAACTACCAAGTGTATACTGCTCTTTTTAGAAGCCCAACTTGAAGAAGTGGGGAGAGGTAGCTAAAATGAAGCAAGATTGTGTGACTTCTCACTTAAACCCTTTAACGGCTTCCCGTTGCTCACAATGTAAATTCAGCCTCTCCTCCGGCTCACAAGACCTCATGGCCTGCGTCTCTTGCTTGATTTCCCCTATCACTTTCCTCCCTCTTTTCCACTGTGTTGTATTCTTGGAAGTGTGTGTGTCCATTCTCCCCTTAGGGCGTTTGTAAATGTCGTTCTCTTTTCCTTGGCACAGCTTTCCCCCCTTCTCTTTCCTTTCTTGCTTAAACTGCCTCCTACTCATCCCTGAAGTCTCACTTCCTTGGCAGGCCTTCTTGACCTGCCCATGCTGGGTATGAGCCCCTGTTGCGTACTTCTCTAGCATCCCAAGACTTCCCCTTTCATAGCGGGAATTGGATGTCATACAACAGCAAATGATTTCGGGAACACAATTTGCATTAAGCAAACCACTGTCTTGAAAGTAACACGGCTTGAGTAGGAAAAAAGTGTTTAAGGTGGCTTTCTGCTTTGTTTAGCACAACAGTGGGTGATGTTTCTGATGATGTTTTTGAAGAGTTGTGCCTTTTTTTTTGGTAATGCTCATGGAGCTGGGAAAAGAAAGGCTTTGCTCTTGAGCAAAAACTGAATAAACTAAAAGCTGGACTTGCTTAGTGGTAGGAGAACTTGATACCTTGTTGAAATTCTTGCAGGAAAAACGAATTTAGTATTTTGAGTCTGGAACTCTGGTCCCTTATTCCTTTTTGCTCCTTTTGAACAGTGTCTTTGATTTTGTGAGTTTGATAATAGGAGGTTTCTTAGAAATGAATTATTGGGTTGGAGCAGAACAGACTCTGTTAATCTGAGTTTATATTTTTTACTACCTCTTCAGAGTTTCATGAAGGCACTGCCAGTGCTTTGCACAGTACCAGGTGCTTAGTAAGCACTTGAAAATAATGTTCTGAATGAATGACTTTTTACGAGGAAAGGGCAACTTGATATATTTATGTGATTGCAGGGATGAACCTAAAGAGAGAGGTGGAGGTTGAAATAGAAGGGATGATTGTTGGAGCCAGAAATCTTGGAAAGCAAGAGTCAATGGGACCAAGAGCACTGATCATGAAAGAGTGCCGGCCAGGCGGTGGCTCATCCCTGTAATCCCAGCGCTTTGGGAGGCTGAGGTGGGAGGATCACTTGAGGTCAGGAGGTTAGGGCTGCAGTGAGCCATAATTGTGCCACTGCACTACAGACTAGGCGACAGAGTGAGATCCTGTCTCTAAAACAAGAACAACAAAACAAAGGGTGCAGTTGGAAAAGTTTAATTTGGTCTGATTGTGTGAGGTTAATTCTGACTTTTTGAGTAATGTTCATGATCCCTTTTTGGCTTTACCTTTCGTCACTGCTGATTGCTGTCTTCATCAGGCTGAGCTTTGAGAAAGGCAGAGAGAAGGAATGGAGTCTGTGTGCCTACTGAGGAAAAGAGTAAAACTGGGGAATCGCAAAAGCCATGTTATGGGATGTTTCTAAGAAGTGATGGCTTAGAAGGAATTTGGCTTATTTATTTTTAAATTCCTTTCTTTTTTAAAGAGTTCTCACTGTGTTGCCCAGTCTGGAGTGCAAGTGCAGTGGTGCGATCATAGCTCACTGCAACCTTAAACTCCTGGGCTCAGGTGAGCCTCCCACCTCAGCCTCTTGGAATTTGGTTGATTAATTAGGGTTTATAAACAATGGAACTCCTGACTGACTTCATTTTTCGAAACCAAGTCTTGCTCTGTCCCCCAGGCTGGAGTGCAGTAGCGTGATCTCAGCTCACTGTAACCTCTGCCCCCCGCCACCCCCATTCAAGCAGTTCTCCTGCCTCAGCCTCCTGAGTAGCTGGGATTACAGGTGCCCACCAGCACACCCAGCAAATTTTTGTATTTTTAGTAGAGATGGGGTTTCACCATGTTTGTCAGGCTGGTCTTGAACTCCTGACCTCGGGTGATCCACCTGCCTCGGCCTCCCAAAGTGCTGGGATTACAGGTGTGAGCCACCACGCCCGGCCACATTTTTCTTTTTCTTTCTTTTCTTTCTTTTTCTTTCTTTTCTTTTTGATAACTGGGTCTCACTTTGTCACCCAGTCTGGAGTGCAGTGGTGTGATCTCAGCTCACTGCATTCTCGACCTCTTGGGCTTTAGACATCCTTCTGCCTCAGTCCCCCACATAGCTGGGCCTGGCTAATTTTTTTGTATTTTTTGTAGAGACAGGGTTTAACCATCTTGCCCATGCTGGTCTTCAACTCCTGAGTTCAAGCAATCCATCCACCTCAGCCTTCCAAAGGCTTAGGATTACAAGCATGAGCCACTGTGCCTGGCCATTTTTCTTTTTTCTTTTTCTTTTTTTGAGACAGTCTTGCTCTGTTGCCCAGGCTGGAGTGCAGTGGCATCATCTCGGCTCGCTGCAAGCTCCGCCTCCCGGGTTCACACCATTCTCCTGCCTCAGCCTCCCGTGTAGCTGGGACTGCAGGCGCCCGCCACCACGCCAGGCTAATTTTTTGTATTTTTAGTAGAGACGGGATTTCACCGTGTTAGCCAGGATGGTCTCGATCTCCTGACTTTGTGATCCACCCGCCTCGGCCTCCCAAAGTGCTGGGATTATAGGCGTGAGCCACTGCGCCCAGCCGCCATTTTTCTTTCTTAGAAATTTGTAGTTCAAGTTTTGTTAGAGAACAATTTTTACCATTTGTGAGTCAGCTAATTTTTAGAAGTCAGATATCAAGTGCACACTGTTCTTCTCATACTTACTGTGGGGCAGCCAGTTAGGCAGGTGAATCAAAGCTGTCTTATTCTGAAACACTTCACTTGCCTACTAGTTACACATTCTCCTGCCTGCTGTCTAATCTCAGTGCTTTTACATGGTTGCACAAACTCTGAATTCCCTTGAAGATTGGCTGCTCTCTCACACCTTGGAGTCTTCATATGTTGGGAAACATCTTCAAGACTAGATTCTAGTCTCCTTGGGCAAAGTTAAATGCTCCTCCTTCTCTCATTTCTTAGTTCTCTATATTCTTTTATTAGAGTATGAACCACATTGTTTTGTAACTGTCTACTTGTCTGTTCTGTGTAGCTCTTTGAAGGTGGTCTTTTTTTTCTTCGTTTTCCCACCCCCTACGTGTGGGACCTGAAACATGTTAGATGCTCAGTAAATACTCAGTAAACACAGGAAGACTGTTCCCTTTTAAAATGTCAGCACCTTAGTTTATTCCAAACCCCTCATTTATGGCTGAGGAAACACTGGGCCAATACAGTGTTGTGACTTAACTAATGTTACAATATCTGCTAGTGTCATAACTGGGACTCAAATCCAGTCCTTCTGATTCTCGTTTCAGCACTGCCCTAATTTACCCATGTGACTACCTATAGTGCTTTCTTCTTATGATCTATTTGAGATCAGTGGCACAGAGGGAATCATCTTAATTTTGATGGCTAGGAGGGAGTGGATGTGTTATAATAGGTAGGGTCATTTTGGGACTTGAGGCCTTTAAAACAGTGTCTGGGATCCAGGGATCAGACTTGAAAGATATTTGCAAATCTCCTGAAACTGCTAAATTTTATGTACATGTGTTCCCAGGTATTTCGTTTCTAGGTGATTCCGTAGCTTTTGTCAGTTTCTTAGTGGGTTTGTCTATGATCCCTCAAAAGGTAAAGACCACTGCTTGAAGGAAAAGCAGCCTTGGGATGGGTGCCCCAATGGGGAATGTATACCTAGAAATCATATCGTTTTGCCTTTGACATGTGTTTATAGATTACTGATATCTATAATTACGGAAATCCAGATAGTTGCGTTTGTCCCCTAGCTTTTCTAGTTGCCTCTTTTTTGATTTTTTGATCTTAACCAGAATCTTCTTTTTTTCTTGAGAAGGGGTCTCATTCTGTCACCCAGGCTGGAGTGCAGTGGCATGATCATAGGTCACTGCAGACTCCAACTCCTGGCTCGGGTGATCCTTTGCCTCAGCCTCCTGAGAAGCTGGGACTACAGGCACACACCACCATGCCTGACAAATTTCTTCTTTTTTATTGTTGTTGTTGTTGTTCTCGTTGACCAGGCTGGTCTGGCCTTGAACTCCCGGCCTCAAGTGATCTGCTCACCTTGGTTTCCCGAAGTGGGAGATTACAGACATGAGCCACCACGCCCAGCCCTTAACCAGAATTTTGTTTTGTTTTGTTTTTTGAAACAGGGTCTCACTCTGTCACCCAGACTGGAGTGCAGTGATGAGATCATGGCTCACTGCGCAGATGCACGCCACCATGCTTGGCTAATTTTTTATGTTTTGTAGAGACGGGTTCTCACCATGTTGTCCAGACCGGTCTCGAACTCCTGGGCTAAAGCAATCTTCCCCCATCACCCTCCCATAATGCTGGGGAGCCACAGTGCTTGGCCAACCAGAATCTTAAAAGCCCTTTTTACTTTTTCCAGATTGTTACTCTGCAGAGAATTTCTGATTCCCAGTTGGAGAACCGTTATAGCTCTCTCAGTCCCCTGCTGTTCTTTTAGCTGCCTTGTCTTTGTCCTCTTACCTGTCCACTCTCTTCTCCCCTTCTTCCCTTTGGTCCTCAAATAGTCTGGATAAACCAGAGAGATGGACAGATAAGGTCTGGGTACGCAAAATTAAAATTAACATAGTGTGCTCTTCACTTTCTCGAATCAACGTTACGTATGATTTGTTTCCCTTGGAAATCCTCATCTAGATTCTCTACTCTCTATTCCTTAACTTAATGCCCCATTAAGGTAGTTTTTTCTTAATGGAAAGCTGTTGAAAGTCAGAGGATATTTAAACCAACTAATAAACTGGAACTTTTAATAATACCACCCTTACTTTGGATAAGAGTGATTAGCTATATACTAAATCCTAAATCAGTTTAGCATGTAAAATTTAAGACATAGCAGCTGATAACTGAGGAAGAGATACAGTTCCACAGGCTAACTTTAAAGAATATAAGCTCTTACTCTCCTGAGTAGAAGAAAACTAAACTTTTCTGTTACATTCTTTTTTTTTTTCTTGAGACGGAGTTTTACTCTGTCATCCAGGCTGGAGTGCAATGGCACAATCTTGGCTCACTGCAACCTCCACCTCCCTGGTTCAAGTGATTCTCCTGCCTCAGCCTCCCAAGTAGCTGGAACTACAGGCATGCGCCCCCACACCCAGCTAATTTTTGTATTTTTAGTAGAGTTGGGGTTTTGCTGTGTTGGCTGGGCCAGTCTTGAACTCCTGACCTCAGGTGATCCACCCACCTTGGCCTCCGAAATTGCTGGGATTACAGGCGTGAGCCACCACGTCCAACCTGTTACATTCTTAATTGGAATAGCATTGCCTTGCAGTGTCATTGTCTGAAACAGCTTTTAAAAATGAACGTAATGCCATTTTAAATGTATTTAAATGTAGTACCGATTTAATGTTCTATGTATGGTACAGTACTACTAATGGTTCAAGAAGTTGTTTTGACTTAACAGTGAAATCCTTGCTTTTAAAGATCATAGATGCCTTTAGACACCTTTAAGATGAAACATGTTTATGAGAGGAAATGTCCACACAAACACAATCCTCCCCAAACTCAGCATGTGGTTTTAGTAGGTTCATAGGCCCACCTGGTGATCCCTAGGATAAGAAATTGTGGTCAAGAAACTGATTTCAGGGGCCGGGCTGGTGGCTCACACCTGTAATCCCAGCACTGTCTCAAAACAAACGAAGAAACTGGCTCAAGGTTGGATACTTTTCAAACGAAACGAATGGAGGAAGGGAATGCAATGTATAACTTTTCAAATCCAGTACCTCTGATTTAATACGCTGTTTGCTCTGTCAGTTTCATTTGGTGCATGTCACTGATCATTTATAACCTTTTTTCAAACTGCTTTCATTCCCCTAAGGAAAATCTGATACTGAATTATTTTATTTCTTCTTTCACTGTATTTGAACAGTTTTATGCTCTGACAGCTATCGATTTCTCATTACAGTTTACTTTATAGTACTTCTAGGAATTCTTCCTGTGGTTTGAGGTAAGGCTACAGGATTCCTAGAGTTTGTACCCCTCTAGTCCCAGTAAAGGACCTGGTACATCAGGGTAGCCCTAGAAAGTTGGAGTAACTTCGTAACAGTGGGAACTGCTTCTGTTCTGTTTTTTGTGGGTTTTTTGTTTGTTTGTTTGTTTGTTTGTTTGTTTTGAGACAGAGTCTTGCTCTGTGGCTCAGGCTGGAATGCTACGGCACAATCTCGACTTACTGCAACCTCTGCATGCCGAGTTCAAGCGATTCTCCTGCCTCAGCCTCCTCAGTAGCTGGGATTACAGGCGTGCACCACCATGCCCAGCTAATTGTTGTATTTTTAGTAGAGACAGGGTTTCCCCATGTTGGCCAGGCTGGTTTTGAACTCCTGACTTCAAGTGATCTGCCTGCCTCCCTCTCAGAGAGCTGGGATTATAGATGTGAGCCAACATGCCTGGCCTGCCTCATTCTTTATACTGCAGCAAAGTCCCGGTTGGACAATAATCTAAACATAAAAGAAATGAAACCATAAAATTATATAAGAAAACAATGGAGAAAATTTTTTGTAATCAACAGAGTGAAAAAAGGATTTTTTAATGCCATGTCACAGAAACCTAGAGAAAAAAGTTTAAGTTTGATTTCATAAAAATTTAAATTTTTGACATGAAAAAATACCATAAAGGTCAAAAGGTAACAAAAATTTTTAAATATTTGCAATATATGACAAAAACTGAACTTTCTTAATATGTAAAGAACTCCTACATATCAAAAAGAGAATGGAAACACAAATGGCTTTTAAAAACAAGAAAAGCTGTTCACCTTCACAATAATAACAGAATTTCAAATTATAACTATAATAATACCATTTTTCACCTATCAGACAAAGATGAAAAAGTTTGTTAATGTAATTGTGTAGGTGAAGCTCAGGCACTTTCTTATATTATTGGTGACAGTATACATTGATATAGCTTCTTTGAAAGGTTATTCATAGCAGCATTATTTATAATAGCTAAAACCTAGAAATAACCTATGTGTCCCATTATAGATGACTGGCTAAGTAATGAATACTATTAAATTGTTAAAAATAACTCATCATCTATATGGAAGTACTTTTAATATGTACTAAGTGAAAAAGCAAAGTGCAAAACAGTTTGCTAATATCTGTTTTTTCGAGGGTGGGACGGATACGTGGATGGAGGAGGACAGACAGGCAGTCTGGCTTATATATGGATAGAATGCCTCGGAAAATATACAAGGCACTGGTTACAGTTATCACCTAAGGGAAAGGATTGAGGGAAAGGAGAATGTGACTTAACTTTTTCATTATATAACCTTTTGTATGGTTTAATTTTTGCCATGTCCATGTAATCCATATATACATAGGGAGCATATGTATATAAATATATGTAAATATAAGTAAAAAAATATGTATGTGCTGCCGGGCGCGGTGGCTCACGCCTGTAATCCCATCACTTTGGGAGGCCGAGGTGGGCGGATCATGAGGTCAGGAGATCGAGACCATCCTGGCTAACACAGTGAAACCCCGTCTCTACTAAAGCCACAAAAAATTAGCTGGGTGTGGTCGCGGGCGCCTGTAGTCCCAGCTACTCAGGAGGCTGAGGCAGGAGAATGGCGTGAACCCGGGAGGCAGAGCTTGCAGTAAGCCAAGATCCCGCCACTGCACTCCAGCCTGGGCAACAGAGCGAAACTCTGTCTCAAAAAAAAAAAAAAACAAACAAACAAACAAAAAAAAAACAAAAAAAAACAAAACTCTCTCTCTCTCTCTCTCTCTCTATATATATATATATGCTAAAGTTAAGTACTGGATTCCTATCTGTATCTGCTACCTAACTGCAGTATAATCTTGGAAGTCGAGTCTGTTTTCTCATTTGTAACCACCTCTTAGATAACACACATAAAAGCACATAGCACATGCCTGACACACAGTAGGGTTCAGTGACAGTGAGCTATTTTAGTCTTTAAATTCTCTTCCTCAAAGAGAGCTTCTCAAAGAAAAAAAATGTAATGAAGAAAAGAACTTACTCCACCAGGGATCTTCTCTCCCCAACCAGTGGCAGGCATATTAAGGGCTATAAATAAGTGGTTATTTTACCATCCTAAAGTAATGATGTGTCAAAGTATGCAAGATTCTTCATACTTCACTGTGTCCTTTTCTGAGCATCTTTGTAGAGAGTACATGCACAAACATCTGACTAACAAAGGGAACACTTTTCATCATATAATTTAGGATTCACTTAGAGACCTAAAGTATAAAGAAAGAAACTTAGGTATGTTAGCCCATAAGGAGAAACTCATTATCAATTTGGGATTATCTTAAGGTCCTACCTTATAAAATTAAAATGTAACAGAAGTTTATTCTTTTTCAATTTCCTAAGTTCTTATTTGCTACTACATCGTAGCAGTTCACGGGAGAATATGGTCTAACGATGTAATGTTTTCTGTATGCCATACATAGAACAAAGCTATGTACGAAATACTAAAAATATTATTTGACATTATTTAATGAAATACTATAACTATTTCACCCCGATAATGATGGAAATTAAGTTGCAGTAATATAGATTTTTAAAATAAAAACTTCAAAACCAGGCACCATGGCTCGTGCCTGTAATACCAACACTTTGGAAGGCTGAGGCAGGCAGATTGCTTGAGACCAGGAGTTTGAGACCAGTCTAAGCAACATAGCAAATAAAAATAAAAAATTAGCCAGGCATGGTGGTGTGCCTGCAGTCCCACCTACTTGGTAGGCTGAGGTGGGGGGATCACTTGAGCCCCTGAAGTCAAAGCTGCAGTGAGCCATGATCACACCACTGCATTCCAGCCTGAGCGACAAGGCAAGACTTTGTCTCAAAAATATAAGTAAAATAAAATTAAAACTTATTTATTTTTTTGAGACGGCGTCTCTCTGTTGCCCAGGCTGGAGTGTAGTGGCGTGTTCTCGGCTCACCGTAACCTCCGCCTCCCGAGTTCAAGCGATTCTCCTGCCTCAGCCTCCTGAGTAGCTGGGATTACAGGTACGTGCCACTGCGCCCAGCTAATTTTTGTACTTTTAGTAGAGACGGAGTTTTGCCGTGTTGGCAAGGCTGGTCTCAAACTCCTAATCTCAAGTGATCCGCCTGCCTCGGCCCCGCAAAGTGCTGGATTACAGGCGTGAGCCATGGCGCCCAGCCTTAAAACTTTAAAATTCAGAATATGAGCCTTTATTTTATAGCTTCACTTGTTAAAACAAATCAGAGGCTGGGTGTGGTGGCTCACGCCTGTAATCCCAGCACTTGGGGAGGCTGAAGCGGGCAGATTACCTGGTCTCAATCTCCCTGACCTCGTGATCCGCCCGCCTCAGCCTCCCAAAGTGCTAGAATTACAAACGTGAGCCACCACGCCTGGCCTGAAGTTTGAATTTTTTAAAAAGAAAGAATTGTTAGGCATAATTGTGTAAATAGAGGTAAAAATCGACAGCAAGAAAGGCAGTAGAAAACTATGACAAATGACAGAGTGAGACTCAATCTCAAAAAAAAAAAACTATGACAAATAAGTATAATTTCCCAGGACTGTTAAGGTCTTGTAATCCCATGCACTGGAAGCTTTTGTTGTTGTTGTTTTCTGATTTATCATTGAAGTGACCAAAGTGCAGTGGTAAGAACAAGCCTTTGTGATTACTTCACACTGGAGAAGGGTCTTTCCCACATATTTGAGACTTAAGGAATTGATAGGGAACAGTGTAAGCAGCCACACAGGTGTGAGTTAAGAACTGATGTATGTATTCACTTTCTGTAAAGATGACCAAACATACGTTGTTAGACAAATGAAAAATTCACCCCAAGATCATTGAGGGCATGCAAAATAGTATGAGGTAGAGGAAGCTGTAATTCAGGTGTCCAAATACAAGAGCAGGTGGAGAAAAGAAAAGAAACTGAGAACAGTAAAGAGTTTTTAAAGTTATAACACGCAGTTGTTAAAATAGAATGTTCAGTACCAACTAGCAGAGTAGATAATGCAGAACACTGAGGTGGCTTGAGAAAAATCTCTCAGAACTCAGGAAAAAGGTGTGAGAAATGAGCGTTAGGAGAGAGAGCACTTCCCCAAGTCTGTGATAGAAGTTCCTGAAAGGGAACAGAGGAGACTGAAGCGAAACTCAATATTAAGCGGCAAGGAAGACTCAAATGGAGAAGCTAACCCAGTTCCGATGAAGACTTGGCACATATCTATAATGTATTTTTTTTTAAGTCAGCCGAAAGAAAGTTTAAGGTACATCTGAAAGAGTAAGCAATACAGAAAAATCTTGACAACATCTGAGGACAAAAAAAAAGTACTGATATTGTTGAGTGTGAGGCAAAACCTCACTTTCAGTCTTTCTTGAGAAGTATTGGCAAAATATGCCCTTGATTGAGGAGTTCCATTTTTATTTCATTTCATTTTATTATTTATTTATTTATTTTTTGAGACAGGGTCTCACTCTGTCACCCAGGCTGGAGTGCAGTGGTACAGTCACTGCTCACTGCAGCCTTGACCTCCTGGGCTCAAGTGATCCTCCCAGCTTTGCCTCCCAAGTAGCTGGGACTGCAGGCACACACCACTACGCTTGGCTTTATTATTATTTATTTTTTATTTTTATTTTTATTTTTTGTAGATACGTGGTTTCACCATGTTGCCCAGGCTGGTCTTGAATTCCTGGCCTCAAATGATCCTCCTGCCTTGGACCAGAGTGTTTTTGGTTTGTTTTGTTTGTTTTTTGTTTTTTGGAGACAATCTTGCCCTGTCACCCAGGCTGGAATGCAGTGAGTGGCGCGATCTCAGCTCACTGCAACCACTGCCTCCTGGGTTCAAGCAATTCTCCTGCCTCAGTGTCCCGAGTAGCTGGGATTACAGGTGCCCACCACCACACCTGGCTAATTTTTGTATTTTTAGTAGAGATGGGGTTTTACCATGTTGGACAGGCTGGTCTCGAACTCCTGGCCTCAAGCAATTCACCCGCCTTGGCCTCCCAAAATGCTGGTATTACAGGCGTGAGCCACTGCGCCCAGCCTCAAATTTTCTTTATTTAGAGACAGGGTCTCACTCTGTCGCCCAGACTGGAGTGCAGTGGCAGAATCTTGGCTCATTGCAGCTTCAGCCTCCCTGGGCTCCCACCTCAGCCTCCGGAGCAGCTGGGACTACAGGCGCACACCACCATGCCTGGCTAATTTTTATTTTTTTATTTTTTACCTACGGAGTTTTGTCATGTCGCTCAGACCGGTCTCGAGCTCCTGACCTCAAACGAATTCTCCTGCTTCAGCCTCCCAAAATGCTGGGATTACAGACGTGAGCCACTGCACCTGGCCCCGAGACTTCCATTTTTAAAGGGTTACCAAAGAGGGATGGATGTGGTGGCTCATGCGTTTAATCCTATCACTTCGGGAGGCCAAGGTGGGAGGATCACTTGAGCTCAGGAAATCAACAACAGCCTGGGCAACATGTTGATACCTCATCTCTATTTTTTAAAAAAAGAAGTGCCAAGAAGTTGAAGAAAGTATGTATAATAATGTTTAAGGATGTTCATCATATTGTTTCTAGTAATTGTGAAGTTTTTGAAATTTAATTGCCGACGGAATTGGGTAAAATAAATGATAGCATATTCTTTTTTTTTTTCAGACAACAGTCTCACTCTGTCGCCCAGGCTGGAGTGTGGTGGCACGATCTCGGCTCACTGCAAGCTCCGTCTCCTGGGTTCACGTCATTCTCCTGCCTCAGCCTGTCGGGTAGCTGGGATTACAGGCACCTGCCACCATGCCCGGCTAATTTTTGTATTTTTAGTAGAGACGGGGGTTTCACCTTGTTAGCCAGGGTGGTCTCCATCTCCTAACCTTGTGATCTGCCCGCCTCGGCCTCCCAAAGTATTGGGATTACAGGTGTCAGCCACCGTGCCCAGCCAATGATAGCATATTCTATAACAAAAGATTTTGCATTTTGTAGTTGCTATGCTCTGAATGTGTGTCCCTCCAAAAATTCATATATTGGAACCTAAATCCTAATGCAGTAGTATTAAGTGGTGGGGCTTTTGGGAGATGATTAGGTTGTGAGTGCAGAGCCCTCATGAATGGGATTAAAGAGGCGTGAAGGAGCCTGCTTCTCCCTCTACCATGTAAAGATGCAGCAGGAAGGCACCATCTTTGAGGCAAAGAGCAAGCCCTCCCCAGACACCCAGTGTGTTGCCGGCTTGATCTTGGGCTTCTCAGCCACAGAACTGTGAGAAATGTTGTTTATAAATTACCCAGCGTAAGGTATTAATATTTTGTTACAGTAGTCCAAATGGACTAAGACAGTAGTCTTTAAAAATGATGATGGGACTATATTGGCAGGAAAAGAGATCTGTATTGTTTTAGGAGATTAAAGTGGGTATATAAATAATATGCTTGCATAGTCCCATGTTTATTAAAAAAAAGAAACATATATTGATTCAACCATAAAGTAAAAAATCCAGGAAATTTAGATTATCCCTGAATCTTGTGGTAGTAGACTTGACTAATTTTCCTTTTGGCTCATCAGTAGCGTGCTAAGTTCTAACGGTGAATATATATTAATTTATTAAAAGGTAAAGATACTGTAGAAGATCTCAGATAAAAAAGGTGAGGGGTGAAGGTATCAGAAATTCAGTGGGCTTCCAGGAAAAAAAAGAAAAAAAAAAAGAAAAGGTAAAGTTACTTGTTTCCCTCCAAGCAAGTCACACATAAAAACTAAAAGCACTCTATGGCCACATAGAGATAAAGAGCTGTATTTGCTTGAACAATCCCCTGAGGCTTAATGTGTGATGAAAAGGTTAAATGATGTTTCTTACATTTTTGTTTTGTAATGTAATGAGTTTTAGGATCAGTTATGTGAAAATGTAAATATTTTACACTTTAAAAAATAGCAGTTATTTGGAACATTTACTTTTTTTGTTTCTTTTTTTTTTTTTACATAGAGTCTCACTCTGTCACCCTGACTAGAGTGCAGTGGAGTGATCACAGCTCACTGCAGCCTCAACCTCCCAGGCTCAAGTGATCCTCCCACCCCATCCTCCCAAGTAGCTAGTACTACGGGTGTACACCACCACGCCTGGTTAGTTTTTGTATTTTTTGTAGAGGCGGGAGTTTTGCCATGTTGGCCAGGCTGGTCTCGAACTCCTGGACTCAAGCGATCCTCCCATCTCGGCCTCCCAGAGTGTTGGGATCACAGGTGTGAACCACCATGCCTGGTCACGTAATTCTTATTATTTTCTTGTCCATGCCAGTATGTTACGTTGAAAATAAGTACCTCATTATTACGCATTTCATTGATGAACAAAGCATCAATTTCAACTTAATTTTTTTCGATTTTATTGATATATATATATATATATTTTTTTTTTTGATACGGAGTCTCGCTGTGTCGCCCAGGCTGGAGTGCAGTGGTGCAATCTCGGCTCATTGCAAGCTCTGCCTCTCGGGTTCATGCCATTCTCTTGCCTCAGCCTTCCAAGTAGCTGGGACTACAGGTGCCCACCACCATGCCCGGCTTATGTTTTGTATTTTTTAGTAGAGACGAAGTTTCACCATGTTAGCCAGGATGGTCTCTATCTGACCTCGTCATCTGCCTGCTTCGGCCTCCTAAAGTGCTGGGATTACAGGCGTGAGCCACCACGCCTGCCGAGATATATTTCACATACCATAAAATTCACCTAAAAGGTACAGTTTAGTGGTTTTTAGTATATTCACAGCTGTGGAACTAAATCTTAATTTCAGAATATTTTCAAAACCCCAAGGAGAGATTGAGTACATACAGTTATTCCCCATTCTCACCCACATCCCAGCCCCTGACAACCACTGATCTACTTTCTGTCTCCAGATTTCCCTGTCCTGGTCTCATACCATGTGTAGTCTTTTGTATCTGTTTTTTTGTTTTGTTTTGTTTTGTTTTTGAGACGAGTCTCGTTCTGTTGCCTAGGCTGGAGTGCAGTGGTGCGATCTCGGCTCACTGCAAGCTCCTCCTCCTGAGTTCACGCCATTCTCCTGCCTCAGCCTCCCGAGTAGCTGGGACTATAGGCACCCGCCACCACGTCCAGCTAATTTTTTGTATTTTTAGTAGAGATGGGGTTTCACCGTGTTAGCCGGGATGGTCTTGAGCTCCTGACCTCGTGATCCACCTGCGTCAGCCTCCCAAAGTGCTAGTGTTACAGGCATGAGCCACCACGCCTGGCTGGTTTCTTTAACTTAGCATAATGTTTTAAAGTTTCATCTGTGTTGTATGTGTCATTACTTTGTTTCTTCTTATAAGTTAGTAAAATTCCATTATATAGATATATACCATTTTGTTTATCCATTCATCAATTGATGGACAAATGATTGTTTTACTTTTAGCTATTATTAAAAGCACTACCATGAATATATGTGTCCAAGTTTTTGTGTGAACATATGCATTCGTTTCTCTTGGGTATGTGCCTTGGAGTAGAATAGCCAGTTCATGTGTTAACTCTTTGTTCAGCATTTGTTTTTCTAAAGTGGCTACATCATTTTAACCTTTATTTTTTTGTTTTTTTGTTTTTTTTTTTTTGGGAGTGGGGTGGGGCTGGAGTGCAGTGGCGTGATCTCGGCTCACTGCAACCTCCGCCTCCTGGGTTCAAGCAATTCTCGTTCCTCAGCCTTCCGAGTAGCTGGGACTACAGGCGCAAGCCATGACATCCAGCTGACTCTTTATTTTAGTAAAGACAGGGTTTCACCATGTTGCCCAGGCTGGTCTCAAACTCCTGAGCTCAGGCAATCTGCCCGCTTTAGTGGGATTTCACCGTGTTGACCAGGCTGGTCTCAAACACCTGACCTCAGGCGAGCCACCCACCTCGGCCTTCCAAAGTGCTAGGATTATGGGCATGAGCCACTGTGCCCAGCCTCTTTTTTTTTTTTTTTTTTTTTTTTTAATATATATAAAGACAGAGTCTTGCTCTGTTGCCCAGGCTGGAGTGCAGTGGTGTGATCACAGCTTACTGCATCTTTGACCTCCTGAGCTCAAGTGATCCTCCCACTTCTGCCTCCCAAGGAGCTGGGACCACAGACGTGTACCACCATGCCTTGCTAATTTTAAAATTTTTTAATAGAGATGGGGGTCTCTCTGTGTTGCCCAGACCGGTCTCAAGTGATTCTCCTGCCTCAACCTCCCAAAGTATTGGGATTACAGGCATGACTCACAGCGCCTGGCCTCAGTTTCTTTCAAGACCATCCTATAACACCAAGTTAGTTTGAGGATTCTATGAATGTCTGCTTAAAGATGACCTTCTGAATTTTGTGATTCTCTTGAAAGGCTTGTTGCAATGAAAAACAAAGTATAATGATGACTTTATGTAAAGTATACTTTTGGAATTTCTTAAGCAGAAGTCCTGAGACTTTTGAGAGTCCCTGTATTTAAACAGTACCATTTAGGCACAGTTACTGCTTATGAAATGAAGAGTAGCTAGATGAATATAAAAAATCTTACTCTTACATTTCAACCCAGCATTATTTGAGCCCAGCAAAATTATTTCTATAGTAGAATCAGTTTAGTTCCTTATTTTAAGCCATACATATATATGAAGACATATATATATATCTCTCAAAGTAAATTTCAAAAGGGATTAAATGTTATTAAGTGAAAATATTAGGAGGTGAAATAATAGGAGAAAGTAAACACATTGAAAGTAGGTATGGTATGTTCAGGCTGGGTGCGGTGGCTCACGCCTGTAATCCTAGAGGCTGAGGCGGGCAGATCACGAGGTCAGGAGATCAAGACCATCCTGGCTAATATGGTGAAACCCCGTCTCTACTAAAAATACAAAAAAAAAAAATTAGCCAGGCGTAGTGGCGGGCACTTGTCCCAGCTACTCGGGAGGCTGAGGCAGGAGAATCGATTTAACCCAGGAGGCTGAGGTTACCGTGAGCCGAGATCGCACCACTGCACCCTAGCCTGGCAACAGAGCAAGACTCTGTCTCAAAAAAAGGAAAGTAGGTATGTTTAGAATTTAAAATCTTTGGGCATGGAGATAAGCTATAAGGCCATTAATTAGAATGGACCATTTCATAATGTTCCAAAAATTAGACTACTATGGAAAAAGGTGGTGTGTGGTCTTAATGTAGGCAATGCACATGTGTGTTTAAATTTCAAATACAGCTAAGGAGCTAAGTGGATTTTCTTTTCTTTTTTTTTTTTTTTTTTTTTTACCAAATAGCATGTATTAATAATAGCTCAGTTCCATTTACTGATTTGTTCTTCCTTTGTTTATGTCATATATTATCTTTCCAAGAGATTGTGAGTTTATGCTACTACCAATTTGGTATGAGGGCCTGTTTTTAAAAGAGCTGCATGATACTCAGTTGGATGTACCACGATTTATTCAACTAGTCTTTTCTTTGTCATTAGACATTTAGTTTATTTAAAGCCTTTCAACATTGTAAGTAACTGTGAAAGATATCTTTGTGCTATGAGTTGCCTACATTTTGGATCATTGCCACTAAGAAAGAAATTAACTAGTGACTCAATTATTCCTTGCTTTTTTTGAGCAAAAATCATATTAAAAATAATTAGATTTAAAATTTTTGGTTAAATTACACTTTAAAGCAAAGATCCTTGCCATTTAGATGTAGTTTTGATTAAAGGTGTGGTTTGGTATTAAATGAGAACGGTGGTTCTGAACTGTGTGTTGGTGGGGGATATGTTCGTGATGGATTTTGCTGTCGAAGGACATTTGGCAATGCCTGGAGAGATTTTTGGTTGTTACAGATGCAGGGACGGGTGCCACTGACATCTAATGGGTAGAGGCCAGGGATGCTGCTGCTAAACATCCTGCAATACACAAGACAGTCCCCACTTGCCCCCCCCAAAAAAAATTAGCCAGCCTAAAATGTCAGTAGTGCTGAGGCTGAGAAACCTTGGATTAACAGGTTTCACTGCTGATGGGAAACTTTTTTTTTTTTTTTTAAGAGGGCCTTACTCTGTTGCCCAGGCTAGAGTGCAGTGGCAGGATCCTAGCTCACTACAGTCTTGAACTCCTGGGTTCAAGCAATCCTCCTGCCTCTGCCTCCCAAGAAGATGGAACTACACATGGACACCACCATCCCCAGCTAATTAAAAAAATTTTTCGGCATAGCTGGCGTCTCACTGTGTTGCCCAGGCTGGTCTCAAACTCCTACCTTCAAGTGATCCTTCCACCTGGGCCTCGCAAAGCACCAGGATTGCATGTGTCAAGCCACTGTGCCCAGAGGGAAACATTGGGAATCTGTGATAGAAGGGGAAAGTTTTAGCTCCAGAACACAAGTAGAGCTGGCTTTGCCTTATGTGATAGACCTAGTGAATAGCTCAGCTGTCTGCTTTCCTAATGCCGTTTAGACAGACACTATATATTTTATTGCTTATGCAATGTGCTTATAAAATTATTTATTTTTGTGTCTTGGGTATTCCTGAAAATGCCTCATCAGTGTCAGATCTAGTTGTTGTTGAGATTTGGTTTTGCTGCGTATATTAGTTACAGACCTGATTTAGCTACGTGGGAAAGAAAATTAATCAACAGCTGATTTAACAAGTAAGAGTTTATGTTTCTCATGTGATATGAATTCTGGAGAGAGACTTCAGGGCTGTTACTGTGGCTTCTTGATGTCACCCATGACTCAATGCTGGTATTTCTGCTTACCTTTCTTAGGAATGTGCTTTTTACCTTGTTGTCACAGGATGGCTCCTGCCTGTTCCCACCCCTCACCCCCGACAGCAAAACCTGCGTTCCAGGCAGGCAGCAGTGAGGACAAAGGTACCTGGAGCCAGTCCTCTTTGTCAACATTTTCCTGCAGCCCAACCCAGTGGTTTCTGCTTATTCCCATTGGCCAGACTGTCACAGGACCTTAGAGGCTGGGACAAATAGTTTTCAGCTGGGCTCATTGTGGTCCGAAAACAAAAGCAGATACCTTTAGTAAGAAAGAAAGGATATTGGGGCTGGGTGCAGTGGCTCATGCCTGTAATTCCAGCACTTTGGGAGGCTGAGGCGGGTGGATCACTTAAGGTCAAGAGTTTGAGACCAGCCTGGCCAACAGAGTGAAACTCCGTCCCTACTAGAAATACAAAAATTAGGCAGGCATGGTGGCGCATGCCTGTAATCCCAGCTAGTCAAGAGGCTGAGACAGGAGAATCTCTTGAACCTGGGAGGCAGAGGTTGCAGTGAGCTGAGATTACACCACTGCACTCCAGCCTGGACAACAGAGTAAGACTCTGCCTCAAAAAAAAAAAAAAGAAAAAGAAAGAGAAAGAGGATATTAGAATAAACAGCTAATATGCACCTCTGGGAGCTGCTTTTTGAAATATTGGTTCTTCTAAGTTCACTGAAATTTTTTTTATAAAGTAGAACAATATTGGAGATGCGAAAGAATGGACTCAGTGCAAGAGATCTTATTAGCTGAGAAAATGTATTTGTGTTATGAATGTATTTCTTTACCCCAATAACTTGGCTGTTGTACTGTGTTTTGTAAATTTTAAATCTCCCTACCACTATACTGGGGGCCTTACCCTCTTTTATATAGTGAACACAAAGAAGTGTCTTTCTCTGGGCTAAAAATAGAAATCTGCACCTGACAGATGGCCTTAAGTGTGGAGAATG
This sequence comes from Symphalangus syndactylus, assembly GCF_028878055.3. Taxonomy (NCBI): domain Eukaryota; kingdom Metazoa; phylum Chordata; class Mammalia; order Primates; family Hylobatidae; genus Symphalangus; species Symphalangus syndactylus. The sequence goes on along the minus strand of NC_072423.2, from coordinate 79,128,152 downwards.
GGTATGTATGTATCACAGAAGTGGAAGAAGTGGAGGGAGTCCTGCTCTGCCTGTTGTTTTAAGCTTGCCCTCCCTGCAAATCTATATCTTTCCTATACACTAGTAATGGCCAATAGGTTTTTTGTTGTTTTAATCCCATTTACAGTAGCGACAAAACCTATCAGATATCTAAGAAGAAACCTTTATCATACATTTATGCTAACCTTTAGCATACCTTTATGAAGAAAACTACAAATTAGTTAAAATATCATGAACTACAATGCAAATGGGGAGAATAAATAGGGGACAACTTGCCTTCCAGATACATTGATTACAAAGCTGTAGTAACTAAAATTTGATACTGTCTCAAGGGCAAGCAAATGCTTCTGTGAAGTAGAATGAGGATCTAGAAACAGATTCCTGTGTGTGCTGAAACTTGGTTTATGATAGAGCAGGTGTTACTGATAAATGCAGAAACCAATAAATGGTATTAAGTCAATTAACTTTCCATTTGGAAGGGATAAAATTAAATTTCTCTTCCACGTTGCAGGCTAATAACAGTGTCTTATATCTTGCAAAAGTACTCTTACCAGTCCATTCACTTCCAGAAAAATGGAGAAGTTTCATATTAGAAATTTGTGCATCATGTTCCATAAATAAAAACTTCAGATACTCGGCTGACGGTGATGGCTCAAACCTGTAATCCCAGCACTTTGGGAGGCTGAGGCAGGTAGACCACTTGAGCCCAGGTGTTCGAGACCAGCCTGGGCAAAAAGTGAGCCTCTATCTCTATAAAAACAAATAAACAAAATGGCACCTAACTTTTAAAATGCTTTTTCTTACATGCGATAATGTGAGCAAAAGCACAATTTAATTTTTGCTATTAAAACATGCTTTCTTTTTGGTTTCTGTTACATTTCTGTATTTACTTGAATTCTTAGAACACCGTTTCCTGGGAGATCAAACCTGGCCACTCTGGATACATCAGTAGTGAGAGCTTAGTGTGGACATAGCCTTACAGAATGTCTTCCACGTTGAAATGCAGAGAACCCGAAGGCACCTAGGATGAGCCTCAGGCCTGCTGGTTGTTGCAGTGGTGCAATCTCAGCTCACTGCAGTCTCCGCCTCCGGGGTTAAAGTGATTCTCATGCCTCAGCCTCCTGAGTAGCTGGGATTACAGGCGCTCGTCAACAGGCCTGGCTAATTTTTGTTTTGTTTTGCTTTTTCTGCCTCACTCTGTCACCCAGGCTAGAGTACAGTGGTGCGACCTTGGCTCACTGCAACCTCAGCCACCCGGTTTCAAGCAATTCTTCTGCCTCAGCCTCCTGAGTAGCTGGGATTACAGGTGCCTGCCATTGCGCCTGGCTAATTTTTGCAGTTTCAGTAGAGACGAGGTTTCACCATCTTGGCCAGGCTGGTCTTGAACTCCTGACCTCGTGATCCACCCACCTCGGCCTCCCAAAGTGCTGGGATTACAGCTGTGAGCCACCGCGCAAGGCCTAATTTTTGTATTTTTTTGGGTTTTTTTTTTTTTTTTGATAGAGTCTCGCTCTGTCACCCAGACTGGAGTGCAATGGCACGATCTCAGCTCACTGCAACCTCCACCTCCCGGGTTCAAGCAGTTCTCCTGCCTCAGCCTCCCAAGTAGCTGGGATTACAGGCACCCATCACCATGCGTAGCTGATTTTTTGTGTATTTAGTAGAGATGGGGTTCGCCATGTTGGCCAGGTTGGTCTCGAACTCCTGACCTCAGGTGATCCCCCGCCTCGGCCTCCCAAAGTGCTGGGATTACAGGTGTGAGCCACCGCACCTGGCCCAATTTTTGTATTTTTAATAGAGCTAGGGTTTCACAATGTTGGCCAGGCTGATCTCCAACTCCTGACCTCAGGTGATCCGCCTACCTCAGCCTCCCAAAGTGTTGGGATTACAGGCGTGAGCCACTGCACCCGGCTTGTTGCTGAACATTTATGGCTCTAGAAATAATTTTTTTTTTTTTAAGGAGAAGTAATGACAAACATGATAGAAATAAAATTTGAGGATATTTCTGGGTTCAAAATAAAGTAACAGTTAAATAGCATGAACATGAAGAAATAAATATTTTCAGGCAGAAACTACAAAATTTAGGTAGATGCTATGAGTTTTAGTCAGAATTTGAATATGATGTGGCTGACCGTAGATACTTCCATTGCATTAATTCTGCTTCATAAGGTGTTTGATGCTTGCTTGTAGGTGTTGAATAGAGCCTAATTAGCAGTAAGTAAACAGATCTAGAGCACAGACTTTGGCATCTGAAGGACCTTTGCTTCAATCCTGGGACGGCCACTTACTAGCTATGGGATCTTTGGTGGATTTTTAACCTTTGAAAGCCTTTCATCCCTCACAGGTAAAATGGGGAAGAAAATCGTTTCCATTAGTATTGTGAGGATTAAATGATTAATCGATGTAAACAGTGTGCTTTCCATAGTACTTGGCATATCATAAGTGCTTCATGTTATTTTACACTGGCTGGGAAGATATGTTTTGCTGTGGAGAATTTAAGAGGGATATTAAAATATATTTTTGTTATTTTAAGGAAATTCGAAATGAGTCCCATGACTATCCTCATAGAGTGGCCAAGTTTCCAGAAAACAGAAATCGAAACAGATACAGAGATGTAAGCCCATGTAAGTACTTGTGGGTGTGTGTGCGTGTGCATTTTTTGGTTTGTTTTAGGAGACAGGATGTAGTGAAAAGGAGGGCTTGGGGTCAGTGTTGATAAATACAGTAATTTTTTTCCTATTTACATAAGACACATTCTTTAAATAAGAATTTAAAGGTGTAGAATAGTAGAAGGAAAAATAATTACCCATAATTATTTCATCCCTCAAACATAGGCACCATTATTTTGGTGTATTTCCCACAACCTGTTTTTCTTATGCATAGTTTTTCTTTCTTTAAAATAATTGTAATTATAGATGTCTATATAATATCCATATGTATTTCCTTTTCATATCATTCCATGGCCTTTGTAAGTTTTGTTTAAAATAGTTATTGGCGTAGTTTGGTTTTTTTTCCTTCCCCAAGTTATAAGAGTAGTATGTACTCGCTGTAGAAAACTTAGAAAACAGAGAAAAGTATAAGGAACAAACTTATTTAAAAATAAATAATAACTTGGGTTTATATTCTTTGGAGTTTTTAAAAATAAACATGTATTTTAAACGGAAAATTAGAATCTTGCCACATACTCATTTGTAGCTCTTTTCTTAGCAGTACATTGTAAACTTTTTTTTATTATAAACACAATTTTTAATTGCTTTGACAGTGGCTTTGGATATACCACTCTTTTGCATAAGTTCTCCTGTTGTTGGACATTTAAATGATGATGTATACACATACACACACACACACACACACAATTGCGTGAACAATTATAATACTAGAGTTCTTTGGTGTATTCATCATGCAGTGATTTTATTTTTTGTTCTGATTCATGCAGCTTATTCAGATATTAAATTGGGCCTCCTTCCTGCTTCAGCATGTTTCCCTATGTTTGACTTTAGTGGGCTAAACATAGGTTTTCTCTTTAGGGCTCCTTGTTAGTAGGGACTTGAAAAACAGTATCAGATTGATCACGTTCTGGTTTTTGCTTGTTTCTGGTTGTTCCCCTGTTGACTAGGGTATGGTGCTGCCTGCTAAGATCTCCTGTGTAGGTTGAACCATTTCACTCTGTTCAAGGACACAGACTGTATACCTTTATGTACATTGGTTATAGATAAGATATTTAGGGTCTGGATGTACCACTGAAAAATCCATCAATTACTGAAAAAAAATCCTTATTTTTATTCTTACATGAATAGAATGTTTTTCTTATGTTGACCAAATACATTTCCAAGAAGGGTGTATTGGCTGATTTTGGGCAAATCAAATGAGAAGCAGTCTCTCAAAGTATTTCATGTTTGTTATAAATTACTATTAAATACTATGTTTCTCTTACATGCTTTTTTCTTTACTACCAGTTAGAAGTGTTCTTAAAGATAAGTAGCTAGAAGAGTGGTTTTCCATTTTCTTCAGTTGCAGCACACTTGAAGATATGACCCACTTCCTCCAAAACATGTGGCTCATCACGGTGGCAGTTCCGGTGTGGGTGTGCGTTCAGGGAATAGCAGGTGTGGGCAGTAATTCTGATACTTAGGTGCCCTTCCCCTGCCTCCAAATCTCTGATTGAGAATCACTGAGCTACAGAGAATAATTCTCTAATGTTACCATGAGTTTTGAAGACAGTATTTTCCAGTTGTACACCTTGCTTTTGATTTTGAAAATTGTAGATTTGGATGCAGTTGTAAGAAATAATACAGAAAGATCGAGTATACCCCTCACCTAGTTTCCCCAGTGGTAACATCTTGCGTAACTACAGTCCAATATCACATCTGGGAACCTGAAACAATACAGTCCATCCAGGTTTCACCAGTTTTACATGCACTTGTTTGTGTGTGTGTGTAAGTTCTGTGCAGTTTTATCACTTGTAGATTCCTAGGATCACCACCACAGTCTGGATGCAAACCAGTGAAGCATTGCCATCAGAGGGTCACTTGCACTGCTTTTCTGGGGCCACAGTCCTCTTGCTTGCATCCTCCTTCCCTAACCTGGTGTTGCCTTTAATTTTTATATATTTGTTGTAATTGCAATTATTGGATGCACTACATTTGAGTCCCCTAATTCGTTTTATCAAATTGATCTAAATGGGATTTTTTTTTTTTTTTTTTTCGAGAGGATGTTTCACTCTGTTACCCAGGCTGGAGTGCAGTGGCGTGATCTTGGCTCACTGCAAACCCCTGCCTCCTGGATTCAAGCGATTCTCCTGCCTCAGCCTCCCAAGTAGCTGGGATTACAGGCATGCACCACCATGCCCGGCTTATTTTTGTATTTTTAGTAGAGATGGAGTTTCACCATGTTGGCGAGGCTGGTCTCGAACTCCTTACCTCAAGTGATCCACCTGCATCAGTCTCCCAAAGTGCTGGGATTATAGTCATGAGCCACCATGCCCAGCTGATAATTTTTTTTTTAATTGGAATTGAGACATTTTATTTTAAAGTAAAAACATTTGTAACTTAAGTTATCCTCAAGTATATACATCAATAAAACTCTTATGATTTGTCTCCTCAGCTTTTAGACTTAATGTTGTATACCTGTAGTTGAAGGCTGCAGGGAGACGCTCTTTAAAATGTGCGTTATCAGGCCTCCCTCCATCATCATTGGGACCAGGCTCTTCCTGTATGCCTTCTCATTGAAAAGCACCTTAGCCTTGAGAGAACCGAGCTTCCCTCCTGCGGACCATGCAGTGGTTGTCCTCTGGAGCTGTGCTCTGCTGGGAGCAACCCCCAGTGCATGTTCTCCCTACTCTTCTTCTTCTTTGCCCCCTCCCTCCCCACACATGCCTCCCTCCCCACACACACCTCCCTCCCCACACACGCCTCCCTAGTAAGCCATGTTCTCCTGATCTCTGAGATGGAGACTGCTCATTCTTGCTTCTCACGTAGCCACAGGATTTTCTAGTCTGAGCCAATACGCTTCAGCCTGCAAATGGAAATGATCTCTTCCAAGGCTTGTGCTGGTCAGCACATCCCCACACCGCCCTGGTGCCTCTCCTCTCCTGACTTCAGTCATTCACTGTCTTTCTCCTTACCCTCTCCTTCCCACCTTCCTCATCCTGGGTGACTTCGTGTCTCTGGGAAAAAACTACGGCTCATTGTGCTAGAGTTCCTAGATCTGTTCAGCTCCACTGACATTGACCTTTAGTCATCTTCACCTCTGAAATCTACTTTCTGTCATTCCAGCTTTCACTTGCTTACTCCCACTGTACCTGCTCTTTGACTTCAGCAGGATCTTTAGTTGACTTTTTCATGTATTGTGAAGTTGGAAATGTATTGAATTGAAATTTCGATTAAAAAATGTAGTGAAGCAAATTACTTCGTCCTCTAACCTAACTATTAATAACTTTCTTGCTGTTTTTATATTTAAAAAATAACTGTGGATTTTTTAGTTCCACCATTTTGTGAAGCTCCAACTTAGGAAAAATCAGTCATTCGTCCTCTCTGCCCTTTGGGCAAATGGGCGTGTGCCTTGGGTGGACTCCGGTGTTAACGTGGGCTTGGGGTTGCCTTGCTGTCCTCACGCCCTCGTCAGCCCCACTGGCACCCTGCTCCAGCTCTGCACCGAGTGAATCATCTCTCAGAGCTCCTCACCATGCTCAGAGTATCGTCCTGCTTTCAATTCTACAGATAAAAGTTGTAAAAATCAGGAAACACCACCTTAGCTTCATGTTCTGTCACCTGGAAACTCACTTTCTTTTGCCCCATCCTTCCCTAAAGTCCCAGGAGAGAAGCCTCCCCTCCCTCTGTCCTAGCCGAATCCTTCGTCCCCATCCTCTTCATGGGCCCTGCTCTTCGTCATCACTGCTTTTTGTGTTTTCAGCCTCTTTCTGTCTGATAACTTCTTCTCTTTTGTATAAATGTGGTTCGCTCTCTTTTGTCTCAACCCTTATATCCCATCCCAGCCCCCACTTCCTTTCTTACCTACATGGATGGACATCTCTTACGTATACACAGGCTTAAAAGAATCAATGTGCCATTTGTCTCTCCATCCTCCCCACCATGCACACTTCAGCCCATGCTTCTTTCCCAGACTCCCCACTGAAACTTATTCTAAAAGCACTGTAGCTGTAGTTGTCAAATACAACGAGAGACTTTCCACTGGTTTCTTTCTCTGTGACTTTTGACATTATTCTCCTGCCTCAGCCTCCTGAGTAGCTGGGATTACAGGCATGCGCCACCTCGCCCGGCTAATTTTTGTAATTTTAGTAGAAACAGGGTTTCACCATGTTGGCCAGGCTGGTCTCGAACTCCTGATGTCAAGTGATTGGCCCACCTCGGCCTCTCAAAGTGCTAGGATTGCAAGTGTGAGCCACTGTGCCCAGCCGACCGTGCCTTTTTTCCTAACCCTGTAATTTTTCTGATTTTCCTGTTTGGCCGCTCCCCTATTTTCAGGGTGTCTCCTCCTCACTTTTCCTTTATTTCTTCAGAAGTCTGTTTCTCTCTCCTTCTCACTGTAACACTTGGATGAATGATCTCATCTGCTGTGGGCCTAGTTTCCATCTCTGCTTATAACCCCGAATCTCATCTGCAGTCTTGGACTTTTCTGTCTACAGGTCTGTGTATCCAAGTCGTCATCTCTGTCTGGGTGTCCTGTAGCCACCTCAGACTCAGTATGTCTGCACACTGAGTGAGTGTTCCTCCCTGACACCCTTTACTGGCTTTAGCCCCACACCTGCCTTTTCTCCTTTTCACCATGTTTATAAGTGGTGCCATTATTTACACATTTTCTGAAGCCAGAAACAGATTCTTCCCTCATTCATCTCTCACGTCACTAAGTAATACTAATTTCCATTTCCATGATGTATTTCTATTTCTTTTTCTTTTTTCTTCCTTTTTTTTTTTTTTTTTTTGAGACAGGGTCTGGCTCTGTCACTCAGGCTGCAATGCAGTGTCACCGTCTCGGCTCACTGCAACCTCTGCCTCCCAGGCTCAGGTGATTCTCCCACCTCAGCCTCCTGAGTAGCTGGGACTACGGGTGCATGCTGCCATGCTGAGCTAGTTTTTTAGATTTTTTGTAGAGGTGGGGTTTCATCATGTTGCCCAGGCTGGTCTCAAACTCCTGGACTCATGTAGTCCACCTGCCCCAACCTCCTGATGTGTTGGGATTACAGGTGTGAGGCACCGTGCTCAGCCTCCATAATGTATTTCAAATCTGTTTTCTTCTCTGTTCACATTGGCTTGGTTCAGGCCCTACTACGCTTTTCCTCATCATTACAGTAGCCTCCAAACCAGTCTCCTTGTTTCCCTTCTGTTCCCACTTCAGTCCATTTTCATGGTATCTGGAATAATCTTTGTATAATGTAAGTGTGTTTTCCACTCCCCTCTCTAATAGTGCTGCACAATTTTTATGAAAAAGTTAAACTTCTTTAGCATTATCCTACTGGGCTTTTTGGAGATTGACCCCTTTACACACCTCTCTAAATCTTTTCTAGCCATTTTCCTAGAAATTATTCATTTCAGTAAAACTGAATCACTTGGAGTTCTTCTAGCGTGACTGGTTTTTAATACTTCAGTGGCTTCAAATATGTCATTCCCTTTTTGAAATATTCTTCCCCTCCTCTCTCTGACGCATCTCAGTCAAAGTTCTCCTTCTGCAAATACCAGCTCAACAGCCTCTTTCCCGTGAGTGGTAGTCTCATCCATTGGAGGTGGTGGTTCTCATTCACTAAGTCCAGAGGGGCTCAAGAGTGTGTATTTTTAAAAAGCTGGCATGGTGTTGATGTACCTTTTCCAACTGATAGTCATTATGTCATTTAAAAATGTGTTTCTGGCTGGGTGCTGTGGCTCATGCTTATAATCCCAACACTTTGGAAGGCTGAGGTAGGAGATTGCTTAAGGCCAGGAGTTTGAGACCAGCCTGGGCAACATAGTGAGACCCCATCGCTACAAAGAATTTTTTTTTAATTAGCTGGGACATGGTGATGCATGCCTGTAGTCCCAGCTATTCAGGAGACTGGGGCAGGAGGATCACTTGAGACCATTAATTTGAAGATGCAGTGAGTTGCAATGGCACCAGTGCACTCCAGCTTGGGTGACAGAGCAAGACTGTCTCTAAAAGTTTTTTTAAATGCATTTCTATATATAGTACTTGACAGTTGTTGATTTGGTTCAGAAAACATTTGTTGAAAACCAGCTACGTGTTTGATACTATGCTATGTATCGAATAATTTACGGTATACTTGAGATTAACACATAAGCATGTTACAGATATTGTAAGATATGACAGTGCGTCGATGGAGCTGAGAAGAGGCTCTGCCCAAGGAGGCAGGGATGGCTTTTAAGAAAAAGCTAGGTAAATAAAGGGGAATGGAAAAATAATTTTTTAAAAATTCAGAGTCCCAGATCTTTCTTTTCTAGATTTGGATTCAGCCGGTCTGGAAATGTTTATTTTTAAACAATCTTACATCATTCTTTTACACTCACCATGGCACCACTCCTCAGACTGACATATGGAAACTACATTTGGAGTTCTGAATACGAGAAACATAGAGGAAAAAGGATATTTTAAAATAGAATCTGGGCTGGGTGCAGTAGCTTATGCTTGTAGTCCCAACGCTTTGGGAGGCCGAGGAGGGAGGATCGCTTGAGACCAGGAATTTGAGGCTACAGTGAGCTGTGATTGTGCCACTGCACTCCAGCCTGAGCAATGTGAGACCTTGTCTCAAAAAAGGAAGAAAATTGAAAGGATTTGAAGAGGTCCACAATCTTCATTTAATTGCTACAACCTAGAGATGCCTCAGTTGTCTCAGTTAACTGTGAGACAGTGTAGAAGAGATGGACAAGAACTTGGTTGTTTGAAAAGAGAGTAGCTGGTAATGGTTACTTTGGGAAATGTCTTTATACTATTAGAGACTACTGCCAAATTTTGAGATCTTCCTATTTGCAGTACAGGTAGAAATCCAGTTTACTATTTGGTCTAAAAGGGAGTGCCAGCAATTAAGTCAACTGTCGTGTCTTTTCACTGGCCATGAAACAGTCTGTGTGTGTGTGTGTGTGTGTGTGTTAAAAACCCATACCATAAATTTCTTGTAGGTGTATATTAACAGTATTGTTAACTGTATGCACATTGTTGTACAATAGATTTCTGGAACTTTTCCATCTTGTATAACTGAAACTCTAAATCCATTGAAAAACTCCCTATTTTCCTCTTCCCCCAGCCCCTGGCAGCCAGCATTCTGCTTTCTGTTTCTATCAGTTTGATTACTTTAGACACTGAATATATGTGTAATCATGCAGTATTTGTCTTTCTGTGACTGGTTTATTTCATTTGACATACTGTCCTCAAGGTTCATCCATGTGAAATAGTCAGATTTTAAAGGAAATTAACACAGAGACTCATGATTCTGGTAGTGTCAGGTTACATAGTCCATGGTTTGTTGCTCTAGAAAACAAAAAAACTCTCAAATAAACATACTTTTTAAATGAGTTACTAGAGGGGGAAGAAGGAAGGGAAAACTTCTATACTTCCTGCACGCTCCCCCCATGATCTTAGCAAATGGCATAACTACTTTGAATGCAGATGTCAGTATCAGCTCTGAGATTTGTATGCAGCTAATAAAGTAGCCCCAAGATGTATTAAGCAAAAATGAATAGAATTTTGGGGAGTAATTGACAAATCCATGTTCATGGGCTTCTTAATAAGACACGATATTTGTAAAGAAATAGATTTATATAATAACCTTAATAGAAGAAGAAAAATACATAGAACCCTATATCCAGCAATTAGAAAATGCATATTTTTCTAGGACTGACATGGTCTATTTGTAAAAAATGGACTATTGACTAGGCTGTCAAGTAAATCTTAAAATTTAAGAATGCCTGGCTGGGCGCCGTGGCTCATGCCTGTAATCCCAGCACTTTGGGAGGCCGAGGCGGGTGGATCACCTGAAGTCGGGAGTTTGAGACCAGCCCGACCAACATGGAGAAGCCTCGTCTCTACTAAAAATACAAAAATTAGCCGGGCATAGTGGTGCATACCTGTAATCTCAGCTACTCAGGAGGCTGAGGCAGGAGAATTGCTTGAACGCGGGAGGCGGAGGTTGCAGTGAGCCAAGATTGCGCCACTGCACTCCAGCCTGGGCAACAAGAGCGAAACTCCATCTCAAAAAAAAAAAAAAAAAGAATTCCTATCTTATAGCTCATAATTTTTTATCTTAATGCAATTAAAATATAGGTTATTAATAAAAAGATAAACATTTCCATAAATTTGGAAGTTTTAACATTTCTAAATCACGGATCAAGACAAAATTATAATGGAAACTTAAAAATAAACAGTATATAAAATACTGCTTATCAAAACTTGTGTAAAGCAGCTAAAACAGTACTGCAACAAAAATATATTGTCTTAAATATATTATATTTTATTTATTATTTTTTAGATGGAGTCTTGCTCTGTTGCCTAGGCTGGAGTGCAGGGGTGTGATCTCAGCTCACTGCAGCCTCTGCCTCTCGAGTTCAAGCAATTCTCCTGCCTCAGCCCCTCGAGTAGCTGGGACTACAGGCACATGCCACCAGGCCTGTCTAATTTTGTACTTTTTAGTAGAGACAGGGTTTTGCTATGTTGGCCAGGCTGGTCTTAAACTCCCGACCTTAAGTATCTGCCTGCCTCGGCCTTCCAAAGTGCTAGGATTACAGGCATGAGCCACCATGCGTGGCCCAGTATTTTAAAATGAAAGTTAAAATTAATGTGCTGTCTAACCTAATTTAGAGTAAAAATAAGAGAATAAGCAAAAAAAAAAAAAGCAGAAAGAGGTAACAACAACAAAAGGGCAGAAATAGAAATCACAGTTACAGCACAAGGGACCAACCAAACTAAATGTTAGCCTTGGTAAGACTGATCAACTCTGTCAAGATCGAGCATGAACAATCAAACAAGAAAGAAAGAAGGTGCATATAAACAATATCAGGAGAAAGAATGGGCACATAAATACAGGTATACAAAGAAAGCGTGAATTGAATACTGACAACAATTTTATGGCAGTAAATATTATTTAGAAAAAATGGAACAGATTCCTAGAAAAATATAATTTGCCAAAACTGACTCAAGCAGAAGTAGAGTCTGAAGAGTCCACTTACAGTTAAAGACATTAATAAACAACATCCACAAAGAAAACACTGGGCCAGCTGGTTTTACAGGTATGTTTCATAATAATGCAAATGAATGCAGGTGAATATAGATGTAGAAATCCTAACAAAAGATTAGCAAACTGAATATAGCAATGTATTAAAAAGATAATACATCATGTTCACATTAAGTTTATTTCAGGAATATAAGGGCAGCTAACATTAGAATGTCTTTTTTTTTTTTTTTTTTTTTTGAGACAGAGTTTTGCTCTTGTTGCCTAGGCTGGAGTGCGGTGGCGTGATCTCGGCTCACTGCAACCTCCACCTCCTGGGTTCAAGCGATTCTCCTGGCTTAGCCTCCCAAGTAGTTGGTATTACAGGCGTTAGCCGCGATGCCCGGCTAATTTTTGTATTTTTGGTAGAGACGGGGTTTCACCATGTTTGTTAGGCTGGTCTCGAGCTCCTGATCTCAGGTGATCCATCTGCCTCGGCCTCCCAAAGTGCTGGGATTACAGGCGTGAACTTCCACACCTGGCCTAGATTATCTTATAATTCACCACAGTAACAAAGGAGAAAGAGCCATATGATTATCTCAATAAGTATGAAAAGATTATTTAAAGTCCTTTCTGAGGATTAAAAATGACACATAGCAAGCTAGAGACAGAAGGGAACTTCTAAGATTTCTAAGAGATAACTGCAACAACATCACTCATAATGATGACATGAGGAAAGCATTGTTTTAAAAAAATATCAGGAACAAGATAAGTGTGTTCACTCTTACCACTTCTACTTAACATTATACTTCTCTCTCCCTGACCTTATACTCTAGGTCCTAGTTAGTACAGTAAGCAAGAATAAGAAATAAAAGGCATAAGGATTGGAAAGAAATAAATTAACTGTCTTTTAATCTGTTTATGAGGCCACCATAGAACTTTCATAGCCAAACCAGGAAGGTTCAGTAAGAGGAATAAAAGTTTTATCTGTTGCTATATAACAAACCACCCCAAAACAGTGGCTTAAAACAATAGGAGACATTTATTATGTTCACAAATCTAGGGGTTGACTGACCCCAGATAGGTGATTGTTACTCAAGGTCTTTTGTGTAGTTGCATTTCAAATGGGGGCTGCGGCTAGAGTCACCTTGAAGAAGCAACTTCTTTTACTGTTGTTGACTGTGACCTCAACTGGGCTGTCACCAGGAACACCTACACAAGGCATCTCTATGAGACCTGGACTTTATCACAAGGCAGCTGAGTTTCAAGAGTGAGCATTCTTAGAGAGCAAGGCAGAAGCTTTATTTCCTTTTGTGACCTAGCCTTAGAAGTCACATATAACTTCCACAGCATTCTGTTTGAGAAGTAACTCACCAAGGCCATGCATATTCAAGGAGAGGGTACTTAATACTCTTATTAGTTTGATGGAAGAAGTATCAGTGAATTGTGAACGTATTTTAAAACCATCACCACTATAGATTATATGAATTTCTTCATAGATAACCCCTCTAGAAATGTGCAGACAAGTCAAAGAATTATTAAGAAACATTTTGATAGTCTTAGAATTGTAAGACGATAGACCTTCAAATCATTAAAAGAAACCTTTAAACTTACCAGAAGGTGCTTGTCATCTTTCTTAGTAATAGCAGATTTAGATAAAAACTTAGTTCTATAATAATAATCCGAATAAGTATAGATTTAACTTATATTTTATGGTAACTATTATGTAAATATTTGCTAACATTTTTTCTTATCCCATTGAAGTTTGAAAATAAAGACCAGACGTCAGTGTAGTGCTTTACCTTCTCAAAATCCGTTGTTGACAGCTTTTTTACTTAAAGATTTTCTCACTCACTGTTAGGGTCTTTAGTTCAATCTTCAATTTTTTTTTTTTTTTTTTTTAATCTTCAGTTTTGGCCTAGCGCAGTGGCTTACGCCTGTAATCCCAGCACTTTGGGAGGCCAAGGTGGGTGGATCACCTGAGGTCAGCATGGTAAAACCCTGTCTCTACTAAAAATACAAAATTAGTTGGGCGTGGTGGCTGGCATCTGTAATCTCAGCTACTTGGGAGGCTGAGGCAGGAGAATTGTTTGAACCTGGGAGGTGGAGGTGACAGTGAGCCGAGATTGTGCCATTGCACTCCAGCCTGGGCAACAAGAGTGAAAAAAACTTCCTCTCAAAAAAAAAAAATTTTTTAATTTTAATCAAAGCCAAATCAAAGCTATTTATGATGTTAATAATTTATTCCTGCAGGCTATTGATGCACTGGAGTGGTTCCAAGGAAGAAGAACTAGAACTCTTAGAGAAGAAGCTAGCATTGATTAGACAGGGAAAGAGAAAACCTAAACAGAGCAGCATGATAGCTTACTTCAGATGCCTGAACTTTTACATGGAAAAAGGAGTTCTTTATCCTGTGTTAAGCCCAAAATATAAAACTAGGGTTCATGAGCGAATGATAGCATTGGTGAATATCAGGTTAGCATTAGCTCTTAAGAGCTGTTTTAAACCTACAAATGAACCCTCTGAACTAGCACACTTGTTATTGGAGGTATTCACGCAGAGGGTGGATCTTCTCACTGTCAGATCTTCTAGAGAATATTTGTGAATGAATTATAGAGGGTTGCATTAGATTACTTTGATCTATTTCTTGTATGCTTCATTTCTTGCCCCTATTCATCTCTTTCTCACCTTCTTCCCGCATTCACCTTTCTGTCCTATTACATTGTGAATTCCTTAACAGGTGCAACTTTTTTTTTTTTGTTTTGACTGACAAAAATTTTGTACATAGTTTTGTCATAGGGTAGTAAAGGGGGTATTAAAGATATCATTAAGCTTCTCCTTCTCTCTCCCTGAATAATTAAATCTAAAAGCACTTGGGGTTGGGCCCACATGTGGAAGGCATGTGAGTAAAGGTGGTAATGTCCTTGAAAAAGAAGCCTGTGATACTGGGTTGGCATTGGTGTATCCAGGTATGAATGCATGGTTTTCAGTGAGTATAGATACACAGATAAATATGAACATAGGTATATGTATATACATATATTTCTTACCCCTGTCCACTGAGAAATCTTGAGAGCAGCGATAGCTGATTAACATTGGGCATGCTTAGCTTTTGATACCAAATTTTATTCTCCACTAGGAGGAGAATAGAGCTTTGGAGAAATGGCTGGTTCCAGGTCTGGGACAGGGAAAGTGTAAGAATAGCCTGGAATGTTTTGTAGTGACAGAACATAAAGACATGCTCGAAAAATGATGAAGACATATCAGAAGGGTGTAGAAGCCAAGTTGAGTTCACTGGCCAAACTTGGGATAATCTGAGCACGAAAATAAATAATGATTACAACCTATTGAATAAAATAGGAATTAATGAGTCTATACTGATGTAAAGAAACAAATGAATACATAAATGAGGGATAGGGAAAGTTCTACCTTTGCATAGGTTGCCAACTAATAAATATTGAAATGGATACTAAACTTGGTGGGTGAAAATTTGGTGAAGAACAAGGTATTTACATAATCTTGAAGTATCCCTTTACAAAATACTTGTTAAATATAAGAAGAGGAATAGTACCTCTACGCTGGAGAAGTCTGGCCAACACCAGCCTTAAATATGTGATCATGACCAGTTGTGAGACATACCATGTCAGAATCCTGAACCACCCGATAAGATGCAGTGAATACATAGCATCTTTCTGAGATGAACATGCCAAAAATATACAAACTGAACTCACCTATAGGGAAATAGATATCTGACAACTCAAATGGAGGAACGCTATAAAACAACTGACTTGCAGTTTTCAAAAGGTTAAAAAATACCAGGAAAGAACAGATTGTATCCTTTTGTTTAAAGGACATTATTGGGACAGTTGGTAGAACTTGAATGGTATCTGGGTTAGTAAAATATCACTGTTAATTTCATAATTTTGATGACTATGAGTAAGTAGGATTATGTCATTGTAGAAGATAAAAAAGTGGAATAATCAGGTATGTTTGCAACTTGCTGTCATGACTTGGGAAGAAAATACTTTGTGTTTTACTTGGAATTTTTCTGTAAGTTTTAAAATTATTTAAACATACAAATTAAAAATATATATAAACTTGAGATACTGAATCCTAGCCAGTACATGAAGTCAAGAAAAGGAAATAAAATGCATACAGGTTGGAAGGGAAGAAATAAAAATGACCTTATTAGTAGATGACATGTAGAAGATCGCAAAGAATCTACCCAACAATGTCCTGGAAATAATAAGTGAGTTAAACGAGGTTGTGGGATACAAGGTCAGCATACAGAAGCCAATTGTATTCCTGTATATTAGCAACAAACACGTGGAAACGAAGATTAAAAACACGTTGTTTACAGTTGCTCTAAGAAAATGGAATATGTTGGAATAAATCTAACAAAATATGTATAGGACCTGCATGTTGAAAGCACCAAACATGCTGATAAAAGAAATCAAAAGATGACCTAAATACATGAAAAAGGCCTACCATGTTCATTGATCGGAAGACTTAGCATACTGAGTCAGTCCTCCCCAAATTGTTCTATAGATCTATAGTGACTGATAGTGTCAAATTGTTCCTAAAGATCTAACACAATTTCTGTCAGAATTTCAGGAAGATTTTTTCGTAGATAAAAACAAGCTTATTCTTTTATGTGGAAAGGCAAAGGAACTAAAATAAAATGGCTAAAATGATCTTGAAAAATAAAAACTAGAAGAATCACTCTACCTAATTTTAAAACTTAATGCACAACTACAGTAATCAAAACAGTGTGGTAGTGGCAGAGGGATAAATACATAAGTCAGTGGAACATAATCTAGAAATAAACTTGTAAAAGTATGGTGAACTGATTTTTTGACAAAGGTGCAAAGCAATTTAAAATGAAATCTCACACCTTACACAAAAGTTAACTGAAGATAGATCATAGATGGATCATAACGTAAAAGCTTTCATAAGAAAATGGGAGAAAATTCAGGATGTAAGGCTAGATGAAGAGTTCTTAGCTATGACACCTAGAGCGCAATTCATTTAAAATATCAATAATTTATACTAAATCAAAATAAAAAACTTTTGCTTCTCAAAACACCCTGTTAAGAGGACAAACAGATGAGTACAGACTTGGAGAAAATGTAACCACATATCTGACAAAGAACTTAGATCTGGACTATATATAGAACTCTCAAAATGCAACAGTAAAAAGAAACAAAAACCCCAGTTAGGAAATGGGCAAAAGATATGACACAGATGGCAGATAAGCCTATGAACATATAAAAAACTTCATTAGCCATTAGGAAAATGCAAATTAAAATCATGGTGGTGGGATGTCACTAGACAGCTACTAAAACAGCTAAAGTAAAGAGATCACAATACCCTAAAAATGCAGAGAAGCTGGATCTCATATATGGCTGGTGGGAATGTAAACTGGTACAGCCACTCTGGAAAGTAGTTTGGCAGTTTCTTAAAAAGCTGAACGTATACTTAGCTTATATGACCTAGCACTTGCACTCCTGGGCATTTATCCCAGAGAAATGCAGTCATATGTCCACACAAAAGTGTGTGCATGAATATTCACAGCAGCTTTATTTGTAGTAGTCCCAGATTAGAAACAACTCACGTGTCCTTCAGTGGGTAAGTGGTTAACTATGGTACATTCATAACACAGACTACTACTCAGCAATAAAAAGGAAGAAACTTGACATAACAACATGGGTAGCTCTCAGAGGACTTATGCTGGGTGAAAAAATCCAGTTTCCAGTGATGACATAGTACATGATTCCATTTATATAACATTCTTGAAGTGATGAGAATTCTCGAGAGGGAGAGCAGGTCGGTGGTTAGGGATGGAATGGGGAAAAGTGTGCCTGCCAAGGGGCACACAGAACCTTTGTGCTGATGGAATAGGTATGTGTTGTGGTGGTCATGTGAATTTGTTTGTGGTAAAATGGCACAGAACTGTATACACACAAATGAGTGCCGGTAGAACTGGAGAAATCAAAATAAGGTCTGTGGATTGTAGCAGTGTCTTTTCATGCTTCTGAGTTTGATGGCCTTCTGGAACTAGGACCTGGACAGCGCATTGCTACGAGTGGGGCTCTGTGATGAGCCTGACAGCGTCCCTGGCTGCAAAGAGCTTAATTCTGGCAAGAAGGCTGCTACTGGTCAGGCCTGGGTGCTCCTGTTGCCTTCCGCCAGCGGAGCTGATCAGAATCTTGCCCTAAGAGGTCCCTCTTAACAGCCACAGCACCTTGGGTGGGCTGGTCTGCCCTAGAGCACTTAGCTGGGTGGAGGGAGCTGTGGAAGCGTGCAGTGGGGGAGTGCTGGAGTCCAGGACAGTTAGCTGTACTCAGGATTGGGGTGAGGGTGTGGTTGTTGCTAGATTAAAATGCAGATACATGATCAAGTAGAATTTTGAAATTCCTTTAAATGTTTAAGGTAAAATAGGAATTACCAAGGAATTTTGTACTTTAATACCCTCTTAGGGTATTAAGGAGGGTTTGTCAGTGAAAATAAGAAGGACTGGTCCACTCGAGCCAGTGATTTTGACAGACAAGAAAACAGACCCCAGAGTGCCCCTTATCATAGGACTGTCGGCGACTGGGATGCTGATAGTGTTTCTCAAGTAGTAGTCACCCTTTTCTGGGAAATCGTGACTATGTCTGAAATTATGTAGGTTGGTAGAGCCAAAACAGAGAACAGAATCCACATCTTTAGATCCCTCAAACTCCCCTCACCCATGTTTTTCATCTGCACCGCAAAATTCCAGGTACCTGTACTAAAAAGTCTTGAAGGTTTCTGTGCTTTTCCTTTTTGCTGAATTAGTTTACACTTAAGAAAGTCAGTTAACGTCATTTCATTTCGTGCTTATGTTTGAGAATGGGTTGATAGTGATTTGTCATTCTAACAAAATTCTAGCAGGTTTAGGAATTTGAATATGTGAAAATCTTCTGGAATTCATCATATAAACAATGTTTGAATACTTGCTGACTTAAATTGTTATGACACTCTACTAGGTAGGCCCTCTGAGAAAATGGAAGTAGCAGCCCTTTTTCCCTGACAGTCAAATTTAGGAGAAATGATCAGTACAGGATTTCTTGACTCTCCGAACCTAAACTGCAGACTGCTCCTCTCCCCTTTGTCCCCGTGGCTCAAGCCACATTCTTCATGTCCCTCAGACATGTTAGGTATGTACCACCTTAAGGCATTCGCCGTTCTCTGTGCTTGGTACACTGTTAACTAAAATATCCCTGAGACTGACCCCTTCCAGATCTGTGCTTACATGTGACCCACCTGGGTGGTCAGCCACAAGGCCCATCCTGACCACCCTGTTTAGAATTGCAACCTGCCCCTCTCCCCAGCGCTGTGAGTCCCGTTACTCTACCTTTTTTTTTCTTTTTAGCATTTATTACTTATATACTTTACTTAGTTATGCTTATTGCTATATCACCAATATAGATATTTGGTCTACATTGTTTGCATGGTGTCTCATGGGCCTTTGGATGTGATGAAAGTAAAATCTTTTCCCCTAAGTCCCTCTACCTTCAATTTGTTTAGGCTCTACCTCTCCTAGAAGCAGAGTCTGAGTTTCAAAGAAAGTGGTGCAATACTGCTGGGCGCTGTGGCTCACTCCTGTAATCCCAACACTTTGGGAGGCCGAGGCAGGTGGATCACCTGAGGTCGGGAGTTCAAGACCAGCCTGACCAACATGGAGAAACCCCATCTCTGCTAAAAATACAGAATTAGCCGGGCGTGGTGGCACATGCCTGTAATCCCAGCTGCTCGGGAGGCTGAGGCAGGAGAATCGCTTGAACCCAGGAGGTGGAGGTTGTGGTGAACCGAGATCGCACCATTGCACTCCAGCCTGGGCAACAAGAGCGAAACTCCATCTCAAAAAAAAAAAAAAAAAAAAGAAAAAAAAGAAAATGGTGAGATACTTACTGATTATTTTAAAGTGAAGATTAGTATGTCTTATTTTATACAAGCTACCAAAGAGGAAAAATGTCCGTTTTCCAAACTAATGAATTTTACCTATTTTATAAAGACATTCTCAAGTATTCTGTTCATTGCAGACTCTTGGGGACAGATTAAAGAGGACTTTTTCAATTAGGAGATTTGTGGAATCGAATTTAATTAGTGACATTGTCCTGTCAAGCGTAGGATCTTGAAATCATGATGGGTTGAAAGACACTGATGATTTCAAGGACAGTAAACTATTGTTTGGAAAAGGTTGAACTTAACCAAATGTTCCCTAAACAATGTATACTTTATTAGCAAAGTTGTAATGGTGCTACCTTGGAAATACTCTTTCCATTCCCACTGCCACTACTTGATTCAGGCCTCATCACCTCTTGATTAAGCTTTCAGTGTATTGGTGTATGAAGTTGCCTTCCTCTTTGTTCAGTCCATCTTGTATGCTGCTGAGAGTTATTTTCATGAAAATCAAGTGTTTATACCAGTCCTTTAAAGAGCTTCATGGGGCCCCTGTCCAGAGCCTGTGCCTGTAGCACAGCCCGCATGCCCTTCAGGGTCTGCCCTTAATGTGTTTGGGGACCTCTCTCTAGCTAGCTCGTCAGCCTTTCTGAATTTGCCAGTCCTGCATGCTACACCATTCCCTTTCATTCCTCTTTATGATGTGCCGTCTGCTGGAATTTCCCCTTCCTGCTGATCTCACTAGGCCTATTCAGGTAGCAATTACTCAAGCTCCTTCCCACAATATTTTAGGCAATAAAGTATCAGTACTCAGAGTCATGGCTTAATAGAATTTCTTTTTTCCTTTTTAAAAGCTTCAAACAAATAATGTCTTACCTTTAGATCCCTATAGGTTAAAATATGTTTGTTGACTAAAAATTGTGTATGATTGCTGAAAGTATTCAACGCAGGGAACAGACCAGTTCATCATGGAGGCATTCCATCAGAGCATCTAGTTAGAGAAGATATATTATGGACTGCATCGTCACAGAAGTGGGGTTTATATGAGAGAGGAGTTGGAAATCACACCTGAGTGGAGAGCAACGTGAAAGGTGATGTCAGCAAGAATATAGGATGTATGGGAAGGATGGTAAAGGCACCAACTGGATGGATCAGGGAGACATGGAATGCAGAATGCAGGAAATAGGTAATCTCTTAAATTGCACAAACCTGGGTTTCATTTTTGTGCTCTAGTGTGTTACACTGATGATGACTTGACTTCCCTGAGTGACAGTGAGATGGGTGTGATCCATATTCATATGCACTTCATAGGGCTGTGAAGACTGAGAGAGGTGACCCAATGACGAGTGTCACACAAACCTGACATGTCGTAGGCACCAAATGGTTCTAGACAGTGGTTCTGGTTGGTTTTGTGGTCAGTTGGAAACCTTTCATCAAGCAGAATTTTCCTTACAGAGCAAACAATTGAAATGTTAATATTCTATGTGTACTAAGGTTTGTATTCTCCATTAATATGGGGGAGTATAAGGTGACCTGGTGTTTAATGCCAGCTTTGTTTTTGGTTCATTGCTCGATTTGTAAGACAGAATGCATGATATTTGTTGTTCGACTATTTTGCTTGCAGGATTGAAGAGAGTTGACATATCTAGAAAATGCTTTGAGTTCTTGGACATCACTATTTGAAAACGTACTAATTACCCTTAGTTGAGAATGGGAAAATCTAAAGGGGAAAAGTCTCTGGTTCACGCTGTACTATTAGAATTGGTCATCTTCTTGCCTGACTTGTAAGTTAAGGATGCTTGATCTTTGCTGTGATTTAACCTGTTCAGGATGAATTGTAACCAGTTACAATGAATACGAATTCTCCTTTCTGTTTGACTTGGAAAACTTTCCAAAAGGAGATGTCTTTACAATAATGATATATTTGGTGAAACCTGTGGGTTGTTTTTTTTTTTTTTTTTAAAGCTTATGATGACAGTATTGAAACAGGAAACTAATCTGTATTGTCAGCACAGCCACAGCTAGCACTAGTCATTTCTTGAGAGGTGGAGCTGTTTCTCAGAAACACGCTGTTTGAGGGTAGGAGGTGAAGGGACTCCTTGTTAGAAATTGGCTTAATTTTAATCCAAGTTATAAACCACTGTTCTGTTTGGGTATTGCATTTCTTCATTCACTCAGTGACAAGAATTAAGGCAGATGATGCTTGTAGAACAATAAATGTATGTTCTTGATAGTTCTGCTACTAGTGCTAGTAGAGGTTGAGAAATAAGATTTCCTGTGAAGTGTGGTTTGGTTGCTTTTGTGGTATCCCATGCGAAAGAGTTTGAACTATCTTTACCTTTCTCCCTTTACTGGATCCTTTAAAAGATAGGAAAGGGTGAGATAACCAGACTTATAAGGATGGTAAAGTATTGTGGGCTTTGGGACTTATACAGCCCAAAGGTTATGGGATGCTGCTGTTACGATAATCTCATTTCAGAGGTTCCTATGGAAGAGGAGAAGGGATGTACCTTTCTGTGTGTTCTCATTCAGAAGTCAAAAGTTTGTTTTTTAATGATTAGTTTACAGATTTGGGGCTGACTGATAGTATCTGGGCAGGGAAAAGAGAACTGTGACTCAGGTTGTAAGGGAACCTGTGTATGCTCTCACAAACTCGAAACCATGTGTTATGATCCTTAATTGGAGAAGAGGCAGTGCCCTTCTTTGTTATCTTCACTAAAGAGTATAAATTATAAAGTCACAGTTTCTCATAAAAAGGCTTTGATAGTTTCACTTCCTGAAATGTGTATATTCACAATCTTTTGCAATAGTTATTTTAAGGTGATGTGTTTGTTATTTTTTTCTCTACTGCCTCTTCTAAATCAAAAAGTTATATATACTTTTTGTTTTGTATTAATCTTTTTAAATTTTTGTTTTTATAATTTTAATGTATTTTTAATTTAAAGTTTTATTTCTCCTTTTTGCTTTAAGATTTTTTTCCTTTTTAAATTGTTTTTCATTTTTCCTTCGTATATGTTTTCTTTTTTTTTTTTTCTTTTTTTTTTTTTTTGAGACGGAGTCTTGCTCTGTCGCCCAGGCTGGAGTGCAGTGGCGCGATCTCGGCTCACTGCAAGCTCTGCCTCCCGGGTTCACGCCATTCTCCTGCCTCAGCCTCTCCGAGTAGCTGGGACTACAAGGCGCCCGCCACCACGCCCGGCTAATTTTTTGTATTTTTAGTAGAGACGGGGTTTCACCGTGGTCTCGATCTCCTGACCTCGTGATCTGCCCGCCTCGGCCTCCCAGAGTGCTGGGATTACAAGCGTGAGCCACCGCACCTGGCCCGTATATGTTTTTCTTAAAAGAACAGAAGAATTAAAATAATATCTAGTGATGTAGGTATTTGAGTTTTGTTTTTAATCAGCCTTGAGAAGAAAATACAGGCTCAAATGACATTTGTAGTTAGTTCTAAATAGTTACAGAGTTTTCGCAAGGATGACCTTTCTTTTTTGGTATTATCTGATAACAAAATAAAAACAAATTTTCCTGAGAAAATTCACTGTTCTTTCGCTTTGGTTGACTCTGTATATTAATGTTAAACAGGAAGCGAGGCCACTGCCAGGGGCTGAGCCCTGCAGATCCAGTGCCCTGCAGGTAGTGCCCTCCTGCCTCCGAGGACTGGATCTGGGCTTTTCTGGTGTGTGGTTACTGTGCTTATAGAGCATTGAGGTAACACCTGGCGCATATTTTACAGATCGAAGGAAAATAACAGTGAATTTTAGTTCAGAGTCCTGAGAGTGAGGTATCAAATACTATGGCTGAAGGTGTTTCTCTGGGTTTACTTCCTGCATAGCTGGGCAAGGGTGTGGGGTGGTGCCATGTGGGGTAACCAGATTCCCAGCACCCTGTGAGGTGGACCTTCTCGGGTTTTATGGATTCCTACCACATGTTAGCTAAATGGCTATTTTCAGTTGTGCAATAGATATGAGTAGCCTTTGGTTAGTGTTCTTTCTGTGATTACAACATGAGGAAATACATTCCTTTGGTGTGATATTTTAGTGGAACTTTAATTTTAAAATCATGTAGCTTTCTAAAACCAGGCATTTTTTTTTTGGTATGTTGTCTAGGAGATACGTGGTCTTTATTTTAATTAGGTTGCTGACCTTTTTACTATTTTACATAATATAACAGTTAAAGGGTGATTAAACTGTTAAAAAAAAAAGTGATTTTTAAAAAAAGTGCTTGTTGACATCATCTTTCCGAGAACACTAGTATATGTGATTTACTATAACAAGATCTTAGTTTTTCCTGTTGGCAAATGACATGTAATATTTACTGAGGTCTTGGGTTCAGTCCAGCAGAAACATCTCAGATAAATTGATGTGTAAAACTAAAACCATTTTACATTTTCTTTCATATGGAGATAATATAAACAGTTTTTTCATTTAAAAGTAAGGAGAGACTGGCTATTTAGTATGAGTTTCTTTGAGAGGGACAACTTGTAATAGTATGCATTCTCTAGAGTTAAACATCAAACACCATGTTTTTAGTTTTATAATTCAGTGATATGCATCCAGCAGTTGTGTGTTGAGGATTCTGAGTTAATTCATGGGCTTTTTCTCCTGGTGTCATGCTTCTCTTGCTTTCCCATCTAAATGTATAAGGTCACATTTTGTAGTTCACATATTTAAATTAGCATAAATTCTCAATCTATGAGATTTTTACTTTTAAAAACTAGAAATATCTCTAAACTGTTAACAGAGTCTAAGTAGTGAAGTATCTTCAGTGGTCTTTTAAAGAATACAGTTGGAATATTCCGACTGTCTTTAAATATCTTCAGCATTTAACCTAAACACCGTTCACTGCTAAAATTTATTTAAATATAGTGGAATTCTTATCTATTGAGAAATGAAGAGGTTGAAATACAGTAACCTCGGAAATCTAGTCTTATCTATTTGAGACCAGTTATCGTTTTGTAGGTAGACCAATCAATCTTTAGGTACCAAGAATCTGAATGATCCTTTTACTTTTAGGAAGGTAAGTACTTTATTCATTTAGCTATGTTTACTTCTGGTCGATTTTTCAAGTCACAGTGGCTAATGTGCTACAAACAGAAGCACTTCCTTTCCAGCACTATAGTAACAAACAAGATTACATTTTATACTCCTTACAAAAAAAGTAGAGAATAGTTTAGGATTTGTCTCAACTCTCTTATGATGCTAATTCATTTTTCTTATTTCTTCTATCTTTTTATAAATACCTAGAATATTAATATGAAGATAAAAAACAGTAATTTTGAAATGACAGTTGTGGCTTATCATTCTCTATTTTCAGATGATCACAGTCGTGTTAAACTGCAAAATGCTGAGAATGATTATATTAATGCCAGTTTAGTTGACATAGAAGAGGCACAAAGGAGTTACATCTTAACACAGGCAAGTAGTACGATACCAAGCAAATGTCTGAAAATGATGTGTTTGTGGTTGTTCTGCTTTAAATCATAGGTAAAAGTATATCTTGACTTCTTTTGGAAATGAAATGGTATTTCAGTTTTTTTCTGACGATGTAATGAATTATGGACATTATAAGGTTTTGAAGCTTTGAGTATTTGAGATAAAAGGCGAGTTATTTTTGATATTACATGTTTTGTGAAGGAAAATTCTTATGAAATGGCTTAGGCCAGTTCTTTGGCAGATTGTGTTCCTTACATTATATCTGACACAGAGCGCTGCTTATGCTTCTTAGCGTCTTCTTTTCTCTTCCCATACCCTGTGGCAAAACCAGAGGCCTTGGACAGCTCTTCTGTAGCTCCCCCTGCCTCGCATGTATCTTCAGAGAGTACACCAAGCCCTGGATGGTGTCTGGTCGTCTTCAAGGACCTGAGCGGTTGCTGAGACCAGGTGCTCCAGAGGCCCAGCTGCAAGGCCTTGTGCTTCCTTTGGCCTTCTGCCCAATTGCCTCTGAGCACATCAGCCACACCTGTGTGCAAGCATGTTTTTTTTTTCCTTCCATTCTGAGATAATAGAGATTTTTGTGTATCTACAGCTACTGTTTATTCATCAAGTAATAAAGACTTGATTATCAACAGTGCTGTCATTTCCCCCTAAAGATTTTTAAATATTCAAAAGATATACCATAATATTTGAGATTTTTGAAAACGTAACTTGAATCAGAATGACTTATTTGAAAGAGAAAAATGTTTGATAAGTAAAAAGAGATGCAGATTAATGTAACTATGAGCTATTATACTATGTCAATTCACAGGAAACTAAAATGCATTATTTTACTTGAGGTAATACAGCTCCTGCAAGTCAAAAAGAAAAAAACAACAGCCCATGGAAAAAACTGGCAAAGGACATAAACTCTTAGTTCAAAGAACCAAACAAAGGTGGACACTTTGCACATAAAGAGATGCTCCATTCATTCAGTAACCAGGGAATGGGCCTTTCACCTGTCAGAACAGGAGAGATTTCAAAGTGTGTAATACTCAGTGTTCAAATACTCTGACCGACCAAGAAAGTCTACTTAGAGAAATACAGTCAGACGTAAAGATATATGTGATCGGCCAGGCGCGGTGGCTCACGCCTGTAATCCCAGCACTTTGGGAGGCTGAGGCAGATGGATCACCTGAGATCAAGAGTTTGAGACCAGCCTGGCCAACATGGCGAAACCCCATCTCTACTAAAAATACAAAAATTAGCTGGGCATGGTGCTAGGCATCTATAATCCCAGCTACCCAGGAGTCTGAGGCAGGAGAATCGCTTGAACCCAGGAGGTGGAAATGGCAGTGAGGCAAGATAGTGCCACTGCACTCCAGCCTGAGCGAAAGAGCAGAACTCTGTCCAAAAAAAGAAAAAAAAAAAGACCTATGTGATCATGTTCATTGCAGTCTTATTTTAACGCATCAGACTCAAGCAATCTGTAAGGGACTGGTTAAATAAGTTAATCATACATATACCATTAGTAATAATTTTTGGAGCTTGGGAATAGAGACTTTGGAGCTTGGGAATACAGACTTTAATTTTCCATTTTCTTCCTTTCTGTAATATTGGAAGTTGTTTTTTATGTGCATTCGTATTTTAAACTACTATTTAGAGTTAAAAATTTTATTTTCTTTTTGAAATACCTACAGTTGACCCTTGAACCATACAGGGTTGAACTGTACTAGTCCACTTACAGGCAAACTTTTTTCAACCAAAAACGTGTCAGAAATATGGTATTCATGGGATGTGAAATCCATGCATACAGAGGGCTGACTCTTTGTATCTGCAGGTTCTACAGGGCCACCAGTGGGGCTTGGACATGTGTGGATTTTGGTATACTGCAGTGGGTGGGGCAGGTTGGGTCCTGGAGCCAGTCTCTTGTGTATATCAAGGGACAACTAATAACATTAAAAAATAGAGAAGAATTACCACCCTAGATCCCTTATCACAACCCTTTCTCCCTCTGCACTGTTTTTCTCCATTATCACTTACTGGTTTTTTATTCTCTTCTTAGTTCTTGAAAACATAGGTCTTTCTCAAGATTCTAAATTACCTCCAGTCTGCACTACAGCCCTTTAAGACCATGGTTTTCAACGTTTGTAACCTAAGACAGGGTAGACTACTGTCATGGTACCTGTGCTTGAATCTTGGTACCAGCATTTCATTGGATATTCACTCACCCAGCAAAGACTTACTGAGACCTACTCTGTGGCAGGCATTGTTTAAATAAAACAGACTTTCATAAAAACCCTATTATGAATTTTACATTCTAGTGGGAAATAAAATTAATAACAGTTAAAAATTTTGTAATAGTGTTTTTACATGCTTTGTATAATTTAAACCTTAGGACAACCCTCTGGTAAATAGTATTACCTTTATTTTGTACATGAGGAATCTAAGGAGATCCAGAGACATTAAATAGCTTTCTTTTTTTTTGAGATGGAGTCTCACTGTGTTGCCCAGCCTGGAGTGCGGTGATGCGATCTCAGCTCACTACAACTTCCGCCTCCCGGGTTCAAGTGATTCTCGTGCTTCAGCCTCCCAAGTAGCTGGGATTACAGGTGCTCACCACCACTCCCAGCTAATTTCTGTATTTTTAGTAGAGACAAGGTTTCACCATGTTGCTCAGGCTGGTCTCAAACTCCTGGCCTCAGATGATCCGCCTGTCTTGGCCTCCCAAAGTGCTGGGATTACAGGGGTGAGCCACCACGCCCAGCCTCCTAGTGATTGTTTTTGAACTTCTTGTTGCTGTGTGTGTCCTGAAGGAGCCCTGCGCATTTAATGCGAGAACTCAGAAGCCTGTGTCTGGGTTTTTCTTCTCTCCTGAATTCCTCTCTATATTTTTCAGATCTCTATTGGATATTTTTACTGGATTTCAAAATCTGCATGTTCTCTTCCTATTTTTCTCATTGGGATTGAAACTGTCCTCATTGTCTGCCAAGTTCTTTCTGATCTTCTATTGCCCCTCCCTTTTTTCAGAGCTCTCTTCAATTACACCTGTCCTGTTGCAGCAGCTTTTTAAGGTCTGCCCTTGGCACCATCCCTGTTACTCTACTGGTATAATCGCCAACTACATCCCTCCACTTCTACCTCACTGATCTATTTGTCTTTTCCCAAATAGGCCCTAAACTTTCATGTACTTTGCCTTATGCTTGGAGGGCCTGGAATGGACCCTAACTCCCTCCCATTCTTCCACATTCCCTCTCTGTATTAGGACCTTTTTCGAGGCTCTTCTGTAGTTTCCTTCCCAGCCTTTCCTGCTCCCGAAGACCTGATGGTTTAATTTACCCATACTCTTGTGCTACTTAACTGTGTCCATTAGTCATACAAGTACTTCTCCTTGCCACCTTTGCAAGCTCTTAAAGAGCCAAGACTGCATCTCAGTCTAGCCCTTGGCCTTGCACCTAGCAGGTTGTTTGTAGTGGAGGATACAGAAAACTAGAGATGCAGTAACCCAGCTCTTCTGATTGTCCTTTGTAGATTATTACTTCAATCATCTTTTTCTTCTGAGTTTTATGAATTAGTATTTTTTTTAAAAGTCACCTCCTTGTTGTATTAAGTCTGTTTTGCCGATGAAGAAAATTGGTAGCATTGCTGGTAAATGGAAGAGCTGAGATGTGAATCTCTGTCCCTCTGATTTAAAAACCTATGGCTAGGCGTAGTGGCTCACCCCTGTAATCCCAGCACTTTGGGAGGCTGAGGCAGGCAGATCACCTGAGGTCAGGAGTGTGAGACCAGCCTGGCCAACATGGTAAAACCCCATCTCTACTAAAAATACAAAAATTAGCTGGGCATGTTGGTGCACGCCTGTAATCCCAGCTACTCAGGAGGCTGAGGCAGGGAGAATTGCTTGAATCTGGGAGGCAGAGGTTGCAGTGAGCTGAGGTCGTGCCATTGCACTCCAGCCTGGGCAACAGAGCAAGACTCCAGCTGTGTTCCTGTTTATTATTTAGTCTTTAGAATCACCAATGGAATGGCATGGGTTGTGATTGTGTGTATACACTAAAGAGTGACCTCACTGGCAATTTGCTACATCCTTTTTTTTTTTTTTTTTCCTAATTAAAGAAAAAGGTATTCATTTTACTGGGGATTTCCTCATTGCTGTTTTTACCTTTAGACTATGTTTTGTTTTGGAAGTAGATCAAGTAATAGAAAAATAAGTTGAGTGAGGAAAACGCTATTCTCAAATATTTGTCAGGATCCTCAGTAGACTTCCAGCATTTTTGCAACTTAACCTTGGTTTATTCATTTAAGTAATATTTATTGAATATCTGCTACATACCAAGGAGTACACCAGGCCTAAAGATGCTTTTAGTCAGCTGGGCACCATGGCTGACACCTGTAATCCCAGCACTTTGGGAGGCTGAGGCAGGTGGATCACTTGAGGTCAGGAGTTCGAGACCAACCTGGCCAACATGGTGAAACTCTGTCTCTACTCAAAATCCAAAATTTAGCCAGGTGTGGTGGTGGGTGCTTATAATCCCAGCTCTGTGGGAGGCTTAGGCAGGAGAATCTCTTGAACCTGGGAGGTGGAGGTTGCAGTGAGCTGAGATCGTGACGCTGCACTCTAGCCCGGGTGACAGAGATGCCATCTCAAAAAATAAAAAATGCTTTTAGTCTAGAACCACTTTAACCCCCTTGTTGTATGTGGGTCTGAAGCTCTGGGCAGCCCTAGTCCCTACTCCTGATTCTGCCCCTAACTCATACCACTCTGCTACATTCCATGTGAGTTGAATGCATGTTCAGAGTTATTTTAGGTGTAGCAAAACTGCATCTCATTTTAACCTTCTCATTTAAAACTCGTTAAAATTTGTACATAGGCTTTTCATCTCTTATTAGTTCTTCCTTTTACCCTATGCTATCATTAAAATGTGAAAGCAATTGGCAATACATGAAATATTTTGCTTTTATCCCCGTGGCATTGTTGTAACATGGACTGTTGCCCCTTTTTAACTCTGCCCAATACTCTTCCATTGAGGCCGTACATACTGTGCATTTGTAGATTAACAGTTTCATTGTGGTTCAGGTACTTTAATGATTCCTACTTTTTCTAGAAATCTTTTTGTAGTTGACTTGAGTTGGTTGGCTGGCCAGTGATGGTACAGACTTTTTTCTCATGGATTTTTTATATGTGTGGGAGGCACATCCTCTCTTTCGGCTGTAGAAGATGAAGAGGACAGAAATTTCTTTGGTCTACCTTCTTTGCAGCTAGAACATGATCAATCAGATACTCCTACTTGTGATTTTGTCTCTGATTTGCCTATAGATTGTACGTGAATACTATAGCCACCTTCATTTGGCAGTGCCAGCAAAAGCAAGGGGATAGTAGTGACAGTATCAAGAGCAGCATCCCAGGTTGACTTTCTTTGGGACAGGACCTTGCTTGTGCCTTAACCCTTGGTTCCTACCCAAGCTTGGCTCTCTAGTCCTCAACTCTGAAAGCCACCTGATATCTTAAACAATTCCTTTTTTGCCTGAGAAAATAAAAGTCAGTTTTGATCATTTACAACCAAAAATCCTAACTAACACAGACCTGTTTTTGAAATCAGGTAGATTGGAAGTCTTGGTTTACTTCTTATAAGCGTGTCCGCTGTCTGTCTTGTAACATCCCAGGAGCAGACTTGATGAGGCCTTCCTGGAGCCTTGCTCTTTCTGTCTGCTTCCCTCATCTGCTCTCTCTCCTCTCTCTTCACAGGGTCCACTTCCTAACACATGCTGCCATTTCTGGCTTATGGTTTGGCAGCAGAAGACCAAAGCAGTTGTCATGCTGAACCGCATTGTGGAGAAAGAATCGGTGAGTAATATTTAATATTTACAGCTTAGTATACTGTATGTGATACATAGTATACTGTATGTGATCATTAGCATATAAAGGTTTTCATTTTGGGGCCAATATTCATTCCTTAGTTTTGGCCTTTAATTGCTAAAGGCTAGTGGTCAAAGTGTTTCTGTCCAGAAAAACTCATGTATCCTTTTCCTTTCTTATTTTAAGTATTTTTTATAACAATTGCAGACCTTTCATCTCCAAGATAGAAATACAATGGAATAAATATGGACTAGCAGTGATATATAGATCTTTGGAATCCCTAGGAATCCTTATTGACCTATTGTCAATAAGTCCTCTTCCAGCTTTAAGATCTTGTACTGTTCTACTTCAGATTTCTTACTTTATTCTACATTTCATAATTGCTGGTTTTTAATGATGATGAAAATTTCCTAATCTACTTCTAATTAGATGTGGCAATGACATGCCAGAATTTCCAGCAGTGTCAGCGTAGTCATTTACAGTGGTTTTTCCTGATCTTCAATATCATTTAAAAATTAAGGATTAGGCCAGGCACGGTGACTCAAACCTGTAATCCCAGCACTTTGGGAGGCTGAGGCAGGCAGATCACTTGAGGTCAGGAGTTTGAGACCAGCCTGGCCAACATGGTGAAACCCCGTCTCTACTAAAAATACAAATATTAGCCAGGTGTAATCCTAGCTACTTGGGAGGCTGAGGCAGGAGAACCGCTTGAACCTAGGAGGTGGAGGTTGCAGTGAGCCGAGATTGTGGGATTGCACCTCAACCTGGATGATAGAATGAGACTCCATCTCAAAACCCACTGCACTTCAGCCTGGGTGGTAGAGACTGTATCTCAAAAAAAAAAAAAAAAAAAAAAATTAAGGATTATGACATTGTCAGTTTGAGCAGCATTGCAGACTACATGATTTGCAAATTTTATTTCTCTCATTTTGGAGTATAATTACTGCATTAATAAGATAACACTGCCACCAGAATTTAGAAATCATGTTTATGGTGGTTGAACCTAGATGGTTAACAAGAGTCAGGTTTAATTATTTTGGGGAAGATTACTTCAGAGGTGGTGGGTAATGTGTTGTTCATCAAGAGACCCATAATGTCTGATTATTGTTCTTTTTATTTCATTAATAGCCATTATTGGTCAGTGTTCAGCTTCTTAATTCATTATGGGTTACAAATGATGATAATCCAATTCTGTCATTACTTTTCTTAAAAGCAGTTTTCCAAAAAAAAAGTTAATTCTCTATTGAGGTCATCTGTCCTCAACAGATGACCAATTAGGAGTTTTTCTGGTGGAGAGTGGCAGGAGAGGATGAATTATTATGGGTTTAGACATACTGGATTAATTTTACCCTTTGCAGTTATTTTCCTTATTTTTGATCAAATTATCCTGTCATTGGCTAGAAGCAATCTCTTTAGGTTGGGTCCTGAGTCCTTTTTTTTTTTTTTTATTTGAGACAGAGTCTTGCCTGTTGCCCAGGCTGGAGTGCAGTGGCATGATTTTGGCTCACTGCAACCTCCACTTCCCAGGTTCAAGAGAGTCTCCCGTCTCAGCCTCCTGAGTAACTGGGATAACAAGCACCCACCACCATGCCCAGCTAGTTTTTGTAGAGACGGTTTTACCATATTGGCCAGGCTGGTCTCAAATTCCTGACCTCAAGTGATCTGCCCACCTCGGCCTCCTAAAGTGCTGGGATTACAGGCGTGAGCCACCTCACCCAGCCCTGAGTCCTTTTTAACAAACCTTTAATAGTTTCCTTGGCTTGGTGCAGTGTCTCACACCTGTAATCTCAGCACTTTGGGGGAGCTGAGTTGGGTGGATCGCTTGAGCCCGGGGGAGCTGAGTTGGGTGGATCGCTTGAGCCCGGGAGTTTGAGACTAGCCTGGGCAACATGGTCAAACTGTCTCTACAAAAAATAAAAAAATTAGCTGGGCGTGGTGGCGCATGCCTGTAGTCCCAGCTACCTGGGGGACTGAGGCAGGAGGATCGCTTGAGGCCAGGAAGTCAAGGCTACAGTTAGCTATGATCGTGCCACTGCACTCCAGCCTAGGTGACAGAGCGAGACCCTGTCTCAAAAAAAAAAAAAAAAAAAAAAAAATTTGTACTATCTGTAATGACTGCATCTCAGGCTCATCTCAAACTCTTGCTGCCCAGACCTGGAACCAGCCATTTCTCTAAGGAGTTTTGGTTTTTTTTAATGGGCAGCAGTATTTCAAGATCACAGCAAAAATAAGGATATGTATTGCTACTGGACTGGTCATTGTTTTTAGGGCTTTTCAGTGGACAAAAGCTAAGGAACAATATGTGTGTGTCAAGATAACATACTTCAAGAGTTCATAATGATATTTCCAATTCAAATTTGGGACTATAAGGGTTGCTTAGCCCCTTCCATCTTATATCTGCTATTTCCTTTTTCATACCAAGAATCCTGGTTCTCAAAGATATGAGAGATGTAAACCATCTTGTAATGACTCATTTCGTTCTTCCCATATCACATACAAAATATAACCATAATCATGATATCATCTACTACCAAGATAATTACTGAAAATGGTTTACAATTTTTAATATTTTTTTCATTCTCTTCCTGGCGTTTCCGAGTTGTACTTTACAAACTGCAGTCTCTCCCTTACATCCCTTGTAGACTCTTAGTTCTACAAGCAAGCATTATTTAATATTCATCAACAGTCTTTGCTGATGTCTCTCCAGTCATTCTGACTAAAGCTCATTCTCTAGTGGATCCTAAGGAGGGACTTGTGAGCATTATAGTCTGATTTTTTTACATGTCAGTGATGGTTCATCTGCTGTCTTAATATGTGAAAGTCAGTTTGGCGGGATATAAAATCCTTGGCTCACGTGCTATTCTTTGAACAACTTTTTTTTTTTCCATTTCCTTCTGGTATTCCACCAAAGTCTAATGGACATCTTATTTTCCTTTATAAGTCTCTCGTTCTTTTTATCTACACTACCCAAAGAATTCTTTTTTTCTTTTTCTTCAGATATTATTAGTTTTACCAAAAATATGTCTTAGCGGGCCGGGCGCGGTTGCTCACGCTTGTAATCCCAGCACTTTGGGAGGCCGAGGTGGGCGGATCACGAGGTCAGGAGATCGAGACCACGGTGAAACCCCATCTCTACTAAAAATACAAAAAATTAGCCGGGCGTGGTGGTGGGCGCCTGTAGTCCCAGCTGCTCGGAGAGGCTGAGGCAGGAGAATGGCGTGAACCCGGGAGGCGGAGCTTGCAGTGAGCCGAGATTGCATCACTGCACTCCAGCCTGGGTGACAGAGCGAGACTCTGTCTCAAAAAAAAAAAAATATGTCTTAGTAATTGGCCATTCTGGGTCAGTTTTTACAGGTACGTGATGTCTTCTTGAGCGTTTGACTTCAAGTACTTTTTAAAATTTTTTTAATACTTTTTGTTAAAGAAATATTTGTTGAATTACAGTCCTTAGTATTTGTTCTGCTCCCTTGCTTGCTTTAATGTTCTTCTTTGGGTCTTCCTATTATACGTATGTTGGATTTTCTTTGCCTATCTTTTTTATTTGTCACATTCTCTCTAATCCTGTTTATCTCTTTATTTCTATTTTACTTAAAAAAAAATTTTTTTTTTAAGGCCAGGTTGGAGGGCTAACACCTATAATCCCAGCATTTTGGGAGGCTGAGGCAGGAGGGTCACTTGAGCCCAGGAATTCAAAACCAGCCTCGACAGCAAAGTGAGACCCTGCCTCTACAAAAAATACAAAAAGTAGCCAAGTGTGGTGGCATGCACCTGGAGTCCCAGCTGGGATTGGGGGATTGCTTGAGCCCAGAAGATTGAGGCTGAAGTGAGCCAAGTTCACCCCAGTGCACTCCAACCTGGGCTACAGAGCAAGACCCTGTCTCTTAAAAAAAAAAAAAATTATTTATTTTCCTCTGAAGGCATTATTATTATTATTATTATTTGAGATGGAGTCTCGCTCTGTCACCCAGGCTGGAGTGCAGTGGAGCTATCTCAACTCACTGCAAGCTCCGCCTCCCAGGTTCATGCCATTCTCCTGCCTCAGCCTCCCAAGTAGCTGAGACTACAGGCATCCACCACCACACCCGGCTAATTTTTTGTATTTTTAGTAGAGACGGGGTTTCACCGTGTTAGCCAGGATGGTCTCGATCTCCTGACCTCGTGATCCGCCTGCCTCGGCCTCCCAAAGTATGGGATCACAGGCGTGAGCCACCACGCCCAGCCAAGGCATCATTATCTATTGTGTTTATTCCTCTTTTCCTTCTGGTTTAATCCTCATTTCTGAAATGATGTGTTCTATTATTTGAACTTTTCTGTCTTCTGTTATCTTGTTTCTGAGTTGTTCTAATTCTTATTTATACTCTTTTACTTCTATCATTTTTTGTTTGTCTTTTAGCACCTTTTAAAGTATTAATTCATAATATTTATTGGTTTGGGAGGCATTTTTATTGTTTGCAGCTGTTATTTGGAAAAGGAGAAATGGCCATTTTTAAAAAAATTTTTTTCTGGTATTTTTTTCCTACTGAAATGATTATTTCACCTTGCTTCAGTCTGCTGGCTTCATACTTTGGCATTTGGGAAGATGTGTTTATTGTTACAGATTTGAATTTCGTATCAGTAGTTCTGCCAAACTCTAGGTAAAAGGGGCTTATCTTCTCATTCTCTCCCCCAGTTTAATTTTAGTAAGCAAATATACAGTGTTATTTCTAAATGTCATTTTTTTGTTTGTTTTGAGACTGGGTCTCACTTTTGTCATCCAGGCTGGAGGGCAGCGGTGCAGCCTCACTGCAGCCTCAACTGCCCATGCTCAGGTCATCCTCCCACTTCAGACTCCTGAGTAGATGGGACTACAGGGTTGCGCCACCGCACCTGGCTAATTTTTTGTAGAGACAGGACTTCGCCATGTTGTCCATGCTGAATTTCGTCCTGTTGCTCAGGCTGAACTCCTGGGCTCAAGTGATCCACCCACCTCAGCCTCCCAAAGTGCTAGGATTACAGGCGTGAGTCATATATGCCTGGCCCTAGATGAAATATTGAGTAGCAGATTCATAGGCATTTGTGGAAAATACTTGTAAAATAAAGCCTCTTCAGCAACTTTTTTTTTTTTTTTTTTTTTTTCCCCGAGATGGAGTCTCGCTGTGTTGCCAAGGCTGGATTGCAGTGGCACAATCTCAGCTCACTGCAAGCACCGCCTCTGGTGTTCACGCCATTCTGCCTCAGCCTCCCGAGTAGCTGGGACTACAAGCGCCCGTCACCACACCCTGCTAATTTTTTGTATTTTTAGTAGAGACGGGGTTTCACCGTGTTAGCCAGGATGGTCTCGATCTCCTGACCTCATGATCTGCCTGCCTCGGCCTCCCAAAGTGCTGGGATTACAGGCGTGAGCCACTGTGCCTGGCCAGCAACATTTATTTTGAAGATAAAATTATTGCAGGGGTTTGATAATTTTAGAAACATAAAGTGAATGTCCTGTGACGTTAAAATATAGGTAATCATGCTTTAAGAATGATAAATTTATTTTTATTTTATGAATATGATATCTATGGCTTTTTTAGTTTATAAGTTACAGGAACACTTAAAAAATACCTAATAAGACCGGACATGGTGGCTTACGCCTATAATCCCAGCATTTTGGGAGGCTGAGGTGGGTGGCTCACTTGAGGTCAGGAGTTCAAGACCAGCTTGGCCAACATGGCAAAACCCTATCTCTACTAAAAATACAAAAATTAGCTGGGCACAGTGGCAGACGCCTGTAATCCCAGCTGCTCAGAAGGCTGAGGCGGGAGAATTGCTTGAACCCAGGAGGCAGAGGTTGCAGTGAGCCAACATCACGCCACTGCATTCCAGCCTGGGTGACAGAGCAAGACTCCAGCTCAAAAGAAAAGAAAAACTTATGGAGACAGAAAATGGATCAGTGGTTGCCTGCGGCTTGGAGTGGGAATAGGACACAAGGTGATTTCTGAGTTTGAGAGAAATGTTCTAAAACTGCCTTACAGTGATGACTGCACACACATAAAAAAATGCTTTATAAAATTTCAATCTCTACCCGCCCTGCTCCCTGAGATGGAGTCTTGCTTTGTCACCCAGACTGGAGTGCAGTGGAATAATCTTGGCTCACTGCAACCTCCACCTCCTGGATTCAAGCGATTCTCCTGCCTCAGTCTTACTAGTAGCTGGGTTTACAGGTGCCCGCCACTGCGTCTAGCTAGTTTTTGTATTTTTAATAGATACGGGGTTTCAACATATTAGCCAGGTTCGTCTCGAACTCCTGACCTCAGGTGATCCTCCTGCCTCAGCCTCCCAAAGTGTTGGGATTACAGGCGTGAGCCACCGCACCTGGCTATAAAATTTCAATCTTATTAAAATACATTAAGCGTAGAATATTGTAGTGACTTCTTAGTTCTGGGTACTTGAAAAAATATAGCATGTACATATCTGGTTTGTTTTCATTTTTTAATTTTATGGTTTCATGATGTCTATAAACTAAAAAAAAATCATATACATATTTCTAAATTTAGGTTAAGTGTGCACAGTACTGGCCAACAGATGACCAAGAGATGCTGTTTAAAGAAACAGGATTCAGTGTGAAGCTCTTATCAGAAGATGTGAAGTCGTATTATACAGTACATCTACTGCAATTAGAAAATATCAATGTAAGACCTTTCTTGCCCGAAAGTGTGGATTTTATATGATGGTTTAAAGAATTATTCTTTATTATTAGATTTGAAGTTTGATAAGCACATGCATTTGGATAATACCTATAGTATCTAGTCATAATCACCTGTTTTTAGATTGTGTGCCTGTATGTAGTAGCTTTCTGAGGACTCTGAAGAAACAGTAGAAACTAAGAATTTCAAAGTTCAGTTTGATATTTGGGGATTAAAAATTAATTAATAGAAATACATGGGGTTTAATAGAGAGGGCTTTAGAATCAGGCCAACCTGGATTCAGATCCAGTTCTGCTGCTTAGTAGAGCTGTACTTTAGACTTGTTCCCCACCATCCCTGATCCCTTCCTCGTCTGTAAAATGGAGGTTACCATGCCTCCCCTCCAGGGCTGTCCTGAAGGTCAGATGAGGATGTGTATGCAGAACACCTGACCTTAGTAAATGCCCAGGAAGCAATAGCTCCCAGGACCTGTGACTGCGAAGAATAGCAAAATAGTCAAGAAAATAACTTACAAAGCTATTGTTAAGTGATTCACAACACAAAAATTTGTCCGTATTGAGTTGGAAAAAAATGGTGTTTTATATATATATATGTAACACATACATACATACATACATACGTATAAATGTAGCATGTGGTCTCAAGAACATTTACTTGGGTGTTTGGTTGGTTGGTTGGTTGATTGGTTTTTTGAGACAGTCTTGCTTTGCCACCCAGGCTGGAGTGCAGTGGCATAATCACAGCTCTCACTGAGGCCTCTAACTCCTGGCCTCAAGAAATCCTCCCACTTCAGCCTCCTGAGTATCTGGGATTACAGGCATGAGCCACCATACCTAATTTTCTTATTTTTTTTTAGTAGAGATGGGGTCTTGCCTTGTTATCCAGGCTGGTCTCAAACTCCTGAGCTCAAGCAATCCTCCCACCTTGGCCTCCCAAAGTGTTGGGATTACAGTCATGAGCCACCATGCCAGGCCTTACTTGCATTTTTCTTCCCCAGAAACATACGAACTGTTCCTTGGGCCTTGGTTGAGATACGTACACATAGTGGGTTATGAACTTGCTGTTGCCAGGGTGATGATTGAGGCATTTCTCCCCCTTTTGCCATTTACCTCTTTTGCCCTCTTTGTGTTGTAATTAGAATAAACTAGAAAATAATGAAATGAGAGTAATTCTGAGATGCTAATAGAAACTGATAGCTTGAAAATAGGAGAATGTTTAGCCTCATATGACTTCAGGAATGTGTGTAGTCTATAAGTGAAATACTGTTTTAGTTAACCATTAAGTAAATTAAGTGATCACTAACAATACAAAAAAACCTTAAAGAGAAGGGAGATATATACATGCTTTTTAGATGTGTGGCAATCCCTTTTATGGTGGATCCCTTGAAACACTTGTGTTTTTTGCTGCATTGAGTAAGCACAGGTACATGCTCTGTGCATGAG
Organism: Symphalangus syndactylus; assembly: GCF_028878055.3. NCBI lineage: Eukaryota > Metazoa > Chordata > Mammalia > Primates > Hylobatidae > Symphalangus > Symphalangus syndactylus. The sequence goes on along the minus strand of NC_072423.2, from coordinate 79,089,189 downwards.
GCCTAGGTTCGTGTTTTCCTTCTGTCCAGCTTCCCGTGACATCCATACTAAGCTTATTATACAGTCTCTTGAGTCACCTAAAAAGGCTCAAAATTAGGAATGATAATGCTTAGATTTATTTATAAATTCCCATTACTATATTTATTTTGTCCCAACTCTTTCCATTTGCATGTGTCTTAAACTGCATTGAGATACATCAATAACTCTTTGATACTGGACTGAGCTGTACATTGTTCATTCCCAGAAACAGAACTGTATTTCCACAAGGTTCTGAAAGTTCTCTGAATCATCTTCTCTTGGTATTTATCCCAGGTAATTACTCATTTGCTTATGGCATTAATATTGATTTAGATGAAGGGCATAGATGTGTTTTCCTATTTCTGAAACAGTCCTTATTGAGAATTGATTATACCTTAAGTAACAATAAAATAGAATGATTTTTGTGTTTTGTTTATCAGATTCCAAAATGCTTTCACATATATATCATTTAACCAGTAGTCTTCAGTTAGTGTGGATAGTGTAAATATTCTTATTATCCCTGTATTTTATATTATAAAAAATAATAGTTATGTTAAAATCCATTAGGTTATAAGAATTTTTCCATTGATTACTTAGCTAATAAGTGACAGACTGATCTCATTAGTTCTCCTGGTCCCCTATTTTTTAAGATAAAGTCTCATTCTGTTGCCCAGGCTGGAGTGCAGTGGCATGATCTTGGCTCATTGCAGCCTCCACCTCCTGGGTTCAAGTGATTCTCCTGTCCTAGCCTCCCGAGTAGCTGGGAATACAGGTGTGCACCACCACGCCTGGCTAATTTTTTGTATTTTTAGTAGAGATGTATTTTTTTTGTATTTTTAGTAGAGATGTATTTTTAGTCGCCATGTTGGCCAGACTGATCTTGACCTCCTGACTTCAGGTGATCTGCCCACCTCAGCCTCCCAAAGTGCTGGGATTACAGGTGTGAGCCACCGCGTCTGGCCACCTCCTAACTTTTGACTTGGGGATAAGTCCTTTTGAGAAGATGCTAATTGTTGTAAAGAGAGATTATTGATTTCTGAAGCATCTTTCTGGAGTCGAGGCTGTCATGTGAGTTGGCCAGCCACTCTGCTTTAGTTGCTAGCAACTGTGTGGTATAATGACATGATTACTAGATTTTTTATTGGCCTGGGTTTAGAACATACCACAATATAATAGCAAGAATTTGTTTGTGTTCTACTTTATAATTTTTAATTAGAACTAGGGATTCTTTATTCTTTAGAAGGATAAGGTAGCATTTCAGTATGGGAGGCAGATTACATTTGCCTAAGTAGATAAACTCTAGAATGAGATAGCCTAAGTTTAAATCCTGACTCTGCCATTCTTGCTGAGTGACTTGGGTCACATTACTTTACTATAGATGATAATCAACAGTACCTGTTTTATCATCTATAAAATAAGGGTGATAACGTACCTACTTCATAGGATTGCTCTAAAGATCAAGTGAGTTAATATCATGACAGTGTCTAAGACATAATGCGGGAGCCACAATTACCTTTTTAGTTTATCAGTTTCCTTTTTGTAATAGTAATGAATTGGAAGGGACAACAGGAACAGGGAGTAGCTGAAAAGGATACGCTTAGAGAGAAAGAACGAACCAAGGGAGTGAGAAAAAGTGATGATGGAGTTGGGGGCTGATAGCCAATCTCAACCCGCAGATCTCTGTCTTTATTGAGGTCTCTGGGGTGCAGAGATCCAGTTTGCGTCTAAGGGAGTCTGACATGTATCTGTTAACAAGTCCTAAGGTAAAGCTGTTGTCTAAGCAAGCCCTGTGCCGCTTCCAGTCTAATGGAGCAGCAAAATGACATACCAGGAGCCCTTTACAGTGACTTACTTAAAGCTAAAAGTTTGAACTCTTGCCCCTGAAGAAGACATTGCATCTCGGCTTTCAGTGTGGCCTGTGGCTTAAGCTATGGAGATAATTTTGAGGGATTTTAAAAATATAAGGTCATCTAGAGTACTTGTCTTTCAGTTTTTTCTTTTTAGTTGCCCTTCACTATTTCTGTAATGTTGGCCAGCTTTATGTTTAGTGAGTTCCAGGAATACTGTTATAATGCTGACTGTCTTCTATTTCCCTGTCCCTAAAGATTTAGCAAGATGAGAGTCTCTAATTATTATGATGCTTAGCTGGGATTTGGTTCAAAATAGTTTAAACAGTTTATTCTACCTAGAATGTCCTCTCTCTTCTCTGCCTATTTATATTCTGCACGTCCTTAGTAACCCCTGTGGCCCACTTCTTACTTAGGTCTCTCCTAACATATATCTGTGACACATTTATCCCTAACAGCTATGATTCTTCTTATACTTTTTCAGTAATTTAAATTTTATCATTCTACTGCTTGTTCAATACTTCTCTCTATGTAAATCTTGACTCCATAATGAGGTTTTTAACTTCCAAGGGGTTGGAAGTTATCTGCTGCCTTGGTACTCCCCCGCCATTACACAGAGTACATTTTAAGCACATTACACCTGAGTGATTGTTGTAGAACACAGATGCAATCTTTCCACCATCCTCTAAGAATTCTTCTGTGGCTTCCATTGGTTACCAAAAAAAGTCTGTGTCCAGTGCACAAGACCATGACCCAGCTCAGCCTGGTCCTTGCCTCCTTGTCTAACTCCCTCTCCTTCGGGTATCCAGGATTTGTTCATGCTAACAGACAGACTTCTCTAATAGGTTAATTCCTTGGTGGGGGTGGGTGGCATGCCTTTGCATATTGCTTCCTCTCTGCTTAGAATGCAAGCCTGTCCCTAGCCGTTTCTGCCACTCCTCCTGATCTGGTGAGTTGGATCTGTCTTTCACAGTGAATCCCAGTCAGTAAATATTTATCACTGACATACTGACCCTGGAAAAAATTGATGAGAGACTCAACTAAGGCAGTGATAGTGAAGGTACAGATTTGACATCTGGTTAGGACATAGGGTTGACAAACTTTGTCACTCTTTAGGTGTAGAGGAAATACCCAATGAAGAGGTTGAAAATGTATTGAGTTTTACAATTGACTGGAGCTTTCTAGGGGCCACAATAAAGGCAATTGGTGAGTATAGTTGTTTTAAAAATATCCAGTATCCGTTAAGCATTTACCATGTGCAGGGATATGGCAGGCACTTCACATTAATTGTTTCATTTATTCCTTACAACAGTTTTGTAAGGTAAGTAGTATTATTAACCCTATTTACAGATGACAGAACTGGGGCTTAGTGAAAGTCTTTTATAAACAAAATCTTGGTACCTTCCATATATACCTAAAGTGTGAAAGTAATTGGGCCTGGGGTCATAGAGCTGTATAGATTTTTTATGATAATTGGAAAATGTATAATCTTATTATATATTTATGATGATTATTAACTTGCATTTGAAGGCTGTGAACAGGGCGTACACTTAAATTGCTGTGGCCTAACAATTCCTGTCGTTACACCTGCTCAACTCACAGGTTATTTTCCTGGCTTCATATATGCAAGTTTGACATTCCTATTCAAAGACTTTAAATTTAGAATTCTCTTTTAAAAATGTAAATGGGATTTTGCCTTAGAACAGCAAGCCACTGACATTTTGTGCAGAATGTAGTATACATAATGCAAAGTTTTACACAGAAAACTTGGCAGGCATGTGTGGAACGGCTGCAGACAGGGACAGCCTATAATTGTGGGTGCACCCAGGGTGTGTGTAGGGAGGGGAGTGAAGCAGCGAGAAGGGTGGAGGGCAGCAGCTGGGGACCAGAGGAGAAGCAGTGTGACTCGGTGACCAAGGAGAAGAAAAAAGTGCTTCCACAGTTTTGAAAATAAGGAGTTTACCAAAAATTGTAAAGTCTAAATGCAGACCTTGTTTGGAATAAAGATGAATTTTGTTTTAGCTCTGTATCCTTTGGCAACCCTTTTTTTCCCCCCTCTCATTTTTTTTCCTGCGTGAAAAAGAGGGAAAGGGGTCCATCCAGTCATGCATATGAATGTTTCTGTACCAGAGTAGTAAATATATGCATCTTATGCCTTCATGTGGTCCTTTGTAACTGTGAATTATGATTTTGGAAAGCTGTGTTTTTTTAACCTTTTTTCTGTAAGGATAAATTAAAGTTAACCTCTCAAAAAAGTCCTGGTTCTGTAAGGGGAAAAAAACAACAACTGATTTTCAAAAATCTATTAGTGGGGAAGTCTGTATTATACAAATAGTCATGAGCATTTCTGGGAACTGGCTTCCAATATCCGAGACAGCGTGACCTGAATTTGAAAAAAAATTGAGACCACTAGTCTTGAGCCAAAATCATACAAGCAAAGAGAAAGCAAGCTGTTGCCCAAGATTGTGGGGTAACCATATGTTTGAGCCAGGACTTGATGAAGTAATTGTGCGCAGGACCCCATAGGAGCACTGGGCCATAGCCCACAGAGCACTGCAGGCCCCTGCTCAAAGCAGACCACATGAAGGCCCACACAGACTGAGTCTGGTCCTGCTGGTGGCCGCAGCAAGTAAGAAACAAAGTGGGTTATTAACATCCACTGGAATCTTAACCTCATTTAAAGGAAAACTTGACTTTGAGTTAACTGTCCACCCGCCCCCCATCAAGAACCCGCCTCTCTAGCTCATTCCTTTGTCAGTGGTGCCTTATTAACTGCCCACCTGCTGCTTTGTAAAAGGAGACTAGAGTTTACCCTTCTTATTTTAGAATGTTTTGAATTCTCTTTTTTAATGCAATAAATTTAATTTACCTTTTTTTTTCAACCTACAGTAAGATTGACTCCTTTTGGTGTACAGTTGTGTGACTTTTGACAGTGCATTCAGTCATGTAACCACTGCCAATAACAGAAACATAGATTGGTTCTGTCACCTCTCCCCCGCCCCAGGTGTTCTTGTGTTGCTTGTGTACAGTCAGTCCTGTCCTCTACCCCCAGCCAGAAACCAGTAATCTGGTTTCTGTTTCTGTTTTTCTGCCTTTTCCAGCATGTCATATAAATGGAATAGTATAGTATATAGCCTTTAGTCTGGCTTTGTTCACTTACCATAAGTAATTTAAAAATAAATGTCTTAAAACCTAGAAACCATGATCATTTTAATTCGTAATGGAGAAATTTTTTATTGCTTTTAGTATATTGAGAACTTGTGGATCACACTGTATTTGAAATTATTAATGCTGGATGTTAAAAGGTCACTAAAAGTATGTACTTTTAAAAAAATTTATTTCACTGTATTTTATTAGTATTATACCTTATATATTGAGTCTAGGACATAGAAGTCTTAATTTCTACTGCAAAATGGATTTTTTTTTTTTTGAGGTGGAGTTTCGCTCTTGTTGCCCAGGCTGGAGGGCAATGGCGCGATCTCGGCTCACCACAACCTCTGCCTCCCGGGTGTAAGCGATTTCCCCACCTCAGCCTCCCAAGTAGCTGGGATTACAGGCATGCACCACCACGCCCAGATAAGGTTTGTATTTTTAGTAGAGACGGGGTTTCTCTATGTTGGTCAGGTTGGTCTCGAACTCCTGACCTCAGGTGATCCACCTGCCTCGGCCTCCCAAAGTGCTGGGATTACAGGTGTGAGCCACTGCACCCGGCCGAAAATTTATATTTTTAAAGTGAAAGCTAACTTCTAATTTTGAAAATTTTTATTGGGAGCCGGATATTATAATAATCTTTAGTTGTTAAACCATTAGACGTCAAGGTTTTTTACATTGTTTCTATGCCTCCTCCCTCAAAAAAAAAAAAAAAACTCCTACAATAAAACTGAAAAATTGCACAAAAGGCGTATTAGTGGAAGACCACTGTTTTGTTTACACAAATGAAGAGTATAAAGCAGAGAAGTGCTCCTTGGGGCAAAAGGCAATTGGCAAAAAGCTAAGGAACATTTTCATAATAAGTTAGAAATACAGATCATTAGGAATATCCAGGAAGTGATAGTGAATGCCAGGCAGGCTTAAGAGACAGGAAACATTTAGCATGTTGGTAAACCATTTTAGCACATCAGCAAAAGCATATAAACAGCTTTAGGATTGGAAATTATTGCTATGGGGAAAGGCAACAATTAGAGGAGCAATTCCAATTAAAAATACAAAGATCGTTTCTTTAGATTAATTCTTAAGTTGCTCCCCTATGCCTGTGTAGCAGAATCTAAAAGATAATCATGTAAATGGGAGATTATATTTAAAAAATAAACTTTGAAATTAATAAAAAGGAAAATGTTAAAGAATGTAACATTACACTGGTAGAAAAAAATTTTTTTTTTTTTTTTGAAGATGGAGTTTCACTCTTGTTTCCCAAGCTGGCGTGCAATGGCATGATCTCTGCTCACTGCAACCTCCACCTCCCGGGTTCAAGCAATTCTCCTGCCTCAGCCTCCCAAGTAGCTGAGATTACAGGCACGTGCCACCATGCCCGGCTAATTTTTTGTATTTTTAGTAGAAATGGGGTTTCACCATGTTGGCCAGGCTGGTCTCGAACTCCTGACCTCAAGTGATCCACCCACCTCGGCCTCCCAAAGTGCTGGGATTACAGGCATGAGCCATTGCACCCAGCAGAAATTTTTTAAAATAGAAAAAAATAGCCCATTCATGATGCATGAATTAAAGAAAATATTGGTAATGTGTATGGTAACAGATTAGTAGCTGAGATCCCAAAGCCTGCCCCAGGTTGCTTCAAATCCTGGTTCTGCCATGTTCCAGCTGTGTGACCTTGGGCAAACTACTTACCCTTTGTTTCAGTTTCCTCATCAGGAAAATGGGTTTTAATAGGATTATTGTGTGGATTGAGTTAATAAGTGCTTAGAACAGGCCTCCAAGATAGTAAGTGTTGTATGTGTTAGCAATTATTAATACATCCCAAATTTCCACTAAAAGAAAATCTTCCCTAATTTGTATATGGGATTGTCAGAAAGCAAATGGAAAAATCATAGTATAAACAGCCTATATGGCTTTAAAGGATTATATAAAACACATGATCTTTCTGAAGTAGTTTTTTAAAAGAAAAAAATTATAACTAACTTCTCCTCCCTTGATTTTCAATTTTTAGAGTGGTGAAACCAGAACAATATCTCACTTTCATTATACTACCTGGCCAGATTTTGGAGTCCCTGAATCACCAGCTTCATTTCTCAATTTCTTGTTTAAAGTGAGAGAATCTGGCTCCTTGAACCCTGACCATGGGCCTGCGGTGATCCACTGTAGTGCAGGCATTGGGCGCTCTGGCACCTTCTCTCTGGTAGACACTTGTCTTGTTTTGGTAAGTGCTTCTTACGATCTCATTTTAATCTCACTGTTTTTTTTTTTTAATTACTTCCACTGGCAATGAATAAACTCTGATGCTGTATCCCAGAACTGAGGTTTTTCAACTTAAACTTCTACTTTTGGAAAAACCTAAAAATCTCATTTCCACCCTTGCAACTGCTTCTTATTCATGATTGGTAGGAATGTATCCATGATGATTTAGAGATCCCTAAGAAGATGTTTTTCTTCCTGGTAGCTTTATATTACAGAAATAATAGGTCTCTCCCCCACATTTTTTCAAATATAAATTCATATGTAATATTGAATTCCTTCCTCCTCAGACAAATACTTGATCTCATTTTTTAAATTTAAAAACTAGGGATAATTATAGACATACTTCACAGGGTTGCTGTGAGAATTCAATGAATTAATACATTAAGGACACTTAGAAGAGTCCCTGGTGTTTTCTGAGCATTCCATAAATGTCAGTATTACTGTTACTCCCCTGAGGTTCCTGTCTGTGCCCCCAGGGGCTAATTCTTTCTCCACCAGTCATTCCCAGTCCCAGCCTGTATAACAGCCTAGATCTTTTCTTCTCTTTTTAGGACCTTTATTTTTTCCTTACTTGGGATACATGGAACTTCTGTTTGCCCTTATACTTCTCCTAACTTCTGTCTTTACTTCCTCCTCTTATTATAGGATCGAACCCACCAATAATACTGTCTGCTTTGATTTCCATGCCATCTACTCCTTCAGTAGTCCCTGCAGCTTAGTTTCTGCTTTCTGAGTGTGTTCTAAGATTATCAGTAACCTAAGCAGTTTAGCTTGTCCTGGTATTCAGTCTGGTGGGGATTTTGTTTTTGTTTAGACAGAGTCTTGCCCTGTCACCCAGGCTGGAGTACAATGGTGCATCACTGCTCACTGCAGCCTCAACCTCCTGGACTCAACTGATCCTCCCACCTCAGCCCCCCAAGTAGCTGCCTGCACCACCACACCCAACTAGTTTTTGCTTTTTTATTTTTAGTAGAGACAAGGCCTCACTATGTTGGCCAGGCTAGTCTCAAATTCCTGGGCTCAAGTGATCCTCTTGCCTCAGCCTGCCAAAATGCTGGGATTACAGGTTTGAGCCACCATGCTTGACACAAGACTGGTGTTCTTAACCTTGACTTTAAGGGCCTGTATTAGTCTCTTCGATGTTTCTGTAAAACGTAGCTATGCTTCATTGCAGTTGTGTCAGCATTCTTATGCTTTCCACCATGACTGCTAGCACAAAGTAGATTCCAAGGTGAATTAATATGATGATGCTTTTCATTGTAAACACACACACAAGGAGCTTGATCAGTGGAGTGATACTCTTGGAAGAACATTTCAGATGTTGCATCTCTAATGAAAGCTAGGAATTGGAAACGGTTGAGTCTTAACACATCTGTATTACTTTACCACTCTGCATATATATAGTGTATTTCAATCAAAATTAGATTGTTACATTAAAGTTTTAAAACTCTGGTGATTATTTTGTTAATGATGCCTGTTCCCTGCCAACCATAACTTCAACAATTTTTTTTATTTTTGGTGGGCCTGGGTGTGGGGGATTCTAACACTAGGTCAGTAGTCCAGAGCAGTGCTGTAGCTCAGCAGTGTTATCATGGATCTGGGCTTTTGCTGTCTTTTCCACCATCTTTCTTCATTTTATTTTATCATTCTATTAATTAATTAATTTATTTATTTGAGACGAAGTTTCGCTCTGTTGCCAGGGTGGAGCGCAGTGGCGCAATCTCAGCTCACTGCAACCTCTGCCTCCTGGGTTCAAGAGATTCTCCTGCCTCAGCCTCCCGAGTAGCTGGGACTACAAGTGCGCACCACCACACCCAGCTAATTTTTGTATTTTTAGTAGAGACGGGGTTTTACCATGTTGTCCAGGAAGGTCTCAGTCGCTTGACCTCATGATCTGCCCCCCTTGGCCTCCCAAAGTGCTGGGATTACAGGCGTGACCCACCGCATTTTTATTTATTTATTTATTTATTTATTTATTTATTTATTTATTTATTTATTTATTTTTGAGATGGAGTCTCTCTCTGTCGCCCAGGCTGGAGTGCAGTGGTGCTATCTGACCTCACTGCAACTGCCTCCTCCTGGGTTCAGGTGATCCTCCAGCCTCAGCCTCCAATGTAGGTGGGATTATAGGCATGCGCTGCCACACCCAGCTAATTTTTGTATTTTTAGTAGAGACAGCATTCGCAATGTTGGCCAGGCTGGTCTGTAGCTCCTGGCCTCAAGTGATTTGGCCTCCCAAAGTGTTGGGATTACAGGCATGAGCCATCATGCCTGGCCTCTTTTCCACCATCTTTAGATGGGTGCTGTATATCCAGACATCGTGTCTGTAGTGCAGACATGAAGGAGGTGGAAGGGGAGTGAGCAGAAAGGTTGACTCCTGCCATGACTTAAAAAAAAAAAAAAAAGTCCTTATACTAGCCAGAACTGATTATAAATCTTTCCTTTAACCAATGACTGGCCAGAAGGAATGAGATTACTATGATTGGTTTGGAATCAGTTGTGAATCAGCTAAAGAATCAAAGTCCTCCATCTACTTGAGGGGTTGAGATGTGGGGAGGGATGAGTAGGCTGGGATAGTTGTTGTGTACATAACAGTTATAGCTGCAGGGTTAAATTATCGTTCTTTCAGAGGAGAAAATGCATAGCAAAAATCTTAGCAATGATCTTGCATTGATTCTGTTTCCTGGGTTCCAATAACAAAAGACTTGTCTCATTTTTTGCCTTTTTTGCAGATGGAAAAAGGAGATGATATTAACATTAAACAAGTGTTACTGAACATGAGAAAATACCGAATGGGTCTTATTCAGACCCCAGATCAACTGAGATTCTCATACATGGCTATAATAGAAGGAGCAAAATGTATAAAGGGAGATTCTGGTATACAGGTAAACTTTATACAGGTTTAAAATCATATCTATTTGTTAAATACACATAGCATCAAATAATTGCACTCCACTTGAGCCCTTGTCTTTGTTTCAAAAAGTGTATTTGAATTTTTGTGGTAAATCCAGCTGGCTGTCTTAAAATTGTAAAATTTTAGCTAGCTTCCTCATATATACTCAGCCTCAGGTTAAATCCTGTGTGTTACTTAAAAGCCCTTGTAGAAACAAGATTTCATTAAGGAAACTGAATATTTCATTTTGGGGGTGGTTAAGCTTTTAATTATTTAAGTAACTGGAAACTTGAGATAGTTTTGCCCTCATTAAACACTGATGCTTGGTTTATATAATATTTGACTTTATAACAACAAGCAACTTGAACATTTATGGTAGATATAATGAAATTCCAGCAAAATGTTATATTCTTCTGGTTGGTGGCTTTATTCTCATGAAGCTATTTTTACTGCATATTTATAGAACCTAAATTCAAAGACTGATCAGAAACTTGTGTTATGTACTAAGTTAAAATGTAAAATAGAAACAACCACAGACTCCATTTTTTGTCTGGTTTAATCACGTAGTATTGGACATAAGCAGATACTGTAAGTTGATGCATAATATAAGAAGATAGACTGTCTTTTCATTATGTTTCTCATGTGTGAACATATTTACTAGCACTTTCTGTGATTACTAGCCAATACAAGAATATAACTTAGATCGGACCATTGGTGTCAGAATAAAGATTTATTTTAAAAGATTTTTTCCAAATCTTTAAATAGCATTAAAATATTCTTAATGGACAGAAACATTAGGGCACTCAGAGCCAAAATACTCAATGTGTGGGAAACTCAGCCCGTGGAACATGTCCTGCTTCAGATGCCAGACTTTGGGAACACTGGATTTGCCAGGGTCACTTTGGCAGTGATCAGTGATTTAGGTGAAGTAAAAGTTATTTCAGATGTTTAAGATTAGGAAAATTTCCCTTTCGAATCACAGTGAGCTTTCACCAACTTAAATCTGGAGTTCAAAAAGAAAAGTAGTTCAATCAGATTTCCCCATGCCTTCACAGCCTGCATGCCGCCTTCCCTGCCTGCTTCCTGGCTGTGGTGAGACGGGTAACTGGGAGGGAAATGTATGGTCCTTTGGATTGTGTCTTTCCTACCACTGCTTTTTTTTTTTTAAGTTTTGTGTCTTTAGTTTTAGAATACGTACTTTATCTGAGGATGGATCTTTTTTTATCACAGAGATGAGTTTTTCTGGACACACTTTTTTGTGGAATCTTTGACAATGCAGTTTGTGGCTAGGAAGGATTTTTTTTTCTGTTAATTTGTCTGGTGTGGTATAGTCCTCAGACTCTCAATTCTAAGGCATTTTCTGCCCCTATTCCAGATAGGATATTGCAAACATCTTTATCCTTCAGGTACTCAGGATCAGAAAAGCATGGTACCCATTCCAAGGGGTTAATTTCTGCAGAAATGGTCTTGGCATTCTGAGAATCTCTGTCTTTTAATTGGTGCATTTAGACCATTGGCATATAAAGTGATTACTGATAAAGTTGGATTAATAAATACATACCACATGTGCTACTGTGTTTTTTTTTTTCTTTTTTTGAGATGCAGTTTCGCTCTTTTTGCCCAGACTGGAGTGCAATGGCACAATCTTGGCTCACTGCAGCCTCTGCCTCCCAGGTTCAAGTGATTCTCCCCACTCAGCCTCTCGAGTAGCTGGGATTACAGGCGCCCGCCACCACCCCTGGCTAATTTTGCGTTTTTAGTAGAGATGGGGTTTCACAGTGTTGGCCAGGCTGGTCTCGAACTCCTGACCTCAAGTGATCACCCACCTAGGCATCCCAAAGTGCTGAGATTACAGGCGTGAGCCACTGCGCCCAGCCCAAAGTGATTGTATCTTAAGTCTGTAAATATATGTAATTATAATCTTAAAGCATGTATTCATTTACAGAAAACTTCCAATGACCTTGACATTCCTATAGACATATAGGCTATTTGCAATTGCCTTTCAGCACAAGGTCAGGCATAAATACTTAAGCTGGTTGCTGGTATTACCACATATTTATTAGCAAATTCCCAGTATTGATGATGACAGTTAACCCCCCAGAGTAAATATCTAGTTTGGCAATTCAGAACTAATGTTGTAAGATCTCTAGCTGGTAATTTGATATTACTAATAAAGTATTAAATGTAAATGATAAACTTTTAACAAATTACGGAGGATTTGAAGTTTAATTGCATTACTTAAAACTTTCTTCAGTGAGAGAAATGGGTAGAGCTAGGGTTCTAGGCATTGTGTGGGGGGCATTGCTCCTAGTGGCAGTGACTCATGGGTTGGTGCAACGTGAGCACAGAATTAGAAAGAAAGATGAAACAGTACGAGGGCTCAAAATGAGAGCTCCTTTGAGGTTATAGTGTAGTGAAATGTAATTCCTTGGCTTCACCGGTCAGCATTGATGACCTGAGGCAGCTGACTCAGGAGTGCTGGCTCCCTTGTATGTCACAGGGAGGACAGAGACGAGTGAGTTTGCTGAACATAGGCATGAGTGAGTCTGAACATAGCCATGAGTGAGTCTGAACATAGCCATGAGTGAGTCTGAACATAGCCATGAGTGAGTCTGAACATAGCCATGAGTGAGTCTGAACATAGCCATGAGTGAGTCTGAACATAGCCATGAGTGAGTCTGAACATAGCCATGAGTGAGTCTGAACATAGCCATGAGTGAGTCTGAACATAGCCATGAGTGAGTCTGAACATAGCCATGAGTGAGTCTGAACATAGCCATGAGTGAGTCTGAACATAGCCATGAGTGAGTCTGAACATAGCCATGAGTGAGTCTGAACATAGCCATGAGTGAGTCTGAACATAGCCATGAGTGAGTCTGAACATAGCCATGAGTGAGTCTGAACATAGCCATGAGTGAGTCTGAACATAGCCATGAGTGAGTCTGAACATAGGCATGAGTGAGTCTGAACATAGCCATGAGTGAGTCTGCTGAACATAGCCATGAGTGAGTCTGAACATAGCCATGAGTGAGTCTGAACATAGCCATGAGTGAGTCTGAACATAGCCATGAGTGAGTCTGAACATAGCCATGAGTGAGTCTGCTGAACATAGCCATGAGTGAGTCTGAACATAGCCATGAGTGAGTCTGCTGAACATAGCCATGAGTGAGTCTGAACATAGCCATGAGTGAGTCTGCTGAACATAGCCATGGCAAGATGACATTGTTGGGTTTGTGGGGTTTTTTAATTCACTAGCATTAAATATCTCTTTTATTTCTCTCTCTGCCGAGTGCTTTCCTTGTTGACTTATTCTGAATTTGTTGCATATTCTGGGAAGTGGTCCAGTGAGACTTGATTTTTGGTGTCATCTTATTTGTTGACATTGTTGAGTGTTGTCCAGCTATAAGGCCAAGTTACATAACCAGGTCTCAGTCAAGAGTGGAAACTTCAAAAATTGACCAGTATAAATTCTGGAGACAATTTAACATTTTTGTGAGGTACTTTCTTGAACACAGATCTTTATGAGGGGTCACAGCACAGTCAACCCAGACTTGCCTAGGTTAAAATTCTGTCTCTACTATTTGTTAGGTGCATATCCTTGGGCAAGTTACCTAATTACTCTCCCCACATCTTCCGTAAAAAGGGTGTAATAATGATAATATTAGTATTAGTGCTTATCTCCTAAGGTTATTGTGAGGATTAAGAGCTAGCACATTTGAAGTGTTAGAATATGGCATGGGGAGTAGCAAGTGCTCCATGTCTTCACTGTAAAAGATTTGGACTGAGTAACAAAACAAACAAGGAAACAAAGAAAATAGACACAGTTATCTAAGCAAAGACGTCCTTAATTACTCTTATGTTCCATTATATTGTAGTTTCTTGACTGTTGGCACAGTATTCTTTCAGGACATGGTTTGCGCCCTCTTAGGGCTCAGGATTTTCAGTAATACCCCACTACTCATGAAGTCCAGAGACTTCTTTCCCGGAGGTCTATTTCCTTTCCAGTCTCATCTCTCCTACTCAAGCTTTGCGTGTTTTCCATCCTCTAGACAAATTGTATCAAACTGTACTACTCACTGTTCTCCAAACACAACAAACTGTAGAATTTCACATTCTCTAAATCTTCTTCTGTAAATCAACTATTATAAAACAAAAAAGCCAGCCGTGATGGTGCCCGCCTATAGTCCCAGCTACTCAGGAGTCTGAGACAGGAGGACTGCTTGAGCCCAGGAGTTTGAGGCTACAGTGAGCTATGATCATGCCATTGCATTCTGGCCTGGGCAGCAGAGTAAGACCCCATCTCTAAAAAAATTAAAAACAAAAAGAGGTACATTGATTATGCAGCTAAGTAAAATAGCCATATCTGGGAACGGTGAAGTGTGGAAAAATGCTTTTTTTTTTTTTTGAAACAGAGTTTCACTTTTGTTGCCCAGGCTGGATTGCAATGGCGTGATCTCGGCTCACTGCAACCTCCACCTCCCAGGATCAAGCAATTCTCCTGCCTCAGCCTCCCAAGTAGCTGGGATTACAGGCTTGCACCACCATGCCTGGCTAATTTTGTATTTTTAGTAGAGACAAGGTTTCTCCATGACACCGAGTCTCATCTTTCACCCAGGCTAGAGAACAGTGGCACAATCTCAGCTCACTACAGCCTCAGCCTCCCGGGTTCAAGCAATTCTTCTACCTCAGCCTCCCACGTAACTGAGATTACAGGTGTGTGCCACCATGCCCAGCTAATTTTTGTATTTTTGGTAGAGATGGGGTTTCACCATGTTGCCCAGGCTGGTCTCAAACTCCTGCCTCAAATGATCTGTCCGCCTCGGCCTCCCGAACTGCTGAGATTACAGGCATGAGCCACTGTGCCAGGCGTGCCTTTTTCTTTTTAATACCTATGGTACATGATGACAATGAGACAAATTAGAAACTAGTTTATCCATTGTGTGAATGGATTTCCCAGAGATTTTTTAAAGATCTAAATACAAGCATTGCTTTTAACAGTACCATATTGCATAAGAGTAACTCCAGGGAATGAATATTCCATAAGTTCCAAAAAATTTTAAGTTGCAATGTTACATCTCTGTCCAAAATCACTAAACTCCTCGGGCAATAAGTAGAGTATTCCTTATTAATTAGATCCAAGACTCCTTGCTTCCTTGATAGGATCTTCAAAGAAGGCCATCCCTGAGTTCGTGTCCTTTGTAGGGACATGGATGAAACTGGAAAACATCATTCTCAGTAAACTATCGCAAGGACAAAAAACCAAACACCGCATGTTCTCACTCATAGGTGGGAATTGAACAATGAGAACTCATGGACACAGGAAGGGGAACATCACGCTCCGGGGACTGTTGTGGGGTGGGGGGAGGGGGGAGGGACAGCATTAGGAGATACACCTAATGCTAAATGACGAGTTAATGGGTGCAGGAAATCAACATGGCACATGGATACATATGTAACAAACCTGCACATTGTGCACATGTACCCTAAAACCCTGAAGTATAATAAAAAAAAAAAAAAAAAAAGAAGGCCATCCCTGTCCATACCAAGTCATTTGGGCCAGTGTCAGTCATAGGTAATCAAAACCATTGACTCCCACTGCTTCTACTTCTACCGCTTGCCACTGGCAGATACATAGATGGTGGTCATGTTCTCATCCTTTCAAGGACTTGAGAGATTATAGTCCCAGTGCATAGGTTGTATATGCGTTTTTCTTCTCTGGCATGTACAGTTGTCACTGCTTTCATCTGCAGGAGCCCAGATACACTTTTCTTCCTCTACCTTTGTCCCTAGGAATGGTGACAAGTGAGAGCACAGGAAACGTATTTTCTAGACGTGATGCTGGGCTCTTCACATGCCATCTCATTAATCACAACTGTCTCCCAGGGTAGATGATGACATCCTCTTTCATAGAAGAAACTGAAATTTCTCTTAATCTTGGTCTGAATCCTGATTTGTGTTGCCATCTGCTCCTGAAGTCCATGCTAGAGGCATGCTGGAGGGTGTTTCCCTAGCCCAGTGGTGGGCTAGCCAGCTGCCTGGAGCTGCCAGTGTACCTGATAGACACAACCAAATTAAAGTCCTTTAGCATCATAAGGACCAGCTTGGAGATCTCACTGTTAGTTCTCCCCTAGACTGGCAAGGAGCAAGAAGGTTCCAGATCACATTCAAGCACCACTGTGGTCACTACTCCAGTGTTACATACCTCTGGATTAGAAATGGATTAAGATTCAAGCAAAATCTACCTTGACTGAAATCTTTTTTAAAAATTTTGTGTTTTTTTGTGCAGTGCTACTTTATTTTTTACTTTGTTTTTCTGTTTGTTGGTTGGTTGGTTTTTTTGAGACAGAGTCTCGCTCTGTCTCCCAGGAGTGCAGTGGTGTGATCTCAGCTCACTGCAACCTCTGCCTCCTGGGGTCAAGTGATCCTCCTACCTCAGCCTCCTGAGTAGCTGGGACTACAGGCGTGTGCCACCACACCCAGCTAATTATTGTGTATTTTTAGTAGAGATGGGGTTTCACCATGTTAGCTAGGATGGTCTCGATCTCCTGACCTCTTGATCCACCTGCCTCGGCCTCCCAAAGTGTTGGGATTACAGGCGTGAGCCACCATGTGCCCCGGCCTTTGTTTTTAGTTGACACTTAGTAATTGTACATATTTATGGGGTTCAGTGTGATATTTTGATACATTTATGTAATGACCAAATTAGACTAGCACATCTATCACCTCATACATTTATCTTTTCTTTGTGGTGAAAACATTCAAAATCCTCTCTTCCAGCTATTTTGAAATCTATATTTATATATTATTATGTGCTAATATATTTCATAGTACTTGAAATATATATAAGTATATATAAATATTTCAAAATAGCTGGAAGAGAGGATTTTATGTGTATATAAAACGTGTATGTATATAAATTTTTTTTGAGATAGGGTCTCATTCTCTTGTTGACGCTGGTGTACAGTGGCACGATCATGGCTCGCTCACTGCAGCCTCCGCCTCCTGGGCTCATGTGATCCTCCTGCCCTAGTCTCTTAAGTAGTTGGGACTGCGGGCGCATGCCACCACATGTGGCTAATTTTTAAATTTTTGTAGAGACTGGGTCTCACCATGTTGCCCAGGCTGGTCTCAAACTCCTGGGCTCAAGCGATCTGCCCGCCCCAGCCTCCCAAACTGCTAGAATTGCAAGCATGAGCCACCACACCCTGTCTGAAATATTAAATATTATTAACCATAGTCATTCTGTGCAGTAAAACACCAGAACTCATCCCCCTGTTGAACCGTTGTTCAGTTTCTCCCCATGCCCCCTCTTCCCTACTCTCCAAAGCCTCCAGTGGGTACTATTCTACTCTCTGCTTCTATGAGATTAACATTTTTAGATTCCACATATGAGTGAGGACATGCAGTATTTGTCTTTCTGTACTTGGCTTAATGTCCTCCAGTTTCATCCATTTTGCCACAAAAGACAGGATTTTTTTTTTTAATGGCCAAATAGTATTATATTGTGTGTATATATACATATATATATATATTCCACATTTTCTTTCTCCCTCCATTCATTGATGGACTTTTAGGTTGATTCCGTATCTTGACTATTGTGAATAGTGCTGCATTAAGCACAGGAGTGCCGATATGCCTTTGAAATCCTAATTTCATTTCCTTTGGGTAAATACCCAGTAGTGGGATTGCTGGATCATATGATAGTTCTATTTTTAATCTTTTAAGAAACCTTTACGCTGTTTTCCAAGATGGCTGTACTAATTTACATTCTACCAGCCGCGTACAAGAGTTCCCTTTCTCCACATTCATGCCAGCATTTATTTTTTGTCTTTTTGATAACAGTCATTCTGATTGGGGTGTGGTAATATCTCAGTGTGGTATTGATTTGC
This sequence comes from Symphalangus syndactylus, assembly GCF_028878055.3. Taxonomy (NCBI): domain Eukaryota; kingdom Metazoa; phylum Chordata; class Mammalia; order Primates; family Hylobatidae; genus Symphalangus; species Symphalangus syndactylus. The sequence continues at coordinate 79,071,133 of NC_072423.2, read as the reverse complement.
ATTATTCTGATGATTAGTGATATTGACTGTTTTCTCATGTATCTGTTGGCTCTTTGTATGTCTTTTAAGAAATGGCTATTCAGGTCTTTTACCTATTTTTAATTGGATTATTTGTGTCTTCTGCTATTGAATTTTGTTTGAGTTTCTTGTATATTCTGGATATTAATCCCTGTCAAATGTATAGTTTGCAGATATTTTCTTCCATTCTGTAGATTGTCTCTTCAGTCCATTGATTGCTTCCTTTGCTATACAGAAGCTTTTTAGTTTGATGTAATCACATTTGTCTGTTTTTGCTTTTGAGGTCTTATGCAAAAGACCCTTCCCTTGCCCAGACCAATGTCCTGAAGTGTTTCCCTATCTTTTCTTCTAGTATTTGTATTTGTTTGGGGTCTTATATTTAAGTCTTTAGTCCATTTTGAGTTGATTTTTTAATATAGTGAGAGATAGGGGTCTGGTTTCATTCTTGGGTATCTAGATATCCAGTGTTCCCAACACCATTTATCAAAGAGACTATCCTTCACCAGTGTATATTCTTGGCGTCTTTGTCAAAAATAAATTGGCTATAAATACGTAGATTTATTTCCATGCTCTGTCTTCTGTTTTATTGGTCTTTATATCTGTTTTTATGATAGTAGCATGATATTTTGGTTACTATAGCTTTGTAGTATATTTTGAGGTCAGGTAGTGTGATGCCCCCAGCTTTGTTCTTTTTGCTCAAAATTGCTTTGGCTTTTGGGGTCTTTTATGATTCCATACAAATTTTAGGATTATTTCTTCTGTTTCTATGAAGAATATCATTGGTATTTTCATTGAATTGCATTGAATCTGTAGATCACTGTATGTAGTATGGACATTTTTTTTTGAGATGAAGTTTCGCTTTGTCACCCAGGCTGGAGTGCAGTGGCGCGATCTCGGCTCACTGCAAGCTCCGCCTCCCAGGTTCACGCCATTCTCCTGCCTCAGCCTCTCCGAGTAGCTGGGACTACAGGCGCCCGCCACCACGCCCGGCTAATTTTTTGTATTTTTAGTAGAGACGGGGTTTCACCATGGTCTCAATCTCCTGACCTCGTGATCCGCCCGCCTCGGCCTCCCAAAGTGCTGGGATTACAAGCGTGAGCCACCGCGCCCAGCCAGTATGGACATTTTAACAGTATTAATTTTAATCCATGAACATAGGCTATCTTTCCATTTATGTCCTCTTCAACTTCTTCCATTAATGTTTTATAATTTTCATTATAGAGATATTTCACCTCCTTGGTTAAATTTATTCCTAGGTAATCTTTTTGAAAATGGAATTGCTTTCTTGATTTCTTTTTTCAGATAGTTTGCTAGTGATGTATAAAATTCTACTGATTTTTATTTGTTGATTTTGTATCCTGCAACTTTACTGATTTTTTTTATTAGTTATAACAGTTTTTTGGTAGAGTCTATAGGGTTTTCTATACATAAGATTATGTCTTCTGCAAACAGAGACAATTTGACTTCCTCCTTTCCAATTTGAATACCCTTTCTCTTGTCTATTGCTCTGGCTAGGACTTACAGTATTATGCTGAATAAAAGTGTTGAAAGTGGGCATCCTAGCCCGGTGCGGTGGCTCACGCCTGTAATCCCAGCACTTTGGGAGGCTGAGATGGGCAGATCATGAGGTCAAGAGATTGAGACCACCCTGGCCAACATGGTGAAACTCTGTCTGTACTAAAAATACAAAAATTAGCTGGGTATGCTGGCATGCGCCTGTAGTCCCAGCTACTCTGGAGGCTGAGGCAGGAGAATCGCCTGCACCTGGGAGGCAGAGGTTGCAGATCACGCCACTGCACTCCAGCCTGGTGACAGAGCGAGACTCCATCTCAAAAAAAAAAAAAAAAAAGAGTGGGCATCTTTGTCTTGTTCCAGATCTTAAGAGGAAAAGCTTTCATCTTTTTCATGTTCAGTATGATATTAACTATGGGTTTGTCATACGTGGCTTTGTGTTGAGGCACAGTTTCCTCTATACCTAATTTGTTGAGAGTTTTTATCATGAAGATATGCTGAATTTTTTTTTTTTTTTTTTTTGAGACAGAGTCTTGCTCTGTTGCCCAGGCTGGAGTGCAGTGGCGCAATCTCGGCTCACTGCTACCTCCGCCTTCTCGGTTCAAGCGATTCTCATGCCTCAGCCACCTGAGTGGCTGAGATTACAGGCGTGCACCACCACACTCAGCTATTTTTTGTATTTATAGTAGAGATGGGGTTTCACCATGTTGGCCAGACCAGTCCCAAACGCCTGACCTCAAGTGATTCACCCGCCTCAGCCTCCCAAAGTGCTGGGATTACAGGCATGAACCACCACGCCCAGCTGCTGTGTTGAATTTTATCGAATGGTTTTTCTGCATCTATTGAAATGATCATATGGTTCTTGTCCTTGATTCTGTTGATTTTTGATAGATCATGTTTATTGATTTGCATATGTTGAACCATCCTTTCATCCCTTGGTTGAATCCCACTTGGTCATGGTAAATGATGTTTTTAATATACTGTTGAATTCAGTTTGCTGTTATTTCATTCAGGATTTTTGCATCCATATTCATCAAGGATATTGGCCTGTAGTTTTCTTTTTTGTTGTGTCCTTGTCTGGTTTTGGTATCAGGGTAATGCTGGCCTTATAGAATGATTTTGGAAGATTTCCCTCTTCAGTTTTTTGAATAGTGTGAAAAGAATTAGTATTATTTAAATGTTTGTTAGAATTCAGCCATGAAGCCATCAAGTCCTGGGCTTTTCTTTGATGGGAGACTTTTTATTACTGATTCAGTCTCACTCTTTATTGGTCAGTTCAGATTTTCTATATCTTCATGGTTCAGTTTTGATAGTTCATGTGTGTCTAAGAATTTAGCCATTTCCTCTAGGCTTTTCAATTTATTGGCATACAGTTGTTAATAATAGTCTCTTACAATACTTTGTTTATGGTATTAGTTGTAATATCTCCTTTTTCATCTCTGATTTGAGTCTTTTTTTTCCCTTAGTCTGCTATAGGTTTGTCGATTTTGTTTACCTTTTTGAAAAAATAAGCTTTGGTTTTGTTGATCTTTTGTATCCTTTTTTTGGTCACTTTATTTCCATTCTTCTGGTCTTTATTATTTTCTTTGTTCTGCTAATTTTGGGTTTAGTTTATTATTTTCTAGTTCCTTGAGGTACATCAGGTTGTTTATTTGAGATCTTTCTACTTTTTTTTTTTTTTTTTTTTTTGAGACAGTTTCACTCTGACCCCTAGACTGGAGTGCAATGGCACGATCATGGCTCACTGCAACCTCCGCCTCCCAGGTTCAAGTGATTCTTATGCCTCAGCCTCCCAAATACCTGGAATTACAGGCGCCTACCACCACTCCCGGCTAATTTATGGTAGAGACGGGGTTTCGCCATGTTGGCCAGGCTGGTCTCAAAATTCTTACGTCAGGTGATCCTCCCGCGTCTGCCTCCCAAAGTTACTGGGTGTGAGCCACCCACCTGGCCTGATTGTGATTTTTTTCTTTTTTTAATTTGTTGAGACTTGTTTTGTGGCCTAACATATGGTCCATCATGGAGAATGTTCCATGTGCTGATGAGAAAAATGTGTATTCTGTGGCTGTTGGAGGGAATGTTCTGTAAATGTGTGTTAGGTCCATTTGGCCTAGAGTGCAGTTTAAATCCAATGTTTTTTTGTTGATTTTATGTCTGGATGATCTGTCCATTGCTGAAAGTGGGATGTAGCGTTCTCCTGCTATTATTGTATTGCAGTCTATGTTTCCCTTTAGGTCTAATAATATTTGCTTTATATATTTGTGTGCACCAGTGTTGTTGATTGCATAGATATTTAAAATCATTACATCCTCCTGCTGAATCGACCCCTTTGACCTTTGTTTCTTTTTACAATTTTTGACCTAAAGTCTGTTTTATCAAAATATAGCTACTCCTGTTCTCTTTTTGGTTTTAATTTGCAGGGAGTATCATTTCTCATCCCTTCACTTTCAGTCTTAGTGTGTCCTTACAGGTGAAGTGAGTGTCTTGTAGGCAACATAGAGTTGGATTTTGTTTTTTGTTTTTTCATCCATTCAGCCACTGTATCTTTTCATTGAAGTATTTAATCTATTTACATTCAAGGGTATTATTGATAGGTAAGGACTTACACCTGCCATTTTGTTAATTGTTTTCTGTTTGCTTTGCATATTCTTTATTCCTTTCTTTCTCTCTTATCGTTTACCTTTGTGGTTTGGTGATTTTCTGTAGCGATAAGCTTTGATTTATTTCTCTTTCTCATTTGTGTGTCTGCTGTAGTTACTTTTTTTCTTTGTGGGGGCTTACATTAAACATCTTATAGTTATAATGGAGTGTTTTAAGCTGATAATAACTTAACCTTAGTCTCATAAAATATTTTTGGCTTTTACCCTCCGCCCACAACTTATAATTTTGTTGCTTAATTTACATATTTTTATATTGTGTGGTCCTTAACAACTTGTAGCTGTAGTTACCATTAACAATTTTTTACTTTTAACCTTCATAATGGAGATTTGAAAGATTATATTCCACAGTTATAGCAATGGAGTTTTCTGAATTTGGTAATTTACCTCTGTCAGTGAGATTATATTTTCATATATTTTCATGATAGTCATTATACTTTTGCTTCCAGTCGAAGCAGCTCCCTTAAGCATTTCTTGTAAGGCTAGTCTAGTGGTAATAAATTCTTGCAGCTTTTGCTTGTCTGGGAAGGACTCCATTTTTCTTTCATTTCTGAAAGACAGCTTTGCTAGTAGTTGTTACCTTTCAGCACTTTGAATATATTATCCCATTCTCTACAGGCTGTTCTTTCTTGGCGTTTACAGGTTTTCTGAGAAATAGGTTGATAGCAACCTGCCAGGTTCCCTTACATGTGACTTGATCCTTTTCTCTTGCTGCTTTTAGAATTCTCTGTTTGACTTTTGATGGCTTTATTATAATGTACCTCGGAGAGAGGACCTCTTTGCATTGAATGTGTTTAGTGTGCTGTCGAGTTTCATGGATCTGGTTACCAATATTAAAATTATATTACTATGACTAATAGTCGAGTGTGGACCCAGTATAGTTTGTCTCAAATAGGTAAAAGTCCACGAGATTTTATTAAGATTATTATATTCAACTATATACTGATGTACATAAATACTAAATACTTTATTATAAAATTTTGAAATTAAAATAAGCATAGTTGTTACAAGCTACAGTATGGCAAAATGCCTTTTTCTTTTTCACTCATCTTTTAGCATCATTGGGTTTTCTTAACTTGAATATAGGATTTTAATTCATAAAATTTTTTATTTTAGGAAAATAAATTTTTAATGTTTGCATTTGTTTTTCATTTCTCTTCCCTACCTAGAAACGATGGAAAGAACTTTCTAAGGAAGACTTATCTCCTGCCTTTGATCATTCACCAAACAAAATAATGACTGAAAAATACAATGGGAACAGAATAGGTTTAGAAGAAGAAAAACTGACAGGTGACCGATGTACAGGACTTTCCTCTAAAATGCAAGATACGATGGAGGAGAACAGTGAGAGGTAAGCTTTCTGTAACTACATGCTGAAAGATGAGGCTTTTTTATTTTAAAAATAAATTTTATGGGACCAGGTGCCATATAGGATTTCAGATATGTAATTTTTATATTAGGAAAATACAATCACGCCTGTAATCCCAACACTTTGGGAGGCCGAGGTGGGAAGATCACTTGAGTCTAGGAGTTTGAAACCAGCCTGGGCAATATAGTGAGACCTTATCTCTACAGAAAATAAACAAAATTAGCCAGGTGTGGTGATGCAAGCCTATGGTCCCAGCCACTTGGGAGACTGAAGTGGGAGGATCACTTGAGCCGGGGAGGTCAAGGTTGCAGTGAGCTGAGATATCACCACTGCACTCCCACCTGGGTGACAAAGCAAGACCCTGTCTCATAAATAATAATAATAAATAATTATGTGGATATGATATATGAAATAATATAGGCCCTTTTCTTATTAATATAATCTTTTTTTTTCCTCTGTCACCCAGGCTGGAGTGCAGTGGCACAACCTTAACTGCTCCACCTCCTGGGTTCAAGCAGTTCTCGTGCCTCAGCCCTCCCATGTATCTGGGATTACAGGCGCCCACCACCATGTCCAGCTAATTTTTGTATTTTTAGTAGAGAGAGGGTTTCACCATGTTAACAAGGCTGGTCTTGAACTCCTGACCTCAGGTCACCCGCCTCAGCCTCCCAAAGTGCTGGGATTACAGGCGTGAGCCACCATGGCCAGCCAAATTAATATAACCTTTATTTCTTACCTGAGGGTATTTAGTATATGATGACAAAGGTGTTCTCAAGGAGCTTTCAGCCAATACTTAGAAACCAGTTCAAAAATCCTTTAAAACAATAATGATTGAGTGTAAAAGTTAATATAATTGGGTGCTAAAATATATGGTGTGGTACAGAAAATAAGTAGTATGAATAACTGCCATTTGTACTATAATTATAATGTAACTGATAATACGCCTTTAATAAAACATTTAAACGTGTAAGCTTAATTGCATTACTGGAGAAAGAAAAAGGCGTTCTTTAAAAATCCATATGAATGTGGCATCTATTCAGAATTTTAAATTACAACTACATTTCTAAGACTGTCTCTCACAGATTAGGAAGCTGATAACCTGGTATAAGTCACATAGCAAAGTGAATGAGCTTCTTCTTTCCTCTCTCCTGCATCTCTGAATAACTTTTCTTCTTCTCTTCTTGCCAGATATACTTCTTATAGTGGGGAATTTTATCTTGTGGTTATATTTGTTAGATTGGAATGAAAATAGTCAAAGTCTGCCATACATTATAGCTTTACTGCTGTATTTTCCTAATATAAAAATTAAACACCTGAAATTTTATGAATGTTAACATATTCCAATATATAATACATGTATTATTATATATTATAGTGGAAGGGTTTATTATGATTTAGCAATGTTATTCCTAATTTTTGACTTCAGTAGTTTTAGACTGCAAGAGAAAGCATAATTTTTTTGGTTCCTTTTTTCATCTTAAATAGAATACCTTTAAATCAGGAAATAATAGTTTTAAGTTACCTTAGCTTTTTAAATAATAATTAACTTTCAGATTCCTAGTGTTATTGCTTTTTCCCCCTTTTATCTAGTACTGTCTGCAGAATTAAATGAAAAACAGGCTTGATGACTGAAATGGCGTTCTTAGTATTTCAGAAGTGTTGAGTTTTAATCTACAAAGATTCAGACCAACCATGTTAATCCCAGTGAATTAAATCACTCATCCAAGCTTGCAAATAACAGAGGAGACTACTAAAACCATGCAGGAGTTATGGAGTGATTGCAGAAGACTGTTTCATGGGGTCTGTGTGTGTTTATGTGCCTGTATATGTTTTCGCATGGGGTGGCGGTGTTTTCTTCTTTCCCTTTTTTCCTTCCCTATCTGATAAATGAGACTGGTGCATATTTGAAAGCAGAGAGTCCCAACGGAAAAGTCAGAATTCTAAGCGGAGAAGGCTGATTACAAAAACAAGGTTACAGAAATAAAGAAGAGGAGGCCGGGCATGGTGGCTCACGCTTGTAATCTCAGTGCTGTGGGAGGTCAAGGCAGGCAGATCACTTGAGGTCAGGAGTTTGAGACCAGCCTGGCCAACATGGTGAAACCCCGTCTCTGCTGAAAATATAAAAATTAGCCAGGCATGGTGGCACACGCCTGTTGTCCCAGCTACTTGGGAGGCTGAGGTGGGAGAATTGCTTGAACCCAGGAGGTTGCAGTGAGCCGAGATCATACCACTACACTCCAGACTGGGCAACAGAGCAAGACTCTATCTCAAAAAAAAAAAAGAAAGAAATGTAAAAGAAGAGCATAGGATCGGGGCGTGAAGTAAAGGTTACTCTGAACAGTTTTAATTTTTAATACCTATAGATAGCTTTGCATTAAAGATCCTAATAAAAGTCTTATCGAAAGAATTTCAACTTTCTTTTTTTTTTTTTTTTTCTCCGAGACGGAGTCTTGCTCTGTCACCCAGGCTGGAGTGTGCAGTGGCGCAATCTTGGCTCACTGCAACCTCCACCTCCCGGGTTCAAGCAATTCACCTGCCTTAGCCTCCCGAGTAGCTGGGATTACAGGCCCCCGCCACTACACCCAGCTAATTTTTGTATTTTTAGTAGAGACAGGGTTTCACCATGTTGGCCAGGCTGGTCTCGAACTCCTGACCTTGTGATCCTCCCGTCTCAGCCTCCCAAAGTGCTGGGATTACAGACGTGAGCCACCACGCCTGGCCAGAATTTCAACTTTCAAAAGAAATAGAACACAGTACTTTCTTGTATTCATTTTCATTGTTGAATATCCTCCAAAGCAGTGTTTTTCAAATTGAAGGTCAAATCACATGGTCGTGAAGTTTATTGGATTATAAACATTTTTTAAAGAAGAAAATAGAATAAAATAGAAATTATCAGCATATCACAAATAATAACATGAATTTAACAGATGCTGGCGGGGTTGTGGAGAAAAAGGAATGCTTAAACACTGCTGGTGGGAGTGTAAATTAGTTCAACTGTTGTAGAAGACCACAGTGTGGTGATTCCTCAAAGACCTAAAAACAGAAATATCATTCAACCCAGCAATCCCATTACTGGGTATACACCCAAAAGAATATAAATCATTGTACTGTAAAGATGTAAACATGCACGAGTATGTTGATTGCAGCACTATTCATCATAGAAAAGACATGGAATCAGTCTAAATGCCTATCAGTGATAGACTGCATAAAGAAAATGTGGTACATATACAGCATGGAATACTATGCAGCCATAATAAAGAACGAGATCATGTCCTTTGTAGGAGCTTGGATGGAGCTGGAGGCCATTATCCTTAGCAAAACTAATGCAGGAACAGAAAACCAAATACCACATGTTCTTACTAACAAGTGAAAGCTAAATGATGAGAACACATGGACACATAGAGGGGAACAACACTGGGGGCCTATCGGAGGATGGAGGGTGGGAGGAGGGGGACAATCAGGAAAAATAACTAATGAGTACTAGGCTTAATACCTGGGTGATGAAGTAATCTGTGCAACAAACTTCCATGACACAAGTTTCAAGCTTATGTAACAAGCCTGCACGTGTACGTACCCCTGAACTTAAAAAAGAATTTTAACCTGTTTTTATATATATATGTGTGATGTATAAATTCCATATATTTACCTTATATATATATATACCACATATATACCATATATTTACCATTGTGTACCTATGTAAGTGTGTGTGTGAGGTTACTCTGTTGTGATGCTGTTTCTTTTTTTTTTTTTTTTTTTTTTTTTTTTGAGACAGAGTCTCGCTCTGTCGCCCAGGCTGGAGTGCAGTGGCGCGATCTCGGCTCACTGCAAGCTCCGCCTCCTGGGTTCACGCCATTCTCCTGCCTCAGCCTCCCAAGTAGCTGGGACTACAGGTGCCCGCCAACACGCCCGGCTAATTTTTTGTTATTTTTAGTAGAGACGGGGTTTCACCGTGTTAGCCAGGATGGTCTCGATCTCCTGACCTCGTGATCCGCCCGCCTCGGCCTCCCAAAGTGCTGGGATTACAGGCTTGAGCCACCGCGCCCGGCCGATGCTGTTTCTTACTGTAGGTTGCAGTCTGAGTTTGAAAGCCAGTATTCTCAATTACAGTTCAACCCAGAAACCCAGATCACTGAGAGTGAGAAACAACTTGGACATACAAAAAGTCTGGGGCGGGCAGAGTAGCTTATGCCTGTAATCCCAACACTCGGGGAGGCTGAGGCAGGTGGATCACTTGAGCCTAGCAGTTCAAGACCAGCCTGCACAACATGGCAAAGCCTATCTCTACAAAAAATACAAAAATTAGCCAAATGTGGTGGAACCTGCCTGTAGTCTCAAGGGAGGCTGAGGTGGGAGGATTGCTTGAGCCCAAGAGGTTGAGGCTGCAGGGAGCTATGATCACGCCACATGATCTTCCATGGGCCAGGGTCCACAGGAGGCATTCCCATTGGTTAATGTCCTAAATTGCATAAATATACGGGAAAACTTGGGCAGGTCCCACTTGGTAAGTCATTACACAGACATAATTTCTTTAGGCCCCACTAAGGAAGAAAAGATTTTATTTTATCACAAATCGAGAGTAGTCTTGTCATTCTCTGGAATTGTGTTCTTAAATTAGATACAGGCATGCCTTGGTATTTGTCTCTAGTCCATTCCTGAATTACATAGTGCACTTTTGGAAAGCAAAAACCTCTGTTCCATTCTTTTAAATGAGAAAAATAGTGTGTTCTCAGCCCAACCAGAAAGCATAACCAGTTCCCCCAAATATAGTACAAAACCTTTTAAACTCCTATATAGCATTTAAAGCACTAATTATGTAATCGTATAACACTTAAGGGACTCATTATTGGGCTTGTATGGTAAATGACAAAATACTAGATACAAATTATAATTGCCTTCCATACCGCAATGAAAATAAAAACTGAAATAATATGTTAAATATTATATCTAAATTGGAACCTTGTTAACGATACCCCCAGGCTCCTGGCAAAAGCTAATAAAGGGCCCATGGGAGGCTAACTCCCTCTCTGTTTTTATACATATTTTGTCTACACTTGAACACAAATGTTTTCACTAGCAGGTACATGCATATTTGTGATAGTGAATTTTCAATTCAGAGAGTGAATTCTTGGTAAGAATTTTTGCAAGTCAATATAGCAGATACTCAGATGGAGTTCAGACAGCCAGGGATACCTGTATATATGATAACAAAAAGTGAAAAAGACATGAGAAAGCACCATAAGATGAACAAAGATAGCAAAACACAGTCCCTCCTCAAGTTGCAGAATATGTTACGAAGATAAAACAAGTACCCAAGTTAGCACATTATTAGTAAATTATAAATTACTTCAAATTAAATGCCGTAAGAATAGAAGGGCTAGAGGGGGTGGAGCAAGATAATTGAAGAGTAGAACTGAAATGAGAGGACAGGAGAGAAGGGAAGGTTTCTATTTTAGTCGGGAGCAAATTTGGAGAACAGCAAAAAACGGCAAGAACAAAGTTTGCATAGCAGGAGAATATTGGCAAGCATTTGCATGGACATGTGTTCTCAGTTCTCTTGGGTACATATCTAGGAGTGGAATTGCTAGGTCATATGGTAACTCTATGTTTAACTTTTGAGGAGCTGTCAAACTGTTTTCTATGGCAGCTGAACCATTTTACATTCCTGCTAACAGTCTCTTGGGGAGAGAAGGTTCCAGTACACCAAAGAAGTGTAACATTGATTAAAATATTCTCAGACATAGTTTAATTCAGATTTCTCTTGTCTGAAAGGTTCACCATATAGCTTTTTTAATAAAGTTTTATGGAAATATAATTTATATACCATGAAGTTTACTCATTTAAAGTATACAATTCAGTGACTTTTAATATATTTACCACATTGTGTAGCTGGCACCACAATCTAATTTTAGAACATTTTCCTGATCCCAGCTTCTGTAGCTGTTTAAAAAATATTTCAAGATTAATCAAAGACTGATACTATATTTAATTGATGTGATTCTTTGGTCTCCTTTAATCTGGAAGTGTTCCCTACCTTTTTTTTCCTTGCTTGACATTTGTATTTTTGAAGCTTCTAGGCCAGATATCTTTTAGAATGCCCCATACAATGCATTTCTTTAATCATTATTTATCATAGTTAAATTCATGTTAAAGTCTTGGCCAGGAAAAAGGTAGTCTCAATGTAGGAGACATTGAAGAGGCATTTGAGATTTTTAAGCACCATCGTGCACTAGGCCCAGTAGCAAAAAAAAAAAGATTTTAAATCAAGCTACGTGTCCAGGTGTATGCTCTAGAAAAATTACCATGGCAATAATATTTAATTTGAGGGCAAGGAAGCTGGTTAGGCCTTTGCTGTAATACAGAAAAGTGAAAAGAGGGAATGGAAGAAATAGTAACCTATATGTTGCCATTGGCCGTTTTTGTGTGTGTGTGTTTTTATAGAGAGGCAAGACGCTATATTGCACAAGCTGGACTTGAATTCCTGGGCTTAAGCCATCTTCCTGAGTAGCTGGATGGCATTATTATTTATGTAGAACCAGAACTAAGTATCTTGGGAGTCAGAGACCTTCCACTGAAACAAAATTTCTGAGACCGGACCCAGTGGCTCATGCCTGTAATCCCAGCACTTTGGGAGGCTGAGGTGGGCAGATCACTTGAGATCAGGAGTTCGAGACCAGCCTGGCTAACATGGTGAACCATCATCTCACTAAAAATACAAAAAAATTAGTCAGGCATGGTGGTGCACGCCTGTAATCCCAGCTACTTGGGAGGCTGAAGCAGGAGAATTGCTTGAACCTGGAAGGCGGAGGTTGCAGTGAGCCGAGATTGCGCCACTGCACTCCAGCCTGGGCAACAGAGCAAGACTCCATCCCCCCACCCCCCCACCCCCCCCCGCAAAAAATTTCTGTATTGACTATGAAAATGGGAGGTAGAAATGTGTATGGTCAAATAAAAGAATAGGTGCTCCCACAACAGAATATTCATGGAAATATTAAATAGATAGCTTCCATGAGAGCCTTAACCATCAAACGTGACCAGGAAATGGGATCAGATGCAAGTGGTACCCCCTTGTCTTCCCACTCCTGCTTCTGCTGACTAGTTAACAAGGAAAGAAAACTAACAGTCATCAATTCACGTGTCAAGAAAGTATCTTGCTTATTTTCAGGTCCCACTAAAAGCAGTTATGAATATAAAACTACCAGGAATGGTTGTCAAGGTACATCTCTGAATCATTGAAGAATATTGAGGCTTTTCTTGGCCGGGCGCCGTGGCTCACACCTGTAATCTCAGGACTTTGGGAGGCCAAGGCGGGTGAATTGCTTGAGGTCAGGAGTTCAAGACCAGCCTGGCCAACATGGCAAAACCCTGTCTCTACTAAAAATACAAAAAATTAGCTGGGCATGGTGATGCACGCCTGCAGTCTCAGTTACTCGGGAGGCTGAGGCACGAGAATCACTTGAGCGTGGGAGGCAGAGGTTGCAGTGAACCAAGATTATACCACTGCACTCCAGGCTGGGTGACAGAGCAAGACACTGTCTCAAAAAAAAGAATATTGAGGCTTTTCCCCTCATTATTCCAGTGTTCAAGTAGGGTGAAAACTATGTGGATGTGGATGGTTTTATTTGCTCCTAGGTCCTCTGTGTTAGAGTACTCAAGTCCTACTCTGTGTGCACTTGCTTTTACTTGTTTTTATTTCTTCATAGTGCTCTACGGAAACGTATTCGAGAGGACAGAAAGGCCACCACAGCTCAGAAGGTGCAGCAGATGAAACAGAGGCTAAATGAGAATGAACGAAAAAGAAAAAGGTGGTTATATTGGCAACCTATTCTCACTAAGATGGGGTTTGTGTCAGTCATTTTGGTTGGCGCTTTTGTTGGCTGGACACTGTTTTTTCAGCAAAATGCCCTATAAACAATTAATTTTGCCCAGCAAACTTCTGCACTAGTAGCTGACAGTGCTACATTAATCATAGGGGTTTGTCTGCAGCAAACGCCTCATATCCCAAAAGCGGTGCAGTAGAATAGACATCAACCAGATAAGTGATATTTACAGTCACAAGCCCAACATCTCAGGACTCTTGACTGCAGGTTCCTCTGAACCCCAAACTGTAAATGGCTGTCTAAAATAAAGACATTCATGTTTGTTAAAAACTGGTAAATTTTGCAACTGTATTCATACATGTCAAACACAGTATTTCACCTGACCAACATTGAGAAATCCTTTATCACAGGATTTGTTTTTGGAGGCTATCTGGATTTTAACCTGCACTTGATATAAGCAATAAATATTGTGGTTTTATCTACGTTATTGGAAAGAAAATGACATTTAAATAATGTGTGTAATGTATAATGTACTGTTGACACGGGCATCAACACTTTCTATTCTTCAGCATTTCAGGGTAAATATATTTTATAAGTATTTAATCTTTTGTAGTTAACTGTACTTTTTAAGAGCTCAATTTGAAAAATCTGTTACATAAAAAATAAATTGTATGTCGATTCAATTGTACTGGATACATTTTCCATTTTTCTAAAGAGAAGTTTGATATGAGCAGTTAGAAGTCAGAATAAGCAATTTCTACTATATATTGCATTTCTTTTATGTTTTACAGTTTTCCCCATTTTAAAAAGAAAAGCAAACAAAGAAACAAAAGTTTTTCCTAAAAATATCTTTGAAGGAAAATTCTCCTTACTGGGATAGCCAGGTAACAGTTGGTCAAGACTTTGTAAAGAAATTGATTTCTGTAAATCCCATTATTAATATGTTCATTTTTCATGAAAATTTCAATGTAGTTGGGGTAGATTATGATTTAGGAAGCAAAAGTAAGAAGCAGCATTTTATGATTCATGATTGCAGTTTACTAGACTGAAGTTTTGAAGTAAACACTTTTCAGGTTCTTTCTACTTCAATAAATAGTATGATTATATGCAAACCTTACATTGTCATTTTAACTTCTTAATGAGTATTTTTTAAAGCAAACTGTATAATGAATTTAACTGCTCATTTGAGTGCTAGCTTTCCTCAGATTTCAACATTCCATTCAGTGTTTAATTTGTCTTACTTAAACTTGAAATTGTTGTTATAAATTTAATTGCTAGGAGGCATGGATAGCATACGTTATTGTGGATAGCATACCTTATTTCAGTGGTTTTCAAACTATGCTCATTGGATGTCCAGGTGGGTCATCAAGAGGTTACTTTCAACCACAGCATCTCTGCCTTGTCTCTTTATATGCCACATAAGATTTCTGCATAAGGCTTAAGTATTTTAAAGGGGGCAGTTATCATTTAAAAACAGTTTGGTCGGGCGCGGTGGCTCACGCCTGTAATCCCAGCACTTCGGGAGGCCAAGGCGGACGGATCACGAGGTCAAGAGATCGAGACTGTCCTGGCCAACGTGGTGAAACCCCTTCTTTACTAAAAATACAAAAATTCGCTGGGCATGTAGTCCCAGCTCCTTGGGAGGCTAAGGCAGGAGAATCACTTGAACCTGGGAGGCAGAGGTTGCAGTGAGCCGAGATTGCGCCACTGTACTCCAGCCTGGCAACAGACCAAGACTTCATCTCAAAAAAAAAAAAAAAAAAAGTTTGAAAACCATTGGTATAGATAGATATTTTGAATTGATTTGCATAGTCTCCTTGAATGTGTTAAATTATGTTGAAAGTATGAAAGCAGGATGTAGGTGGTACTACATATTAAATAAGATTTATATAACGTGTGCCTGTGTCCTGATTCAGTATTACTGTGTCCCGTAACCTTGAAATGGAGAGGAGGTAAGAGGGATATTTTTTTATGTCTGTCTGCATTAAACTTGTGTTGAGGCATCCAAGACCCTTACATTTCAGGTTGTTACGGGTTTAAAACCTCTTTCCAGTTTGCATTGGTTTGTCTTTGCTAAACACAGTATGTTACTCTGCAAGTCATAATACAGGTAGACCTTATGACATTTCCAGTTGAAACTAGGCTTGCTTTCGATACACAGGTGAAGACTTGAGGAAGCCAGTGCCAGGGAGGATGTGCCTCACCCCTCAGCTGGCTGAATGCGCTTCATCGGCTTATGCTTTGCTTTCTGTATGCTTTCTGTCCTTCTGGGTGATGTCGCATATATTTTTAAAACCACATTCAGTGTGATGAACACTTGTTGGTACACTTCTAAGGTTAGTCATCTTTCCTTCTCTGAGCAGATCCTTGAGAAGGGCATTGACAGTGGATGCTTTAAATAGTGTTCAGTTTTTACCAGTAATAATATTTTTTGGTGGATGTCATGAAAACACATGACATCGTGTTGTGCCCATGATCATTATCCTGACTTTTTATTGAATGAGGTGTGCTGGTCAAAGAGACAGACGTGGCTGCCTTCTCTGGTAACAGCCAGAGGAAGAAGTTAGCAATTGTAGATGGATTCTACAGCTTTAAAAAACTTGTTGTATCCTTAGGTCCTCATAATATTAAATATTTTCTAATTTTAACAGATTTTAAGAGTCAGATATATACTTTGACTTGAATGAGGTAGTGTTGCTTCTTAAATACGTTAAGGAAGACAAAATTAAAAAAAAAACAGGTTTCTTTTATTTTCAGGAGTTTTTAATTCATATCTAGTTCATTTCCACTCATATCTATTTCTGCTAATAGATTGACAGCAACCTTTGGTTTAATGCTGTGTTCTCTAGCTACACTGAGAAGTTATATATTATTTTCCAATGTTAGCCAAGTATTTATTTTATGTTAGCCTATGACTGAGTTTCATCTATGCTTGCACATATATAGAATGTAAAAATATAATTCTCCATGTTTAATGTATCCATATAAAAATGAAAATACCCATTTTCTGCATTCTTAAAGGGTTAAGAAAAGTAACATGTAATAAGTACATGGAGGACTTTAGAGTAATATAAAGACCATTTCTTGTGTAAGAGGAGACTTTATACATTTGTCAGATTTTCTGCCTTTTGGTTCTTTTATGTTCTTAGTCCATTTCATTATTGTTTTAATATTTCTACCAAGGAATGAACAAGAAAAGAGAAAGGAAGAAAAAAAATGTGTTAATCATTTTCTTTTAATGGTATGTCAGCAGAAGGGGTTCTGACTCTAAGCGAATGTGCACTTGTGCCTGTCCTCTTTGTCTTAAAGTTGGTGGTATGAATCGAAAAATGTGTATTGGTTTAAAAAGCAGTTTATGATATGAAACGGTCTTCCAGTTTTTATATCAACTCCTTTGCTTTCAACAGTCAGTTCAAAGCACCATTTATTGATGGTTTACTGTATGCCAGACACTGTATTTTTTCTTTACATATTACCCTACTTAATCCTCAGCACAATTTTATGAAGTAAGTATTGTTAATCAGCCTGAAACTGGCATTTCTCCATCCTTTTATGGTGCTGTCATTGAAAAGTCTCAGATGTGTAACATGTCCTAGAAGTAGATAATTCTCAAAGAAAGACTGCAACTGCAACTCATTTCCCTCTGAGAAAAAATATCCCTGACTAGATTACATATCTAGTTCCAGACCAGAATCTGGTGGTATAATAAAAGTGTTTTGGTTGACTATTGTATACCATAATGAGTACCTACATTCCCAAATTGCCTGCCTGGTTGTTGTACAGACTTAAAAACCTAGCCTGCCTTGATTTTTACTTTTCAGATACACATGTTTAAAGAGATTTTTGCTGGTCACAGTAGCTCACACCTGTATTCCCAGAACTTTGGGAGGCCAAGGTGGGAGGATTGCTTGAGACCGGGAGTTTGTTCAAGATCAGCCTGGGTCTCTACTTAAAAAAAAAAAAAAAAAAATTTAGCTGGGTATGTTGGCACATGCCTGTAGTCCCAGCTACTCAGGAGGCTGAGGCAGGAGGATCACGTAAGCACAGAAGTTTGAGGCTGCAGTGAACTATGATGGAGCCATTGCACTCCAGCCTGGGCAATAGAGGAGACTTGTCTCTCTATATATATTTGTCTCTCTCTCTGTCTCTCTCTCTCTCTCATAATACATATATACATATATACACACACACACAGATAGATACATATAAAATAGATATAAAAATATATTAAAGATATTTTAAAGATTATTTATAAATATATGTTTTTTAAAAATATAGTCTATTATAAGCCAAATGTCATTAGGCATGTAGTCCATTTCTTTCTATGTTCAGGCAGGAGTTCCAGTTCTATCAACATTGGTTTATCTTTTTTTCTAGCAGGTGCGCACATGGGTTCTCAGTGATGTGTATCCAGGACATAGATTCCTCTCAGTGTGTTGCACCCTGCAGGGGGAGATGTCTGAGGTCATCCCTCGCCTGGCTATGCTTGACGCACAGTGCATAGCAGAACTAAGTGCATAGCAGAAATGCCTGTTCTGCATTCCTATGTATAAATCAACAGCTAATAAAGTCTCTTTAACTTTTAAGAAGCCCTTATTTGGCTTTGGCATATTTACATGGTAGGGCCCTAGAATTTTATAAATAAAATTTTGAAAAATAGAAATGTATTTTCTCATGATTTAAAAACCACCTGTATGGTTTACTCTGGAGTTGACCTGTTCCACTCATCCTTCTCCCCAGTTCATTTGTTTGGTTTCAATTCCACTTTCCCTTATACCTATCTTCAAAGCAGTGTCTATGGGACAGCGTCGCCAAGAGCCCTGACTGGGCCTGGCTTGGTAACTCACTCCTGTAATCCCACCTCCCCCTAGAAGTGCAGATATACTAGAAATTACAGCTGTCTTTGTTCCAGTGAATATGCATAAGGGGTAACATGCCTTGGTGGAAAGCAGCTCAGATTGTGTGGACTCCTCAATCCCTGCTCTACCAAGAGCTCTCCAGTTCCAAAACTGTACACTCAGTGGCTATGTTCTGTGTGCCTGCTCCCAATACAGCCATTATGTTGTTCATCCAGATTTGAGAATTTAAGCTTTTCACTCCTCTTTGGGTAGTATTATTTAAGAACTTCTAGGAAAATAGTATGAGTTTGGTTATTTTTCCCTTGGCAGCAGGAATTTTCTGAATATTTAGCACATTCAGATTGCTCCAAGAACAGCATTGAGCAATGCTGCACATGTGCTTTCTCCTAAGGCTGTCTCCCCTGGTGCCTGGATTCTGGAAAGACTCATTGTCCTTCAGGGAAGGGAGCATTTTTCCTCATTGCCATTGCTGAGCCTTTTCTCCTGCCGTATACTATTTAGCCCAGCATGGAGCCATCACCAACTGTAAGGAGTGATGGATAGAAGTGTTTACTTGGTTTGTGAGGCCTTGTCTCTAAAGGATAACAATCTGACAAGGAAAACATTTCAAAGAGCCCTGACCAGGCCTGGCTTGGTAACTCGCTCCTGTAATCCCAGTACTTTGGGAGGCCGAGGCTGGAGAATCATTTGAGCCCAGGAGTTCGAGACCAGCCTGGGCAACACGGTGAAACCCCACTCTAATAAAAAAAAAAAAAAAAAAAAAAAAAGCCCTGACCCTCTCTGGGCAATCCATCGGGAGAATTTGAAAAGTTCAAACTTTTGAACTCTTCCTACTTTATTTTTTTTAATTTAGAATGGAAGGTGGGAATTATGCAATTTGGTGAAGATGTTACAGAAACTGCTTCAGGACTTCTGGTTTTACGTATACAGTATGTTTTGAGGAGCTCCAAGAATTGCACAGGAATTTTTTTCTTTATACAGACCATTTTTTAAAGACACATCAAGAAGTTCTTTATTGTGGCTCTAATTTGGCATATTTTTCAGACACAGGTTGCTCTTGATACATCAAATTTCTGCTATTAAAAACTTCAGTTATTTTGAGTTTGGTGAATTCAGGAGAGGGAACCTAGGTAAGTCATCTGTAGGGCATCTTTGCACTGTAAGAGAAGTTTCTGATTAGCCTCAATTCAGTTTAGTAGAATATTAGTGTGGATATCTGGTGGCAAAACCTATTCTTGGTGCAATTTGGCTTTTCGTGGCCTCAGGCATAGAGCTGACTTGGGAGTGGACCCTCCGTCCATACCCACCCGGCCCTTGCGCCTTCCTAGCATAAAGCGGTGTGTCAGAGCCACTGTCTCCACAGAAAGCACCATGTTTGTTTCATTTGACTTATTTGAACCTGTTTCTCTTGCCTTTGCCTTTTAAAATAAAAATAGCAAAAATTGATTCAAGTGAATCTATTGGAATTTTCTAAAATGGAGCCCATTTGTCTTTTCAGTCTTGCAAGTAGTCTTTAAACAATTAACCCTCCCAATGATTTAACTGTATTTTCTTACCCCCCCTCCCTGAATAATATTTACAAAGAAATAATGTGAATTTTTAAAAACGCTGTCCTTCAGTTATAAATGATAGTTCATTCTTGGTAAGTATATCTGTAACAAAATACTGGGGAAGGACATGAGGTATGGTGAACACTTACAATTCTGCCAACCTGCTTAAATACATAATCTAAATTTAACCCACATAGCACCTCTTCTAGGTAGACAGCATTCTCCCTATATTCAGATGAGAAAACTGGGTCAAAGAATAAGTAACTTGCCCAAGATTGCACAGCTAGTACATGACAGAACTGAGATTCACTCTCCAATCTGTAGACTTCCAGTAACTCCAAACCTCATACTTTTTCTGTTATGTTACACTGACTCTGTTTTTAATGGAATATTTAAATGAGATATTTAAGTGGGAAAGTAATAGACAACCACTCTTACCTGTTAAAATCCAGAGTAATTCTCTATTTTTTAAATGGAGCACATTTAAAAAACTTTGTGCACCAGTTTGAACTACCACTGCAACAGAGAAATACTAGAACATCAGAGTATTCTCTAAACCAGACATTATTTCATTCACTTTGATTGAGTTATTTTAAAAAGACTTCTGGATGCATGGAAAACATACATATTTTGCAGCACTCAGAATCAGTAAAAAGCACCTTCAGCCACTTTGGTTCAGGTTCTGAAGATTCATGTAATAAACATCCGTAGTAGTTTTGGGCTCACAGATACCTGATCAGAATGTTTTCTTGATGACTTGACATTTCTCCATCAGTGTTGGATAATCAGAGAAAAAAAGGACTGTTCAGAACACCAAGGTGCTTGGTACAATTATGCCAAGTACCCTGTCTTTAAAGGGAGTAGCCTAATTCTCAGCATTTGAGAGTTTTTGACTAAATGTGTAGATATGATTTGTATTTCCTATTTATTAATATATATGTGAAGATACAATACTGACAAGTACTTAGATTTGGAGGTTTTGCAGTACTGAGGGGAGTTAGGGGAAGAATGGAAATACCATTGACCTCCTAAAAAGTTCAGTTACTTGCAAAGTTTGGGAGGTGACATCAAAAACTCAACTGCCCTTACAATAGTCATTCCATCTGTCTGTTGCTTATTTGAATTCTCATTTATTTTTACTTTATGGCATTAAAATACAATAAATCTGTCAATTGTGTTATGTCTTTTAGTAGTAGCTTAAGATTGGGTCACTTCATTTCGGTAGATATAATTGTTAGTATTATCCTTCAGGACAAAAAGCATCTGCTAACAACCTGTGATTTAAAAATATAGGCCAACTTTATGTTCAAACATTATGTTGATAATATTTTTAGCAGTATTACACAGTGGAGGTCCAAATTGGATTAGACTTTTGCATTGAATTCCAAAGTATTGGTAAGTCTAGCACATACTATAAAGTCTTGCTAAATTCTTGTGGGTACATTATTTTTAAAACCTGTCTGTCGGTATCACACAGAGGTCACTTCTTGAGTAAAATAAGATGACCTTAAGAATTCACATAATTCTTGAAGAAGAATATAAGTCACGACGCTTTCACATGAGGCCGCGTCATACTACCATCGTTTGGAAATCCAGCATCTCAGCCGTTTTACCAAGATAACAGTGCAGCACTTAGTGTGGTTGAATGTGTCATGTGGGAATGATTTTTGGTCGCCTTTTCAGTTCATTGTTAGTCCTTTTATGTTTGTGTGCATCTATGTTCGTCTGTGTGTTTGATAGATATGAATTGAATAGATGACTTCTTATTTTATGTTTTAGGCCAAGATTGACAGACACCTAATATTCATGACTTGAGAATATTCTGCAGCTATAAATTTTGAACCATTGATGTGCAAAGCAAGACCTGAAGCCCACTCCGGAAACTAAAGTGAGGCTCGCTAACCCTCTAGATTGCCTCACAGTTGTTTTGTTTACAAAGTAAACTTTACATCCAGGGGATGAAGAGCACCCACCAGCAGAAGACTTTGCAGAACCTTTAATTGGATGTCTTAAGTGTTTTTAATGAGTGTATCAAATGTAGAAAGATGTACAAGAAATAGGAGAGATTACTTTGTATTGTACTGCCATTCCTACTGTATTTTTATACTTTTTGGCAGCATTAAATATTTTTGTTAAATAGTCTTATGTTGGTTTGTGTGCATTATCTTAGGACAGCTCTGCTTCAAATAATGAATATTTTCCTGTGGGTTTATAATTTCTGTAACAAGCAATTGACATATTGCTGAGGCGGGTGGATCACTTGAGTTCGAGACCAGCCTGGCCAACATGGCGAAACTCCATCTCTACTAAAAATACAAAAAAATTAGCCAGGCCTGGTAGCAGGCGCCTGTAATCCCAGCTACTCGGGAGGCTGAGGCAGGAGAATCACTTGAACCCAGGAGGCAGAGGTTGCAGTGAGCCAAAATCGCACCACTACATTCCAGCCTGGGCAATGAGTGAAAACTCCGTCTCAAAAAAAAAAAGTTTTTATAGTTGCCCTACAATAGTCTTTCTATCCTAAGTACAGTTTAGGTGAAAGCAGTAATAGAAGAGTTACGATATTCCTTTGTTACTTGGGAGAATATTAATATGGATAATGGTATTGCCTTAAGGTCGACATTAATTTCAAACAAGTACAACAGTTCAGGGCAGTTTTTAAAATCACAGCGTCATTCCTGCTTTGGATGTTGTGCTTTCCCCAAACAATTCCCATTATCAGAAAGCCAGGGCCAGGCGCGGTGGCTCACGCCTGTAATCCCAGCACTTTGGGAGGCCAAGGAGGGCGGATCACAAGGTTAGGAGGTCAAGACCATCCTGGCCAACATGGGGAAACCCCGTCTCTACTAAAATACAAAAAATTAGCCAGGCATAGTGGTGGGCACCTGTAGTCCCAGCTACTTGGGAGGTTGAGGCAGGGGAATCGCTTGAACCCGGGAGGTGGAGATTGCAGTGAGCTGGGATTGTGCCACTGCATTCCAGTCTGGCAACGGAGCCAGACTCTGTCTCAAAAATATATATATAACAACAATTTGTTTTGCCAACTTTGAAATTCATATAATATTCATAAAAACATCTATTTCATATCTTTAAATGACTTAGGTTCCTTTTCGCCTTATATGCCAGGTTTTCTGGGTCTGTTTTAGGAGTACATAAACTATTCCTGCTAAATCTTTCCTGAAGGATGCATGAAAAGTTTATTATGCTACAAAGTAGTATGGGAGGATGATCTTTCCATGGTGTCCGCAAAGCTGCTGGAAAGAATCATCTACACTCGGCTACCTCTGTCTGCTCTCTTCCTGCATACCCTACCCCCACTCCCAAAATGACCCAGAAACGTCATCTTAGCTTGTACTGTAGCTTAATAAAGCTACTGCTCTTCAGTTTTCCCTTCTGTGACTTCTTGGCAGCATCATTAAGAACTCTGTCTTTGAAACTTTCTCCTTAGACTCCGAAAGACTTGTCTCTGGGTTTTCTTCATCGCAGTTCTTCTGCCTGACTGGAATATTGGGGTTTCCAAGGACTCCATCTTTGGGCTTTTGGTTTTAACACACTTAACCGTGGACGATCTGATTTTTCCTCAAGTCTTTAATACCTGTAAGCTGATTACATACAACTTCCTCAACTCCAGGCCAGATGTCACTTCAGAGCTATAAACCATATATCCATTTCCCTAAGTGGTCATTGCATAAATTCCTTACCCTCTAAAATGTAACATGATTTCCCTCCTTTCATCTCCTCTTCCTCCTGTATTCTATTTATTTGGTGGCACCCCCTGGAAAACTGAAATTCATCTTTAGTTCCTCCACTTAGACTTCACGTCCAGTTTGGTTACAAAGTCCTGTCAATTCTGCACAGTGACTCTCGCTCCCACTGCCCCTGCCTTGGTTTAAAGTTCCATGCTTGTCCAACCCATGGCCCACAGGCTACACGCCGCCCAGGATTGCTTTAATGCGACCCAACACAAATTTGTAAACTTCCTTAAAACTTGAGGGTTTTTTTTTTTGCAATTTTTTGTTTTTGTTTTGTTTTGTTTTAGCTCACCAGCTGTTGTTAGTGCATTTTATATGTGGCCCAAGAAAATTCTTCCAGCATGGCCCAGGGAAGTCAAAAGATTGGACACCCCTGATTTAAACCTTCCTCGTGTGTGCAGCTCACAGCAGCAGGTTCCTGCCTAGACATGTGTGTTTATGCCTGTCCACTCAAAGATTGGACACCCCTGATTTAAACCTTCCTCGTGTGTGCAGCTCACAGCAGCAGGTTCCTGCCTAGACATGTGTGTTTGTGCCTGTCCACTCAGCACAGCTCCCAACTAATTTAAGATCTGACTGTTACCCTCCTTAAAATTCGCTTATGGCACCTTAGACAATTTTGTCTTCATTTTAAGTCATAAAGTCTCAACACCCGCCTGCCCTGATAAGGCACCGTAAGCTGCAGCCATCCCAAGCGATTTGGAATGAGTGGGATATTGCTCATTTGCTCAATGAATATTTACTGAACATACCTATGTGCTTGACACTATAGGAGGCAGTGGATGTTCAGTGATGGGGGAAAACGACTGCAGTCTACTTCCTGTGGTCTTATGGGAGAGTTAAAACAACAAGCCTGTAAATAAGCAAATATGTAATTAAACCAGCCATAAGTGCTGTGGCAGAAATGAATTGATAGCTACTTGGATGTGATACCTACTTAGATGTGGAGAAATGAGCTTACAAAATCAGAAGCAGAGGTACTAGGAGTAGTTGGTACTGAATGTTTTTTGGGGATGGCCACGTAAGTCCCCAGTTTGGAAAGGGCAGTGGCAAGGAAGACTCGAGCTTTCCAGATAGGATGCGACTCTACCCTGTGGTCTGCAGGACACGCAGGCATGTATGCCAAGACAGCTCTGGAAGCCACGAGAAGCATCTCTGAAATAAGCCGTGTCTGCCACTGCCCCTCTGAAATAAGCCGTGTCTGCCACTGCCCTATGCGGTCATTTACTTTTGATGAAAAACCAATATCTTAACCAATAGAATCACAAACTTAACCCTTTGTGTGTTTGGGTGGATTCTTCCCAACAGTCCCTGGCCCACATGAAATGCTGCAGCTGTCAAAATGGGATTGGTGTGAAAACCCACCACCATGTTTGGACTGGAAAGAGTGTTGGGAAACTGAAGGAGTGGTCCCTGAGCTGACCCTTGCCAGACAGATACCAGACAGCATGTGGCAGGTGACATGTGAGTGGCTGGGCCCTTTAAAAGCAATCCTGAACAGCAGAATTCACCCACTGTTCCCACATTTCTAATTGGTCCAGTGGACAATGTAAGGAGGCTGAGGCGAAGGCAAGGTAGCCCAGCACACAATTCCCTGGTGTTTCACTTAGGGTTCTCCAGAGAGACAACCAACACGATAGAGAGGAAGGTGAGGAGGGGATGGGGAATTGGCCACCTCTATCATGGAGGCTGAGAAGTCCTATAACCCACCTCCAGCAAGCTGAGAACAGGGAAGCTGGCAGCGTGTGTCAGTCCAAGTCCGAAACTAATAGTACAACTCTGGAGGTCCACTGGTGAGAGTCCCAGAGTCCAAAAGCCAGAGAACCAAGTGTCGCCCAAGGGCAAAAGAGCATGCCAGCCCCAGAAGGGAGTGAGAATGCACCCTTCTCTGCCTTTGTCTGCCTTTCACTCCATCCAGGCCTCCTGCTGATTGGATGGGTGCCTGCCCATATTAAGGGTGGGTCTTCCCTATTCAGTCCACCAACTCACACGCCAGTCTCCAGAAAGACCTTCATGGGCACACCTGCGGCAGCCCAACCTAACCAAATGCCAGACCACGTGGGTTTCCCTTTAGGCAAAAGAGGACAGGTGCAGCGCCTCCTGAAGCCTTGAGAGTAATGAGTGCTTCACCAGATACGTGGGTACCCCTTCATCCCGTCAAGTTGACACTCCAAATCAACCATCACACCCAGCTTCTAATCAAGGCAGTAGAGACACTTAACTTTCCCCAAACAAGTTCATCAGTGGCACAGGGGAGTCCCCAAGGACAGACACCCTCTTCTGTAGGCATACAGTGGCATTCCAAGCAGAAGTTGAATAACTGCTGTTAGGTGTGGAAGGGAGAGAGTGGAGGCAAGAAACGCTATAACCTCCCATGTCGGGGGCAGAAAATTAGACTGCAAGAGGCAAAAGCAGAATCAGTTTTAATAGTTGTTATATTAGCATGTGTGAAACAACCTTGCTGCCCTTACAGATAAGGTTGGAAAGAGCTGTGTCTGGGACTCTGTAAACTGTGCATGCTAAATGAGCAAGAAAAATGCAAATGAAGACATAGGTATTAAGACAGATAATAAAAACTAATATTCTGCTTGAAAAATGATGGCTTCTACGTAGAAAACTAAAAATTCTTAATTCAGGCCAGACACAGTGGCTCATGCGTGTAATCCCAGCACTTTGGGAGGCTGAGGCAGGCGGATTACCTGAGGTCAGGAGTTCAAGACCAGCCTGGCCAACATGGTGAAACCCCATCTCTACTAAAAAATACATAAATTAGCTGGGCATAATGGTGCATGCCTATAATCCCAGCTACTCAGGAGGCTGAGGAAGGAGAATTGCTTGAACCTGGGAGCCAGAGGTTGCAGTGAGCTGAGATTGTGCCGTTGCATTCCAGCCTGGGCGACAAGAGTGAGACTCCATCTAAAAAAAAAAAAAAAATTCTTAATTCAAATGCCCCCAGGATGACGATTTTAATGCTAAAAAATCTGCTTCAGTCTAGCTTTGTGTGGAGCAACTGGCAGAGACATTTACTCCTTTCCAAATACAGGCGGTCTTCCATGTTGGTGGGTTCCCCATTTGACATTTGTGGGTTCAACCCACCACAGATCAAAACAAAACAAATAATACCACAATAAAACATAATACAAATAAAAAACATGGTATAGGCCAGACACGGTGGCTCACGCCTATAATCCCAGCACTTTGGGAGGCTAAGTTAGGCAGATCACTTGCCATCAGGAGTTCGAGACCAGCCTGACCAACATGGTGAAACCCTGTCTCTACGAAAAATACAAAAGTTAACTGGGTGTGGTGGGTGGGGAGGGTGGGGAGCACCTGTAATCCCAGCTACTCAGGAGGCTGAGGCAGGAGAATCACTTGAACCTGGGAGGCAGAGGTTGCAGTGAGCCAAGATCTCACCACTGCACTCCAGCTTGGGCAAAAGAGCGAGACTCCGTCTCCAAAAAACAAACAAACAAACAAACAAACAAAAAACAAAAAAACAGAGGTAGGCTGGGTGGGGTGGCTCACGCCTGTAATCCCAGGACTTTGGGAGGCTGAGGCGGGTGGATCACTTGAGGTCAGGAGTTCGACACCAGTCTGGCCAACATGGTGAAACCCCATCTCTACTAAAAATATACAAATTAGCTGGGTGTGGCTGCTGAAGCCTGTAATTCCAGCTACTCAGAGGCCTGAGGCAGGAGAATCGCTTAAAGCTTGGAGACAGAGGTTGCAGTGAGCCGAGATCTGGCCACTGCACTCCAGCCTGGGCGATAGGGTGAGACTCCTTCTCAAAAAAGCAAAAACAAAACAAAACCACAGAGGTGGACTTTCTTCTATAGAGAGATAGAAAAATCTGAAGACATGTAAGTGTGGAGCTACACAGTGGAAGACCATTACCAATACTGGAAAAAATGCTGATGAACACCATTGAGCAAAGTCCTTATCGCAGAGGAAAAATAATCAGTATTAATTAGTAAGAAGGTGTGAAGTTAGTGAAATCAGGAAAATGAGAGTCTCAGGAAGAGCCCAAACCAAGGCACTGGCGAAGTGGGGCTACAGCGCCCACGTGGCACCTAGAGTTTGGGAGACAGGCGCAGAGGGGAGGAGACTCTTCCTGAGGAGGAGGCGCGGGGACCACAGCGCCGAGCTCCTACCTGCTTAGGCCGGGACTGAAGGAGACGATTAGACAAGACAGCAAGAACTCACGCAGCACAGCAGGGAAGAAAGGGGACCTCACACGCCCCGCTCCCAAGTGAGGAGCAATGCAGGCAGGTGTGGACGTTTGGCTCCTCAGAATAGGGAGTCCCCAGACGGCGATGCCGGCTCAGCCTGCTCATCCTGGAAGCTGGGGGCCCTTGCGAAGGCGGCGACAGTGGAATGCGTTGAGGACTGCCCTGCTAATGAGATTAGTTCGTCTGAAACGTGGAAATGGTGCAGATCACATCATATATCGTTTAGGAACCGTTCTGATTACTACTAACAGGTTGGAGAAGAGAATGACCTACGCAAGATAGAAATTGAGCTGCGTGTAGCTCAAGTCGGACAGCGCAACTCCCGGGCTGCAACGTGATCTGTTTTTCTATTCCACCATGACACAGTTCTTAGTCTCACTGTCCCCTCAGGACGCACGATGGCTGCGGGATCCCAGTCATCATGTTCACATCCCAGGAGTGCAGAGTGAGCTTCCTAAAGCAGGCTTCCCTGAAGGTGACATTCCACTTCCACTCTCACCTCACTGGCTGGAGTGTGGCCCACATGCACTTAGGGGCAAGGAAGTCTGGAAAATTGAGTATTTCAGTGGGCATATTGCTGTGCTGTTCAGATGGAGTTGAGCCAGCCACACACAACCCAGTGCAGACCGTAAAAATGAGCCCACAGCACCCTCCTGCTAAGATGCACTCAGGAAGTTAGACGCCTGGTCAATGTGTTTAAATACGGCGGGGGGAGGCCAGGCGTGGTGGCTGACGCCTGTAATCCCAGCACTTTGGGAGG
Source organism: Symphalangus syndactylus (assembly GCF_028878055.3). Taxonomy (NCBI): domain Eukaryota; kingdom Metazoa; phylum Chordata; class Mammalia; order Primates; family Hylobatidae; genus Symphalangus; species Symphalangus syndactylus. The sequence continues at coordinate 79,042,610 of NC_072423.2, read as the reverse complement.
CCAAGGAGGGTGGATCACTTGAGGTCAGGAGTTTGAGGCCAGCCTGGCCAACATAGCAAAACTACTAATGTAGTTAGTGCGTCTCTACTAAAAGTACAAAAATTAGCCTGGCATGGTGGCGCGTGCCTGTAATCCCAGCTATCTGAGAGACTGAGGCAGGAGAATCGCTTGAACCTGGGAGGCGGAGGTTGTAGTGAACCGAGATCACACCAGTGCACCCCAGCCTGAGCAACAGAGCAAGACTCCGTCTCAAAATACATACATACATACATACATACATACATACATACATACATACATACAGGGTTGGGGGAGTCACTCAGTATCGTTTTCGGTTCAGTGTACCAAGAAGCACAAGGAAAAGCGTCTTTTACATCTCACCCTGTGGAGCTCGAGCAATGGTTACAGATTGCAAAACCGGAAAAATGGACGGAGCACAGTTTGTCCACGTAAGGATTCAGATTTCTGCGCTGAGTTTTCCATGACTGTCCTACCCTTTCTCGAACAGTGAAAAGAATGGCACTTTTCTAGCCAGGATTGGAGGTGGATGCTGGTGAGCAGGCACAAGGTGGGCATTATATTGCAGCCTAGGGGCGTTACCGTCTCAACGTGCAGGGTCTCATGAACGGATGGATGCTTGTGGAATCCAGGCAATACGAAGAAAATTATATGAATCCAAAGAAACCATGCCGCTGGAATGTCTTTGGATGAAGTGACTAAAGCACCTGAATAATTAATATTAATTTACTTGTGTTTCTGATATTCTGAATTGGCTTTGAGGAAGTTTGAATAAAAATGCCAGGTAATGAATATTTGTGTTTGTGCAACAATCTGCTAAGCTGGAGTTCAGCATGAATAACTTTAAGCCATACATGAGTGAGAGAAGCTTAGCGGTCTCGAGCTCTGCGAGTCCCCAGCATCGCCCTCTGCATGGAGCGGGGTCTGCAGAGCCGGCCTGAGCCCAGCCGCCCCCAAGGCCTGCACCTGTGGTCCCCTAAGTATTCCCTGGGGCCGGGCCGGGGCTTCGCCCGTGGCTAACGCTAAGCAGTGATTTCATGCGAGAGGAGCATCTGTGCAGGGCGATCTGGAAAGTTCTTCCACTGGCTGTAGAGTCGTCCTGCCTGAGAGGCGCCAGCACCAGCGTGCCTGGGTCCACAGCCGTGTTGAGTGGGTCTCCGGGGTTTTATGGGAAGCTCCGAGAGCCCAGTCTGTGGCCACGCACCTGCCCACAGCTCCCCTGGAGGCACAGGCCCCGGCTCACTTCCCCACTCAAAACGCTGTGGGGCTTGTGCCATTCGCAGCCTCCGATCAGGAATGGTGCAGGGAAGCCGGTTCCAGGAAGGTCCCCGCCTCGGAGCGGGGTGGTGCAGCCCCAGGGGATGGCCCTCAGCCCGCTCGGGGGCCCGGACGGCACCAGCACAGCGCCCACACCATGCCGTGCCACAGCCCCTGCTTTAGAGAAGTCCCAGGAAACGGCGAGGAGAAAGATACATTGGAAGCAGCACCGTGAACTGTCCCCCACCTGAAGGAAGAAGCTCGTTCACTTTTGGCTCCAGGGCTATTCGGGGTGGGCTTGCTGCCCTGAAACTGAGAGGTGACAGCGTGCTGGCAGCCCTCGCTCGCTCTTGGCACCTCCTCTGCCTGGGCACCCACTCTGACGGCGCTTGAGGAGCCCTTCAGCCCGCCACTGCACTGTGGGAGCCCCTTCCTGGGATGGCGGAGGCCGGAGACGGCTCCCTCAGCTTGCGGGGAGGTGTGGAGGGAGAGGCACGGGCAGGAACCAGAGCTGCCTGTGGCGCTTGCAGGCCAGCTAGAGTTCTGGGTGGGCATGGGCTTGGTGGGCCCCACACTCGGAGCGGCCGGCCGGCCCGCCGGCCCCGGGCAGTGAGGGGCTTAGCACCCAGGCCAGCAGCTGCGGAGGGTGTGCTGGGTCCCCCAGCGGTGCAGGCCCACCGGCGCTGTGCTTGATTTCTCGCCACGTCTTAGCTGCCTCCCCCCGGGGCAGAGCTCGGGACCTGCAGCCTGCCATGCCTGAGCCTCCCCCCACCCCGCTGCCACCATGGGCTCCTGCACAGCTGAGCCTCCCGGACGAGCACCGCCCCCTGCTCCACGGCAGCCAGTCCCATTGACCACCCAAGGGCTGAGGAGTGCGGGCGCAGGGCGCGGGACTGGCAGGCAGCTCCACCTGTGGCCCTGTTGCGGGATCCACTGGGTAAAGCCAGCTGGGCTCCTGACTCTAGTGGGGACTTGGAGAACATTTATGTCTAGCTAAGGGATTGTAAATACACCAATCGGCACTCTGTATCTAGCTCAAGGTTTGTAAACACACCAATCAGCACCCTGTGTCTAGTTCAGGGTTTATGGATGCACCAATCAGCACTCTGTATCTAGCTAATCTGGTGGGGACTTGGAGAATCTTTATGTCTAGCTAAGGGATTGTAAATACACCAATCGGCGCTCTGTATCTAGCTCAAGGTTTGTGGATGCACCAATCAGCACTCTGTGTCTAGCTCAAGTTTTGTAAGTGCACCAATCAGCGCTCTGTGTCTAGTGGATCTGGTGGGGACTTGGAGAAACTTTATGTCTAGCAAAGGAATTGCGAATACACCAATCGCCACTCTGTATCTAGCTCAAGGTTTGTAAATGCACCAATCAGCACTCTGTATCTAGCTAATCTAGTGGGGATGTGGAGAACTTTTGTGTCTAGCTCAGGGATTGTAAACGCACCAATCAGCACCCTGCCAAAATGGACCAATCAGCTCTCTGTAAAACAGACCAATCGGCTCTCTATAAAATGGACCAATCAGCAGGATGTGGGTGGGGCCAGATAAGTGAATAAAAGCAGGCTGCCCAAACCAGCAGTGACAAACCACTCGGGTTCCCTTCATAAGTCTTGCTGTTGCTCAGTCTTTGGATCTGCACTACCTTTATGAGCTGTAACACGGCGGAGGTCTGCAGCCTCACTCCTGAACCAGCGAGACTGTGAACCCACCAGAAAGAAAAAACTCCAAACACAACCCAACATCAGAAGGAAAAAACTCTGGACACGCCACCTTTAAGAAGTGTAACACTCACCGCAAGGGTCCATGGCTTCATTCTTGAAGTCAGTAAGACCAAGAACCCACCTAATCCCGGACACAAAACCAGCTCAATCTCTCAAAGACCGAAAGCCCTGGTGTCTGTCGCTGGAACCAGGGGCGAGACGTGGAACACGTGGGGAAGATGAGAAGGCGCTGGAGAGGGAGGGTAGTGGTCGCAGATGGGAATGTACTGAAGCCACTGTGCGGGTAAAAATGGTTGATAGTAAGTTTGATGTATATTTTACCAGAATTGTGTATGTGTGTGTATGTCTAAAAGTTCTGTTTATCTGTACAATGGGAATAATATTTGTACCCATAGTTCTCAGAGTTGTTGAGAGAAAGAAACAGGATCTAAAGTGTTTATCATAGCATCTAGCGCTTAAATACTGAAGAATAGTAATACAATTAGCAGCTGAAGAATGTGCTATTTATATTAAAATAAAAAATACATCAGGTCGTCCCTCAGCCAGGCAGCCAAAGTTAGCACCTACGCAATGAGCCATGCTGGCGGTGTGTGCTTTCGCTTGGGTGTGAAAAGAACGCCTTACCTCTATGCTCTCCCTTCCCAGACACAACACCCCATCTGATCACGAGAAAAACAGCAGACACATCCCAGGTGAGAAGATAGCAGGCCAGGCCTCCTCAAAACTGGTGGGCTCATCAGCAACAAGGAAAGTGTGAGGAATTCTCAGCTGGGGAGGAGCCTGCGGAGACGAACTACAACCACCACCTGCAACGGGGCATCCTCGGCGGGCTCCCAGACCAGAAAATGATATCAGGTAAAAACTAAGGGAAGCTGAATAAATGGTGGGCTTTAGTTATAACAATGGATCAGCATTAATTCATTAATTGTGACAAATTTGCCATTTTAATGTAAGATGTTAACAAGAGGAGAAACCGGGTGTGGGGCATATAGGAACTCTGTGTTAGCTTTGCAATTGTTCTGTAAATCTACAACGAATCTAAAATATTAACAATTATTAGAAAGAAAGGAAGACTGAAAAAAGGATTCAAGAGAAAGTGATAATATTGAAGACAGGGAAAGAAACTCTGACATACAGATAATAGGAGTCCCTGAAAAAGAAATCCAAAGTGAACAGAACACTGAAATTTGTAAATCAAGAAAAGTTTCCTGAAATAAAATAATTTGAAACTACATACTGAGAAACTATATATACGTTTATAATTTTTAAGAGACGGGGGTCTTGCTCTCTTGCCCAGGCTGGAGTGCAGTGGCGCCTTCCAAGCTGCTCCCTGAGCCTGGCTCCCGGGCATCACACAGGCAGTTGGTGCTGGCAAAAGTAGTCTTTCTTTTTTTTTTTTTTTCCAAATGTAATTTATTTTTATTTATTTATTTATTTTTTGAGATGGAGTCTCACTCTGTTTCCTAGGCTGGAGTGCAGTGGTTTGATCCTGGCTCATGGCAACCTTCGCCTCCCGGGATCAAGTGATTCTCCTACCTCAGCCTCCCAAGTAGCTGGGGCTACAGGTGCCTGGCACCACAGCCAGCTAATTTCTGTATTTTTAGTAGAGAAGGGGTTTTGCCATGTTGGCCAGGCTGGTCTTGAACTCCTGATCTCAGGTGATCCACCTACCTTGGCCTCCCAAAGTGCTGGGATTACAGGTGTGAGCCACTGCGCCCGGCCTCAAATGTAATTTAATTTGTTAAACTTACTGCGGAATGTTTCCAATATACACAACAGTGTGGAGAATCGTGTTGTGAGCCCCGTGGGTTACCCCAGCCTCAACAGTTTTCAACACTGCTCTTCTTGCAAACTTACCCCCAGGTGTCATGTAATGTCCTACACATCTGTCCGATGAGGGCTCTTTACTACTTTGGCCTGATGGCAATATCATTATCCCATTCAGCAAGATCCATATTTATGCATTCACATCTAATAACGCTGCGTCTGTCTTCAGTTTTCCCCGGTTATCTCAAAAATGTGTCTTTGTTGTTGATTTGCTTGGATCAGGATCCAAGTTCAGTCCATCCAGTGCATTTTCTGGAAATGGCAGCTGAGTGTCTGATCCTCTGTAGCAACGCCCTTTCCCTTTTGGCCCCTATGCTATTTATTCCTGAGGAAAAACATGGGTCATTTGTCCTATAAAATCTCCCACAATTTGGATGTGGTGACGATATCTTTGTGGTGACATTTGTCGGTCCCGCTCTCATTTATTTCCTGTAAACTGATCACTATGTCCAGGTGCCTATTAGATTCAGTGTGACGTTTGTGGCAGGAACCCTCCATGATTGGTGCTGTGCACTTTGGTATCACATCCGGAGGCACTTCATGTCTAGTTGTTCCACTTTTAGTAAAACTAAGATTGATTGGTGGATGCAGTTGGTGTCTGACCCAGCCTCATGAAGCGTCACTTCATGCTCTCACCTGATGGACTTTAGTAGCCATTGGTGATCATTGCCTAAATATTTCATTAGAGAAAACAACATAGGAACTTTCCAATTCCATTTCCTCATGCATTTACTAGCCATGATTTTTCTTTCTATAAACAATTTGTCTTGAGCCAGGCATGGTAGCTCACATCTGTAATCCCAACACTTTGGGAGGCCAAAGGTGAGAGAATCACTTGAGGCCAGGAGTTTGAGACCAGCCTGGGAAACACAGAGAGACTGTGTCTCTACAAAAAATAAAAAATTAGCCAGGCATGGTGGTGGTGGGCACTGTGGTCCCAGCTACTTGAGAGGCTGAGGCAGGAGGATTCCTTGAGCCGAGAAGTTGAGACCACAGTGAACTATGATCAGGCCACTGCACTCCAGCCGGGGCAACAGAGCAAGACCCTATCTCTAAAAATCAAAACGTACTTTCCTTCATCAACTACTAAGGTGTTCTGAAACACGGTTTATACTGTCGAAACAGGATAGATGGTGCTTGATTTTTTCCCTTTATCAATTTTCAGACTAGTTAATGCCCTAGAAAGCACCAATGGCAACCAATTACTTATTTGTTTATTTTTTTTGAGATGGAGTCTCGCTCTGTCACCAGGCTGGAGTGCAATGGTGCTATCTCGGCTCACCGCAACCTCCACCTCCCGGGTTCAAGCAATTCTCCTGCCTCAGCCTCCTGAGTAGCTGGGATTACAGGCGTGTGCCACGACACCCGGCTAATTTTGTATTTTTAGTAGAGATGGGGTTTCACCATGTTGGTCAGGCTGGTCTTAAACTCCCGACCTCAAGTGATCCGCCTGCCTCGGCCTCCCAAAGTGCTGGGATTACAGGCGTGAGCCACCACGCCCAGCCAACTTTTTATTTTTTAAGATATCATTTGGAGTTAATATATTTTTATGTACTTAAAATGCATGTAACAATTGTTATTTTTGATTCTCTCAAATGATACATTTTTGGTACATAACAGGTGTACCAATCCTTTTGTGACAGGCAAAAGCAAATACTAGAAAGGTGAGGAGAGAGCCTCAGGGGGCGGTACTGGCCAGGTTCAGCACAGGTCATGTCAATAACGTATGGCAGTGACAGGAGGCCCGTTCAGGAGCTTGGGGAAAACGCTGAACACTGCTCCTCTCTGAAAATGGATAAAGTCATATAAGGATGAGGTCGGACCTATTGAATGTCACTTAAAGAGACAAAATAGCTCCCAAACCAAACGAAACACTAGTAAAATCTAGTTGTCTGCAGTAACATGTCTAAAGAAATAATGTGTCCGTCAGAAGGAGTTCAGTAATGAAGGGAGCATGGTGGCCAAGCACGAAGGAAGTCTCTATTTTACATGGTAGAATATTCCTATCTTGGACATCTATCCATCCATCCATCCATCCATCCATCCATCCATCCAGCACAAGGACCCAATGCAATGAAACATTTGAGTCCGATGACAGCCACTCTTGCTTCGATTCCATGCTCACTAGCCAACTTCCAGATAAGCTTTCTGCCTCCTGGCATAAAACATTCACGGGCCAGGTTAAGAAGAATGCACAGTCATTTTTTTCAACAAGCAAATTAGCCTAGTTGACCACATGGCTTGGCATTTTGTGAGTTTAGTTATCACATGTCAGTAACCCTGAGTTACATCAATCCCAAGCCACGGACAAAGGGACATTTCTGGGATGGCAAAGTCACGGACAGACCTAGAGCCAAGGTGACTCCCTTAAGTGACATTCTGTGGGGCCCTCAGCAGTCTGTGCCCAGCCTTCCCCTGCAGAAACCCTATCTCACTGTGCTTCTTAGAAGCTTCTAGGCTGGGTGAGGTGGCTCACGCTTGTAATCCCAGCACTTTGGGAGGCCGAGGTGGGCAGATCACAAGGTCAGGAGTTCGAGACCAGCCTAACATGGTGAAACCCTGTTTCTACTAAAAATACAAAAAGTTAGCTGGGCGTGGTGGCGGGCGCCTGTAGTCCCAGCTACTCAGGAGGCTGAGGCAGGAGAATCACTTGAACCCAGGAGGCAGAGGTTGCAGTGAGCCAGATCGCACCGCTGTACTCCAGTCTGGGCGACAGAGCGAGACTCCCTCTTAAAAAATAAAAAGAAGCTTCTAGCCCAGTTTTAGTGAAACAAACCCTAGCACCCAGTCTCCAAATGCTACTTAGTTTATAGTCAGAGTTTGCCTAACTAATATCTAATGTCTGTATTATTTGAATCAGAGCTGGACTTGCTGTTGATATTTGTGACATGGCCAAAAAAATGACTGGAATTTAGTTTCCTTATTGCTCCTATTATGCCTAAAATTCTCACCATTGTTGTGGGTTAAGAGGATTAGTATCTAGGAGTCCCCATGTGAAACCCAAATCCAAGTGGAAGCACAATTAAGTCAGGACCATGTTGCTAGGTGTTTTAGAGGAACTCATTGCTAGCCTGAGGGGCGTGATGGAGGCTGCAGATGGAGACAGATACCCTCCTGGAGTTCCTCGCGGGAGTGCAGTAGAGTCACCTGAGAATGCCCCAGGTGAGAGATCTACAGATCCTGTGGGACACACTAAAGTCAGGGCAGGCGTCAACAGACTCCTACTTTAGAAAACAAGACTGAAAATTAATTACTATTACATTAGGTGACCACCAGCGAAAGTGAGTTTAAAATATGAATGAAATTCAAGGTCATAGGGAATCCCCACAAGGCCACAGGCATGGGAGGACAGCGAGATGGCCACGTGGTAGGAGTAAGGGCCCAAGCATCTGGGCTACTTCCTCATGCAACTTGTTCCTTCTTGACCTGCTCAAGCCCAATCCTGTGTATTCCACTGAAGATGGAGTGTGGCTGTGCACATCAGCGGATAGCTCGTGAGTCAGACAGCACCCATTCATGATGGGCAGCTCAGGCCACAGGAGAACGTGGTGGCCCATGGTCATTCAATCTCTACTAGAGCCCGGTAGCAAGCCAAAAACTGTTTCTTGAAAGGAGAGTATTCACTGAGGATAGCATATTCTAACAATCTGAGGGTTTTCACTATCTTCACCCATGGAGGCCTGCCAAAGGCTCCATGCTGCTTCCTTACCCATCACTGACAGTTTAAGCCCCATCAGTTCTGCAGGGTCACACAGGCCAAATGCAAAGCAGCTGGTACAGCTGACTTGTTGCAGAGACATCTCTTACTCTGAGCCCTACTCAAAACTGGCAGCTGGAATGGCCACTGGGTCAGTGGGCTGGAGTAGCATGCCTAGATGAGTCACATATTGCCTCCAAGATCCAGTGAGGCCCACTCAGTGTTGTTATCCTTCCTTAGCAGTAGGAGGGACCAGTTGCAGAAGCTTGTCCTTCACTTGGAAGAGATATCTTGACGTGCCCCAGACAACTGAACCCTTTAACATTTTTGGAGGGCTGATATCTCAGCCTCTGGCACAAGTAGCTGCTACTCCATGTATCAAGTAGTTATGTCCTGCTCAAATGTCCCAACTGCATGTTTTCCTTGATATAATGTACTAGTGGAAGGAAAAGGTGATCAAGGTGATCCTGGTGACTAAATTATGGCACAGGGTAGACAGCTGATATAGCCATACTTGGGGCAGTGAAGGTGTATTATTGGCCTTGCCAGGTGAAAGCAAACTGCTTCTGATGATATTTACTAAAGGTATAGATTAAAGAGGTATCTGTCAAATCAATAGCTCCGTATAGATGCCAAGGAATATGTTAATTGCTCCAGTAATGAAACTACATCTGGAATAGCAGCTGCAAGTGGAGTCACCACCTGACGGAGGGACAATCCATTGTCATCCCCAAAGATACATCAGTCTATGTGCAGGCCAAATAAGTGACTTGGATGGGGATATGGTAGGAATCACCACGCTTGCATCTTTGACTACTTTGATGGTGTTACTAATTTCTGCAGTCCTTCCAGAAATGTGATACTGCTTTCGGGTTTAAGGTTTTTTTTAGGTAGAGGCAGTCAGTGGTTTCCTCTGGGCCTCTCCTGCCATAATTGCCCTTGTACCACAGGTCAGTGAACTAATATATGGATTCTCCAAGTTCCTGAGCATATCTATTCTAGAAATTATGCATTCCAAAACTGGGGACACCACTGTGAGAAGAACATGAGCCAAAATGCCATTGGTCACCTGCCCTCCACAAGCTCCTACTCTGACTGGGGGACCTCGGTGGTTTTTTGCATCTCCAGGAACTGGTGTCAATTCTGAGCCAGCTTCTAGTCCTTTAACATGCGATTCTTTCACCTTCTCCAGCACACAGTCACACTAGAAAATGGGTGCAGTCCCCTTTAGGGAAGGCTGAGATGAAGACCAACAATGGAAATGTTTGGCAGTGTAGTGAGGTCCTTCCACCAGGAGACCTGGCCCCTTACATAAAGAGATTTCTGGGTGTGTGGGATGGATCGTGTCAGGGATGTGACCAAGGACTCTTAACTCTGTTGTGGGCAATTCAGGTCAGATTTCTGTTTACTAGATGGAAAGCTTTTCTGATTATGCAGCTCAGATAGGACATCAGTGGGCCTCCCTACTGTTTCAGTTCTAGGGACATCCTGACCAACAACCAGCACTACAACAACCAGACTGCTTTGTTTGTGTCTGTTACAGTAACCACGCCCAGTTTGTCTTTGGCGATTAAATAATACCCCTTAATCTCTGCAACCCTGGAACCCATCATCCACGTGGAATTAGTAGTACTCATCAAATGGATCCGCTCCCGCTGTAATTCTGGTCCACCACAGAGCTCCTCAGGGATGCTGGGGCTCCCCTCACAAATCTGTTTCTCAGAGCCCTGGTGGCGAGCATGTTTTCTGGGCCCACGTAGGGGACACTGGGAGGGGTGAGTGAGCAGGTCTCACACGATAAATGCGCTCTGATATTGCCATCTCCCAAAGCCCCTGCATAGCTGTCTTCTTCTGGAGCACCCCAGCACTTCCATTTCATTTGGTGTGGGCCCCTTGGGTCGTTTCATAAAATGTCTCAGGCAAACTGAGACGCCCCCAGCCTCAAACTAACACGTTGGATCTGGAGGCAGCTTGATGATCCCGTAACGATAACTTCGACTTAATATCATTTTACATTCATTCAAACTCCATCTCGCACCCTTAAGATCCATCTCCACACTTATTTCCCAGGTTTCTGTCAATACAAATGGGCAAAATCAGGCAGTTCTTTTGTTTTTCGCCTCAGGGACTTGCTGGAACTTGAGTCTGGTTCTGGGTCTAGAACAAGGGGTGGTGGTCAGGCTGGTTCTGAGGACAGTAAGTGATGTCTTCCCAGGCAGGGGGATAGGAATGTACTTCGGCAGGGAATGAAGGGCTGCTTCCATGGACAAAGAAGTCTTGGCATACTTGGCAGCGTTTAAGGCCCCCTGCATCACTGGAGCCTGCCCCTATGTCCTTATTCCAGCCCTGGGTCCCATTCCCTCCTGATCAGTGTCCTAATGTTAGCAAAAGAGACCTGAGAGGATGGAGGGTCCATTTGTGATGTAATTCAGCCACACACAGGGTTGGACTTTGGATGTGGCTTTCAGAAATCTTGTCTCTGTTGCTACAGGAGATAAGCGGTGTTGTCCTGTTTTGTTTTGTTTTGTTTTGTTTTGAGACAGGGTTTCTCTCTGTTGCCCAAGCTGGAGTGCAGTGGCACGATCATGGCTCACTGCAGCCTTGGCCTCCTAGGCTAAGGTGATCCTCCCACTTCAGCCTCCAGAGTAGCTAGGATATAGGCACCCACCACCTCCAGCTAATTTTTAAATTTTTTGTATAGACTGGGTTTTGCCATGTTACCCAGGCTGGTCTTAAACTCCTGAGCTCAATCGATCCGCTCGGCTCAGCTTCCCCAAGTGCTGAGATTACAGGCATGAGCCACGGAAGCCAGCCAGAATCATTAAATTTTAAGCCTAATCAGATGAGACAACCAATTCCTGAAAACCCAGAATCAATTCAGAGAATTCATCTTTAAGATTCTGTTTCTCTAGGACCAGCCCGCTTCCAGCACCAAATTCTGCTATCAGTCAGGAATGAATCAGAGAAGCTGAGCCCCTTGGAGGTAGGGGCATGTATTGGTGCATGTGACGTTATTTGTCATGGGGACTTGGCCTTCTGCAACTGTGGGAGCTGGGTAAGCCACCTCTCCAAGGCTGTCTCCAAGGGCAGGCAGAGGTGAGGGGGATGTAAGGTGAGGGGGATGTAAGGTGTGGGGGCAGGGCTGCAGGAATAGACCAAGGCAGCAGCTCTTGAGGCACCACTGGGCCGAGTGTCCTGCAGGAGGAGCTGGCACTGTTTGTCACTGAGCTGACCTTTACACCTGACCCAGGGCTTGGCTCAGGGTAGGTGGAGCCCTGCGGCCGCTGCCTTCCCATACTCCCGAGGCGAGCCCACTGGCGGGTGACGATGTGTACGACACACGTGACACATCCTGCTTCACTTCTGCCCTCAGATCTCCCACAAGTTTGCCCTTATGACCACCCTAATGGAAACATGCAAGAAAGCAAAGCCAGGAAATGTCGTTCAGCCTTGCCTAGACCACATATTCCAAAGCCACCACAATGCCTTTATTTACATACTAGGATTAGATATCACAAAGGACTTTTGGGAGCCAGATCAACAAAACCCTAAGAAAATAGACACTGGTCTATTTCCTTGGAGTCCCTCCTTGCAGGGGTATCCCTGTAAACGAGTGTATCTGTAGCTGGTCAGGCCCGTTCACACGAGGTGCAGACTGGCACTGTGAGACTCCAGGACTGCCCTTCAGCTGAAACCCATCAGACTGGGGAAGGGGCAGGACTGCGGGTGCTACGTGGTGTGTCGGGGTGGCCTCCTGCTATAACGTCCTTGTTCTGATGGTCGTCAGATCCACAGGGGAAGGGAAGGACTTCAGCTTTTGATGGTCTGCTCACTGGCCCCTTTCAAAGGAAAATAATCTATCTTGGGTTTTCCAGAATCCAAATCTAAACGGTTTGTAAACTAGAAAAACTGCAGATAATGGGGGAGATATGTACAGGTGTGGGTACACACACATATGCACACACACAGAGCCCCATCCGTGGTTTTATTGTTACTGCAAATTTCACAGATCACAGCTTGGGCATAGAAAACTGTTACATGGGCCAGGTGCAGTGGCTCACGCCTATAATCCCAGCACTTTGAGAGGCCGAGGCGGGTGGATCACCCGAGCTTGGGAGTTCAAGACCAGCCTGACCAACATAGAGAAACCCCATCTCTACTAAAAATACAAAAAATTAGCCAGGTGTGGTGGCGCATGCCTGTAATCCCAGCTGCTCAGGAGGCTGAGACAGGAGAATCGCTTGAACCTGGGAGGCGGAGGTTGCGGTGAGCTGAGATCATGTCATTGCACTTCAGCCTGGGCAACAAGAGTGAAACTCCATCTAAAATAAATAAATACATAAAACACTGTTACATGTTTTCCAATATTGTGGTGAAATTTTGCCTGGAGCATTCAGCCTGCTTGACAAGTGGGAAATACCAGATAGCCTTTTTCAGGTAAATGTGGCTCGTGGGGGGCATTTAAGGCTGGGAAGTGAAGGCTCTGCAGTGCAGGAGGATGTGAACCTCCTCGTCTCCAAAGCGGCCTCTGCATTTGCACTTGTGTCTCAGCACAGGAGGTGCTGTGGGGCGGCCCGAGCTCCAGGCGGCCCTCTTCTGCTGCGTCTCCCACGGGAGTCCGTGGTCCTGCCTGGTGTCCAGTTTGTCTGGCCTGCGGCCCATAGAATCAAACCCCCACCTCTGAGGACCCTGCAGCTCTCCTCAGCCTCTAGGAGCCTGGGAAATGTCAGCGTGGGGTGGGAACCCCGGGGGCTCCTTGCACCGCCCTCCTCCTGCCTGCTCTGTGGTGCCGGGGCATCTCTGGGAGGCTTAAACTCTCCCCCTCCATAGTCTAGAAAGAAGGCACGGGCCTCTTGCCCTCAGACCCTGGTTTTTAGTCTGTTCAGGCTGCTGTAATAAAATACCACAGATGGGTTGGCTTATAACAGAAGTTTATTTCTCACAGTTCTGGAGGCTGGATGTCCAAGATGAAGGCACTGCCAAACTCACATCTGGAGAGGGTGGTTTCCTGACTCCAAGACGATGTCTCCTCCCTGTGTCCTCACATGGCCTCTACTCTGTGCGCACCTGGAGAGAGAGCTCCCCTGTCCCTCCGTCTTCTAATGAGGTCACCAGCCCTATCAGGTGAGGGCCCTGGCCTTAGGCTTTCATTTAACCTTAATCACCTCTCTACAGGCTCCGCCTCCGCACACTGGCACCTGGGGCCAGGGGGCCAACAACCTCCACAGTGCCTACTCATCCCCTTCTTGGAAGCGGGTGCAGGGTGCAGCGTGTCTTCTGAGATTTTTTTCTCCCAGAAAAAAATTTTGTCTCTTTGAGAAACATTTTAATGTGTAAATGTTATGCTTTAATCCTTTTGGATTCTTAGCCTGTTGGGACTCAAAACCTTGTTTCTTTGTCAAAAGCTTACCTTCTTTCCAGATATCTGGAAATGTTTCATACTTTAATCTGGGTGGGGGTTATATGAATGTTCACATATGTAAACATTAATCAAACTACAAATTGAAGATTTTTGGATTTCACTATCCCTATATGTTACTACTCCATAATGTATAGTTTCTTGTTTGTTTGTTGTTGTTGTTGTTTTGAGACTCAGTTTTGCTCTTGTTGCTCAGGCCAGAGTGCAATGGCACGATCTCAGCTCACCGCAACCTCCACCTCCTGGGTTCAAGCAATTCTCCTGCCTCAGCCTCCATGTAGCTGGAATTATAGGCATGTGCCACCATGCCCAGCTAATATTTTGTTTTTAGTAGAGACAGGGTTTCTCCATGTTGGTCAGGCTGGTCTTGAACTCCCAGCCTCAGGTGATACACCCACCTCAGCCTCCCAGAGTGCTGGGATTATAGGCGTGAGCCACTGTGCCTGGCCTGTATAGTTATTTTTTTAAAAAACCCTTATGTATTCATCCATTCTCTCATTGCTATAAAGAACTACCTGAGACTGGGTAATTTATAAAGAAAAGAGGTTTAATTGACTCAGTTCCACATCTGTACAGGAAGCGTGGCTAGGATGCCTCAGGAAATTTACAATCATGGTGGAAGGTGAAGGAGAAACCGACACGTCCTACATGGCTGGAGCAGGAGGAAGAGACAGTGAAGCGGGAGGTGCTGCACACTTTTAAAACAACTAGATCTCACGAGAACTCAGTCACTATCCTGAGAACAGCAAGGGGGACATCTGCCCCCATGATCCAGTCACCTTCCACCAGGCTCCTCCTCCAATTTGACATGAGATTTGGGTGGGGACACAAATCCAAGCCATGTCACCTTACCAGCAAAAAACCTTTGCTTTTATGACAACGCTATGGGTTTCAGAAACCTAGATTATAAATCCAGTGCTAGACATGGGCTCTTTTGTGTCCTGTTCCTATCAGGACAGTCCCAGTTCTGAAGCACTGCATGTGTCTGGCCAAAGAGGTAGATGGTCATCATGTAACCTGCAGAAGGATTTGGGGGAGTTTCGATTAATATTGAAATAGTAGAACATATCTTTGGATGAATTCACCAGAAAGAAAAAACCCAAATAGCATGGCTACTTCTGGCCAGGGGAACTGGCAGCCTGGGAAGTGGGGTTGGAGTATTTTGTGCTGGTCACAATTTTTTTTTTTTTTACCATGAACATGTATTAATTTAAAAATAAAATCTGCGGAATTAAATAATTCTTCAAAAGATGTATTTAAAGCTACATGAGCCAGGGGCAGTGCCTCAAGTCTGTAATCCCAGCACTTCAGGAAGCCAAAGCATGAGGATCACTTGAGTCCAGGAGTTCAAGGTTGCAGTGAGCTGTGACCATACCATTGTCCTCCAGCCTGGGTGACAGAGCAAGATCTTCTTTCAAAAAATACATAAATAAATAAATTACACGAAAGATATGTTTGATATATTGTTAATTAAAAGGACAGTTTACTGGGCCAAGCACAGTGGCTCACACCTGTAATCCCAGCACTTTGGGAGGCCGAGGCGGGCAGAACTCTTGAGGTCAGGAGTTTGAGACCAGCCTGGCCAACATGGAGAAACCCTGTCTCTACTAAAAATACAAAAATTAGCCGGGCATGGTGACACACACCTGTAATCCTAGCTACTTGGAAGGCTGAGGCATGAACCCGAGAGGTGGAGGTGGCAGTGAGTCGAGATCATGCCGCTGCACTCCAGCCTGGGTGACAGAGCGAGACTCCATCTCAAAAAAAAAAAAAAAAGAGAGTTTAGTAACAGTGAGTGTAGTATGATTAACAAATTACATGCACACACATCCACACATGCAAACAACTGGAAAGAATCACTCCAAAACATTACCCTGGGGACTGGGATGGAAATTAGTAGGGGTTTTCAGGGCTTTATCCTTTTTGTTTTTACACACGTTTTCTGTTTGAAATTTTTGCAACTAGCATGTGTTACTTTTGTAAACCCCAAATATCTAGGACAGATCTCAGTTAATTTAGGAAGTTTATTTTGCCGAAGTCAAGGATGTGTTCGGGTGACACAGCCTCAGGAGTCCTGATGACATGTGCCCAAGGCAGTCGGGGCACAGCTTGGTTTTATGCATGTTAGGGAGACGAGACACCAATCAATATATGTAAGAAGCACACTGATTGGGAGGCCGAGGTGGGCGGATCACGAGGTCAGGAGATCAAAACCATCCTGGCCAACACGGTGAAACCCCGTCTCTACTAAAAATACAAAAATTAGCTGGGCATGGTGGCACGTACCTGTAATCCCAGCTACTCGGGAGGCTGAGGCAGGAGAATCACTTGAACCTGGGAGGCGGAGGTTGCAGTGAACCAAGATCACCACTGCACTCCAGCCTGCAGTCCCAGCTACTCGGGAGGCTGAGGCAGGAGAATGGCGTGAACCTGGGAGGCGGAGCCTACAGTGAGCCAAGATCACCACTGCACTCCAGCCTGGCAACAGAGCGAGACTCCGTCTCAAAAAAATAATAAAATAAAATAAAATAAAATAAAAAGTACATTGGTTTGGTCCAGAAAGGTGGGACAACCCGAAACGGGGAGGGGGCTTCCAGGTAGATAAAAGGCAAACAGTTGCATTCTTTTGGATTTCTGATTAGCCCTTTCCAAAGGAGACAATCAGATATGCATGTATCTCAGTGGGCAGAGGGGTGACTTCGAGTTCTGTCTGTCCTTTGTCCACAAAAAAATTCCTTGTGAGGGCGGTGTGCAGCCTTTTTATCTTAGTAGCTATCTTGGTGTAGGAATAGAATGGGAGGCAGGTTTGCCCTAAGCAGTTCCTGGCTTGACTTTACCCTTTGGCTTAGTGACTTTGGGGTCCCAAGATTTATTTTCCTTTTACACTTTTATAATTAAAAACTCTACCTAGCAAAAATATTTTGCCAGCATAGCGATTCTGGGTTCTGAACTTTTTCTGCCACGCTAAATTTCACTCATAATTTTAAGCTCAATTTCATAGGTCATCCAAACCCTTTTAGATTCAAAGAAATTGCAACAGTGAAGCCATATACGGGGGTGTATTAAAGAATCCTAAACATGGGCAAAAAAGAGAACACATCTTGTGTCACTGAGGTCAAGATGTGGAACAAAGCTGCAGAGGGACACTTCCTGGAGCTGCAGTTCAGATTTGCTCCTTTAAGAAAATTTATGGTGTTCTTTTTCACTTTCAAGAAAATTCAAGCTGTAGATGTTTAGAGCAGATTATTTAATGAGACTCAGCTAGGGAGTTTCATTAATGGGAGAAAGGGAGAATGTCAGTAACTCAGAATGATAAAATATGATTTCACAGAAAATCATCATTTCAGAGAAATCACTTTATGCCAGATATTGGCTGTGGAGACAGACATAGGCATTTTAAAGGAAAACTAATGAAATGTTTAAAGAATGTCCAGCAGATTTGAGAGGAAAAGACATTCTGTGTTCTGATGCGTTGCCTTAGACTTGACACTGAGGCTGTTTCTTGACATCTCATAGTATTTCACTTTTTTCATTATTCTTCAGCATCTCTATCTGTATTTGTGCCTTCTGAAGCTCAGCTTGAGTATATTACACTAATATTCTATTATTTGGGTGATGTGACCTTGGGGCTGTGATCAAGGCATTGTTCCTCTGCATCTGCTTAGGGAGGCAACGTTAGATCACAGAGAAGCAGCCACACACCACAGCCAGTCTCGTCCTCACAGGGCGCACCGGGAGATGTGCGGGTCACACCCGTGCATGTACATGCTCAGTGCACTGTGTTACTGGAAAGAAAAATGCATGGCTCATCTGGTGTCTTCTGTTCTTTCTTCATACAATTTTTTGTAGCTTTTCTTTTTCAAAAAAAATGGTTTTAACTAGTCAAGTGAAGCAATGGGAATGGAGAAAGAACAAAAAAATCTGTAACTCATTGTCATCAATTAATTGTAAACACCACTGCACTCGGACAAGCCTGTGGCTTTTTATGTATATATATATATATTTATTTATTTTCATTTATTCATTTTGAGACAGGGTCTTACTCCATCACCCAGGTGAGAGTGCAGTGGCACGATCCTGGTTCACTGCAGCCTCAACCTCCCAGGCTTAAACAATCCTCTCACCTCAGCCTCCCAAGTAGCTGGGACCACAGGTGTGCACCACCATCCCTGGCTAATTTTTTAAAAAAATTTCTTGCAAAACAAGCTTTCACTACATTTCCCAGGCTGGTCTGGAACTCCCAAACTCAGGTGATCCACTCACCTCGGCCTCCAAAAGTGCTGGGATTACAGCCATGAGCCACTGTGCTCGGCTCAGCTTGTAGCTTTTTAAAAAGGCCATGATTTACAACTCTAGGCCCACCTAAAACATGGAGGAAACCCGCATGCCAAGGAAGAAAGGAGAGAGTTAACTATCTGTCAGCTTTGAGGAAGGTGAAAAGCACAAAAATATTTTCCCTGATGCAAATTGGTCAATCCAAAACCTTCTATGGAAAATAAGAGCATATCAGTTCTCTTGATTTCAAATTTCTGTTAAATCAAGAGCACGTAATTTTTTTCTAACAAGTTTATGTAGAAAAGGGACAAAAATAATTTTAGGTAATTTGTAGTTTTATAGATTAAAATTAACATCTTTATTTCACTAGAATTAAAAATTGTCATATAAACAATAATAATCTAGGAATATATATATGTTTACCCATAATGTGTATGAAGTAATTTAATATTTATAAGAATGTGCACAAATCATTAGAAATGATTACAACTCACCTTTCACTGCATTCATAGAAAGAGAGAAGGGAAGGGGAACCCATTATACCCTTTGGGTTTTGTTTTACCTTCACCTGTTCTCTCTGTAATGCTCTTCCTTTGTTCATGTAGATCTGAGTGTCAAACCTATATAATTTTCCTTCTGTCTTAAGAACTTCTTTTTATTTATTTACTTATTTTTTTGGAGACAGAGTCACTGTCACCCAGGCTGGAGTGCAGTGGTGCAATCTTGGCTCACTGCAGCCTCTATCTCCTGGGCTGAAGCGATTCTCATGCCTCAGCCTCCCAAGTAGTTGGGACTACAGGTATGTGCCATCATGCCTGATCACGCCCAGCTAATATATATAATACCTTGCAATACATATATATATATATATATATATATATGCCTTGCAAAATAGGTTTGTGAAGGCAGCACCTGCATCTTTGAAGAGCCCTGTAATTGCTCTTCTCTGTATGTCAGATCTAGCAGTGGGAACGGCAGTCACTCAACTACAAAACTTAAATACAATGGGAATAATTGAATCCTGAGGTGGCAGGGGCCAAGTGGCAGCACTCAGCCATCAAAGGCAAGGTGGGCATAGCTACCATAATGGACAGCAAAGGCAAAGTGGCAATCAGAATAGTCTGACTTGTACAGAGCTCTGGCATTGGCTAATCACAGTGTTCCTAGAAGTGAAATTGATTGGAAGCCTACTGCATTCCTACTTAATTTATACAACCAGAAACGTTCTAGGTCGAATGGACAAAGAACAAATTTGAATTATAAAAACAGAGAATCATGGCCTCTCAATGAATTTCCAGACTTGAGCCAGTTTAAAGGCCTAAAACCCCTTGAATGAAGGGGAGGCCAGGTCCCCTTGAGGAAGGACCCCACTACATTACCTACAGTTTATACAGTGAATCTTTGTCCCATCCTTCCCCAAGGAGACCTCTGGCTTTCACCAGGGTAACTGTGCACTGGGGAAAGGGAAATGATCAGACATTTCAGGGACTACTGGACACTGGCTCTGAGCTGACATTGATTCCAGGGGACCCAAAACGTCATTGTGGTCCTCCAGTTAAAATAGGGGCTTATGGAGGTCAGATAATTAATAGAGTTTTAGCTCAGGTCCAACTCACAGTGGGTCCAGTGGGTCCAGTGGGTCATTTCCCCAGTGCCAGAATGCATAATTGACATAGACATACTCAGCAGCTGGCAGAACTCCACATTGGCTCCCTGACTGGTAGGGTGAGGGCTGCTATGGTGGGAAAGGCCAAATGGAAGCCATTAGAGCTGCCACTACCTAGAAAAATAGTAAGTCAAAAACAATATCAAATCCCTGGAGGGACTGCAGTGATTAGTGCCACCATCAAGGACTTGAAGGATGCAGGGGTGGTGATTCCCACCACATTCCAGTTCAACTCTCCCATTTGCCCTGTCAGAAGACAGACGGATCTTGGAGAATGACAGTGGATTATCTTAAGCTTAACCAAGTGGTGACTCCACTTGCAGCTGCTGTACCAGATGTGATTTAATTGATTGAGCAAATTAACATACCTCCTGGTACCTGGTATGCAGCCCTTCACTTGGCAAATGCCTTTGTCTCCATTCCTGTCCATAAGGCCCACCAGAAGCAATTTGCTTTCAGCTGGCAAGGCCAGCAATATACCTTTACTGTACTACCTCAGGGGTATATCAACTCTCTGGCTTTGTGTCATAATCTTGCTTGGAGAGATCTTGATCGCTTTTCGCTTCTGCAAGATATCACACTGGTCCATTACATTGATGACATTATGCTAACTGGATCCAGTGAGCAAGAAGTAGCAAACACACTGGACTTATTGGTGAAGCAGAGGATGGGGAATAAATCTGACTAAAATTCAGAGACTTTCTGCCTCAGTGAAATTTCTAGGGGTCTAGTGGTGTGGGGCTTGTCAAGATATTCCTTCTTTTTTTTTTTTTTTTTTGTTTTTTTGAGACGGAATCTCTCTCTGTCTCCCAGTCTGGACTATAGTGGCATGATCTCAGCTCACTGCAAGCTCTGCCTGCCGGGTTCACGCCATTCTCCCGCCTCAGCCTCCTGAGTAGCTGGGACTACAGGCGCCCACCACCACGCCTGGCTAATTTTTTGTATTTTTAGTAGAGACGGGGTTTCACTGTGTTAGCCAGGATGGTCTCCATCTTCTGACCTTGTGATCCACCTGCCCTGGCTTCCCAAAGTGCTGGGATTACAGGCGTGAGGCACTGCACCCGGCCAAGATATTCCTTCTAAGGTGAAGGATAAGTTGCTGCATTTGGCCCCTCCTACAACCAAGAAAGAGGCATAATGCCTAGTGGGCCTGTTTGGATTTTGGAGTCAATGCATTCCTCATTTGGGTGTGTTACTACAGTCCATTTATCTAGTGACCCAAAAGGCTGCCATTCTGAGTGGGGTCCAGAACAGGAGAAGGCTCTGCAAGAGGTCCAGGCTGCTGTGTAAGCTGCTCCGACACTTGAGCCATATGACCCAGCAGGTCCAATGGTGCTTGAGGTGTCAGTGGCAGATAGAGATGCTGTTTGGAGCCTTTGGCAGGCCCCCATAGGTGAATCACAGCAGAGGCCTCTAGGATTTTGGAGCAAGGCCCTGCCACCTTCTGCAGATAACTACTCTCCTTTTGAGAGATAGCTCTTGGCCTGACACTGGACTTTGGTGGAAACTGAATGTTTGACTATCGGTCATCAAGTCACCATGCGACCTGAACTGCCTATCATGAACTGGGTGCTTTCTGACCCATCTATCCGTAAAGTGGGTCATGCACAGCAGCATTCCACCATCAAATGGAAGTGGTATATACATGATCGGGCTCGCGCAGGTCCTGAAGGCATAAGTAAGTTACATGAGGAAGTGGCTGAAATGCCTATCATCTCCACCTCTGCCACCCTGTCTTCTCTCCCACAGCCTGCACTGATGGCCTCATGGGGAGTTCCCTATGATCAGGTGACAGAGGCAGAGAAGACTAGGGCCTGGTTCACAGATAGTTCTGCATGACATGCAGGCACCATGTGAAAATGGACAGCTGCAGCACTACAGCCCCTTTCTAGGACATCCCTGAAGGACAGCGGTGAAGGGACATCTTCCCAGTGGGCAGAACTTCGAGCCGTGCACCTGGCTGTGCACGTTGCATGGAAGGAGAAATGGCCAGATGTGTGATTAGATACTGAATTCATGGGCTTTAGCCAATGGCTTGGCCAGATGGTCAGGAACTTGGAAGAAGCATGATGGGAAAATTGGTGACAAAGAAATCTGGGGAAGAGGTACGTGGATAGAACTCTCTCAGTGGTCAAAAACTGACGATATTTGTATCCCATGTGAGTGCTCACCAATGGGTGACCTCAGCAGAGGAGGTTTTTTTTTTGTTTTTTTTTTTGAGACGGAGTCTCGCTCTGTCGCCCAGGCTGGAGTGCAGTGGCGCGATCTTGGCTCACTGCAAGCTCCGCCTCCCGGGTTCACACCATTCTCCTGCCTCAGTGCTCAGCCTTCCTAGTAGCTGGGACTACAGGCACCCGCCACCACGCCCGGCTAATTTTTTGTATTTTTTAGTAGAGACGAGGTTTCTCCATGTTAGCCAGGATGGTCTCGATCTCCTGACCTCGTGATCCGCCCCCCTCAGCCTCCCAAAGTGCTGGGATTACAGGCGTGAGCCACTGCGCCTGGCCCATATATTTTTTTTTTTTTTGAGACGGAGTCTCGCTCTGTCACCCAGGCTGGAGTACAGTGGCGCGATCTTGGCTCACTGCAAGCTCCGCCTCCCGGGTTCACGCCATTCTCCTTCCTCAACCTCCTGAGTAGCTGGGACTAAAGGCGCCTGCCACTACGCCTGGCTAATTTTTTCTATTTTTTAGTAGAGACAGGGTTTCACTGTGTTGGCCAGGATGGTCTTGATCTCCTGACCTTGTGATCCACCCGCCTCGGCCTCCCAAAGTGCTGGGATTACAGGCGTGAGCCACCGCGCCCGGCCAGCAGTGGAGGATTTTAATAATCAAGTGGGCCAGGCGCATGACTTACACCTGTAATCCCAGCACTTTGGGAGGCCAAGGCAAGTGGGTCACCTGAGGTCAGGAGTTCGAGACCAGTCTGACCAACATGGTGAAACCCTGACTCTAGTAAAAATAGAAAAATTAGCTGGGTGTGGTGGTGCATGCCTGTAATCCCAGCTACTTGGGAGGCTGAGGCAGGAGAATTGCTTGAACCTGGGAGGTGCAAGTTGCGGTGAGCCAAGGTTGCCACTGCACTCCAGCCTGGGTGGTAAGAGCAATACTCCATCTCAATAATAATCAAGTGGATAGGACAACCCATTCTGTGGACACCACTCAGTCTCTTTCCCCAACCACCCCTGTCACCGCCCAATGGGCCCATGAACAAAGGGGCCATGGTGGCAGGGATGGAGGTTACACATGGGCTCAGCAACATGGACTTCCACTCACCAAGACTGACCTGGCTACGGCTGCTGCTGAGGGCCCCATTTGCCAGCAGCAGAGACCAATACTAAGCCCTCGACATGGCACTGTTCCTCGGGGGTGACCAGCCAGCCAGCTGGTGGCAGGTTGATTATATTGGACCTCTTCCATCATGGAAAGGGCAGAGGTTTGCCCTCACTGGAATAGACACTTACTCTGTATGTAGGTTTGCCTACTTGCATGCAATGCTTCTGCCAAGACTACCATCGGTGGGCTCACAGAATACCTTATCCACCAACATGGTATTCCACACAGCATTGCCTCTGACCAAGGCACTCACTTTATGGCTAAAGAATTGCAACAGTGGGCTCATGCTCTCGGAATTCACTGGTCTTACCATGTTCCCCATCATCCAGGGTTGGGGCAAAGTTCTCCAGGAGGCCATGTGTGCTCTGAATCAGCATCCGATATATGGTACCGTTTCTCCCACAGACAGGATTCACATGTCCAGGAATCAAGGGGTGGAAGTAGAAGTGGCACCACTCACCACCCTGGTGATCCACTAGCAAAAGTTTTGCTTCCTTTTCCTGTGACATTACTTTCTGCTAGCCTAGAGGTCTTAGTTCCAGAGGGAGGAAAGCTGCCACCAGGAGACACAACAATTAGTCCATTAAACTGGAAGTTAAAATTGCTACGTGGACATTTTGGGCTCCTCTTACCTTTAAGTCAACAGGCTAAGAAGGGAGTCACAGCGTTAGCTGCAGTGATTGACTCAGACTATCAAGATGAAATCAGTCCACTACTCCACAATGGAGGAAGAGAAGAGTATGCCTGGAATACAGGAGATCCACTAGGGCATCTCTTAGTGTTACCATGCCCTGTGATTAAGGTCAATGGGAAACTACAACAGCCCAATCCAGGCAGCACTACAAATGACCCAGCCCCTTCAGGAATGAAGGTTTGGGTCATTCCACCAGGAAAATAGCCACAACCTGCTGAGGTGCTTGCTGAAGGCAAAGGGAATACAGAATGGGTAGCAGAAGAAGTTAGTTATCAATACTGGCCATGACCACGTGACCCACTGCAGAATCGAGAACTGTAATTGTTATGAGTATTTCCTCCTTCTTTTGTTAAAAACATGTTTGTGCTGTATACACTTGAACTAAGAAAATATCTTCATGATATTTCCTTTCTCTTTTATCATGTGACATAAGATTTATTGACTTCATGTTAGCATTTAAGTATTGTTAACTTTATGTAATAGTATTTGGGCTCGGGATTGGTGCGTTTCCAGTTGTACGAAGGATAGTTGTATTATGTTCGGCGTAATTATGACCTTATTGTTGTCCTTATTTGAAGATTATGTATGATCTCAGGAGATGTGTATGGGTTCAAGTTGACAAGGGGTAGACTTGTGATGGTTAATACTGTCAACTTGATTGGATTGAAGGATACAAAGTATTAATCCTGGGTGTGTCTGTGAGGGTGTTGCCAAAAGAGATTACCATTTGAGTCAGTGGGCTGAGGAAGGCAGATGCACCCTTAATTTGGTGGGCACAATCTAATCAGCTGCCAGCGAATATAAAGCAGGCAGAAAAATATGAAAAAGAGAGAGTGGGCCTAGCCTCCCAGCCTACATCTTTGTCCCGTGCTGGACGCTTCCTGCCCTTGAATATCAGACTCCAAGTTCTTCAGGTTTGGGACTTGGACTGGCTCTCCTTGCTCCTCAGCTTGCAGATAGCCTATTGTGGGACCTTGTGATCATGTCAGTTAATACTTAATAAACTCATATATATCCTATTAGTTCTGTCCCTCTAAGAGAACCCTGACAAATACAGGAGGTAATTAAGGTTAAGGTTCAATGGGGTCATAAGGGTGGGCCCTGGTCCCATGGATCTGGTTACCTTAGAAGAAGAGAAAGAGGCTGGATGAGGTGGCTCATGCCTGTAATCCCAGTACTCTGGGAGGCTGAGACAGGAGGATTGCTTTAGCCGAGGATTTCAAGGTCACAGTGAGCTATGATTGTGCCACTGCACTAGAGCCTGGGTGAGTCCTTGTCTCTAAATATATATACATATATATATAATGTTATATTTATAGTAATATATATATAATTATTATTTTTAGACACAGGGTCTTACTCTGTCACCCAGGCTGGAGTGCAGCAGTTCAAACAGCTCACTGTAGCCTCCACCTCTTGGGCTCAGGCGATCCTCCCAACTCAGCCTTCTGGGTACCTAGGACCACTTGTGCGTGCCACCATGCCCCACTAATTTTTAAACTTTTTGTAGAGACGGAGTCTTGCCATGTTGTCCAGGCTGGTCTCAAACTCCTGGGCTCAAGCGATCCTCTCACCTCAGCATCCCAAAGTGTTGGAATTATAGGTGCGAGCCACTGTGCCTGGCCCTAAAAATTTCATTTAAATTAAAAAAAGAAAAAGAAAAGAAAAGAAGAAAAGGGACATCAGACCTAGTCCCCAAACCTCCCCACTTGCACACACTGAGGACATAGCAAGAAGGCAGCCGTCTGCAAGCCTGAAACAGAGGCCTCATCAGAAACCAGCCCTGATGGCATCTCTGTCTTAGGCTTGCAGGCTCCAGAGCTGTGAGACTGCGTGAGCCGCCCAGTCTGTGGCATCTTTCTACAGCAGCCCGAGCTGGCTTAGTATACTTATTGTCCTATAAAATGTTCCACCTTTGAGATGTATCTGATTGATTCCTTGTGATGTTAACTTACTCTTCCATCCTCTGTGTTTCCCACATGTTAGAATTTAGATCTCAAATCTTCCTTAGACTCAGGTTAACCCCGTATGGCCAGTCTTCAGGAGTGATGCTGTCAACTGCCCATGGCATTCTATTCAATGCACGTCATTCTTGGTTGTCCAAGATTGACAACGCTAAAGCACTCATGTAGGGCCATGGGAGCTGATCTCTCCACTGTAAACACATGGCTTTTAAGTTGTGATTGAGTTATTTTATTTTCAAAGCTCAAGATTGCTCTAAATATTTGCATTAATGAGCTGAGAAAAATCAGGACAACTTGCAGAGTACCCTGAAACAAATGGTCATGTTGGAGACACAGCTAGATATTCAGGTTCAGAAAAATTTATCATTTAAAAATGATGGCTGGACGTGGTGGCTCACGCCTGTAATCCCAGCACTTTGGGAGGCTGAGGCGGGCGGATCACGAGGTCAGGAGATCAAGACCGTCCTGGCTAACACAGTGAAACCCCGTCTCTACTAAAAATACAAAAATTAGCCAGGCGTGGTGGCAGGCGCGTGTAGTCCCAGCTACTCAGGAGGCTGAGGCAGGAGAATGGCGTGAACCCAGGTGGCGGAGCTTGCAGTAAGCCGAGATTGCACCACTGCACTCCAGCCTGGGCGACAGAGTGAGACTCCATCTCAAAAAAAAAAAAAAAGATATGGTTTTAAAAAGTAACGTGCTTTTTCCCCTTGCCTTTCTGATGATAGATGTATCAGTTAGGATGCTCTTGGTTGTGAGTCACAAACAACTTGATATAAATCTAGTTAAATCATAAGAAAGACTCGAGAAGTAGGGCAGGCTCCAAGGCGAGTATAACCCAGCCCCAGGGCTGACACGGGGCCCTCGATTTGTTCTGTCTCCAACTCCATCCTCAGCAGCCTGGACTCACCCTGAGGCCCAAGCCTCGTGAGGTCACCAGATGGCCAGTGTCACATACATCCTCATGTCAGCCAGCGGGAAGGAGCAGTCCTAGGAGAGACGGGATGCCTTCAACTGGAAGCAGATATTAAAAGCAGAACCTCTCTTGGCAGCATGTAGAGCTGGGCCTTCACGGCGGGCCTCCGATGTTTCTGCCTTCCTGGCATCATAGCTGCAGCTTCCTGGTACAGTTCTTTATTCTCATACACCCCTACCGTATGCATTTTGGGTGAGCTGGTGTCCTCTGATCCCCATCTCTCAGGTGCATTATGTGACCAATCCCAGATGTGGTTGTTCGTTTAGGATATTGCCTGAGTTCCTGAGGTTTTTTTAGGTACCTTGGAGAAGGGGAGCATTTCCCCCAGATGTGAGGCTGGGAAGGTGTCAGCCTGGAGTTGCTGGGATCCACCCAGTGGAAACAGTCCAATCCCAAGGAGGAGAGCACTAACCACTGGAGAGGGTCCAGTCCCTGAGGAGATCATTAGAACCCCCGATCCAGTTGTGTCTGAAGCTAAACTGCATCCCTGTAGTGTTATTGGTCAATTTTTCTTGTGTTATCGTAAGCCATTTGGAGATCAACTGTCATCTGCAACCAAGGAGTCAACTGACTATATACAATACTATACCATGCTATACTGTACATACACATGTGCACGCATGCATACACACACACAGTTACAGTGCAGCACGCTGGAGGAGTGTGACGGTAGCTTCTGGAGTTTGGAGTCAGCCATGCTTCACCCATGCATGTTGCGTGTATTCACCCCCAGGCTGAAGACCCCTCTGTGTGCACTTGCTGGTGGTCTCTGGCTGCTGGCGCTGGAGCAGTGCGGGTGAATCCCGGTCTGCGCTCCGGGGACACAGCCTCGTCTGCATGCTCCTGAGTGGTGGGCCAAGCACATTCTCTCAGGGCAGAGCAAAGGCGTCATCCTGGGCTTTGCTTCTTCCAGCGCAAGCTGCTGCAAGGTTGGCGAACCATTTTCAGTAATTTGTCCTAATCAGGCACACATGGCACTGGCACATCTGGGTGAGTGTGGGCTCTCATTCTCTTCTCCACTCACCTACCAGTGCAGGCAGCAGGAAGCACCGCCAAGGTGGGAGGCCCAAGGCCAGCACTGGCTGGGAAGGAGGATGAAGGACCCAAGTGGAGACAGAGGGAGAGTCCCCGGGAGCAGCCTGAGGGGCCCAGGTCTCTGTCCCATGCCTCACGTGACACCTCCTCCAACTGGCGCCGAGTCTAAGTCCTTTATCGTGAGGCCTTTCCCTGAGCTCCCAAGCCTAAGGCTTCGTGTTTTACTCCCGGTTCCCAGCTCCAGATTCTCCTGAACTAAGCCGTAACTCTATTTACATCCACTGTTGGTATCACGTGTTTTTCTGAGACTTAGAAGGTAAAGAAGATGGAAGGTTTCAGGGAACCAGAGTATGAGAGGCAGGTGTGGACACTGCAGCCACCAAGGGCCACTTTGTCTCTTCATGATTTCGCACGGCCATGGCCTTGAATGTGGGTTAAACTGACAAAGTCTCAAGGATTTCATGTGTCGTCTGCAGAAGCTTCAGCTGTGCCTGACTCAGGGTATCGGGATGATGGCAGCACTGCTCTGTTGACCTTGGCATCTGACCTCATTCTTTGTCCTCTTGGCTCCAGCAAGCTTCCAAATTATCATTTTTAACTTTTTTTTAAACAACCTTGTCGGTTGGTGCTTTGGTTGTATTCAGCTTGTGTGTTCAAGTTCAGAGCAGTTTCAAGTGAGTAGCATTCACAACAGATGGCCCCTGTGGCTGCCCTCCCTCGAGCAAACCCCCGGGTTCCCAGAGCAGGCTGTTGACTCTGCCAAGACACCTGTGCCTTTTGCGGTTTCTTCTCTGTGGCATCTGAGGGCGCAGTCACTGAAAAAGTGACCCCTAGGGGAAAGGTTCTTAAACATGTCTGTTCACATTCACTGCCTCTTGGAAAAGAAGAGCTTCTCTGGATCTCCACTGTCTTGACCACATTCCGAGTCCTTGCCACGGCCTTGGGATGGCTGTGCAAAGTCACGAGCTTGTCTGACAGCCAGCGATGCTGGAGTTCGAGACCAGCCAGGAGTTCGAGACCAGCCTGGCCAACATGGCGAAACCCTATCTCTACTGAAAATACAAAAAATTAGCCAGGTGTGGTAGTGGGTGCCTGTAATCCCAGCTACTTGGGAGGCTGAGGCAGGACAATCACCTGAACCTGGGAGGTGGAGGCTGCAGTGAGCCGAGATAACACCAATGCACTCCAGTCTAGGTGACAGAGCGCAACTCTGTCTCAAAACAACAAAAACAAAAACCCCCAAAAACAAAAAAACAAAAAACTGATGTCTGGTAGATAGAATGACAAAATAAGCGTTCATCTTTACTTGTTTATCTCTTCTAAGAGCAGAGGACGAGGTTTGGTAGATCTATTTAGAAGCTGTGTATGAAAGTGTCTGCTTAATGGCTTCTCTTTTTTTTATTTTTTATTTTATTATTATACTTTAGGTTTTAGGGTACATGTGCACAATGTGCAGGTTTGTTACATATGTATCCATGTGCCATGTTGATTTCCTGCACCCATTAACTCGTCATTTAGCATTAGGTATATCTCCTAATGCTGTCCCTCCCCCCTCCCCCCACCCCTGGTTTCTCTTCCATTTCATCAACAAAAGAACTTTTTTCTGAGAGCCTATGGTGTCCATGGAAAGCAGCTGAGTTAAATCCTGGAGGTGACTGTCCCCCTAGGAGATGATGTGGATGGGGAAATAGTTCATACGCAGCTCAGTGACCTTGAAGCGGCATCAGAGGAGGTGTGGCCACGGGGCAGGCGACCAACACCAGCGAGTCCAGAGGGCCAGCGTGTGCACCACTGTGTGTCTCCAGAGACTTCAGGAAGCAGCCACCACGCCCGAGAGGTGAGAGTGATTCCAAGAGTGCAGAAACAGGAGCAAGGGCTGGGGCTGGAAGGGAGGGTGGAAGACAGGAGAACCAGGCCTGAGGGGAGCTTAGGCAAACAGCTGATCCCAGTGGAGCTTGGAGGGGAGGCTGAGTGCAGACACAAAGGCTGAGGGACAAACTAAAGGAAGCATCAGAGATTGTTGAGCAAGAAAGTGACCAAAAAAAGAAAAACAATCTGGCGACGGTGACTATCCCAAACTAATCTGCTTTTTCCAGGTTACTTTTCAACACGGTATGCGGAGTACCTTTTTTGATAAATATTATATATATTTATGGTGCATAACATTATGTTTTAAAATATGTATTCATTGTTGAATTATGAAATCAAGCTAATAACATATGCAAAGCCTCACATACTTACCATTTTTGTGTGATGAGAACCCTTCAACACTACTCTTAGCAATTTTCTTTTCTGTTTGTTTTTTTTGGGTTTTGTTTTTTGAGACAGTCTCACTCTTGTCGCCCAGGCTGGAGTACAGTGGCGCGTTCTTGGCTCACTGCAACGTCCACCTCTTGGGTTCAAGTGATTCTCCTGCCTCAGCCTCCCCAGTAGTTGGGATTACAGGCACCCCTTACTATGCCTGGCTAATTTTTCTCTATTTTTAGTAGAGACAGGGTTTCACCATGTTAGCCAGGCTAGTCTCAAACTCCTGACCTCAGGTGATCCACCCGCCTCGGCCTCCCAAAGTGTTGGGATTACAGGTGTGAGCCACCGCACCCAACCTACTCTTAGCAATTTTCAATTATACTATCCGCTGTTATTAGCTACAGTCACCAGACCACACTTTCCCCATGCTTGTTTATCACTTGTCTAAAATGTAAGCTCCTCAAGAGGGCAGGGGCCTGCAGTGCCTAGAACCATGTCTGTCACGTAGTAGGTGCTCAGTCAATATGTGCTGAATAATTACTATCTTCAGACTTCTCTCAAGACCAAAAAATGTTTAAAATGCCAAATACTGAAAAGGGAGATATTGAAAAGTAAGAGTGAGTTTCTCTCTATTGAAACTCATCTGCCTGAATTTATCTATTTTTTTTAAACTCCTGACGGTGAGAAGGATGGTCTGGTTGGGGAGATCCTGGCCACAGCTGTACCAGGAGGAGTCACTTTGCAGTTGAAGGGAAGTGGGAAACCATCCTGGGGTGGGAATGAAGAGCTGCTGGACGAAACCGCAGTACTGGCCTCTGTTCAGGAACCACTAATTATTTTCCCCCCAAATAAAACCTCAGTGAAGAATGGCCACTCAGCATGTCAAATTTAGTTTCAAACACTGGTCATTCAGCACAGAACAAAATAGCCTTCAAAGATGCCTACCTACTGGAAACTCAGTGTATCATCTTAAATTTATTTACTTATTTTTTATTTTTTTATTTTTTTGAGAGAGAGAGTCTCACCGTTTTGCCCAGTCTGGAGTGCAGTGGCGCAATCTCAGCTCACTGCAGCTAGGACCTCCTGGGCTCAAGTGACCCTCCCACCTCAGCCTCCTGAATATCTGGGACTACCAGTGCACTACCACGCCTGACTAATTTTTGTAGAGATGGGGTCTTGCTATGTTGCCCAGGCTGGTCTCAAACTCCTGGGTTCAAGCGATCCACCCACCTCGGCCTCCCACAGTGCTGGGATTACAGGCGTGATCTACCGCACCTGGCCTCATCTTACATTCAAACTCTGAGGTAGTGTATGTGTGCACATTTATATTGGGTGACATGTGCCACTGTCACTGACTTTATTGATTTATTTTTGAGACAGAGTTTCACTCTGTTGCCCAGGCTGGAGTGCAGTGGCACTGTCTCAGCTCACTGTAACCTCCACCTCCCAGGTTCAAACAATTCTCCTGTCTCAGCCTCCCAAGTAGCTGGGATTACAGGCGCCCACCACCACACCAAGCTAATTTTAGTATTTTTAGTAGAGACTGGGTTTCACCATGTTGGCCAGGCTTGTCTCAAACCCCTAACCTCAGGTAATCCGCCTGCCTCGGCCTCCCAAAGTGCTGGGATTATAGGCGTGAGCCACCGCGCCCAGCCGTTGTCACTGACTTTTAAATAAGAACTGTCTGCTGGTGGATGGTGGCCGGGCGTGTGCCTGTTCTAGCAGCACAGGCAACGGGGTCACAGATGCCGGCCGCTTCCTCGGCAGGTCCTTTTGCCACCCTGGCTGCCCCCATTCACCCTCTCAGGGATGTCATCATTGTGGACGGAGTCCACCTTTCTTTCCGCAACTTCTCCCTTCCCACCACACATGAATGCCGGGTGTGTCCTGTAAAGTAACGATCTTCCCAGTTTTTTTGTTTGTTTGTTTTTTTGTTTTGTTTTGTTTTGTTTTTTGAGACGGAGTCTGGCTCTGTCACCCAGGCTGGAGTGCAGTGGCTTGATCTTGGCTCACTGCAATCCCTGCCTCCCGGGTTCACACCATTCTCCTGCCTCAGCCTCCCGAGTAGCTGGGATTACAGTCACCCGCCACCACACCCAGCTAAATTTTTGTATTTTTAGTACAGATGGGGTTTCACCATGTTAGCAAGGATGGTCTCGAACTCCTAGCCTCAAGCAATCGGCCCACCTCAGCCTCCCAAAGTGCTGGAATTACAGGCATGAGCCACCCCGCCCAGCCCAATCTTCCCGGTATTAAGCGGGAAATGGTCTTGTGCACTTCAAATGCATAGAACAAGTTTTATAAGAAATTAAAGCAATGACAGTCTGACTGAGGATGACACTTTATACATTGAAAAATCCCACACTATGAAGCAAATGACCACATTCAGGCGTGCAATGCAGGGCCCGAGCCCCTAGGGTCTGCTGGTGGCCCTGGGTCTCTCTCCACCCGCCCTCACCCTGTGTCTGCCCAGTGGCCGCCCTGCAGGGACCAGGTTTGCAGGCTCCATCACCCCTCCTTTCCAGGCAACTCTAGCCTTCGAGGTCCCCCACAGGAGACCAGAGGGGAGCCAGGGCCAGGAGACAATTCTGATAAGAGATGATGGTGGCTTGGACCAGGCGACAGTGACAATGATGAGACAGGGTCACATTCAGGAGATGCTTGGAAGTGACACCAGGCTCAGGTGATCCTCCCACCTCAGCCTCCTGGGTAGCTGGGACTACAGTTGTACACCACCACACTTTGTGAATATTTTGTATTTTTTGTAGAGACAGGGTCTCGTCACGTTGCCCAGGCTGGCCTTGAACTCCTGGGCTCAAACGACCCTCCTACCTTGGGCTCTCAAAGTGCTGGGATTACAGGTGTGAGCCATCACAGCCAGCCTAATGCCTTGCTTACGATATCCTTGTAGATAAGTTATACACACATTTCAAAAAGCAATGCCCAGTCTCGGACTGTCTGCTTCAGAAGGATGAATCTATTTTAGAAACAGCCATGGCTGACAGAGGCTCCTAAGGCCAAGTTTCTTAGGCCCCCATTTTGAGCTCCACTCTTCATTAACTCTTAATACAATTTTAATAAATACACTTGGCTATTTTGGTTTTCTACATAGCAGATTATATGTGACAAACTAAGAGGTGGGGGACTCAGGAGGGGAGGGGCGCTGAGAGAATACCGAGCATGAATGGCCAAGTGGGCAGGGCCTGGTGCTACATGCAAAATGACAGTTGGAGAACAGCAGTCTCGTCATCGTCATTCATTTATTCATCAAATATTCATTAATCAAGTGATACATACAGGCACTGTGCAAACACATCTCGCCAGCTAGGGAGAGAAAAACTGATCAAAGAGCACTCAGACAATCCCATAGGGATTAAAATACAACACAGTCAATAATAACAAAACATAGGTTTCAATATCCCCTGCTTTAGAAGCTGAATCTCATGAGAGAGATTTCCTTCCAGTGGTTAAAAATTAAAAGTGTTGGCATTTAAATGAGTGTCAGTTATTTGGAAAAATCTCCTAACTAGGATATTTCATTGCCTAACTACACCATTTCAGGGTATTTTAGTTAATATGCAAATTGCTAACAGCTGTGAGAACAAAACCACCACTGCATCATCACGATAGACTGAAGATGCCGGCGGGTTTTGCTGAGCTCTCTTAATTAAGAACTGCTGTGGAATTTTTTTTAAAAAAGAGTATATATACATATATAAAATTTACATAAAATATTGTTGAAAATACTTATATTCACAGAATTTATCTTGGAAAAACAAATATTTTCAGAGCATCTAAATACAAAGAATCTCCATTCAAAGAAATTAAAAAAAAATTGTCGGCTGGGCGCGGTGGCTCACACCTGTAATCACGGCACTTTGCGGGGGACCAAGGTGGGTGGATCACCTGAGGTCAGGAGTTCGAGACCAGCCTGGCCAACATGTTGAAACCCCATCTCTACTAAAAATACAAAAATTAGCCAGATGTGGTGGTGGATGCCTGTAATCCCAGCTACTTGGGAGCTGAGGCAGGAGAATCGCTTGAACCTGGGAGGTGGAGGTTGCAGTGAGCCAAGATCGTGCCTTTGCACTCCAGCCTGGGCAACAAAAGCAAAACTCCATGTCAGAAAAAAATGGTCATTTTGTTTGTTTCAGTATAGTTTTAATCTGTTTAGAATTTTAAATTGATTTACTGCCAGATAAATTAAGCTTCATCCTCACCTCTTATTTCCTTTTATCTGATTTAACTTTTCTCAAAGGAAAAAGACAATTATATTTCTGCCAGCAGTAGTGATTTTTTTCCCTATGAATGTACATATTCTTTAAAAACCATGTCATCTCAAGGTCAAAGAAAACAAAAACAAACCAATGAAAAAGTGGAAGAGGGAATATATAAGACGTAAAAATGTTATTTAGGTTAGAAACTACTCAGTAGAGCTAACTTTATAATCTGATACACCATTCTGCATTGTGGGAATGACATACAAGATGCTTAGACTTTCATAAAGAAAAAAGAAATAGAACTTATACATCAAAAGAGAAAATAGTCAAACATTTCCCTCTACTGGAAGGCTTAATAGGAAGCTGGACATACCATATTCTTTCATACTGTGATTCACAGAAAAGTCCGAGAACATTCAGCAAACTGGAAATGGGTCACTCAGGAGGAGGGGCATAGGGCAGGAAGGACCAGCTAGGAAGCAGTTTATAGTGGGACTGTATTCATCACTTATATAATTAAATAATTTTCAAAAGCAACATACACAAGTCTATGTAATTTTGTTTTTAAATGCATATATATGCATTTATATATGTATTTTCAAAAGTTTGGGTAGTATCACACCAGAAGGTTAACTAACAATTTTTAATTCTGGCTATAAGGATTATGGGTGATATTTGTATTCTTTTTATATATTCTTTTGAATTATATTTTTGGAATATCTTATAATCATGCATGCATCTCTCTCTCTCTCTCTCTCTTTCTTTTTTTTGAGCCAGAGTCTTGCTATAACCTTGAATTCCTGGGCTCAAGGATCCTCCCATCTCAGCCTCCCAAGTAGCTAAGGATTACAGGCATGCACAACCACGTCCAGCTAATTTTTTATTTTATTTTACTTTTTGTAGAGATAGGTCTCACCATGTTGCCCAGGCTGGTCTAGAACTCCTGGTCTCAAGCGATCCTCCCACCTTGGTCTTCCAAAGTACTGGATTACAGGCGTGAGCCACCACACCAGCCTCAGGCTTATAATTAGAAATTGATTCTATTTATCAAGAAAGAGTTTTTAAAGTCTGGTAAAAAATTAGACCATAAAGGTATTTTCTTTCAATGAAAATAATCTTGTTTCAATTATTATTGTTAACATACTCATTGTCTGCTTTTAACAGTTATTTAGGTAAGAGTTTATTCCCTAAGAAACAAATATTGCAGGCCGGGCACAGTGGCTCCACCTGTAATCCCAGCACTTTGGAAGGCCCAGGCAGACAAGACAGATCACTTGAGGTCAGGAGTTTGAGACCAGCTTGGCCAACATGACAAAACCCCGTCTCTACTAAAAATACCAAAATTAGCTGGGAGTGGTGGAGGGCGCCTGTAACCCCAGCTACTTACTCCGGAGGCTGAGTCACGAGAATCACTTAAACCCAGGAAACAGAGGTTGTAGGGAGCCGAGATCATGCCGCTGCACTCCAACTTGGGCAACAGAGTGAAACTGTGTCTCCAAAAAAAAAAGAAAAAGAAAAAGAAAAGAAACGTATATTGCAAAGATGAAAATTTGATTACTCAAAATCTGCCAAACTGAATTACTGAGATAACTAATGAAATCATATGTAGGAAGTTCCCAATTTATTTGTGGATTGTGTGTTTCTATTATGTAGTTATTTAGAACTTGAAACATCATGCGGTAGGCATAATGCTTTAAATGTGCTTCTTAAGTTGTGCTTCTCAAAAGTCCATCTTACCCAAAATTTAGCTAAACTAGTGTGTTATTACAATAAAAGTAGTAAACAATATTTGCAATGAATAATAGTGAATAATATCTCCTTAATAGTGGCATAACCCAAACTCATTTGGAGCCCCGTGACCTGTGCTGAAATAAAGTTCCTCAAACCCCATTTCTACAGTGTGGGGAAGTCCAAGCTGCTAGATTTCTGTGAATTCCTAGGCACATATTTTCTTATGGACTCAATATCAAAAGAATGTACTCACATTAACCCATTAATGAGCAACGTAGGTTTGACTCAAGCTTCTTTAGGGGAAAGGAAGCAAGGCTTGTATTACTCAACTCAAAGATCCATTGTAGCTGGGCACCGTGGCTCACGCCTGAAATCCCAGCACTTTGGGAGGCAGAGGCAGGCGGATCATTTGAGGTCAGGAGTTCGAGACCAGTCTGGCCAACATGGTGAAACTTGTCTCTACTAAAAATACAAAAATTAGCCGGCATGATGGTAGACGCCTGTAATCCTACCTATGCGGGAGGCTGATGCAGGAGAATTGCTTGAACCTGGGAGGCAGAGGCTGCAGTGAGCCAAGATTGCACCGCTGCACTGCAGCCTGGGCAACAGAGCAAGACTGTCTCAAAAAAAAAAAAATAAAAGTAATTTTAAAAAAATCCATTGTAGATTTTAAACTTTTGTGCACCAAAGGATACTATCAAGAAAGTAAAAAGACAAGCCACAGAATGGGAGAAATACTTGAAAATTATATATCTGATAAGATTCTATTATCCAGAAGGTAAAAAGAATTCTTACAACTTAAAAGTAAAAAGATAAATAACCCAATTAAAAAATGGGCATAGGGTAGGGCGCAGTGGCTCATGCCTGTAATCCTCCCAGCACTTTTGGAGGCCGAGTGGGGGTGGATCACGAGGTCAGGAAATCGAGACCATCCTGGCTAACACGGTGAAACCCCGTCTCTACTAAAAATACAAAAAAAAATAGCCAGGCGCGGTGGCGGGCGCCTGTAGTCCCAGCTACTCGGGAGGCTGAAGCAAGAGAATGGCATGAACCTGGGAGGCAGAGCTTGCAGTGAGCCAAGATTGCGCCACTGCGCTCCAGCCTTGGTGACAGAGAGAGACTGACTCAAAAAAAAAAAAAGTCATAGGATCTGAATAGACATTTCTCCAAAGAAGATATACAAATGGCTAACAAGCACATGAAAAGATGCTCACCATTCTTAGTCTTTAGAAAGATGCAAATCAAAATTACAAAGAGAGAAAGAGACGCCACTTCCCACCACAAGTCTGTGTGGGTGCTTCTGGATGAGATTCATGTTTGAATCAGTACACAGAGTAAAACGGGTTGGCTTCCCCAAAGCCAGCAGGCCTCATTCAACCCATTGAAGGCCTGCAAAGAACAAAAAAGGTGATGGCGAACCCCTATAGTCCCAGATACTCAGGAAGCTGAGGCAGGAGGGTCGCTTGAGCCCAGGAGTTCGAGGCTGCAGTGAGCTGTGATGGCCCCAGCCTGGGTGACACAGTGAGACCCTGTCTCAGAAAAACAAAAAACAAACAAAACAAAAAAGAAAAATAAGAATCAGACTGAGACTGGAACTTACAGCACTGGCTCTCCTGAGTCTCTAGTTTGCTGATTGAAGATCTTGGACTTCTCAGCCTCCATGATCACACAAGCCAATTCCTGATAGTAAATCGTGTGTCTGTGTACTGTATATATGTGTACACACACGCACCTATATGTATGTGTGTATATATACTGTGTGTGTGTGTGTGTGTGTGTGTGTATCCTATAAGCCCTGTTTTTGTTCTCTGGAGAACCCGGCCTAATATAGCATCTAAGACAAATGAAAGCATATGTTCACATAAGAACTTAGACAGGGCCAGGTGTGGTGGCTCATGCCCGTAATCCCAGCACTTTGGGAGGCCGAGGCAGGTAGATCACGAGGTCAGGAGATCGAGACCAGCCCTGGCCAACATGGCGAAAGCTTGTCCTACTAAAAATACAAAAATTAGCTAGGCGTGGTGGCCACACGCCTGTAGTCCCAGCTACTTGGGAGGCTGAGGCGGGAGAACTGCTTGAACCGGGGAGGCAGAGGTTGCAGTGAGTCAAGATCATGCCACTACACTCCAGCCTGGGCAACAGAGCAGACTCTGTCTCAAAACAAAAACAACAACAACAAAAAAGAACTTAGACAGAAATGTTCATAGCAGCCTTATTCATAATAGCTAAAAAGTAGAAACAACTCAAATGTCCATCAACTGAAGAATGGATAAACAAATTATGGTGTATCCATAAATGGAATATTCTTTGGCAGGAAAGAGGAAGGAAGTGCTGACATGTGCTACAACATGGATGGAACTTGAAAATGCGCTCAGTGGAAGAAGCCAGCCACAAAAAGCCACATATTCCATCACTTCTTTTCTATGAATTGCTCAGAATAAGCAAATACATAGTGTCGGAGAGTAGACTTGTTGTTGGCAGGGGTTGGGGAGGGGAGAAGAATTTTATAACAGCTTATAAAGTTTACAAGCTAGGCCAGGTGCAGTGGCTCATGCCTGTAATCCCAGCACTTTGGGAGGCCAAGCCCAGCAGACCATTTGAGGTCAGAAGTTTGAGACCAGGCTGGCCAACATGGTGAAACCCCGTCTCTACTAAAAATACAAAA
Organism: Symphalangus syndactylus; assembly: GCF_028878055.3. Taxonomy (NCBI): domain Eukaryota; kingdom Metazoa; phylum Chordata; class Mammalia; order Primates; family Hylobatidae; genus Symphalangus; species Symphalangus syndactylus. Next base: position 79,003,858 of record NC_072423.2, on the reverse strand, counting down.
ATTAGCCAGGTGTGGTGGTGCATGCCTGTAATCCCAGCTACTCAGGAGGCTGAGGCAGGAGAATCACTTGAACCCGGGAGGTAAAGGTTGCAGTGAGCTGAGATCATGCCACTGCACTCCAGCATGGGCAACAGAGCGAGACTCTGTCTCAAAATAAATAAATAAATAAATAAATAAATAAATAAATAAATAAAGAAAGTTTACCAGGTTAATGAGTAAGGAGTTTTTTTTTTTGAGATAAAAATATAAAATTGATAGTGGTGGTAATGGTTGCACAACTCTGAATATGCTAAAAAAAATCCACTGAGTTATGTATTTAAAAATGATAAATTTATGGTATGCAAATTGTAAAATTAAAAAGAAAAAGTGCAGAGTTTAGACCCAAAATCATCCCTTTCTCTGCTTAGGAATGCAGGAAGATGGACACAGGGCTGGGGAAGTACAATGAAAGGCCAAGTAGGCAGCCTGTTCTCCGCAGATCAGTCCCCCTACGAACACTCTTATTCCCGAGGACTCATCCAATACTAATAAGAGAATGCTCTTGTTTTTGAAGAATTTTCTGAAAGCCGTCCTGACAAATTAAGTAGTGTATGCTGAAGATAGTCAGACTTTGTTTTTAAGAATCGAATATTCTGGAAGAGGCTCTTCAGTCTAATCTTTAGTTCTCTCCACAGAGCAAACGAAGTAAAGTGCCGAGGGCCTGGAGCCCAAGCTATTCCCACACGGACTCCAGGACAGAGTCTGGCAGGGTTGCCTTAACTAAATCTCTGATAACTGTTTCTTCTCTCTTTCTCCTAAAAACGGAATGCAGGCCATCTATTCTAGGGAAATAAAGGATTCTAGTTATGTGAATCTAGGAGCTTTTTTTTTTTTTTTTTTTTTTTTTTGAGACAAAGTCTCGCTCTGTCGCCCAGGCTGAAGCACTGTAGTGCCATCTCAGCTCACTGCAACCTCCGCCACCCAGGTTTAAGCGATTCTCCTGCCTCAGCCTCCCGAGTAGCTGGGATGACAGGCGCCCGCCACCACGCCTGGCTAATTTTTGTATTTTTAGTAGAGACGGGATTTCACCACGTTGGCCAGGCTGGTCTTGAACTCCTGACCTCAGGTGATCCACCTGCCTTGGCCTCCCAAAGTGCTGGGATTACAGGCGTGAGCCACTGCGCCCGGCTGATAATTGACCTTTTATTTGACATTAACATCTAAGCAACAGCTTGTGTCCTCTAACCTCAGTCATCCTCATGTATCTGCTGGGCAGTTGGGTGCTTTTATTCTCTAAAGTATGCACTCAGGGCCAGGTGCGGTGGCTCACACCTGTAATCCCAGCACTTTGGGAGGCCAAGGCAGGCAGATTTCTTGAGGCCAGGAGTTCAAGACCAGCCTGGCCAACATGGCGAAACCCTGTCTCTACTAAAAATACAAACTTAGCCAGGCGTGGTGGCATGCACCAGTAATCCCAGCTATTCAGGAGGCTGAGGCAAGAGAATCGCTTGAACCTGGGAGGCAGAGGCTGCAGTGAGCTGAGATTTTGCCACTGCACTCCAGCCTGGGCGACAGAGTGAGACCCCATCTCAGGAAAAAAAAAAAAGTATGCATTCAGGACAATTGAAATGAATATATTGTATAATAAGCCTGGGACCAATAAGAATGGTTTAAATTTAGTTCTCATTCCAGTTCTCACACAGTCCACATGGAAAACACAGCTGCCTGCTTTGTGTGTGCACAAGATGGCTCTCCTCGGGCAGACAGGGTCAGCATGGATGTGGAATTCTCTTGTGTTAACAATGCCTGGGTATCTGCACGGGGCTGTCCTGCAGGCCTGAGTGTTCCCAGCATGACTGGAAATTACAATGCCCAGTAAACACCTCAGGACTCAGGAGGGACGACACGACCAGCCTGCTGTGTTTTCCAGCAAGCAGAGGCAGCTGCTCCATCAAGATGGGCCCGTGTCCTGAGGTGTGGCTACCTAGGTGACCTCGGTAGAGGGGTGTGGGGAATGAGGAAGCCTTGCCTGGGGCCCCCATTCATTCCTAATAGCATCATTGCCTCACGTCCATCCCTTGCCTCCAAAGTCATATGAAAATTTACCCAGGCCCTTGGGCAGCTGGACAGGTTTTTGTGAGGGACACACACGGGGCACGTAGGAAGCTTGGCAGAGGCTCCAGGAACACTGACGAAGCGTTTTAGGACCCCCACCCCCATGCCTCTACCAGGGCTGGCCTCCAGAGTGGGTGAGGACAGAGCATCTGTGGGCTTTTCGTTCTGAGGTCTTGGCCCCACTGGCCACCGCATGGGACTCTTTGCTCGTCGGGGCTTGCAAAAATCATCCTTCAAGAAAGAAAAGGGAACTCTTCATGTTGAATGTTGACTGTGTGCGCGTGTGCATGCGTGTGTGGGTGTGTGCGCATGCACGTGCGTACTTGCACAAGCTTGCGTGTGCATGTTTACTTCATGGAATTTTGTTTTTGTGAAATTCCCCTCCAATTATGTGTTGGAATTTACCTCCATGCCCCAGTCACACTGTTGGTTCTGCGCTCTGAACCTGGGTGTAGCTCATTTGAAGGACTCTCTTTTGAGTTTCCTAACAGATATTTGGTGGTCTCAAGAGTTGAGGTTGTAGAGGGTTGGGAGAAACTGAAGTTCTATACATTTCCATAGAGTTTACATCCTGCAGTTAAAAAGGCAGGAAGGGCTCAGCCCAGGCCCCACAGCTCCAGGCCATCCCCCGCAGGCTGCCCACAGTGCCCCCGTTTCTCTAGCTGTATCTTTTTCGAACAGCCCAGGAAAGGAAAGCGGGTTCACTTGCAGATTTTGTTCACAGCGGAAGCACCATGTTCTGTTTCTTGTTCAGGTTCAGTTTATTGTGTAAATGGTGTTTTTTTCTGGTGTGAGCTTTGGTGATTGTGGCAGGGCTCCTTTGAGGAGACGGTTCCACCTCGTGGTCTGAAGAACAAACCGGAGAAGAATCTGGTTTGGCCAGAGGCCCCTTGCGGCCCTTGTCACCCTAAGTACACCCCTCTGATGCTCTGCTGTCAAGAAGCACGTTTCCACCAGCTGTATTCAACACCACAATGCATTTTTAAAACTATATTTGCATCCAAGACAATAAAGAAACCTTATTTTTTTTTCGGGCCGGGCGCGGTGGCTCACGCTTGTAATCCCAGCACTTTGGGAGGCCGAGGCGGGTGGATCACGAGGTCAGGAGATCGAGACCACGGTGAAACCCCGTCTCTACTAAAAATACAAAAAAAATTAGCCGGGCGTGGTGGCGGGCGCCTGTAGTCCCAGCTACTCGGAGAGGCTGAGGCAGGAGAATGGCGGGAACCCGGGAGGCGGAGCTTGCAGTGAGCCGAGATTGCGCCACTGCACTCCAGCCTGGGCGGCAGAGCGAGACTCCGCCTCAAAAAAAAAAAAAAAAAAAAAGAAACCTTATTTTTATTTTGAAAAGCAGAAGAAAAAAAGAAAATTTACCCAGGCCTGGCAGATTTGTTAACATCAATAACTAAATCTAGACCTTTTGAAAATATCTAGAGTGTTTGAGAATTAATCAAAGATCTGAATGTGTCAAATGCAACCACCATTTGGAATTGGAAAACAAAAATCTTACCAAGGTTTGTTAGCATGGCCACATGGCCAGGGTGATGGAGGAGTTAATAGAGGTCCTTGTGTACAAGGTACAAACCTAGAGAAAAAGGGTGCAATTTAGAAGTTTTGGCCTTAACCATCCCTCAGCTGTCCTGTCCCAGGCCTTTGCTCTGCCCTGCAGCGCCAGCCCAAAGCTAAGTCTGTCTCAATGGCCAGATTCCTCCTGTCCTCCTTAGGGGCCACAAAGAACTCCTTCTTTCCTCTCAAGCACAGAGCAATTTTAGTGATCTGGTTCTCCCTGCAACCACAATTAAAACACACACACATAATGATAATGCACCCCTGTGTGCCCAATATGTTCTGCTCATTGTTCATTTTCACTGGGCTCTTTCAGCTGAAAATCTCTGCATATATTATTGTTTACTCATTTGACAGACATTTACTCAGCAAATGCTGTTATTAGGCAGTGGGGTGCAAAGGTGAAGGCAGCGGTGAGATGCACTCCTGAGCATCAACCCCACTGCACTGCTTCTCGGCCCCCTGCCTTCATCCAAGTGGTTCTCTCCGCCCGGTGCCCACTTCCCCACCCTCGATTTGTTTTGTTAACTTTTACTGCACTCGGACATCACCTCCTCACACTGGAACAGCCAGGCTGGCTTAGGGTCATCTCCTCCCTTTTCCCACACATTGGTACATTTATATATGCCGCAGGGAACTGAAATTACCTCGTAAAGAAAGGGACGAAGAAAGCTAAGACTAAACCACATTATTTTTGGTGTAGCTACCAAATCTTTTGGGTTCAAAGATTTGATTTCTCCTGATGCTATGGTCTGAGTGTCTGTGTCCCCTCTCCAAATTCCTATGTTGAAATCCTTTGTTGAAACACTGCCTGCCAAGTGGGTGGTATTAGGAGGTGGGGTCTTTGAAAGGTGATCAGGTCAGTCATGGAGGTGCAGTCCTCATGACTGGGATTGGTGCCTTTATAAAAGAGGCCCCAGAGAGACTCCTTTCCCCTTCTATGTGAGGAACAGCGAGAAGGTGCCGTCTATTAGCCAGAAAGCCTGGCTCTTTACAGACACCACATCTGCCTTGAACTTGAAGGTCCAGCTTCTAGAACTGTGAGAAATAAATTTTTGTTGTTTATAAGCCGGCCTGTTTATGGTATTTTGCTATAGCTGCCTGAATGGACTAAGACAGTCCTCAAGGTTCATCCATATTATAACATATGCCAGGATTTACATCCTTTTAAGGCTGAATAATATTCTATTACCTGTTATACCACCTTTTCTTTATCCATTCATCTGTCCCTGGGCATTTAGGCTGCTTCTACATCTTGGCTATTATGAATAACACTGTAATGAACATGGTGTGCACATAACTCTTTGAGATCCTGATTCTGCTTCTTTTGGACATATACCCCAGAAGTAGGATTGCTGGGTTATATTATGTCTATTTTTAATTCTTTGAGGAACCTCCATATTGTTGTCCATAGCAAGTGCACCATTTTACAGTCCCACCAAAAGTGTGCAAGAGTTCAAGTTTCTCCACATCTTCATCAATGCTTGTATTTTTTTCTTTTAATAATGGCCAGCCTAATGGGCATGAGGTGATACCTCACATGGTTTGTTTTGTTTTGTTTTTGAGATAGTCTCACTCTGTTGCCCAGACTGGAGTGTAGTGGTGCGATCTCGGCTCACTGCAACCTCCACCTCCTGGGTTCAAGTGATTCTCCAGCCTCCTGAGTAACTAGGATTACAGGTGCACACCACCATGCCCAGCTAATTTTTGCATTTTTTAAGTAGAGACGGGGTTTCGTTATGTTGGCCAGGCTGGTCTCGAACTCCTAACCTCAGGTGATCTGCCCACTTTGGCCTCCCAAAGTGCTGGGATTACAGGCGTGAGCCACTGCGCCGGCCTGTTTTGTTTTGTTTTGTTTTGTAAGATGGAGTCTCGTTCTGTCACCCAGGCTGGAGTGCAGTGGTGCAATCTCAGCTCACTGCAACATCTGCTTCCAGGCTTAAGTGATTCTCCTGCCTCAGCCGCCCAAGTAGCTGGGACTACAGGAGTGTGCCACCACTCCTAGCTAATTTTTGTATTTTTAGTAGAGATGGGGTTTCACCATTTTGGCCAGCCTGGTCTTGAATTCCTGTAATCCTCCCGCCTCGGCCTCCCAAAGTGCTGGGATTACCGACTACATGTGGTTTTAGTTTGCATTTCTCTGATGATTAGAGATGTTGAGCACCTTTTCATACACTTGCTCACTTGTATATCTTCATTGAAGAAATGTCTATTCTTTGCCCATATTTTTATTTATTTATTTAATTTTGAGACGGAGTCTAAGTCTGCTGCCCAAGCTGGAGTGCAGTGGTGTGATCTCAGCTCACTGCAACCTCCACCTCCTGGGTTCAAATGATTCTCTTGCCTCAGCCTCCTGAGTAGCTGGGATTATAGGCGCCCGCCACCATGTCCAGCTAATTTTTGTACTTTTAGTAGAAACGGGGCTTCGCTATGTTGGCCAGGCTGGTCTCGAACTCCTGACCTCAGGTGATCCGCCTGCCTTGGCCTCCCAAAGTGCTGGGATTACAGGCGAGAGTCACTGTGCCCAGCTTAGTTTTATTTATTTTCAGATGGAGCCTCACACTGCTGCCCAGGCGGGAGTACAGTGGCATGATCTCAGCTCACTGCAACATCCACCTCCTGGGTTCAAGCAGTCCTCGTGCCTCAGCCTCCCAAGTAGCTTGGATTACAGGCACACGCTACCATGCCCTGCTAAGTTTTGCCATGTTGGCCAGGCTGGTCTTGAACTCCTGACCTCAGGTGATCTGCCTGCCTTGGCCTCCCAAAAGTGCTGGGATTACAGGTGTGAGCCACCCTGGCCAGCCCATTTTAAAAAAATTTTTAATTTTTATGGGTATATATAGTAGGTGTATATATATATACATCTATATATATATACATATATATATCTATATATATATGGGATACTCGAGGCATTTTGATACGAGAATATAATGTATAATAATACCAGGGTAAACGAGGTATCCCTTGAACATTTAAAAAATTTGTTGTTGTTATTGAGTTGTAGGAATTTTTTATATATTCTGGATGTTAGCCCTTTATCAGATAAATGATTTTCAAGTATTTTCTCTCATTCTGTAGGTTTCCTTTTCACTGTGGTGTTTTCTTTGCTGTGCAGAAGTTTTTGATGTAGTTCCATTTGTCTATTTTATATTTTGTTACCTGTGCCTTTGGTGTCGTAGCCAAGAAATCATTGCCCTTCTCCTAATGTTATGAAGTTTCTCCCCTATGTTTTCTTTTAGTTTCATAGTTTCAGGTCTTAGGTTTAGGTCTTTAATTCATTCTGAATTAATTTTTGTATATGGTGTAGAATAAGGGCCCATTCTCATTCTTTCCTACATGGATATGCAATTTTCCCAGCACCATTTGTTGAAGAGCTATCCTTTCTTCATTGTGTAGTCTTGGCATCTTTGTTGAAGATCTTTGACAGTAAACATGAGGTTTATTTCTGGGCTCTGTATTTTGTTCCATTGGTCTATATGTCTGTCTTTATGCCAATTCCATATTGTTTCAATTACTATAGCTTTGTAATATGCCTTGTATTTTGTTCTGGGCTCTATATTTTGTTCCATTGGTCTATATGTCTGTCTTTATGCCAGTACCATATTGTTTCAATTACTCTAACATTGTAATATGCTTTGAAATCAGGAAGTGTGAGGTCTCCAGCTTTGTTCTTTTTCAAGGTTGTTATTTGGAGTCCTTTTAGATTCAATATGAATTTAGGATTTTTTGTGTGTGTCTGCAAAAAAAATGCCATTGAGATTTTGATATAGATTGCATTGAATCTGTAGACTGCTTTGGGTAGTATGGACATCTTATCAATACTAAGTCTTCCAATCCACCAACATGAGATGTATTTCCATTTATTTGTGTCTTCTTTAATCTCTTTCAGCAATGTCTTATCATTTTCATTATATAACTCTTTTGCCTCCTTGGTTTAGTTTATTACTATTTTATTCTCTCTCTCTCTTTTTTTTTTTTTCTTTTTTTGAGACGGAGTCTCACTCTGTTGCCAGGCTGGAGTGCAGTGGCATGATCTCGGACACTGCAACCTCCGCCTCCCGGGTTCAAGCGGTTCTTCTGTCTCAGCCTCCCAAATAGCTGGGAGTACAGGCTCGCGCCACCACGCCCAGCTAATTTTTGTATTTTTAGTAGAGATGGGGTTTCACCATGTTGGCCAGGATGGTCTCAATCTCTTGACCTCATGACCTGCCCGCCTTGGCCTCCCAGTGCTGGGATTACAGGTGTGAGCCACCATGCCCAGCTTATTTTATTCTCCTTTATGCTATTGTAAATGGGATGTTATTTATTTATTTATTGGATTGTTCATTGTGTACGGAAACACAACTGATGCTGGAATGTTGATTTTGTATCCTGCAATTTTGCTGAATTCATTTATTAGTTTTAACATTTTGTGGAATTTTGAGGGTTCTTTACATATGAGTTCATGTCCTCTGCTAACAGACAACATTTTACTTCTTTTCCAATCTGGATGCCTTTTTATTTCTTTTTCTTGTGTATTTCTCTGGCTAGGACTTAAGAACTACGTTGAATAAAATTGATAAGAGTGGGCTTCCTTGCCTTGTTCCTGATCTTGCAAGAAAAGCGTTCAGTTTTTCACCATTGAGTTTGACTTTAGCTGTGGGCATTTCATATATGACCTTGACTACCAAGGTTGAAGTAATTTCCCTGGAGTCCTAGTTCACTGAGTGTTTTGCATTGAAAGGGAGTTGAGTTTTGTCAAGTGCTTGTTCTGCATGAATTGACGTAATCATATGATTTTTGTCCTTTTTCTGTTAATGTGTTGTAGTGCATTTATTAATTTCCATATGTTGAACCATCCTCACATCCAGGGATGAATTCTTTTTGGTCGTGGTATATGATCCTGTTAATGTGCTGTTGAATTTGGGTTGCTAGCACAGGCACACCTCATTTTATTGCCCCTCCCTTTATTGTGCTATTCACAGCTATTGTGCTTTTTCACAAATTGAAGATTTGTGGCAACTCTGTGTCAAGCAAGTTCTATTGCGCCGTTTTTTCAACACCGTGTACTTACTTTGGGTCTCTGTGTTACATCTTGGTAATTCTCAAGATATTTCAAACTTTCCCATTATTATTATATGTTATGGTAATCTGCGATCAGTGATCTTTGATGTTACTTGTTGTAATTGGTTTGGAGCACCACAAATTGCACCCAGGTAAGATAAAGAACTTAACTGATAAATGTGTGTGTTCTGACTGCGCCACCAACCAGCCATTTGTTCTCCCTTTTCTTTCCCTCTCCTTGGGCCTCCCTATTTCCTGAGATATAACAATATTGAAATGAGGCCTATTAATAACCCTACAGTGGCCTTTAAGTGTTCAAGTGAAAGGAAGAGTCACAAGTCTCTCACTTTGAATCAAAAGCCAGAAATGATTAAGCTTAGTGAAGAAGGCATTCAAAAGCTCAGATAGGCCCAAAACTAAGCCTCTTGTTTCAAACAGCTAGCCAAGTTGTGAAGGCAAAGAAAAAGTTTTTGAAGGAAATTAGAAGTGCTACTCCAGGCCGGGTGCAGTGGCTCATGCCTGTAATCCCAGCACTTTGGGAGGCTGAGGCGGGCGGATCACGAGGTCAGGAGATAGAGACCATGCTAGCTAACACAGTAAAACCCCGTCTGTACTAAAAATACAAAAAAATTAGCCCGGTGTGGTGGCGGGCGCCTGTAGTCCCAGCTACTCCGGAGGCTGAGGCAGGAGAATGGCGTGAACCCGGAGGCGGAGCTTGCAGTGAGCCGACATAGCGCCACTGCACTCCAGCCTGGGTGACAGAGCAAGATTCCGTCTCAAAAACAAAACAAAACAAAACAAAAAAAACAGATTTTCAATGTAGATGAAACATTCTTCTATCAGAAGAAGAGGCCATAGAGGACTTTCATAGCTAGAAAGCAGAAGTCAATGCCTAGCTTCAAAGCTTCAAAGGACAGGCTGGCTTACTTGTTAGGGGCTGATGCAGCTGGTGACTTTAAGCTGAAGCCAATATTTACCATTCCAAAAATTCCAGGGCCCTTAGGAATTATGCTAAATCTCCTTTTCCTGTGCTCTATCAGTGGAACATCAAAGCCTGAATGGCAGCACATTTGTTGAAGCATGGCTCACTGAATATTTTAATCCCACTGTTGAGACCTACCCCTCAGAAAAAGAGATTCCTTTCAAAATACCACCAGTCATTGACAATACACCTGGTCCCAAGAGCTCTGATGGAAATGTACAAGGAGATTAATGTTGTTTTCATGCCTGCTAATATAACATCCATTCTGCAGCCCATGGATCAAGGAGTAATTTCAGCTTTCAAGTCTTATTTCAGAAATACATTTCCTAAGGCTATAGCTGCCATAAATAGTGATTCCTCTGACGGATCTGAGCAAAGTAAATTGAAAACTTTCTGAAAAGGATTCTCCATTTTAGATGACACTAAGTATATTTTGATTCATGGGAGGAGGTCAAAATATCAACATTAAGATAAGTCAGTGCCAACCTTCATGGATGACTTTGAGCAGTTCAAGACTTCGGTGAAAGAGGTAACTGCAAGATGTGATGGAAATAGCAAAAGAACTAAATTTAACAGTGGACCCTAAAGATGTGAATAAATTGCTGCAATCTCATGACAAAACTTGAAGAGATCAGGAGTGGCTTCTTATGGATGAGCAAAGAAAGTGGTTTCTTGAGATGGAACCTACTCCTGGTGAAGGTGCTGTGTACATTGTTAAAATGACAACAAAGGATTTTGGGATATTCCATAAGCTTAGTTGACAAAGCAGCAGCAAGGTTTCAGAGGATTTGACTTCAATTTTGAAAGAATATAGGTATTCACTTTGTGGTTATCCTGAGACTTACATGAAACATCTTATACTTGTAACAATCTGTTTTAAGCTGATAACAACTTAACCTCAATCATATACAAAAACCACTTTTACAACTCTTTTTTTTTTTTTTTTTTTTTTTTTTGAGACGGAGTCTCGCGCTGTCGCCCAGGCTGGAGTGCAGTGGTGTGATCTCGGCTCACTGCAAGCTCCGCCTCCCGGGTTCGCGCCATTCTCCTGCCTCAGCATCTCCGAGTAGCTGGGACTACAGGCGCCCGCCACCATGCCCGGCTAATTTTTTTGTATTTTTAGTAGAGATGGGGTTTCACTGTGGTATCAATCTCCTGACCTCGTGATCCGCCCCCCTCGGCCTCCCAAAGTGCTGGGATTACAGGCGTGAGCCACCGCACCCGGCCTACAACTCTTTTAAATTATTGATATAGGGCCAGGTGCAGTGGCTCATGCCTGTAACCCCAGCACTTTTGGAGGCCAAGGTGGGAGGAAGGCTTGAGCTCAGGAGTTCAAAACCAGCCTGGGCAACATAGCAAGATCTTATCTTAAAAAAATTATTTTTAAAATTATTATTTCAATGGCTTTTGGGGTACAGGTGGTTTTTGGTTACCTGGGTAAGTTCTTCAGTGGTGATTTCTGAGATTTCAGTGCACCCATCACCCAAGCAGTCTATGTTATAACCAACATGCAGTGTTTTATTCCTCACCCCCTCCAAACCTCCCCGGCTAAGTCCTCAAAGTCCATTATATCATTCTTTTTTTTTTTCACCCTGAGATAGAGTCTTGTTTTGTTGCCTAGGCTGGAGTGCAGTGGCGCAATCTTGGCTCTCTGCAACCTCCACCTCTTGGGTTCTAGTGATTCTTGTGCCACACCCTCCCTAGTAGGTGGGACTACAAGCACATGCCACCACATCCAGCTAATTTTTGTATTTTTTTTTTTTTTTTTGTAAAGATGGAGTTTCACCATGTTGGTCAGGCTGGTCTTGAACTCCTGGCCTCAAGCGATCCACCCACCTTGACATCCCAAAGTGCTGGGATTACAGGTGTGAGCCACCGTGCCCAGCCTGCTAAAGTCCATTATATCATTCTTAAGCCTTTGAGCCCTCATAGCTTAGCTTCCACTTATAAGTGAGAGGTACAATATTTGGTTTTCCATTTCTGAGTTACTTTACTTAGAATAATGGCCTCTGGCTCCATCCAAGTTGCTGCAAAAGACATTATTTCATTCCTTTTTGTGGCTGAAGCGTAGTACTCCATGATGAACATACCACATTTTCTTTATCCACTCATTGGTTGATGTTCAATTAGGTTGGTTCTATATCTTTGCAATTGTGAATTGTGCTACTATAAACATGTGTGTGCATGTGTCTTTTTCATATGACTTATTTTCCTTTGGGTATATACCTCGTAGTGGGATTGCTGGATCAGATGGTGTTCTACTTTTTGTTCTTTAAGGAATCTCCGCACTGTTTCCCATAGTGGTTGTACTAATTTACATTCCCACCAGCAGTGTAGAAGTGTTCCCTTTTCACCACATTCACGCCAACATCTATTGTTTTTTCTGACTTTTTAATTATGATCATTCTTGCAGGAGTAAGGTGATATTTCATTGCGGTCTTAACATTTCCCTGATGATTAGTGATGTTGAGCATTTTTTCATGTTTGTTGGCTGCTTGTATATCTTCTTTTGAGAATTGTCTATGTTCTTTGCCACTTTGTGATGGGATTATTTTTTTCTTGCTCATTTGAGTTCCTTATAGATTCCGGATATATTCCTTTGTCAGATGCATAGTTTGCGAATTTCTCCCACTCTGTGGGTTGTCTGCTTACTCTGCTGGTTATTTGTTTTGCTGTGCAAAAGGTAAAAAAAAAAATTATTGATGTCACAAATTACACCTTTACATAGTGTGTATCCATTAAGATATTTTAACATATTTTTACAGTTACAGTTTTTGTTTAACTTTTAGAGATGGGGCTTCACTTTGTTGCCCAGGCTGGTCTTAAACTCCTGGCTTCAAGTTATCTTCCCCAAGTGCTGGGATGACATGTGTGGGTCACCGTGCCTGGCCAGTTAGTTATTTTTATGCTTTGTCTTGTTAATTCTGGACCAGAACTAAAAGTGCACTACCACTATAGTCCTGAAGGATTCTGCATTTGTCTGTATTTAGTTTGCCAGTGAGCTTCATATTTTCTTTTTTTGAGACAGAGTCTCGCTCTGTTGCCCGGGTTGGAGTGCAGTGGCGTGATCTCAGCTCACTGTAACCTCTGCCTTCTGGGTTTGAGCAATTCTCCTGCCTCAGCCTCCCACATAGCTGGGATTACAGGTGTGTGCCACCACGCCTGGCTAATTATTTTTTTGTATTTTTAGTAGAGATGGGGGTTTCACCATGTTGGTCAGGCTGGTCTCGAATTCCTGACCTCAGGTGATCCTCCCGCCTCAGCCTCCCAAAGTGCTGGGGTTACAGGTGTGAGGCACTGCACTCGGCCACTCCCAATCTTTGCATACTGGCTTTGTACAGGGGAGACCTTCACCAACTAGCCCAGGTAGAGACTCTGGAACCTCTTAAATGCTTTTCCAAGTTCAACTTTTTAGGATTGTGTTATTTCCCAACTAAAGGTTGCTGGTTTTTCATCTTGTAATCTCTTGCTCCCTCTGGTGTCTGTCTTCAGAATTGCATGTTCCCTAGTGCTGCAGCTGCAAGTCACCCCTTTGTTCTCAGTGGCTCTCTGGCAAAGCATGACGGCTTCCTATAAGCACCCCAAGTTAGATGAGATGGGCAACAGTCCCTTGGGCAGCACTACAAAAAGCTGGAATGCTGGCGTGTAAGTTCCATTCCTCCTGGGAGAGAAAATGCAAGTTGGGTGATTTCTCTTGATGGTGTCCATCCACACTGGCCCGCCTGTGGTACTACAGGCTCTGGTGGCACGGCAAAACGATCCTCCACTCTCCCGTGCTTTTAGCAGACTCCAGACATCCAAAGGATGCCAGTTCTGTCAGTATTCCAAGTCAGACAAGACGAAAGAATCAGAATCTTGGTCACATGCTCCAACCTTCTCTACCTCTCTCCCCCTCACCGAGTCTGCCCCTTCAACCCAGGGAAAAGCCAGGAGCTGGCGTACTCTCGCCATCATGCTGGGCTGTCATCCTGGGTGGGGTAAAGTGAAATGACTCTTCTTACTCCTCATTTCAACGTGGCTGTTCTTAATTTTGCACTCACCTGGGGATACTGCAACTTAACTGGTTTCTGGTATCTTAGGTCTATAAATTGGTGTCTCTGCAGGGTAATGAGGACTGGTACTTCCTATTTTGCCATCTTGCTGATGTCAACCCCCATTTCATATTTTAACCAAAAGGGAAACAGAAATAGGCCACAGAATCCAGAATGATTTACATATCAAAAGGAAACCTTTCCGGAGTGCTGGGAAGTAGGGTGTATCCTTAAATATTACAAGCCCTTGTGTTACAGATGAGAAAGCCAATCGTACATCCCAAAGATTGGGGGTGAACAGTGACTGGTATGCAGCAGGCACTTGAAAATAAGAACTATTTTTATTATTTCTTTTATATTTAAATTCTTCTAAAATGGGGAAACTATCCTGGATTATTGGGGTGGGCCCAATGCAATCACAGGGTCCTTTTTTATAAGTGAGAGATTTGAAGATGCTAAGCTGCTGGCTTTGAAGATAGAAGGGCCCATAAGCCAAAGAATATGGCAGCCTCTAGAAGCTGGAAACAGCAGAACACAAATTCTCCCTAAGGCCTTCCTCAGGAGCACTGCCCTGCTATCACCCTGACTTTAGCCTCGTCAGACCCATTTTTGGATTTCTGACTTCTAGAACTCAGAAGTCAGAATTTAAAAGCAAATTTGTGGCTGGGCATGGTGGTGTAACGCCTGTAATCTCAGCGCTTTGGGAGGCCACGGCAGGAGGATTGCCTGAGCCCAGGAGTTCGAGACCAGCCTGGGCAACATGGCAAGACCTCGTCTCATTTTACTTAAAATAACAACGAAAATTAATTAATTAGTTAATTAAAAAAATTAAACTGGTGTGTTTTAAGTCACTAAGTTTGTGGTGATTTATAAGAGCCGAACTAGGAAGCTAATACAGAATCTGAAATTTAAAAAAAGTACATTTAAGACAAAATTACTTAGGAAATAAAATTTTATTGTACAAAATTTACATTTGTTGTATATGATGAAAAGCATGGCAAAGAGACCCTTAATCTTTTTTCTTTGATATTTACTGTGAAAGTAATTTCCTAATACCAGATCATACAATTTTTTTATATAGAATGTTTAACAGCTGTGTTGGTAGTAAGTGTTTTGGGTATAAGGTAGAAAACGGAAACTAGATCAAAATAGTGCAGGGGGAAGACCACTGCCAAAGAGTAATCTCCAAGAACTTGGTATTTTCCACCGTGAGGCAGATGCTGTGGGGTCATCGCTCTGTAATTGAAGAACAAAATATTTTAATCTTTAAACTTTACCACCAAATCTCCTTTTAAAGTGAATTATAAAACTCTCCTTTTGTGTTCCTTTTGGTTGACACTTTTATAGCCAGGTTTTATTGTTAAGGAAAATAAAGTTTGTCTTCCTGTCAACTGAAGATAAATTTCTTTAAGTTCCAAATTATAAAGATATACCAGAAAGGCTGTAGATGAAGTTTATTAGGGAAAATCACATTCAAAAAGAATAGGGGTTAAAAAAAAAATCAGCATCATGTGATTTGTTATCAATTTATTCTTGGCAAAAGCATGAATTAAAAAGCTAGTTACCCACCTTAGAAAGCAGCCTCATGAGGTGTTCTGTTATGCCTAAAGGCTAACTCACTTCCCTGTGTGTAATACTCTCATTTCATAATAGAGAAAAATATCAACTGTAATACATATTCAACAGCTACAGTACTGCTCACATAGCAATACTTTTTACTTCCCTAAAAAAATTCCTGAATTCCACAGAAGGCTTGTTTATTATTGCAAGACTGTGTCTGGCATAATTAATCTAACATGAATAGTAAGTACAATGAAAAACTAAGGATTTTCCTTTTTGGAAAGTCAGCTTTAATGAAACAAGTGTAAATAATAAGTCGGTTAACTGTCCTCTAATTTTCAAAAGTTCAGCTTAAACTAAATTTTATGTAAAGATATGTCTATATTTAATATAAATGTTCACTTATTTGGTCTACTTAGGTAGTATATAAAGTGCAAGTTAATGAATACACACAATCAGACAAAGAAGAGGCTTAAGCTATAATAGAACTTACAAGTGGTTTGATTATCTGAAGCCACTCATTAAGATACTCAACAAGACCTAATGCATCTGGGATGTTGTCCCCTTCTGAAACAAATTTCAGCAGAACTGCCATTTGGATTTCTTTAGAACAGCTACAAGAAATAAAAATAAGAATCAGTATTCTTTCACAGGTACAAGAGCTGACTCTAGTGTGTCTGTTTTTACAGCTACGATAACCTGCCTGGTTTAGGAAAGGAAAAGACGCCACATCATAAGATCACTTATCATCTCCTTTTGCCCCACACAGAGTTTTCTACTTGTGAGAGCAGGCCCCTGTAACACCCACTGGGGAACATGCACGACCATGCCTCACCCCACGGCTGCATGAAAAAGCAGCCTTTCTGTCCTTGGCTATAGCAGATAAGGTATGTTCTGATCTACTCCCCAAACCTACTTCAGAAGACAGTAATTTTCAGAAGCACCACAGCAGAGACTGAAAGAAAATAATACCTAGTTACTATCTAAAGCAGTGAGGGAAACTGTGGAAGAGAATGGAATCATTAAAGGAAAGAAAAGTTCCTACTTCTTCCAAAGACGTTAGTATGTGTTAAGCATTATCTGCAAGTTTTATGACAATCCCTGTAATAATCCTGAGGAAGCTATAATTAGCTCCGTTTTATAAATGAATCAGTTTGGAATAACGGGAACAAGGACAGACACCAGGATTCAGATTCTAGCTCTTTCAACTTACCAGATATGTTGGGCAAGTTACTTAACCAGGGGTGTTCCTCATCTGTAAAAGGGGGATGATAATGGAACCTACTTCACATGTTGTTGTGAGGTTGAAAGGAGGTAGTGGAGGCAAAATGCTTAAAACAGTGAACATATAGTAAACATGACAGAAGTATTAGCTACTCTTATGAGGGAACAGGTTTAAAGAGATTGAATACAGGCCGGGCGCACTGGCTCATGCCTGTAATCCCAGCACTTTGGGAGGCCGAGGCGGGCAGATCATTTGAGGTCAGGAGTTCGAGACCAGCCTGGCCAACATGGTGAAACCCCGTCTATTAAAAACACAAAAATTAGCCGGGCGTGGTGGCGGGCGCCTGTAGCTACTCAGGAGGCTGAGGCAGGAGAATCGCATGAGACAGAGCAAGACTCTGTCTCCAAAAAAAAAAAAAGAGATTGAATACAGTTAACATGCCCACAGTTCTATATCTAGTAAGTGGCAGAGATGGGACATGAACTTAGGTTTCTCTAACTCCAAAACATAGTCTCCTATCACACTACAAACGCCTCAAGCTAGTGATGAGATGGAGATACACCAATGCAAAAAGTTTACTGCTTGCCAATAAATGCAAAAATTATTCCTAACACCCTAAAACCCAGAACTGTGAGAAAAATGCCATGCCAAAACTTGAAAGCACGAGACTAACAGAGAAGGGAGCTACAGAAATAAAAGTGAGCCTAGTTCTAAGGAAGGAAAGGCACTGAGGAGACTCTGATGTGTACGTTTGGAAGTCTCAGATGATACCAGGCTAACTTTAGTTTCTGTCTCTAAAAACTACAAAGTAGAAACTGTTAGCCCCACTCACACTAGCCCAGTACTTGGTTCTCAAATACCTTAGGGGCTCTCAATCTTTGTATGGAACCACTATGAGCTCTGATGGCTCAGAAAATTCCAGTTCCTAAATGCCTCTGCTGTGATGGCCTTAGGCAAGGCTCTCGCCTGGAGAAGGCTGGCTCCCAGGCTGTGCTTGCATTTTCAAGGCTCTAACTTGGAAAGTGCAGGGGTATGCTCTTCAGCTTATCGCACCTCTTATTAGTTTGTAACACAGTGTGGGATAATCATTTCAATATTACCCTCTGGTCTTCTGTTAAAAAGAAAGGCAGAGGATGACTATTTTATTACTTTTTTATTTGGAACTATTTTATTCTGGTTGATACAACTGAGTATTTTAAATATTGTTTCTTAGGGTAAAATCTGCATTTCCTGAATGTTTGATGCTGAGTAGGTCTAACTTTTATAATACTTTCTGTTTATCAATGCTCACTTTGTGGGCAAGCTTATAGCTATCCAGAAGCTGTTCTTTGCCTGTCCTCATAGTTTCACCCTATACCCATGGCTTAGAATTCAGAAAAAGACCCAAAGAGACAGACTCCCGGACTCTTATGAGCACCACCCCTGCCCTCTGATCCTCTGCCCTGTATTTCCAGTCGCCTCGGCCTCCCTGTAGTCTTAACTCATTTCCTCCACTCAGCAAGACCACTGTGCTCTGCTTGGTATCCGCGCCCTGTGCTGCAGGCCAGAAAGTATCTCCAAGCAGAAAGCTGGGCAACTATAGACTTAAAATTTGCCTTCTCTTAGGGATGACAGCTGTGTGCTGCCTGTAGTCCAATGTCTGGAAAACAGTTGTTTCATAAATTCTGTCAGGTTCCAGTTTTTTTATGGCAGGAGGGCAAGTCAGATATCAGTTAACTCTGTCATGGTCAGAAGCAAAAGTTTAGGAGGTCTGATTGGTAAAGTAAGTGCAACAAAGTACAGAAGAGGTGGAGTGCAGTGGGAGTGCAGATGGGCAACTTCCTTGTCTAGAAGACTGGAAAAGGCAAGACTGCAGACAGGAGGTGAAGGGTAAGTTGACTCTTAGAAAGGAGGTGGGTGTTTGCCAAGGGGTACAAGAGAGGAACAGGGAACAAAAACACGAGGGAAATGAGAAAATCCTGAGATGAGTGAAAATGAAAACACAACATGTCAAATCGTAGGGCATGCAGTGAAAACAGCGCTAAGAGGAAAAGTTACAGCTGTAAACACATTCAGTAAAAAAGAAAAAAAAACTTTTAAATCAATAACCTAAGTTTACACTTTGGAAAAGAGAAAAAAGAGCAAACCAAATCCAAAGCTAGCAGAAGAAAATAATGATTAGATAAGAGAGAAATAATAGAGAATAATAGAATAATAGAGAATAGAAAAACAATAATCAGCAAAATCAAAATTGGTTCTTCAAAGACAAACAAAACTGACAAATCTTTAGCTAGCTTGACTAGGAAAAAAAAAGACAAGACTCAAATTATTAAAATAAGAAATGAAAATGGGAACATCAACACCAATTTTACAAAGTTGGGAGTTATTATTTATGGGTACAGATTTTTTATTTAGTATGATGACAAAGTTCTAGAAGTAGACAGTGCTGATGGATGCAGATGCTGTGAATTACTTAATGGCACTTGACTGTACACTTAAATATAGTTAAAATGTATGATAAATGTATGTACATTTTGCATGATGTGTATTTTACCACAATTAAAAAAAAGTGTGCGTGTAGAGGTTGCAAAGAATAAGTATTAGAATCCCTAAAAAGTCACACAAAATAAAAGCATTAAATATGGCTTTTCAGAAACCAATTCTTCTGTAACCAAGTTTAAATCTTTCCCCTAAATGCAAGAGCTCTAAAATAGTACCAGTTTTATAAATATATTTTCTTTTTTTTCTTTTTTTCTTTTTCAGACGGAGTTTTGCTGTCTCCCAGGCTGGAGTGCAGTGGCATGATCTCCACTCACTGCAAACTCTGCCCCCCAGGTTCACGCCATTCTCCTGCCTCAGCCTCCCTAGTAGCTGGGACTACAGGTGCCCACCACCAGGCCCGGCTAATTTTTTGTATTTTTAGTAGATACAGGTTTTCACCATATTAGCCAGGATGGTCTCGATCTCCTGGTCTTGATCTCCTTACCTCGTGATCCGCCCGCCTCGGCCTCCCAAAGTGCTAGGATGACAAGCGTGAGCCACCGCGCCCGGCCTATCAATATATTCTCAAAGTTTCAGTAAGTAATCCAATACATTCCCTGACTTAATTTCATTTTTTTTGTTGTTTTTTGTTTGAGACGGAGTCTTGCTCCGTCACCCAGGCTAGAATGCAGTGGCACGATCTCGGCTCACTGCATTAATTTCATTTTTAAGTAAAGTGGGAAACAAATGAACAGGCAAACAAACTCACCTTTCATCATAGAGTGTTTTTGTGATACCTCCTCCTGGAATACGGATACAAAACTCGGAATCATCTATTTCAGGAATGCACCGGCTTTTTTCCATCTCTTGCCAGTTAAGGCTCTTTATTTTATTTTGAACACTTTTTTGCATGGAAGGTGTAAGTAGGTACCGGAAGGGAGTACTAGAAATAATCATATAGTTAACTTTTTAAAAACTCACAAATACAAACTCTAAGGCAAACATTGGTTCTTCAGCTAAAATTCTCTTGGTCTCCATATATTCTCCTGCACAGGCAAAACACAAGTTTCAGCAGACTTAAGTAAAAAATACTGCTCTGATTTGCTACTTATTTACTTAGGAGACAATATAAAAAGATAAAAACACTTACGCAAGTCCACTGCAAAAATTTCCCACAGCTTTGCTCCCTTCTGCCATGAAGCCTGTAATGCCTTTTGTGAAAGTTCTGGAAATTAGCTCATTTTGAAAGGTAACTCTTGGCTTATTGGTATTTTTTCATCCTGGTTTTATAGGTGTCTAAGTGATAAAAGTTATGATCTACACCACCTACAAAGGTTACAGTGAGCCAAGACTGCGCCACTGCACTCCAGCCTGGGTGACAGAGCGAGACTCTATCCCTGAAAGAATAAAATATAAAAAATAAATGATCTAAATGCTACATCTTGGGGCCGGGCGCGGTGGCTCACACCTGTAATCCCAGCACTTTGGGAGGCCCAGGCAGGCGAATTACCTGAGGTCAGAAACTTGAGACCAGCCTGGCCAACATGGTGAAGCCCAGCCTCTACTAAAATTACAAAAATTAGTGTGGCGTGGTGGCAGGTACCTGTAATCCCAGCTACTTAGGGGGCTGAGGCAGGAGAATCGCTTGAATCCAGGAGGTGGAGGTTGCAGTGAGCTGAGATTGTGCCACTGCACTTCTGCCTGGGTGACAGAGCAAGACTCCGTCTCAAAAATAAATAAATGAAAGCTACATCTTGGAGTATAAGAGTATTCCATATGTTATCAACTTTATGTGATAATGATAGCTTATAGTTCTATTTCTGGGATACTTTGTCTTACATTTAAGAGCTCACTCTGACATGCCAGGGAGCTACACTTTAGGCAAGTGGATTTCTGCAAATATCAATGGTTGCACGTGGCCAGGTGCGGGGGGCTCATGCATGCAATCCCAATACTTTGGGAGGCTGAGGCAGGCAGGCTGCTTGAGCCTGGGAATTCCAGACCAGCCTGGGCAACATATCGAGACCCTGTCTCTACAAAAAGTAAATGTTTTTTAAAAAATGGTAGCATATATGGAAATAACTGAAAATATTAATCTTTCAAAAGTTATCAACCAATAAATCTGGAGTACCTTTTCTGCTTATTCTCTTCAATTAGCTGAGCTCTGTGATGTTGCCATGAATGTGACAGGAAACACTAAAAACATGGTTCCCAAACTCTCTCTACACGATGTCCTCCCCGTGCCCCAACTCTACTAAGCTCACAGGAACTGAAAAGATCTGCCTAACTGTACTCCCTCCCATCTCCCGACCTTCTCTTACCCCCCTCTTTCTAAACTCCAGTGAGAAGAGGTAAGGATCTACATGGCTTTTAAAGTTTAACTTTTTAATAGAGAAATTATCATAGTATAAACCATATCAAAAATAACTTTCCAGAGGCAGGAACATACCTACGAAGCTGCAGATCATTACACTGATATGAATGACTGCTCGAAAGAACAATGACTCTGGCACAGCCACTGCTTTTCACCCAGGAAAGCAGTTTTTCACAGAATGGCTTTGATTTATACTTTGCACACCATTGAGGGAATAAAAAGAAAATCTACAAGTTAGTCTTAGAGCATACAAACATTCTATATACTATTTCAACTTTATGTAATGATATATAATTTATATATACTGAAATTATTTTCAGATCCACTTACTGTGCTTAAACCAAAAGTGAATGATAAAGAAAAATGAATTATCTAATGTATCTTTATAATTAAGAAATCAATGGCCATGCATGGTGGCTCACGCCTGTAGTCCCAGCACTTTGGGAGGCAGGCGGATCACCTGAGGTCAAGAGTTCAAGACCAGCCTGGCCAACATGGTAAAACCCCAACTCTACTAAAAACACAAAAATTAGCTGGGAATGGTGGCAGGTGCCTATAATCCCAGCTACTCAGGAGGCTGAGACAGGAGAATCACTTGAACCCGGGAGGTGAAGGCTGCAGTGAGCCGAGATTGTGCTATTGCACTCCAGCCTGGGCAACCAAGTGAAACTCTGTCTCAAAAAAAAAGAAAAGAAATCAATGAATCACGAGGAATCTAGATTTCAAAAAAATTCTATTGTGATGGACAAAGGAAAATTTCCCAGTTCTCTACTTAAGTAATCTATTGTTACCTAATAACCAAAACATGGTCATCTGTGAAGGGTTCTCGCCAGAAATTTGTGACCCGAATCTGGTCACATGGAAACAATCAGATGAATGGAGAATGCTCCACATCCGGCCCCGATTCCTCAAAGGAGTCAATATTGTAAAGAAAGAAAGAGGGGCAGGCCAGTTTTACTCTGAAGGATAACAACTAAAAAGATGTAACAGCCAAATACAACCTGTGAACCATGAATGGATCCAGAATTGAAGGATATTTTCGGAACAGCTGTGGAAATTTGAATATGTTGGATGATGCTCCTGAATAAATTCATTAAATGCTGGTTTTCTTGGGTATGGTAACAGTGTCCTTGTTCTTGAAAGATGTGTGTGGAAGTATGTAGGGGTGACACATGATGACACTGCTAGCCTACTTCTGGATTGTTTCGAAGAAGGAAACTGTGTACACGCATAGCGAGAGATCAAGCAGGTGAGGCAAGACGATCACAGCTGGTAAAATCTGGAATGTGGGTTATAAAATTTCAGGGGGAGCCCGCTTTATGAAAATTTTTCAAAGACTGCTCATAAAATAACTATTCAATAAAATTTAAAATGCAGGTAAGAAATGCAGGCTAACTTTTAAAGTAAGAAGGTAGTCTAGCATAGCGGTTAAAAGAGGCAGGTTCTGGGCCAGGCATGGTGGCTCACTCCTGTAATCCCAACACTTTGGGAGGCCGAGGTGGGCAGACTGCTTGAGCCCAGGAGTTAAAGACCAGCCTAGGCAATATAGTGAGACCCTGTTACTACAAAAAAAAAAAAAAATTATTACGCATGGCGGTGCACGTCCGTAGCCCCGGGTACTCAGGAGGCTGAGGTGGGAGGATCATTTGAGCCTGGGAGGTCAGGGCTGTTGTGAGCCATAGTTGTGCCACTGCACTCCAGCCTGGGTGGAGTGATACTCTGTCTCAAAAAAAAAAAAAAAAAAAAAAAAAAAAAAAAAAGGGAAAAGAAAAGAGGCAAGCTGTGGAGCCAGGCTGCCTGGGTTAGAATGCTGGTCCTGCCTCCCTAAGATCATGTGTCAGGCAACTGCTTAACCTTTCTGTACTTCAGTGTTTCCTTTGAAAAGTGAGGATATTAGTACCTATCTTATAGGACTGTCATGAGAATTAAGTAATAAATATAAGGTACTTAGAACAGTATCGGCGCAAAGAATCAATGCTCAGCAAATGTTTGCCATTTTGAAATCACTCTTGTGGCCGGGCAAGGTGGCTCACACCTGTAATCCTAGCACTTTGGGAGGCTGAGGCGGGCGGATCACAAGGTCAGGAGATTGAGACCATCCTGGCTAACACGGTGAAACCCCATCTCTACTAAAAATACAAAAAAATTAGCCAGGCGTGGTGGTGGGCGCCTGTAGTCCCAGCTACCCGGGAGGCTGAGGCAGGAGAATGGCATGAACCCAGGAGGTGGAGCTTGCAGTGAGCTGAGATCATGCCACTGCGGTCCAGCCTGGGCAACAGAGCGAGACTCCGTCTCAAAAAAAAAAAAATCAGTTCTTTACTTCCAGCTGCCAAAAATTTCAATTATACATTAAATAATTTCTCAACTTACACTGATTAGAAGGAAAACAAAAAGCCATGTGGCACAATGTAAAAATGTTACCAACTCTAACTGCAAAACTTTGGGTATATAATGTTAACTAAAGAAAGCAGTGATTCTAATATAAGAATTAAAAATAATATTAGCAGCACTACTCATGATAGTCTCAAACTGGAAATAATCAAATGTAGCATCAAAAGTACCATGGACAAATTATGGCTTATGTATACAACTTAACACTGCACAGAACTGAGAATGAATGAACTATGGCTACTTCCAACAACATGGGTGAACCCCGCAAACAGAATGTTGAGAAAGGAAGCTAGATGCTGTAAGTATATACCACAGAATTCCACCAATAGAATACTGACTAGGACGCATTATGGGGTCCTCTGGAATGCTGACAATGCTCTATGTCTTCATCTGAAAGCTGGTTTCACAGAGGGTTTACTGTGTGAAAATTCACCAAGCGGTATATTTATGATTTGTGCACTTTTCTCATGTATGTCATACTTCGATAAAAAGTTAAAATAATGGCTGGGCACAGTGGCTCACGCCTGTAATCCCAGCACTTTGGGAGGCTGCAGCGGGCAGATCACCTAAGGTCAGGAGTTTGAGACCAGCCTGGCCAACATGGCAAAACCCCATGTCTACTAATAGTAAAGTACAAAAATTAGCCAGGTGTGGTGGCGGGCACCCGTAATCCCAGCTACTCAGGAGGCTGAGGCAGGAGAATCACTTGAACCCGGGAGACAGAGGTTGCAGTGACCCAAGATTGCGCCACTGCACTCCAGCCTGGGTGACAAGAGCAAGACTCCATCTCAAAAAAAAGAAGTTAAAATAAAAAGTACTATGCAGTTAACCATGTCACTAAAATCCTGTATTTCTAACCTCCTGAAAAGATGATACCTCAGGTTATTCCAAAAAATCCCTCAGCAAATATTTACTGAGAGCTTCTCTACATGCATGACACTATCATACGAGCTGGGGATATAAGAGTAAATGACACTTCATCATTCCTTTCAGAAGCTTACTTTCGGCTGGCCGTGGTGGCTCACACCTGGAATCCCACTACTTTGGGAGGTTGAGGTGGGCAGATCACCTGAGGTCAAGAGTTCGAGACCAGCCTGGCCAACATGGTGAAACACCATCTCTAGTAAAAATACAAAAATTAGCCAGGTGTGGTGGCGGGCACCTGTAATCCCAGCTACTCAGGAGGCTGAGGCAGGAGAATCACTTGAACCCAGTAGGCGGAGGTTGCGGTGAGCTGAGATTGCACCACTGCACTCCAGCCTGGGTGACGAGTGAAACTCCATCTCAAAAAAAAAGAGGGCCGGGCACAGTGGCTCACGCCTGTAATCCCAGCACTCTGGGAGGCTGAGGTGGGTGGATCACCTCAGGTCAGGAGTTCCAGACCAGCCTGGCCAACATGGTGAAACCCCATCTTTACTAAAAATACAAAACTTAGCCGGGCACAATGGCACACGTTTGTAATCCCAGCTGCTTGGGAGGCTGAAGCAGGAGAATCACTTGAACCCAGGACGCGGAGGTCGCAGTGAGCTGAGATCATGCCATTGCACTTAGGGGAAGCTGAAGCATGAACTGCTTGAGCTCAGGAATTCAAGATCAGCCTGGGCAACGTGGCGAAACCCCACCTCTACAAAAAAATACAAAAATTAGCCGGGCATGGTGGTACACGCCTATAATCCCAGCTACTTGGGAGGCTGAGGTCGGAGAATGACTTGAGCCTGGGAGGCAGGTTGCAGTGAGCCAAGATCACGCCACTGCACTACAGCCTGGGTGACAGAGCAAGAGAGACCCTGTTTCAAGAAAAAAAAAAAAAAAAAGGAAGGATTGTTTAGGAGGGCCTTTCTGATGAGGAAACATTTAAGAAAACACTAAAGGAGGCAAACCCTTTGAGTCTCCAAGAAAATGAATGCTGGCAGAGAAACTAGTGGAAAGACTGAGACAGGATGAGCTTAATGTCTAACAACACAGGGAAGCCAGTGTGGCTGCAGGTTGGGCTCTGCAGAGCAGCAGTCTGGCAGAGCTCCTGTGAGCATGACTCTTGTTATGCTGGCTCTCTGCAAATGGGGCTCCTGCAAATAGAACGTTGAGTAGTGACTGAGGAACTGAATTTTAAATTTATGAATTAAACTGTAAATAGTTACATGTGGCTAGTGGCTACTGTATTAGACAGCATAGATATACAGCCTCATAGGCCACAGTAAGGGCTGTGAATTTCAAACCATCCCCAAAGAGTTAAAGAAACCAATGACTAACAGAAAGTCTTGAGTTTGGGCTGGGCATGGCTTACACCTGTAATCCCAGCATTTGAAAGTCCAAGGCGGGTGGATCACTTGAGGGCAGGAGTTGGAGACCAGCCTGGCCAACATGGTAAAACCCCGTCTCTACTAAAAATACAAAAATTAGCCAGTGTGGTGGCGTGTCCCTGTAATCCCAGAGGCTGAGGCACGAGGATCACTTGAAGCCAGGACGGCAGAGGCTGCAGTGAGTTGAGATCACATCAGTGCACTTAAGCCTGAGCAACAGAGGAGACTGTCTCAAAAAAAAAAAAAAAAAAAGAAAAAGAAAAAGAGGATAGCAGGTAAGAAATTACTTGCTAAAATACTGAAACTTCCTCCCCTTATGGGATAAAAGAACTGTCTGAAATTGGTTGGAACCAATATGGCCAAGTGGAGTCTGCAGAGAACAAGCTTGCTGGTATCGCAAGCTGACTCTCCAGCGCCACGTTTCATACTCACTCCCCTTAATTGGCACATGAGCCCTATGAGTTCACATGAAGAGATAACTGTGCATGCCCAAGGACCTTCCAGATCTCCCCTTTCCTTCCATTACTCACCTACTGATCTCAGAATCCACCCTCTGAACCTTTTCTAATAAAAACACTGCCTTGAAGCCAGCACAGGGAGGCAGATTTGAGCTCCACTCCTGACTCCTTGGGAGTCAATTTGCAATATAAAGCCTTTCTTGTCTCAAAAACCTGGGGTCACAGTGCATCAGGAAGCGAGCCCCTTTTCCTGGATCACAATTTTGAGTGAGAGGAGAAGCCACTGGAGGGTTTCAAAGAGAGCAGTGATGTGGTGTAAGTTTAGAGGATCGTCAGTGCTGCTGTTTGTGGGAGGTAGATTGGCAAGTTAGAGTTAGGGGCATGAAGATGACTGGTTTGGACTCAATGATAACAGTGGAGGAGGAAGGAAGTCGGATTCAGAATATTTTATGACACATACATAATTTGACATATACATAGTTTATATGTAGATGCCACCAGCTGAAATGTAATACAAATGGAATAAACCTCTAATATTAATATGCTTACATTTTTTTCACCAATGCTACCCGAACTGAAAATATGTAACACTCAAGATAAAAGCCCTACTTCCTTTCATATAATCATGAAAAGATGGTAACACATCTGAAATATTGTAAGATTATTTCTCTATAGAATCAGATCTTAACTGTACATATGGTAAAAACTAGTAATTTTTGAATCTTAATTCCTAATGTTACTTATTTTCTCATTACACTTTAATAAACAAAAAGGCAAACTACAACATACTAACCTTAATAAAAATGGATCTTAACTGTAGAGCCACCAGCTTTCTTGAAGGCAATGAATACACTATAAAAACAAGAAGAAAATGAAATCATATGATAGTAAAGTTATACAACTTGAAATTATTATGATAAATAAAAATTGAATTATAATACCTTTTGCATTTAAATATTTTCAGTAATTAAAATACGGAACATATATGTCATCTGGTTAAAATAAGACCTTTTAGAAGTACCTTAAAATGAGCCAGTGGGCTTTATTCTATGGAACAGATTCATTTCTGAAAAGTTAACTGTAAGAAAATATCAAAAATTATTTTTCTTCTGACTTTAACTGCAAAACCAGAGAAGTATTCCCCTGAAAATTTCTGGTATTATGACAAATAAAATCATCCTTAAGAAAACTGAGCTTTTTGGCTTTTGATATTCTCCCCTCTTGTCTCCAGAGAACAGCAACACTCATTGGGATTAATAGAAGGAACAGTAAAAGGTAGGAGAACGTTAGCCATGTAATAAAATCCTGAAATAGGTACGTGTGTTCCTTAGAACTTTTTAAAGGATCTGAAATAACATAAAATGTCGTGTGAGTCAATGTGTTTGTATTTTTTACTGGGAAAAGGATCCATAGCTTTCATTAGATTCTACAAGGGGCGCACTCTAGAGATGCTTAAGGCTTCCCTGCCCAACTTCACTTTTAAGAATGAGAAGTGGCTGGGCACGCTGACTCATGCCTGTAATCCCAGCACCTTGGGAGGCCGAGGCGGGCGGATCACAAGGTCAGGAGATCAAGATCATCCTAGTTAACACGGTGAATGAAACCCCATCTCTACTAAATAAAAAAATTAGCCAGGCTTGGTGGCAGGCACTTGCAGTCCCAGCTACTCAGGAGGCTGAGTCAGTAGAACGGCGTGAACCCAGGGGGCGGAGCTTGCAGTGAGCAGAGATGGCGCCACTGCACTCCAGCCTGGGTGACAGAGCGAGACTCTGTCTCAAAAAAAAAAAAAAAATTAGAAGCTCCTGTCTGAGTCAGGGACAAAATAGTCTCTAAGGACACAGGATTACTACCGCGCTAAGGGGTGTTAGTTACTATAAACAGATTGCAAATAACGGCAAATCCTTTGGTGGATCAGGTCTCTACTGCTACAGGTCTTTCGGCGATTGTCTATGGCTGGTGTGATGTGGTGTGACTGGGGGGTATGCTGAACTCAGCAAATCTAGCAAGCACCAGGTATATTCAGTCCAAAGGAAGTTTAGGAATTAGGGAAAAGGGTATAAATTTAGGGAAAAGAGACTAAGGAACAGATTACTCAGCCTCTAACCTATCTGTGACAAACACATGTAGTCCAATTCAACTGACCTAGGTTTGAAAAGAATGTAGCTGTAGGGGGTGGGCAGGCTTAGCTTTTTAAAATGTAAGCTACCACTTCTTCCGTGATAGCAATACTCTCCTTATCAGCATATCATACAATTCTTTTTTTTTTTTTTTTTTTTCTGAGACAAAGTCTCACTCTGTCCACCCAGGCTGGAGTGCAGTGGTGCAATCTCGGCTCACTGCAACTTCTGCCTCCCAGGTTCAAGTGATTCTTGTGTGTCAGCCTCTCAAGTAGCTGGGATTACAGGAGCACACCACCACGCCTGGCTAAGTTTTGGTTTTTGTTTGTTTGTTTTTTAAGACAGAGTCTCGCTCTGTCACCCAGACTGGAGTGCAATGGTGTGATCTCGGCTCACTTCAACCTCCACCTCCTGGGTTCAAGCGATTCTCCTGTCTCAGCCTCCCGAGTAGCTGGGATTTCAGGCGCACACCGTCACAATGGGTTAATTTTTTGTATTTTAGTAGAGACGGAGTTTCATCGTGTTACCTAGGCTGGTCTCGAACTCCTGAGCTCAGGCAATCCATCCGTCTCAGCCTCCCAAAGTGCTAGGATTACAAGCGTGGGCCACCGTGCCCAGCCTATGCAATTCTTTTTGTTGTTAGGTTCCTGTTTCCTAGTACTTTTTTCTTCTGATGTGATACATTATGAAAGCAACAACACCTGTTCTGTATTCTGCCCCAAAACATTAACCTTTTATCTAATCAAGCCTTTAGAGCTAACTCCAGTTACAGAAAATACAGGGGCTAGAACAACAAGCCAAATGACAAGGGGACGTAATCAGACAAATCAGAAGGTGGGACATTGTATAAAACAATACACCCAGTCTTTTCTTCAATAAATCGGTTTGTGATGAAAAAAAAGGGACTGCTCTAGAGTAAAAGAGATTTCAAGGGCACAGCACAACAATCGCATATATGAGGAGTCTTCAAAAAGTTCATAGAAAATGTGTACTTATGAAAACATTTTGCACCAAAATAAACTTGTACTGACTTGGTATAACACGCCTGAAAACGATCTGGTTTGAGGCACTAAGAAGGATAAGACATTAAGTGCCCCTATCAGAGCAACATGAATTCTGCTTAAACTGAAGCAAGAACATCAAATTTAATGGCGAAGCTTGGGTAGATAAATGGTGAAATCACAGATGCTTTAAAAGGGGCGGGCGTGGCGGCTCAGGCCTGTAATCCCAGCACTTTGGGAAGCCAAAGTGGGCAGATCATGAGGTCGGGAGATGGAGACCATTCTGGCTAACATGGTGAAACCCTGTCTCTACTAAAAAATACAAAAAATTAGCCGGGCGTGGTGGTGAGTGCCTGTAGTCCCAGCTACTTGGGAGGCTGAGGTGGGAGAATGGCGTGAACCCAGGAGGCAGAGCTTGCAGTGAGCCGAGATCGTGCCACCGCACTCCAGACTGGGCAACAGAGCAAGACTCTGTCTCAAAAAAAAAAAAAAAAGTTTATGAGGGCTGGGCGCGGTGGCTCATACCTGTAATTCCAGCACCTTGGGAGGCCAAGGCGGATGAACTGCCTGAGGTCAGGAGTTCAAGACCCACCTGGGCCAACATGGTGAAACCCTGTCTCTACTAAAAATACAAAAATTAGGCCGGGCGTGGTGGCTCATGCTTGTAATCCCAGCACTCTGGAAGGCCAAGGTGGTTGGATCACCTGAGGTCAGGTGTTCAACACCAGCCTGACTAGCATGGTGAAACCTCATCTCTACTAAAAATACAAAATATTAGCTGGGCGTGGGGGCGTGCACCTGTAATCCCAACTACTCCGGAGGCTGAGGCAAGAGAATCGCTTGAACCCGGGAGGTGGAGGTTGCAGTGAACCAAAATCGTGGCATTGCACTCCAGTCTGGGCAACAAAACTCTCTGTCAAAAAAAAAAAAAATACAAAAATTAGCTGGGCGTGGTGGTGAGCGCCTACAGTCCCAGCTTCTTGGGAGGCTGAGGCAGGAGCATCTCTTGAACCCAGGAGGCAGAGATTGCAGTGAGCCGAGATCCTGCCACCACACTCCAGCCTGTGTGATGGAGTGAGACTCCATCTCAAATCAGCCGTGGTGGCTCATGCCTGTAATCCCAGCACTTTGGAGACTGAGGCAGGCGGATCACGAGGTCAGGAGATTGAGACCATCTGGCTAACATGGTGAAACCCCGTCTCTACTAAAAATACAAAAAATTAGCCGGGCGTGGTGGCACGTGCCTGTAATCCTAGCTACTCGGGAGGCTGAGGCAGGAGAATTGCTTGAACCCGGGAGGCGGAGGTTGCAATGGGCCAAGATCGTGCCACTGCACTCCAGCCTGGGCAACAGAGCGAGACTGTCTCAAGAAAACCCCAAAATAAATAAATAAAATAAAATAAAACAAAGTTTATGGGGGCCGGGCGCAGCTGCTCCTCACACCTGTAATCCCAGCACTTTGGGAGGCCGAGG
Organism: Symphalangus syndactylus; assembly: GCF_028878055.3. Lineage (NCBI taxonomy): Eukaryota > Metazoa > Chordata > Mammalia > Primates > Hylobatidae > Symphalangus > Symphalangus syndactylus. Next base: position 78,972,780 of record NC_072423.2, on the reverse strand, counting down.
CAGGCAGATCACCTGAGATCAGGAGTTTGAGACCAGCCTGGCCAACATGGCGAAACCCCGTCTCTACTAAAAACACAAAAACAAAAAGTAGTTGGGTGTGCTGGTGGGCACCTGTAATCCCAGCTACTCGGGAGGCTGAGGCAGGAGAATCGCTTGAACCCAGGAGGCAGAGGTGGCGGTGAGCCGAGATCGTGCCATTGAACTCCAGCCTGGGCAACAAGAACAAAACTCTGTCTCAAAAAAAAAAAAAAAAAAAAAAAAGTTGTAAGGATTAAATGAATTACATGTAAATGCTGCTGGGCGCAGCGGCTTGTGCCTGTAATCCCAGCACTTTAGGAGGCCAAGGCAGACAGATCACCTGATTTTGGGAGTTCGAGACCAGCCTGACCAACATGGAGAAACTCCGTCTCTACTAAAAACACAAAACTAGCTGGGTGTGGCGGCACATGCCTGTAATCCCAAATACTCGGGAGGCTGAGGCAGGAGAACTGCTTGAACCTGGAAGGTGGAGGCTGCGGTGAGCTGAGATCACACCACTGCACTCCAGCCCAGGCAACAAGAGCAAAACTCCCTTTCAAAAAAAAAAAAAGTACATGGCATTTAGCTCATAGTAATACTCAATAAAAGATAGCTGTTATCACTAGTGGAAAGTATACAAATTCTAGGGGCTTTTGTTTTTTAAGATAGGGTCTCACTTTGTCACCCGGGCTGGAGTGCAGTGGCATCATCATGGCTCACTGTAGCCACAACCTCCCAGGCTCAAACAGTCCTCCCAAGTTAGCCTCCTAAGAGGTTGGGACTACAGGTTGGATAATTTTTTTCTTTTTCTTTTTGTAAAGATGGGGTCTCATTTTGTTGCCCAGGCTAGTCTCAAACTCCTGGGCTCAAGTGTTCCTCCTACCTCAGCCTCTCAAAGTGTTGGGATTACAGATGTGCACCAATGCACCCGGTCATGAATTCTGTTTTTAACCATTTACAGTCCTTTATCCTCTGAGGCAGTAACTAAAATTTAGTCTTGTGTTGACAAAGACATCTGTCCTGTAGGAAGTTCAATAATAAGGTCATTTCTCAAATGTACATTTTACTATCGCAAGCTAAGAACAATGATATGGTTAATAAGACACAAAAACCAAAATGCTTCTTCATTTGTCTTTCAATTCACCAAAGGCCTTTCAAGCTCTTCTGTCACCTCTGGATTTGACTTTAAAATGGTAAACAGAAGACTGAAAGATCACCAGAACAGTTAGCCATCAAAGGCAGTAACTGGGTGCTCCCATGCTTCACGATCAACAGGAGCTCTTCTCTTACTCACCTGGTGCTGTGCTGCATTATAACCAGTGTTCCCTGATTAATCAAGCCTGATAGTCCAATGAGGAATTACAAAGATTTACAGTATGGGAAAAGCCTACACCTATTAGTGGCATCAGGCAAGTCAATCTCTTTGAGCCTTATCTATACCATAGTATTATGGATCCTATAATGGATGAAGATGACTATAAGGATGAGGCTTAGTTGACGTAACATATATTAAACCTATAGGACTGAGTCCAGTGCAATCTACTTTTTGCCTTTCCATATTATTAGTGATGGTTACACATACCAGTAAGAACAGGAGATAAAACTGAGGATAAAAGGAAAAAAATCCATGTTGAAAAAAAAGGAAATTTAAAAATTCTATAAAAGATAGAAGTATGGGCTGGGCGTGGTGGCTCATGCCTGTAATCCCAGCACTTTGGGAGGCTGAGGCGGGTGGATCACGATGTCAGGGTATCGAGACCATGCTGGCTAACACGGTGAAACTCCTGTTTCTACTAAAAAAATACAAAAAATTAGCCAGGCACAGTGGCAGGCGCCTGTAGTCCCAGCTACTTGGGAGGCTGAGGCAGGAGAATGGCGTGAACCCGGGAGGCGGAGCTTGCAGTGAGGGAGATCGCGTCACTGCACTGCAGCCTGGGCGACAGAGAGAGACTCCGTCTCAAAAAAAAAAAAAAAATAAATAAATAAAAAAAGATACAAGTATGATCTTATTCTCAACCTTCGTAAGAGTTGCCATTTACAAGAGGCTAACAACAACTAAAACCAGGACGTAAAAGAATAGGACAATGTGATTGGGTTGTGAATTCTACACAAAGTTGGCACTAAGTAAACATTTGCTACAAAACAATTATCAATAAAGTCTATTTCTAATTTAAAACAACTCTACTTTGTAGCGGAAAAATACAAGGTAAAGTCTTACATACCTTCAGCATTTATACTAAGTTCTGTTGAATTTCCTTCTGCAGTTGCATATGGATTGTTTCCAACCATTGGCACAAGGCAATCGGTATAGAAGTAACCAATCTTAGACATATTCAGTGTAGAAATAATCAAATCCATTGTAAGCTGGCCAACATTTCCAACAGATACTGCTGGCTGAAATTATAAAAGATATGTTCAGTAAGTCACCAAAATTAGCAGCACTTTATTTTTTGAGACAGAGTCTGCCTCTGTCTCCCAGGCTGGAGTGCATGGCGCGATCTTGGCTCACTGCAGCCTCTGCCTCCTGGCTTGAAGCAATTCTCCTGCCTCAGCCTCCTGAGCAGCTGAGATTACAGGCATGCATCACCACACCCAGCTACTTTTTGTATTTTTAGTAGAGACAGGGTTTCACCATGTAGGCCAGGCTGGTCTTGAACTCGTGACCTCAGGTGATCTGCCTGCCTCGGCCTCCCAAAGTGCTGGGATTACAGGCATGAGACACCATGGCCGGCGCACTTTTCTAAAATACAAAATATGGGGACAAATTTGGGCAAAAGTTTATAGTTTTGGACATGTAGAATGTGAGTTTCATGTGACCTAACCATGTGGAGACATCCATTAGGTTGTGGAGCTCCTACATGTTCTGGGATGTAGGTAGGGATTTAGCAGCTTCATTATTTTAAGTCATGGGAAAAAGACAGAGAGTGTGTGTGTGTGTGTGTGTGTTTAGTGTGAAAAGGTCACTTCAACCTTTGGGAATGGGTAAAGACGCACTAATAAAGCAAATGGTAAGCAGACCCAAGAGTGCTTCTGTTCATACCTCATAGCCTTTACACTTGCTTTCCCACTGCCTGGAATGTTCTTTCCCGGATCTCTGTATGGCTGTCTCCTTTACCTTTTTCAGGTCTCTAGTCATTTGTCACCTAGGGTGAGTCTTTCCTCGAACGCTGTACTTAAAATTGCAATCAACCATGTACACACATCCTCACACTCACTTTATTTTTCTCCATAGCACTTAACCACTGTATATTTTACTGTTTTGTTTATTACAGGTAAACCACTCTCACTGGAATGTAAGTTCCATGAGGGCATGAACTTTTGTTGGTTTATTTTACTGCATTCCCAGTGCCTAGAGCAACAACTGACATGTAGTAGGCATTCGATAAGTATTTGTTAAATAGTCTCAAAGGTGGAGGACGCCCCAGCAGTTGTAGTTAATGAAAATCAGTATCTAGCTATGATGCTATGATGCTTTCAGTACTAATGTAACTATTGTCTTCTGTCTAAACTTTTTGAAGTGCTGTGGGCCAGGCGTGTTGGCTCACACATGTAATCCCAGCACTTTGGGAGGCTGAGGCAGGTGGATCACCTGAGGTCAGTGGATTGCACTCCAGACTGCGCAAAAAAGAGCAAAACTCCGTCTCAAAAAAAAAAAAAAAGTTAAGTATTATTCACTCTACCTAAACTTCTTCCCATTCCCTTACCAACTACATCTAATACATGCCTAATTTTTATTGAGGCTATCCCCCAAGTATCCTTTTAATGTAGCTCCTCCTTTGCATTCTTCCAACAACTTCTTTTGTTTTCTGTCCTTTGGGGTGTTCCCTCAGCATGTTCTCCCACTTTTCACTGTTGTCACCTACCAATTGCCTAGTTACCTCCTGTAATTCCCTTCTCAACAATTTTGCTACTTGGGTTAAACTCTTCTGTACCATCCTTCTTTTCCTCACAATATTGTATTATTCCTGTCAGCACGTAAACATGCTCTAATATCTTTCATTCTTTTTTTTTTTTTTTGAGACGGAGTCTCGCTCTGTCGCCCAGGCTGGAGTGCAGTGGCGCGACCTCGGCTCACTACAAGCTCCGCCTCCCGGGTTCACGCCATTCTCCTGCCTCAGCCTCTCCGAGTAGCTGGGACTACAGGCGCCCACCACCACGCCCGGCTAATTTTTTGTATTTTTAGTAGAGACGGGGTTTCACCGTGGTCTCGATCTCCTGACGTCGTGATCCGCCCGCCTCGGCCTCCCGAAGTGCTGGGATTACAAGCGTGAGCCACCGCGCCCGGCCTAATATCTTTCATTCTAAAAGGCTCTCCCTTGACCCTACATAGCCCTCTAACTGCAACCTCATTTCTTGTGTCTCTACATAGCAAAAATTCTCCAAGTCGTCCACGAAAACATAAGCAGAAACTTTATTTCTTATTAAAAAAAATTTTTTTGAGACAGGGTCTCACTCTGTCGCCCAGGCTGGAGTGCAGTGGCACGATTTCAGCTCACTGCAGCCTCTGCCTCCTGGACTCAAGTGATCCTCCCGCCTCAGCTTTCCGGACTCAAGTGATCCTCCCGCCTCAGCTTCCCAAGTAGCTGAGATACAGGTGCAGGAAACCACACCTGGCTAATTTTTATTTATTTCTTTTGTAGAGATGAGGTATCACTATGTTGCCCAGGCTGGTCTTGAACTCCTGAACTCAAGCGATCCTCCTGTACTCGACCTTCCAAAGTGCTGGGATTACAGGCGTGAGCCATCATGCCTGTCTCTGAATTAATGACTGAATATATATTATACAACCCAAATCTTTACTTGTTTTCTATCATTCATTCAACCCACTCCAATATGGCTTTCCTCTTCACCACTTCACTGGTAACTGTTTGTCCAGGTGACCACCATTAACATGTCGCTAAATCCAAACATACACTTTCTTCACCTTACACGTCTCTGGGCTACTTTTGACATGGCCACTCCCTCCTTTTTGAAACACTCTTCTCTGGGGCTGTGTGTTTTATGTGTAGTGAATAAGAATGACAGTTCCAGCTCTCTCCAGCCTTATGCCACTCCAAACAGTGCATTTTCCAATGGTGCCTTCTGGGTTCACAGGGCCTACAGCTTATTCTCTCTCAATGTGTCATTCCAAATTCTTGGCAGTCTTCAAGTCCCCCATGCTTACTGACTCTGTTTTAGACATCCATCTTTCTGAAACGCCTACTTTCCCCTACTCCCAGCCCACAGCCCCTCCATCTTTTACATACTACTTCCTCTATAAAGCCTTTCTTAACAAGCCATCTGTCCCTCCCCTCCCAATTATCTCAGGGCCTTTCTATATCCTTTCAAGCTTCTAGCCCAGCATTTACTGCTCTTACTGATTACACGTTTCCAACTACATTGTAAATTCTTTGAGTCCACGCACCTAGTCTTACTCCAATACTCGCACATAACAGACTTTATTAAAAACAATGAATGAATATGAAGAGCGATAAAACTGTGCTAACTACCGGCAAGAGTTAACGTTTATTGCCCTATGAGTAGTTCTCCGGTTAACGATCATATGCTAGCTTAAGACTAATTCTAAAACTAGTCGTAGAAAGACTTTCTAAGATAAAACTGAAGGATGCCCTGCAAAACGTAAGTACAGTGTATCTAGAATGTAGGAACACATCACGTTTTACGGGAAACAGAGACTACAAATTGTAAACTTGACTACGTTTGGTTTTACAGCCGACAAAGGTTCTATTTGGACGGCTGCCTCCGGCTACAACCTGTTTTTTCCGGCCAAGAACCTGAAACAGAAACTAGTACCCTCTTTCTCCCGTGGCACCGCCAAACACCCCGCGTCGGGGTGGCGACACCGCAGGGGACTCGCGAGGCAGCAGCCCCGAGCGCAAACGGAGACTCACCATTAGGAGGGTGAAGCCGGCAAGGTCGGGGGCCGACTCCCCGCAGGGAACGAACATGGTCGCAGTGGGGTGGCCAGCAGGTACTAAGCGCGGCCCTGGAAAGAACGAGGGCAGCGGGAAGGCGGAAACCCGAGTCCCCGGAGCCTCGCGGGGCGCGGGAGGGTCCTTTGAGTCCCTGGGCGCCGGGCCCTGAGGGCCCGTCCAGCTAACTGCCGGTTCAGAGGGCGGAAAGAGGCCGCCGGGTGGCCGCAAAGAGGGGCCAGCAGCGCTTTCGGAGACCCTGGCAAGCAAGGCGATGGGGTGCGCTGAAGTCTCGGGGTGCGGGGCCCGCGGGGAGGTGGAGCGGCGGGCGAAAACGATCAGGCAGCATGCGGGCCAGCCCCGAGCCTTGTTTGTCCGCCACTGTTTGAAAACAGTTGGCGCCGCCGCCGCCGGGGCCTCAGTTCCAGGTCAGCCCCCGGCCTGACGCGGCGTGGCGTCCCCCGGGAGCTGCGCTAGGCGAACGGCTGAGGCGCTTTGTGTGCCAGTAGCTCCTAACGCTCCCTGGCCCGGCTGGGGCCCCGCAGTAAGGGCGTCTGAGGCGGAGAGAAGCGGTGGGGAGACGCCGGCTGCCAGCATGTCGCTGCCTCCGGAGAAAGCCTCCGAGCTGAAGCAGCTCATCCACCAGCAGCTGAGCAAGGTGAGAGTCGCGGGTGCTGGGAGAGACCGCCGGGCCGAGCCATAACCTTTCCCTCCTGCCCAGCAGCCCCGGGCCGACAGCGGCATCTGCTTGCCGGGACTCTAGCGAGGATTGTGGGGTGCGCAGCGCGGAGTGGGCAGAGCTTTGAGTTTGAGGCAGGAGAGCGTCCTAACCTCCGAGAAAGAAAACGAGCCGAGCAGGCGCTAGCAAGATTCTGGGCCCATAGAACGAGCGGTCTTGGCGTTTTAGGACGGCCGTGAGAATGAAGCGCTTAGCGAGCGACTTCTGGCAGTCGGATCGAGTGTAAGTTGTATTTGGAGATTTATATTCTGCTGTAAGGTATCAGGATTTTTTTCTTTCTTGAGACGGAGTCTCTCTGTTGCCCAGGCTGGAGTGCAGTGGCACGATCTCGGCTCACTGCAACCTCCGCCTCCCAGGTTTAAGCGATTCTCCTGCCTCAGCCTCCCGAGTAGCTGGGATTACAGGCGCGCGCCACCACGCTCGACTAATTTTTGTATTTTTAGTAGAGACGGGGTTTCACCATGTTGGTCTGACTGGTCCCGAACTCCTGACTTCGTGATCCGCCCGCCTCGGCCTTCCAAAGTGCTGGGATTACAGGCGTGAGCCTCCGCGCCCGGCCAATGTCAGGGTTTCTTTACCGCTGAAACGTGGGTATCAGCGAAGTTGAACCAGGAGCTTCAATCAGAAATTCTCAAGTCATGGAAGAGAAGTTACTAAAGGGTTTGTAATGACGGAATTTGTTAATATTTCGGAGCTCCAGAAGAACCTCCAGTTTCTGCAGCGCACGCTCGACTGAGTGCAAGATGCTGAAGTGATAAAAGCGACCGTTTATGGTGCCCTTGTGTGCCAGGTGTCTAGCGTCTTTAATCCTCACAACACTATTGTGAGAGGGCACTACAGTAGGTTTTTCCATTCTTATCGGTGACGAAACAGATTTATAAAGGGTAAATAAGTTGGCTCGAGGTTACACATCTACTAAGTTGAAAGCTGGTAAGATTCCCTTATCAGTAGCCAGATCAAAGTATGAAAGTGATAAGATCATACTTTGATCTGCCTACTCCTAGTCCGTGTTCTTTTGATTATACTATACTCCGTCTCAGAAGATTCCTTTTGGTTGAGTGTTATTTGTGGAGAAATGGTAACAAAGGTGCCAGATAACCAGTGGAGACTATTTCTAGAATTTGTACTCAAAAGATTCATTCTTTAAAAGCTTACCTTTGTTCCCATTCAATTGTGGTAACAATTGTGCATTTACTATTAGCTGGAGAACCCTAAAACTTCAGAAGCAGTATTTGATTGCTTTGTGATGTTATAAATTGTAATGTGAGTTTTCTACCTAGATGGATGTCCATGGCAGAATAAGAGAAATCCTTGCTGAGAGTATACGGGAAGAATTGGCACCTGATCAACAACATTTATCAACAGAAGATTTGATCAAAGCCCTTAGACGTCGAGGAATCATTGATGATGTGATGAAAGAACTTAATTTTGTTACTGTGAGTAATCTTTTAGGGAAATAAATGAGAGTATATGTATATACTAATGCATAAGACTGTTTATAAGGTTCCGATGTGGGGCCTTTGCTTTTAGTAAAACCACTTTTAAGGTCATTCTGTTTACTAGTGTCCTTGTTTCAGTATAGGCTAGCTCTGCCCTTTGAATATACCAAATAGTTTTGTGTATCAATGAAATTTGTGTTATATATCATATTCCTGTCTCTACAGTGACAGAATTTTCTCTTATTTTCTAGGTCTATAAATTTTGAATATACATACTTTAGTCAAATTAGTTCACCATAACAAAGTTCTTTTTCACTATGATCTGTAACTTTTTTAGATTAAGCGTATTTTTAAAATAAGCACTCTTTTGGGATTATATTCTCTATGATTAACAAATTACAAATTTCTTTAAGAAAATAATTGACTGCATAAGAGTCCTCAAATTTTTTAATACAAATAGGTCAATAATGGGATGATAGTCTCAGTGCCCAATTAGTAAGTAGGCCTTCATTTGAAAATGAGGCAATAATGAAAACTGTGACCTCAATACTGGGTAATATAATGTGAAAATTGGATGGACTTCATAATACAATAGGGAATAAGTATTTTAATACAGCACCTTTTTTTGGTTTTTGAAGTTTATGAACCCATTTGTTATACAAATTGACCTAATAACAGCTTCTCCTCTGTGATGACACTTTATTAAAATCAGCTCATGGTGGAATTATAAGCCAACTGTTATATAAGGTTTACAGAAAGTTTAACCTTGTTGAAGGTATTAAGGATTTGCTTTTAGCTTTATGTGGATAGTATTACTTGAAGACAGTTTAATTCCTTAGCATTTGATTTTAGGAGTGACCAGTTTACATCATCTTTTATGCAGGCTTTTATTTTCATTAATTAGGCTAGGAAAATAAGGGGTTCTTTGAAAGGGCCTTAGCCTGTTGACTTTAGGTTCAGTGCTTAGTCATGTTTATTGACATTTCCTTAACCTATAATTGTTTTCTAATTTGTTTTGATTTTTTTTTCCTGCCTTTCTAGGACAGTGTTGAGCAAGAACTCCCTTCCTCTCCAAAACAACCTATTTGTTTTGATAGACAATCAACATTAAAAAAAAGTATGTATATTTTAACATTAATTTAGTTGTGGTTAATAGTAAATATTGATGTGATGTAGTCTTTGGTATTTGATAGAAGACATTTCCATTTTTTCCCCCCAAAATAAAATACTTAAAATTTTATGGTTAGCTAAACCATAGATTGTTTTGCATGAAGTATATCAGAAGAGTTAATGTATAGCACAGTAGAAGCAAAAACAGCATCACCAGTTTCTTGTGTTTTAATAATATGTTTTATAAAAACTGTGTAGCTTTGCTTTTAAATGGTAATATAATTATCTGACAAATACACTTGCTGAATTGATAATTATATGAGTTGGTTTGTGAAGGTGGAGGAATGTTGGATAAGCAGCTAAAAAGCAAAAGTATACTACATGTTGGTTCTGATGCTTTTCCAGCTGGGAGAAAGTAGCCTGGATATAAACCCAGAAAAGAATATCATATTATGTATATCTTCTCCCCAGGGTGCAAATGATTCTGGTATATATAGTAATAAATTTGTTACTCTTTTGCTTTTTTTTAAGTCTTTGGTATTGGGTTTTTATCAAGTTTTTATTTCCTAATGTCTTGATCACATTCTTTTAAGTTATTTGGCAGTTTCCTCATATATATTGCTACACTTTACAGCTAATATTGATCCAACACGGAGGTATCTTTACCTTCAGGTTTTGGGTGGAAAAGCTTTCTTGGAACATCTGCAAGAACCTGAGCCTTTACCTGGACAAGTTTGTTCAACGTTTACTTTATGTTTACATTATCGAAACCAACGTTTTCGTTCTAAACCTGTTCCATGTGCCTGTGAACCAGATTTTCATGATGGCTTTTTACTTGAAGTACACAGAGAAAGCTTGGGTAAGAAACAGTAATAAATTGTCATTTAATTGAGTAAATCTTTGTTATGTTTTATTGTGAAACAATAATAATGACTTTTTCTGTAAGGAGAGATTTATAATGGAGGAATCTCTATTTTGTTTCCCACTGCTCTTTTCAATTTAAACTACTATCCACCTTCTTGCAATATTCTGTTTGCTATTCATTTTCCCTGGATATTATTTTTTGACTGTTTTCATTGTCGATTCTTTAGTAATACACACTTAAATACCTATTATGTGCATAGTGTTATGCTAGGCAGGTGCTTGGATGATATAGTGGAAAATGAGACATGGTCTTTCTCATTTATAAAACATAACCAGATTGATGATGTTGTGTAACTTTTAAAAGTCAAAGTTTAGGCTGAGCACGGTAACTCACAGCTGAAATCCCAACACTTTGGGGGGCCTAGGTGAGAGAATCATTTGAAGCCAGGAGTTCAAGACCAGTCTGGGCAAAGTAAGACACTGTCTCTACAAAAAATAAAAAATAGGCTGGGTGCGGTGGCTCATGCCTGTAATCCCAGCACTTTGGGAGGCCGAGGCAGGTGGGTCACCTGAGGTCGGGAGTTGGAGACCAGCCTAGCCAACATGTCGAAACCCCGTCTCTACTAGAAATACAAAAATTTCTAGCCAGGCATGGTGGCAGGCGCGTGTAATGAGCCGAGATCACGCCATTGCACTCCAGCCTGGGCAACAGAGTGAGACTCTGTTTAAATAAATACATAAATATTTATAAATAAATTATTTATAAAATTTTTAAATAAATTTTTATAAATATAAATAAAAAGTCAAATTTAGATGTGAACATATAACTGCCATTTTGGTTTTTTTTTTCTTATTTCTCCAATAAAGCATATAATTCTCATAACTAAATTTTATGCTACTTGATTCCTGTAATTGTTTTACACTATGCTTCCTTCAGTAAAGGTATTTTGTACGTTTTAATTGTCAGTATGGAAATCTTTATATTTGTAAACTAAGCAAAGTTTCAGACTGTCTTCACAATTTTAGATTTAAAGATGACTGAAACATTACTAAAATTTATTTTTTTCCCTTTGAAAGATGTTACCTTAATAAGGCAATTCATAGGATAAATTGCTAGATTCAATGTGCTGTATTTTTCAGTTGTATGTTGATTATACAGTGATAATTTCTGGAGGTTAAAGGGATTTCTGGAGGTAGTTTGGGGATTAATGTTGACATACTTGAAGACTTTTTATTGTGGTAGCATATACTTTAGTTAAGTACTTTTAAAGAACAGACTTATCTCATGAATCAGAAAGCACTGATATGCTGTAAGTTACTGGATAACTCATCACAAAGTTTGCCAGTCTTCTGAAAAGTTAGTGACAGAAATAGGACTGTACTTGTATTTCCAGTTTTTTCCATGCTTTCTGAGACATTAGCAAATTGTTCTATTTGGTTTTATATAAGCTTATTATTTAGTATACTGTTTAATAAAAGTATTCTTTTATGTTGGCCTAACCGAATATGTAGTGTGGTATAATTTCATTTGGATTATATTGCTAGGTGATGGAACTAGAATGGCTGATTCAACCACAATGTTATCAATAAGTGATCCAATTCATATGGTGCTAATCAAAACAGACATATTTGGTGAGACGACTTTAGTAGCATCGTATTTTCTGGAATGGCGATCGGTTTTGGGCTCAGAAAATGGAGTGACCAGTCTGACTGTGGAACTTATGGGTGTAGGTATGGTGATTAATATATCATTATTAACCTTTTTATAGCCAGAGTTCATTTGTAAATATATTTTGTATCTTTAAAATGCTTTTATAATCCAAGAGGGAAACCTGTAAAATAGAATTTCATCAGAGTTACAATTGGACCCCAGCATCCTAGTCTTGAGAAATGTCTTGAAGAATAGTATCAGTATAGCACTTCATGGTCAATCTGACCTTGTCTTAGGAGAAATGTTTTTTTCTGGAAAATGAATACAGGAATTTTGAGGGTTTTAATTTCAAGTTCATTTGATTAAATACAAGGCTATAAAGAAAATTAATATTCTTGACACACATACAAACTTATGTGTGTCCAGTCATCACACCCTGGAATCCATCCCCTTTGGTACCAGTGATTCTTGCAAAATATGGAGTAGGTGTTCTCCCAACACTTTACAGTGTGGGGGAGTGAGACTTGGAAGAGGTAATAATTTGCTCAGTGTCAGTATCAACTAGTGCTTGAGGGCAGAGCTGGTGCCTATCTTATTTATCATAGTCTCTGGAATCCTGCACACTGCCTGCTATGTAACACATACTTGCTAATAAAATGAGAAAACAAAACCTACCAATGTTTTATCTATAACATATAATGGAATTACTTTGGTTTTTAAACTTAGTCACAGAGTTAAACCTTGCCAGTGGACAGCATAGCCTTAGTAATTTAGATTATTATTATTATTATTATTATTATTTGAGATGGAGTCTTGCTCTGTCGCCAGGCTGGAGTGCAGTGGTGCAATCTTGGCTCACTGTAACCCCTGCCTCCTGAGTTCAAGCAATTATCCTGGCTCAACCTGCTGAGTAGCTGGGACTACAGGCATGCGCCACCACACCCAGCTAATTTTTGTATTTTTAGTAGAGACGGGGTTTCACCATGTTGGCCGGGATGGTCTCGATCTCTTGACCTTGTTATCTGCCTGCCTCGGCCTCCCAAAGTGCTGGGATACAGGTGTGAGCCACCGCTCCCAGCCAGTAATTTAGATTTTAATAAGTCATACCAAGAATGTATTTTTCTTTAAATAAAAATTATAGAAAAAGTGTCCTTTATGTAAGAAATTTATTTTCAAAAACAATACCCAATTATTTGTCTTCAAAAATAGGCCTAACATGATAATCGTAGCAGTGACTTGGAAACAAGCAGATTCTGATTCACTGAAGAAACATTAAATCGTTTTGATGTGAAGTATATTTGTTTTCTAGTTCTTTAAATCCAGGCATGGATTGAAAATTTCTACACAGCCTGTAATTGGATAATGGGGAGTGACAAATGGGAGTGACTATAAGTGACATAAATGCTTTCTAATTTTGTGTGTGTGTGTGTGTGTGTGTGGAGACAGAATGAGGTATTAACAGTTGCTTTGACTTTGAATTTAATGTAAGTCTGGTTGATATTATACATTTAATTAAGATAAAAAGTAAGAGTCTCAAATCCTTTAAGTCAGAAAAATTTCTTAAAACATGTTAGAAAAGCCAGGTGTAGTGGCTCATGCCTGTAATCCCACCAAGCACTTTGGAAGGCTGAGGCAGGAATATCACTTGAGCCCTGGAGTTTAAGACCAACCTGAATAACATAGGAAGACCCCATCTCTACTTAAAGAAGAAAAAGAGTGTTAGAAAGCTAAGAAAATAATCTCCTTATAATTAAACACCTTTGTTTAAAAAAATTGATTTGGTTCATTTTAATATGAATATTAAAGGTAATGTTGAGTGTTATCTTTATTCCATGTAAGTGATAAAACACCAAGTGCCTAAATTATTTTGGTTAGACTTTGGTTGACTAAATATATATAGTATTGAAATCTCTGAAGTTCAAAATATTTATGTTTATAGGCACAGAATCAAAAGTTTCTGTGGGAATTTTAAATATAAAACTTGAAATGTATCCACCACTCAATCAAACGTTATCTCAAGAAGTAGTGAACACACAGGTAAATACTTATGAGTTTCTCTTTTTTTGTGTGTTTGTTTTCATAGTAGTGTATTTACCTGTTGATCCTAGAAAGCACTCTATTTTTAGAAAATTACCATTTATTACTTTCTAGATTAGCACTCAAAGGTTCACAAAAAGGATGAGAAAGAAAATAAAGACAAGATTGTTTTCCTAGGAGAATCTGTAGTCTAGTTTGGGAAATACGATGAACAATTTATTGAGACAACATAAGAATTACAGGATAGGCCGGTGGCTCACGCCTGTAATCCCAGCACTTTGGGAGGCCAAGGTGGGCGGATCATGAGGTCAGGAGATTGAGACCATCCTGGCTAACACGGTGAAACCCTGCCTCTACTAAAAATACAAAAAAAAAAAAAAAAATTAGCTGGGTGTGGTAGCGGGCGCCTGTAGTCCCAGCTACTCAGGAGGCTGAGGCAGGAGAATGGCGTGAACCGGGAGGCGGAGCTTGCAGTGAGCCCAGATTGTGCCAGTGCACTCCAGCCTGGGCAACAGAGCAAGACTCCATCTCAGAAAAAGAAAAAAAAAAAAGAATTACAGGATAAAGCTGAAGAGGATAAAAGAGTAAAGTGCAACCTCAGTGGGGTGGGATCTTAACGTTCTTTCACAGACGTTTATTGAAAACTTGCTGCTTATGTCTTTTCTGCTCTGTTCTCTCAGGGTAGAAGTGCTTGCCACCTCTAGAGTGTGTTTGGAGAGGCTTTTTTCCCTAATTCCACTGTCAGGTCTCTGATGAATTACTTTCTTCCTGGGTCTTATAAGATTGGCAGATTTTTTCATTCCTTCACATTGGATTTGCCATCTGTGTTTAGTTCTTGCCAGTCTTTAGTTTGGAGGTTCTCATTATCTGCTGACTTGCTGGGGTGGCACTTGTGGAATGGTTCTCCTTGATTACATACAACATCCTTTACTCCACCCTGCCTGTCATATTGTTCCTTTTACAGACCTGTGGTTAGACGCTAGTGCTTCTCCCTCAGGCAAACAATGTCCTGCCCTGTTTTCTTTAAACTTTTTTTCCTTCCTTTTGTAAACTCTCATCTCTCTCTAATCTCTAGCTTCTGACATGTGTCATGGGTGGTATATATACCTGAAACCACATAGTGGGAACCAACTTTGATGTTACTCAAATAAATACCCAGCCCTATGGGAGGCTAAGGTGGGTGGATCACTTTTGAGTCCAGCAGTTTAGGACCAGCCTGGGCAACATAGTGAGACCCTGTCTCTACAAAAATTTTAAAAAATCAGTCAAGCATGGTGGTACATACTTGTAGTCCCAGCTGCTTGGGAAGCTGAAATGGGAGGATTGCTTGACCCAGGAATTTGAGGTTACAGTGAGCTGTGATTGTACCACTGCACACTAGCCTAGATTACAGACTAAGACCCTGTCTCTTAAATAAATGGTGTATACACACATATACATATGTGTATACATGAGGGTTTTTTTTGTTTTTTGTTTTTTCCGACAGAGTCTCGCTGTGTTGCCAGGTTGGAGTGCAGTGGCGCAGTCTTGGCTCACTGCAACCTCTGCCTCCCGAGTTAAAGCAATTCTCCTGCCTCAGTCTCCTGAGTAGCTGGGACTACAGGCGCGTGCCACCACACCCAGCTAATTTTTGTATTTTTAATAGAGACAGGGTTTCACCATGTTGGCCAGGATGGTCTTGATCTCTTAACCTCGTGATCTGCCTGCCTTGGTCTCCCAAAGTGGTATACATGAGTTTTAATCATGTTATTCATATATTTATGTGACATATAAAGTAAATGTTTGGGCTCTACTTTTTTTGGGTAGTAACTTTTTTTTTTTTAATTAAATTTTATTTTTTTAGAGACAGCATCTCACTCTGACTCTCAGGCTTGAGTGCAGTGGTGTGATTATAGCTCACTGAAACCTCAAACTCCCAGCCTCAAGCAATCCACCTGCCTCAGCCTCCCAAAACATTGGGATTGCAGACGTGGACCACTGTGCCCAGCCAGGTTCTCCTTTTTAAACTTAACACTATTTTATATATATTTTCTCATATTTCCACTGTCATATTTATAATTTCTAGTGACTAAAACATAAGTTTATTCTATTTCTGATAATCAAATTGCTTCCAACTTTCTCTTTAAAATTGCACTATTAAAAATTTTAGCCAGGCTAATTAGTCTGTAATCCCAGCAATTTGGGAGGCCAAGGTAAGAGGATCACTTCAGGCCAGGAGTTCAAGACCAGCCTGGGCAACATAGGTAGACTTCATCTCTACAAAAAATTTTAAAAATTAACTGCGCATGGTGGTGCATCCCTGTAGTCTCAGCTGCTGGGGAGGCTAAGGTGGGAGGATCACTTGAGCCCAGGACTTTGAGGCTACAGTGAGCCATGATCATGCAGTAGTAGCACTCCAGACTGGGTGACAGAGCAAGACCCTGTCTCTTAAAAGAAATTAAAGTCAGAAATATGTATGGATCCTAAATAGATGTCAAAATGTGCTAGACACTGTTCTAGACGCTGCAGATGTAGCTGTGTATAGGGCAGCAGACAGCTAGACAGCTTGCTCTCAAGGAGTTTAGATTCCAGTGCAGGAGAAACAATAAGTCAGCAAACAAAATAATCAGATAGTAGAAGGTGTTTTATGGAGAATTATTACAGGTGATATGATACAGTGGTTATTGGGTGGCTAATTATAGGTCGAGTGACTAAGGTCGGGAAAGAGTCTGAACTGCAGGAAGTAACCAGCCACGCAAAGATTGGGGCTGAGCTTCCAGCACTGAGAACAGCCTAGAACAAAAGCCCCTATGGAAGACCGAAAGCCCTGTGTGGCTACAGCGTAGTGGGTTGGGGAGAGAGGAGAAAATGAGTCGGGCCAGAGTTCATAGGCCAGGGCAGGTATTTTGCAATGTGATGGAGAATGAAGTGTATTAAACAAGAGAATGACAATATGTTTTGTTTTGTTTTGTTTTGTTTTGTTTTGTTTTGTTTTGTTTTGTTTTGAGATAAGAGTCGCCCAGGGTGGAGTACGGTGGCGTGAACTTGGCTCACTGCAACCTCTGCCTCCCGGGTTCAAGCAATTCTCCTGCCTCAGCCTCCCGAGTAGCTGGGATTACAGGCATGTACCACTATCCCCAGCTAGTTTTTGTATTTTTAGTTGAGATGGGGTTTCACCATGTTGGCCAGGCTGGTCTTGAACTCCTGACCTCAAATGATCCACCTGCCTAGGCCTCCCAAAGTGTTGGGATTACAGGCGTGAGCCACCATGCCCGTCTTGTATGATTTACTATTTAAAAATTTCTGGGCTGGGCGCGGTAATCCCAGCACTTTGGGAGGCCAAGGCGGGTGGATCATGAGCTCAGGAGTTCGAGACTAGCTTGACCAATGTGGTGAAACCCTGTCTCTACTAAAAATACAAAAAAAAAATTAGCTGAGTGTGGTGGCATGTGCCTGTAGTCCCAGCTACTCAGGAGGCTGAGGCAGGAGAATTGCTTGAACGTGGGAGGCTGAGGTTGCAGTGAGCTGAGATCATGCCACTGCACTCCAGCCTGGGCGACAGAGCGAGACTGCATCCCCCACAACCAAAAAAAAAAAAAAAAAAATTCTGTCTTGGGAGGAAAAAAGGTGACTTATGATTGTATGGAGACTGGATTGTACTAGGGGTTAAGTGTAGAAACAGGGAAGTCAGGAGGCTTTTATAGAAGATGATGATGACTCAGATTAGGGTGCTAATGATGTAGAGAAGTAGACAAATTTGTTACATATTTTGTAGTAATTAAAGATAATGAATAGACATTGAAAAATATTTTTTTTAATTTCAAGCTTGCTTTGGAACGTCAGAAAACTGCAGAGAAAGAGCGATTATTTCTTGTATATGCTAAGCAGTGGTGGAGAGAATATTTGCAAATTCGACCCTCACACAACTCACGACTGGTTAAGATTTTTGCACAGGTTTGTAAATTATATTAGAATAATTTTATGCCTGTATTTGAGATTTACTGTTATGTGCGTAAATTCCATTTAATATTTATTTGTAAAATGTATTCCAAAAAATAAAAGTGCATTTGTAAAATAAAATGCTGATTTTGTAATATTCTCTTTCACTGCATAGTGAGTGGCAAGATCAATCCATGTCTTATTTTACTTTCAATTTCAGTTATTGTGGGTTTTTGAAAAATCACCTTTCTCAAGTTGAATCAATTACTGTGTTTTAAACCCTTTCTGAATATATTTGATTTAAAGTAGATGAAAATCCATTTTGTTTAACTTGGAATGTGTATTTGCTTGATACTTAGTGCTAAATAATTAACCATTTGGACACTTTGCAGGTTATATGTAAATCCAGCTCCTGTGTGCAGAACAGGGGGGCTCTGGGCATATATATTTTTTTGTTAGAGTTCTTAAAAAAATTGTATATAACCACGACCTCTAAGCCAGTGACCAGTAATGTTTAACTGAAGCATTTCAACTATGTATCTCTGCCTCCATTTATCCTGAGTCCTAAACCCATTTTCTCTCTTTAACAGACCAACATAAAATATATGGTCAGGTCGGCCGGGCGCGGTGGCTCACGGCTGTAATCCTAGCACTTGGGGAGGCTGAGGTGGGTGGATCACGAGGTCAGGAGATCAAGACCAACCTGGCTAACACGGTGAAACCCCGTTTCTACTAAAAACACAAAAAATTAGCTGGGCGCCGTGGCGGGTGCCTATAATCCGAGCTACTCGGGAGGCTGAGGCAGGAGAATGGTGTGAACCCGGGAGGCAGAGCTTGCAGTGAGCAGAGATTGCGCCACTGCCGTCCGGCCTGGGCAAAAGAGCAAGACTCCGTCTCAAAAAAAAAAAAAAAAAAAAGTGTGGTCAGGTTCGCGTATTTTTTGTAACTCCTAAGGAACAGTTCAAATATTTTGTATATATTCAGCCTCATATAGATGCTTTCATCTAAGTATAGTGTAGTATATTATTTTAAGTTAAGTTTCTCAAATCCTGTACATTCATCCAGTTTTACCCTACTTTCCGTAGATTTTGGAACAGGCTAAAAGTGGTTTAGTGTCCAGATGGGGAGCTTGGGAATGAGAGGTTGACTAGAGGTGGGAATAAGGGAAATGGCTTCTGACTTTCCGATAGCATTGTTTATATATTGAATGACTGGTTGGCAAGGTAACAACATTATCAGGACAAGGGCAAGGAGAAACCAATTAAAATATAACTGGCTTCCTGGCAGGGCGCGGTGGCTCACGCCTGTAATCCCAGCACTTGGGGAGGCCAAGGCAGGTGGATCCTCTGAGGTCAGGAGTTTGAGACCAGCGTGGCCAACATGGCGAAACCTTGTCTCTACTAAAAATACAAAAATTAGCCAGGCTTGGTGGCAGGCACCTATAATCCCAGTTAGTCAGGAGGCTGAGGCAGGAGAATTGCTTTACCCGGGAGGCGGAGGTTGCAGTGAGCCAAGATCACGCCATTGTACTCCAGCCTGGGCAACAAGAGTGAGACTCTGTCTCAAAACAATAACAATAACAACAACAAAAAATATACACATATATAAAAATACACATTATATATATTTAAAAAACTGGCTCCCTGCTGTCTATATAGTCTGAGGCATTTATTCATTGCCACGTGGAATTAGGAACTAGAGAGGACTCAGGATGGAGTGAGGCAGTGAATCAGAGAAATGGCAGGATCAAAGAGGAGGAAGAAGTTGAAATGCACTAAGGAGGTCAAGGAAGTGGGATTTTCTTTTAGGAAATACTACTTAAACGAGTTCCTCTCTCGGAATTCATTGTAAGATTTGAACCATAGAAGGTAAGTTACTCTCATAGTAACCATATAAGATTGTCAAGTGGCCAGGCATTGGCTCTTTTTGTAAACAGTATGAAGGTTAGAGAAGTGAACAGTCTTTTCAAGGCGAAACAGCAACTCAGTCATGGCAAAGTCTGTATTAAATTGGAGTTTCAACTGGTGCCTTTTTGGTTTGTGCCACCTCTTTCCATATACATAGAGTAAATAAAATGCTGATTTAATTTAGATTCCCCAGAACTGTTTCTTACTGCTGCTTCCTGTATTTGACTAGTTCTGAAATTAAAGAACAACAGTGTAAAGCAATCTAATTATAAAAACAATAGTTATAAATCAAAACATTAATATACATATCAAGGCCAAAAAAATTTCTAATGTATCCAGCACTGAAAGTAAAGAACTTTTTTTTTTTTTTTTTTTTGTGAGACAGAGTCTCATTCACCCAGGCTGGAGTGCAATGGTGCGATCTTGGCTCACTGCAACCTCCACCTCCCAGGTTCAAGTGATTCTCCTGCCTCAGCCTCCCAAGTAGCTGGGACTACAGGCGTGTGCCACCATGCCCGGCTAATTTTTTGTGTTTTTAGTAGAGATGGGGTTTCACAGTGTTAGCCAGGATGGTCTCGATCTCCTGACCTCGTGACCCGCCCGCCTCAGCCTCCCAAAGTGCTGGGATCATAGGCATGAGCCACCATACCTGGCCAAGAACTTTTTGCAATGATGGAAATGTTCTGTATCTGTGCTAACCAGTATGGTGGTCACCAGCCATGTACTGAGCATTCAAAATGTGGCTATTATGACTAAAAATAATTGAATTTTAAATTTTAATTAAAATTTAAATAGCTCATAATGGTTAGTGATTTTCTTACTGGATAGTGCCCATTCAGAGGTTGAAATAGTAACTTTTCAAAACACTTAGGTAGTTTGTGGGGATATATTTAGATAATATTAGAATATTGCTGTAATAAAACGACATATCTTACATTCTAAGATGCTACTATTGATGATTGACTTAGGCAAATGCTTCCACTTCTTATGTGCTCATCTTTTCTTGCCTGTTAGTGGATTCATAAGAATAGGAGTAACAGTCCTGCACCTCAGTCCTAACCAAAGATCTGTAGATTTGCCGTGACCATTATACTTAAAAATTCATTATTCTTTTTATCCTTTGTTAGCTGGTTTTGCTATAGTATAGTAGTAATTCATTGAATGATGCTTTTTGAACTTTTTAGTGCAAGAAACTTTAAAATAAGTTACAGAAATTGAACTTTAAGGCCACTAGGTTTGTTTTTTTTTTTTTTTTTTTTTTTGAGACGGAGTCTTGCTCTTGCTCAGGCTGGAGTGCAGTGGCGTGATCTTGGCTCACTGGAAGCTCCGCCTCCCGGGTTCATGCCATTCTCCTGCCTCAGCCTCCCCAGTAGCTGGGACTACATGCCCGGCTAATTTTTTTTGTATTTTTAGTAGAGACGAGGTTTCACCATGTTAGCCAGGATGGTCTTGATCTTCTGACCTTGTGATCCGCCCGCCTCGGCCTCCCAAAGTGCTGGGGTTACAGGTGTGAGACACTGTGCCCAGCCTAAGGCCACTAGGTTTTAAGAAAATGTTGTAAATCACTTGAGAATTGAGGATATCCTTTTAATATTTAGTTTGTGATTTCAGGACTTAGTATTGTTATACAACACTAGATTATTAGTAATGCTAAGTTCATGTAAAAGAAAACCATAGTTCTCTACATCCCCCCAAAATTAGAATAATAATCCTCTGTTTTAAAAATGGGTGCCCTCTAGGCTAGGCACAGTGGCTCATGCCTGTAATCCCAGCACTTTGGGAGGTCGAGGTGGGTGGATCACTTGAGGTCAGGAGTTTGAGACCAGCCTGGTCAACATCGTGAAACCCCATCTCTACAAGAATACAAAAATTAGCCAGGTGTGGTGGCGCATACCTGTAATCCCAGCTACTCAGGAGGCTGAGGCACAAGAGTCGCTTGAACCTGGAGGCGGAGGTTGCAGCAAGCTGAGATCACACTACTACACTCCAGCCTGGACAATAGTGGGACTGTGTCTCAGAAAAAAAAAAAAAAAAAATTTGATGCCTTCTACAGTTGAGAACGATAGGTATGAATGGAATCTATAGCCAGTTTGCTCTGCAACATAAAAATTAATGATCTTTCTCACTATAATCAAATGTAAATAAGTGAGTGTTTTTTCCTTGCTAAAGTGTGGGAGTATATTGGAAAAAGATGTTTTGGTTGTGGAGAAAGACATCAGTGGTTCTGATAATTCAAACAGATGGTGTTTCTGTTGGCTGGGTTAGATCTCATGTCCTGAGGAGCCCTATCAGAGAGGGCAGGTTATCTCCAAATCTTGAGTAGTAAGTGGCCCTTTCACAGTGCCATATCAGTAACCATGAAGGTAAACAGATTGTGGGCTTTGGTAATACTAACTATAAAATCACAGTGGTAGACAGTCATCACAGACCTATATATGCATACAAAGTATTCAGCACCAACACCAGGAGATACCCTGTATTTAGAATGTAAAACTTTTTCTAGAGCGTTTTTTGAAATTTTGCTTTCAGTTGACTTGGTTAACAAATTATTGTTTCCTGTGGATCCCTAAATTTGAGGCCCTAATGGAAACAAACTAGAATCAAGCTACAATCATTTCTGTTATATCAGCCAATCAGAAGAGTTATTTGTTCTGTCTGGCTATATGTTGTTAAATTCTATATGGTAATGTGAAAAAATACTTCAGCTTAGAGCACCTCTCCCTCCCCTACATACCTACCCATACATTTCTCCGAGGAGTTCTTATTGCCACAGCCTTTGGAGTAAAACAGCTCAGAGCTTGAACCTGGCTCTGTTGCATAATAGCTGTAGCTCCTCAGTTTTCATCTATAAAATGAAAATAATAGAGATGAGGATTAAGGGAAATTATATACACAGCACTTTGCAGCCTAATACTGGATACAAGGTAAGCACTCAATCAATGGTATGCTGAATTATTTTATCCTACATTAATGTATTTGAAAAAAACATAATTGGGGATGATTAATATGTCATTACAGATGTTTTTCCCCTTTTCCCTAGGATGAAAATGGGATAAATAGACCAGTCTGTTCCTATGTTAAACCACTTCGAGCTGGACGGCTTCTTGATACTCCAAGGCAAGCAGCAAGATTTGTTAATGTCCTTGGTTATGAACGAGCCCCTGTTATTGGAGGAGGAGGTAAACAGGAGCAGTGGTGCACTCTGCTGGCCTTTCTCTGTAGAAACAAGGTATTATACACACATAATAGAATTAAGTAGCAGTATATCATAGTTACTCTGAATTTGTAATCCATTTGTAAAAGAATGCCTTAGGAAAACGCACATATAGTCAACCCTCTATACCCACAGGTTCTGTATCTGTAGATTCAACCAACTGCAGATCAAAAATACTTATTAAAGTAAAAAATAACAGTACAATAATAAAAAATAGTACAAATAAAAAACAATGGAGTGTAACAACGTTTATGTAGCATTTACATTGTATTGAGATTTTTAAACAATTTAGAGGTGATTTAAAGTATACAGGAAGATGTGCTTAGGTTATATATAAAATACTATACCGTTTTGGCTGGCCGCAGTGGCTCATGCCTGTATCCCAGCATTTTGGGAGGCTGAGGCAGGTGGATCACCTGAGGTCAGGAATTCAAGACCAGTCTGGGCAACATGGTGAAACCCTATCTCTACTAAAATACAAAAAATTATCTGGGCATGGTGTCGTGTGCCTGTAATCCCAGCTACTCAGGAGGCTGAGGCAGGAGAATCGCTTGGACCCTGGAGACGGAGGTTGCAGTGAGCCGAGATCGCACCATTGCACTCTAGCCTGAGGACAGAGCAAGACTCATCTCAAAAAAAAAAAAATACTGTTTTATATAAGCCTTGAGTATCCATGGATTTTGTTTTGCAAGGGTCCTGGAACTAACCCCTTTGGGGTGCTATCAACTTGACCATGTCAGAACCTTGTTCTGTTTTTCATAACATTTAAATATCAATACACAAAAAACTCAGCATCTTTATTTTCTCATGTAGTTTCTTATTTATTGTGATTTCTGTGATGTAGGGACCTACAAGTACTAAAATGTCAGAAATCAAGTTACAGAATGAATTAGAAACAGCACCAGGACCAGACCATGGCTTTCTGGTACTATTGATGTGTTGCAGTTTGCTCAGATAATCTTTAAAAAAGAGAAAATAAGGCCGGGTATGGTGGCTCACGCCTGTAATCCCAGCACTTTGGGAGGCTGAGGCGGGCGGATCACCTGAGGTCAGGAGTTTGAGACCAGTCTGACCAATGTGGAGAAACCCTGTGTCCACTAAAAATACAAAATTAGCGTGGCGTGGTGGCGCATGCCTGTAATCCTAGCTACTCAGGAGGCTGAGGCAGGAGAATTGCTTGAACCTGGGAGGCAGAGATTGCGGTGAGCTGAGATCACGCCATTGCAGTCCAGCCTGGGCAACGAGTGAAACTCCATAAAAAAAAAAAAAGAGAAAATGGCAGTACAAAATTAATATAGAAAAAATATTAAAATAGAAAAAATCTTGAATTGCATGCTATTTTGTTTAGTTTGTTTAGTTTGTATTTAAATACAAATGTATATTTAATCACACTTTTTGAATGACTTGATTTCAGTAAACTAATTTTATAGATTATGAGATATTTCCTAATCTGTGTTCTAAAAATGTTGATAGTGTGATAACAAACAAGTAAAACTATCTTTAGGCCAGGCACAGTGGCTCACGCCTGTAATCCCAGCACTTTGGGAGGCTGAGGAGGGTGGATCACCTGAGGTCGGGAGTTCTAGAACAGCCTGACTAACATGGAGAAACTCCATCTCTACTGAAAAAATACAAAAATTAGCCAGGCACGGTGGCGGGCTCCTGTAATCCCAGCTACTTGGGAGGCTGAGGCAGGAGAATCACTTGAACCTTGGAGGTGGAGGTTGCAGTGAGCCAAGATCACGCCATTGCACTCCAGTCTGGGCAATAAGAGCGAAACTCCATCTCAAAAAAAAAAAACACAAAAAACTGTCTTTAGCCTGGGTGACAGAGTGAGACTCTGTCTCAAAAAAATAAATAAATAAATAAAGGTGACAGCAGGCCAGGCATGGTGTCTGACACCTGCAATTCCAGCACTTGGGTAGGCCAAGGTAGGCAAATCACTTTAGCCCAGAAGTTCCAGACAAACCTGGGCAACATGGCAAAATCCCTGTCTCTAAAAAACTATGTAAAAATTACCCAGGCATGGGCCAGGTGTGGTGGCTCACGCCTGTAATCCCAGCACTTTGGGAGGCTGAGGCGGGTGGATCACGAGGTCAGGAGATCGAGATCATCCTGGCTGATATGGTGAAACTCCATCTCTACTAAAACCACAAAAAATTAGCTGGGCATGGTGGCACACGCCTGTAGTCCCAGCTACTCGGGAGGCTGAGGCAGGAGAATCACTTGAACCCATGAGGTGGAGGTTGCAGTGAGCTGAGATCGCGCCACTGCACTCCAAACTGGGTGACAGAGCAAGACTCTGTCTCAAAAAAAAAAAAAAAAATACATATATATATATATATATATATATATTTAGATATTTTTTTACTGTACAAACAACAGCATTACAACAGTATTACAACAGTAATGGTGAAACTTTACCTATAATTCTATTCCTAGTTTATTATTTCTTTTTATATTTTTTCTGCTGTATATGTATCATTTATTCCATAATTATAATTATTGTAAATAAATTTTTGTATCTTTATAATTAAGCATTATGCTATGAACATTTTTCTATGTGTTGCTACAGTCTCTGATTTCCTTTTTTTTTTAAATGAGACAGAGTTTTCCTCTTGTCACCCAGGCTGGAGTGCAATGGCATGATCTCGGCCCACTGCAACCTCCGTCTCCTGGGTTCAAGCGATTCTCCTGCCTCAGCCTCCCTAGTAGCTGGGATTACAGGTGCCCGCCACCACCCCCAGCTCATTTTTGTATTTTTAGTACAGATGGGGTTTCACTATGTTGGCCAGGCTGGTCTCGAACCCCTGACCTTAGGTGATCTGCCCGCCTCTGCCTCCTAAAGTGCTGATTTCCATTTTAATGAGTGTTTAAGTTTTCTTGAGTCAATATACAAAATATACTTAACTATTTCCCTATTGTAGGAATTGCCAAGTTAGGCTCTTTTTTTTTTATTCAGTGGTTTTGTTGTTGTTGTTTTGTTTTTTTTTTGGGACGGGGTCTCGCTCTGTCACCCAGGCGGGAGTGCAGTGTCACGATCTCGGCTCACTGCAACCTCTGCCTCCCAGCCTCAAGCAATTCTCCTACCTCAGCCTCTTGAGTAGCTGAGACTACAGGCATGGAGCCACCATTCCTGGCTTTTTTTTTTTTTTTTTTTTTTTTTGGTATTTTTAGTAGAGATGGAGTTTCTTGGCCAGGCTGGTCTTGAACTCCTGGCCTCGAGTGATCTGCCTGCCTCAGCCTCCCAAAGTGCTGAGATTACAGGCAAAAGCTGGCACACCTGGCCATAAAGTTAAGCTCATTTTAAATTTTTTAATGTTACCGTGAATGAACTTTCACATTGACTATCTTTGCAGATATTATTATTTTACTTTTGAATTTTCTTTAGGACAAAATCTCAGAAATAATTGGGTCTAAAAGGTTGATTAAGCCAGGCACAGTGGCTCATGCCTGTAATCCCAGCACTTTGGGAGGCCAAGGTGGGTGGATCACTTGAGGTCAGGAGTTCAAGACCAACCTGGCCAACATGGTGAAACTCCATCTCTACTAAAAATACAAAAATTAGCTTGGTGTGGTGGTGCACGCCTGTAGTCCTAGCTACTTGGGAGGCTGAGAATCGTTGGAACCTGGGAGGAGGAGGTTGTAGTGAGCCGAGGTGATGCCACTGCATTCCAGCCTGGCTGACAGAGCGAGACTCCGTCTCAAAAAAAAAGGTAAATTAAAAAATAAAAGATTGGTTATTACATTTTTGTAAAGCCACTTTAAGAATTATAAAATGCTATTTGTTTTCTTACAGTTAATTTTTTAAAAAAAAACTGTAGCACCACCAGTGCAAATTTTTTGGAGAAAGAAATTTCTTGGCCAGGTAAGGTGGCTCATGCCTGTAGTCCCAGCACTTTGGGAGGCTGAGGCAAGCGGATTGCTTGAGTCCAGGAATTCGAGACCAGCCAGGGCAAACTGGTGAAACTCTGTCTCTACAAAAACACAAAAAATAGCTGGGCCTAGTGATGAGTGCCTGTGGTCCCAGCTATTCAGGAGGCTGAAGCGGGGGAATTGCTTGAGCTGGGGACATCAAGGCTGCAGTGAGCTGAGGACGTCAAGGCAGCAGTGAGCTGAGATCATGCCACTGCACTCCAGCCTGGGTGTCAGAACTAGACCCTATCTCAAGAGAGAAAAAAAAAGAAATGTCTTCATTCTGACACTCAACTCAAATAGTTATTTTTGCTTTTGTGTGTAGTCTTCCTACACTTAAATACAAAATTGTAGCCATACTGTTTAATATCTTAGTAATTTTTTCACAGAACACAGTATCAGATGTTTTCTTTTCTTTCTTTTTTTTTTTTTGAGACAGAGTCTCACTCTGTTGTCCAGGCTGGAGTGCAGTGGCACGATCTCAGCTCACTGCAACCTCTGCGTCCTGGGTTCAAGCGATTCTCCTGCCTCAGCCTCCCGAGTAGCTGGGATTACAGGCATACACCACCATACCCAGCTAATATTTTCTATTTTTTTATGGGTCTTTATAACTTTTTAAAATTGAAAGTAATATAACCACATCAAAGAAAATCTGGGAAATAGAGTGGAAAATTATATATAACCTCCCCAGTAATAACCATTGTTGGCATTTTGTTGTTGTTCTTGCCAGTCATTTTTTTTACGTATATATTTTCTTGAAATTATCACATATAGATACTATCAGTCATTGGTTGAGTGTTTTCCATTTATTTGCATTTCTTGCTGTATGACTTGTTTGCTTGTTTGTTCATGTCCTTCAGCTATTAATCTATTAAAATATTCCAGGCTGGGCACAGGAGCTCATGCCTGTAATCCCAACACTTTGGGAGGCTGAGGCAGGAGGATCACTTGAGCCTAGGAGTTCAAGAGCAGCCTGGGTAACACAGTAAGACCCCCGTTTATACAAAAAAATTTAAAAGTTAGCTAGTTGTCGTGGTGTACACCTTTAGTCCCAGCTACTTGGGAGGCTGAGATGGGAAAATCACTTAAGCCTGGGAGGTCAAGGCTGCTGTGAATCATGTCACCAGCCTGGGTGACAGAGGAAGACCCTGTCTCAAAAAAAAAAAAAAATTCTACTTTTCTTTCTGTGTTGTGTGAGTTCTTTATAAACTTTTTTTTTTTTTTGGAAACAAAGTCTTACTCTGTTGCCGAGGCTAGAATGCAGTGGCGCGATTGCAGCTCACTGCAACCTCCGCCTCCCAAGTTCACGTGATTCTCTTGCCTCGCCTCCTGAGTAGCTGGGACTAATGGTGTGTGCCACCACGCCCGGCTAGTTTTTGTATTTTTAGTAGAGACAGAGCTTCCTTATGTTGGCCAGGCTGGTCTCGAACTCCTGACGTCACGTGATCCACCCACCTCGGCCTCCCAAATTGTTGGGATTACAGGCGTGAGCCACTGTGCCCAGCCAATAAATTTTTATGATAATTTTGTATTGAAGTATGTAATGAGGAAATAATATGGAAGAATGAATACTTCATTGTAATTTATCTTCCAGGGTGACTGTGAAGATCATGCTAACCTTCTTTGCAGCCTTCTTCTTGGATATGGATTAGAAGCCTTTGTTTGTGTTGGGACCAAGGCAAAAGGTGTACCTCATGCATGGGTTATGACTTGTGGAACTGATGGGACCATCACTTTTTGGGAGAGTTTAACAGGACACAGGTTAGTCTACGAAGTTTATAAGGATATTAAAATGAAGTTATAAGTTTTTTTTGTTTCTTTTTTTGAGATGAAGTCTCGCTCTGTCACCCGGGCTGGAGTGCACTGGCACAATCTCAGCTCACTGCAACCTCCACCTCCCGGGTTCAAGCCGATTCTCCTGCCTCAGCCTCCCAAGTAGCTGGGATTACAGGCACGTGCCACCGCACCTGGCTGATTTTTGTATTTTTAGTAGAGACGAGTTTTCACCATGTTAGCCAGGCTGGTCTCGAACTCCTGACCTCAGGTGATCCACCTCAGCCTCCCAAAGTGCTGGGATTACAGGCGTGAGCCACCGTGTCCAGCTTAAGTTATAAGTATTTTAAATTATAAGGGCTTTTTGTCCATATTGATGGTACTTGAAGGTACGTGTTGATGATTTTAGTTAGAGCCTTTTCAGTGATTATGTAAAAAAGTACTTCAATTATGGTAGCCAAGTAAATGAACTCTAAGAAAATTTTTACCTCAAATATTCTTTACCAACATGATGTTGGTAAACAGTAAATTATATTTACTAGTTTTGTATGATTAGCATATTTTGTTTTCAGTTTTCTCTTTTTTTTTTTTTTTTGGCAGTGTCTCACTGTTGCCCAGGCTGGAGTGCAGTGGCACAGTCACAGCCCGCTGCAGCCTCCCTCTCCTGGGTTCTGGTGGTCCTCCTACCTCAGCCTCTTGCATAGCTGGGACTGCAGGTGTGCACAGCCATGCCTAGCTAATTTTTCTGTAGGGATGAGGTTTTGCTGTGTTGTCTACACTGGTCTTGAACTCCTGGGCTCAAGCAGTCTGCCCACCACGGCCTTCCAAAGTGCTGAGATTATAGGCATGAGCCACCACGCCTGGCCAGCATATGTTTTTTTCTGATGATCATCCCTAAGTCTGAAAATAAATTCAAGTTGTAAATGATGATTTCTTTTTAAAATTTGATGTGGTTGCCATCTCCATGTTGGCAAATCCCCTAGACACATTTTTTAAAGTACTTTAGCCTGTCATTAGATTTTGAAACAGCTGAGTACTTCTGTTGTAGGACTTCCTCCTTAGTTCAGCTAAGAGCTGGGTCCTTGTCACATGGCCACGAAAAATTAGGCTCGCAGGCAATTTGAAGGGGGAGAAAAATGGAATTTATTGAACAAAAAGGAAAAAAACTGGGAAACAGGGACGCTCCACAAACCCAGAGTGCCTGCTAGTGTGCTTCCTGCTTCGCAGATTGAATTCCAGCTTCCACTCAGGAAGAGGAGGGGCCAGGCTCCTCCCCATTGCAAATTGCTCGAACTTCTGTGGCTTCTCCCCAGTGTGCACTCCTCCCAGTGCACAGGCTGGTTGGAGTTTCTCTGGGGACCCCTTTCCACCTGGCTGTCTCACTTCTTTCTTCATGGAACATTCTCTTTCCTTAGCTTCTTTCTTATCATTGTCTTTCAATATTTATTATTCCTCTCTGGCTATTCTCAGTTTTTCCTTCATCTTGTCTTTAAATGTGTGTGTTCTAGAGGCCCAGCCCTGGGCCCTCTTTTCATTCCCCTGAGTCCTCTTTCTCCCTGGTTGATAATCATGCCTAATAATGTTTTGGTTAGTTGTGCCTAAAAATGCATAATCAAATTATTTTAATTATGTTATCTGAGGCAAACATTTTTTATTTATTTATTTTTTTTTCTTGGAGACGGAGTTTTGCCCTCGTTGCTCAGGCTGGAGTGCAGTGATGCCATCTCAGCTCACTGCAGCCTCCGCCTCCCGGGTTCAAGCAATTCTCCTGGCTTAGCCTCCTGAGTAGCTGGGACTACAAGCACGTGCTCCCACGCCCAGCTGATTTTTGTATTTTTAGTAGAGACAGGGTTTCACCATGTTGGTCAGGTTGGTCTCGAACTCTTGACCTCAGGTGATCCCCCCCCCGCCTCAGCCTCCGAAAGTGCTGGGATTACCGCGTCCGGCCTTTGATCTTAACAGTATACATAGAATGTATTCTGTTGTTAATAGAGTTGGTTTCAATATTGTAAGATGTACCATACAATTAATACAGAGTAATCAAATTGTGGAAATATAAAAAAGAAAAACAAGTATTAAACTGTAGTTCTGAGAAGTAGTTATGGCCTTAAGTGTTAGAATAATTTTCTCAGTAAGATGCTGCCTTCTTAATTTTTAAGTTCTCATATATAAAATTATTTAATTTTTTTAGGTACATCCATAAACCTACCAATCCTGATGAACCTCCAGTTGCTGAACAGCCTAAACCACTGTACCCATATCGAACAATTGGTTGTGTTTTCAACCATCAGATGTTCCTGGGAAATTGTCAACCCTCTGATGCAGTAGAAACCTGTGTATTTGATTTGAACGATGAATCCAAATGGAAACCCATGAGTGAGGAAGCAATTAAATCTGTGTGTGCTCCTGGAGCTACAACATCCCTTCCTCCCTTTCCACCTCTGTGTGCATCCACAATTGATGCATCAGTAACAAGTAATGAAATTGAAATGCAGCTGAGGCTCCTGGTGTCAGAACACAGGAAGGTAATTCACACTGAAATAGTTGTAGTTTCATACTTTTTTTCATTTATGTATTTAACTATTTTTTGGTGTGTGTGATAGTGCCAGTCACTATTCTAGCCCTGAACAAAGCAACTACAGTCCCTACTATTATGAAGCTTACAATTTTGAAAGTCATGAGAGTTCAAGTTCTGAGACTCAAAAATCTCCAAATTAATTAATACTTATAGAATGAATTACTTCCTCCTAGAAATGAAGAATGGTGAACTTGTTCACATCCCTTAGAGTCAAGATTTTTGCTGACTACCACTATTTGGATTTCGTCTTTGTGAAATGCTTATTCACATATTTGCCCCTTCAAAAATCCTGGGTTAGGCTGGGCTTGATGGCTCACGCCTATAATCCCAGCACTTTGGGAGGCTTAGGTGGGTGGATCGCTTGAGCCCAGGAGTTCAAGACCAGCCTGGGGAATATGGTGAAACATCATCTCTGTTATTCTTTAAAGAAAAAATATGTATACTGGGTTATACTTTTTTCATATTCATTTTTCTCCCCAGGTTGGTTTCTGTTTGTTTTCATGTTGTACTCAACTGAGTAGACGTCTGGCTTTAATTTGCATTTCCCTGATTACTTATGAGATCAAACCTCTTTTTTTTGAGATGGAATCTCTCTCTTTGTCACCCAGGCTGGAGTGCAGTGGCGTGATCTTGGTTCACTGCAACCTCAACCTCCCAGGTTTAATCAATTCTCCTGCCTCAGCCTCCTGAATAACTGGGATTATAGACATGTGCTACCATGCTGCCAATTTTTGTATTTTTTGTACAGATAGGGTTTCACCATGTTGGCCAGGCTGGTCTCAAAGTGATCTACCTGCCTCAGCCTCCCAAAGTGCTGGGATTACAGTTGTGAGCCACTGCGCCCAGCCAGATCAAGCCTCTTGTCAAATAGCATGTAGATTTCCTTTGTAAAGTGCCTTTAAGAAGACATAAAAAATATTAGTCATAAAGGAAAAGATTAATATATCTTAAAGACTTAAGTTCATCAAAAGAAAACATTAAGAGATTGAAGCTGTGGGGTGGGAAAAGTTATTTGTAACACATATCACCAACAAAGGACTGGAATCCAAAATTCCTACAAAATATTTCTGATTCACCTTTTAGGGTTCCCTGTTCCACTCCTCACCTTGGGTGAGCCCTGTTTTCTGTGTTCTTTGAGGCTGTCAAAGGCAAACTGATTTATCAAACATGTTCTCTGGGTTCCCAGTTACTCTTAGCTTTGGCCTCTAATATATTTCTTATTCACTTGTCAACTTATCAGAGCATTTAAACATATATTTTGGAAAACCTGGCATTTGTAATATGTTTTCAGCAAAAGTTGGTCAGGAGACTTCTGGTCCATTATATTGCTGGAAATGAATGCCCCTTATTACTTTTTCTTTCCTTTCATCACTTGTATTGGCTTTAGCTTTCTTTTCTTAGGTTCTGCTTACAAATAAAAGCAATATCTTATAAAAATTACTTTTGGCCAGGCACAGTGTCTCACGCCTATAATCCCAGCAGTTTGGGAGGCTGAGATGGGTGGATCGCTTGAGCTCAGGAGTTCAAGACCAGCCTGGGCAACATGGTGAGACCCTATCTCTACAAAAAGTACAAAAATTAGCCGGGTGTGGTGGCGCATGCTTGTAGTCCCAGCTACTTGGAGGCTGAGGTGAAAGGAGCCAGGGAGGTGGAGGTTGCAGTGAGCCGAGATTGTGCCACTGCACTCCAGCCTGGGTGACAGTAAGACCCTGTCTCAAAAAAAAAAAAAAGAATTACTGTTTATAGAAAAAGCCAGTGTTGATCACTATTTAAGTTAAGGTGCCTGTAAATCAGCAAAAGTTCACATTTTGCCACAGGAAAAGCATTGTTAATCGTGGATCTTTCGAGACCATTTGTGATGAGTTAAAACCTTGAATGTAAAATGAGGAAATACCAAAGATCCATTATGATAACCAAAATATCTAGAGTTTTGAGAATTTTTTGTATTTGTGACAATATTATTTTTAACTTCATGTGTTTAGAGATCAATAGGTCATTTGGTGTTATAAATGGAATCATGGGCTGGGCACGGTGGCTCATGCCTGTAATCCCAGCACTTTGGGAGGCCGAGGTGGGTGGATCACTTGAGGTCAGGAGTTTGAGACCAGCCTGGCCAACATGGTGAAACCCCGTCTCTACGAAAAATACAAAAATTAGCTGGGCGTGGTGGCGGGTGTCTGTAATCCCAGCTACTCAGGAGGCTAAGGCAGGAGAATCGCTTGAACCTGGGAGGCAGAGTTGCAGTGAGCCGAGATCGCGCCACTGCATTCCAGCCTGGGTAACAGAGTAAGACTCTGTCTCAAAAAATTTAAAAAAATAAAAAATAAATGGAATCATGTTGTTTTTAACATTCCATAGAAATATGTTTTAAGCTCCCTAAGGGCCTATAAAATGTCTTCATCTTTTTATCTCTTACAGTATATAAGTTTTATAGAGTATATGTTCAGTAAATATTTGTTTAATCACATATAGAATTAATTTGTTGACTTTTCTCACCTCTGTGTAGTTCAGTTTATGGTAGGAAGAGTCAGTCTTTAGTAAACAGATTCATTCTTACTAAACTCTTTTTTATTTATTTATTTTTTATTTTGAGACAGAGTCTCGCTCTGTTGCCCAGGCTGGAGTGCAGTGGCACGATCTCGGCTCACTGCAAGCTCCGCCTCCCGAGTTCACGCCATTCTCCTGCCTCAACCTCCCAAGTAGCTGGGACTACAGGCACCCGCCACCACGCCCAACTAATTTTTTTGTATTTTTAGTAGATACAGGGTTTCACTGTGTTAGCCAGGATGGTCTCAATCTCCTGACCTCATGATCCGCCCACCTCAGCCTCCCAAAGTGCTGGGATTACAGGCATGAGCCACCACGCCTGGCCTAAACTCTTTAAAGTTAAGTAAAATATCTCAAAATATAAGAATTATACCTGTCATCCATATTAGGACTATTTCATATAGTATTTTGTAGTAGATATTAGAGAAGTACAGGATTTGGAGACTTCGTGAACATCATTGTTTTGAATGTTTTTTGGTTGTTTCTCTAAAAAGTAAAATCTGATCACCTATAGTTCCTTTTATCTGATTTTTATTTCTATGCATCCCTATAATTATTATTATTAAAATATTATGATAGCTTTTAAAAATCTTTTTTTGGTATACATTAAAATAATCAACATTTTTATTTAGTTGGTTTTGAAAATATTAGTGTATTTCACTTTTTCTTTTTCTCTTGATTGCTTATAGGATCTCGGCCTCACTACTGTTTGGGAAGACCAGCTCTCCTACCTTTTATCACCAGCTTTGGCTTCTTATGAATTTGAGCGTACAACAAGTATATCAGCAGGCAATGAAGAATTTCAAGATGCCATAAGAAGGGCTGTGCCTGATGGTCACACATTTAAAGGGTTCCCAATACATTTTGTGTATAGAAATGCAAGACGTGCATTTGCCACATGTCTTCGGTAAGGTGTAATTTACGGAATCATTTTTTCAGTTTAGTAATCTTAGAGATCAGTCCGGCAGGGTTTTTTTTATTTCCTTTTTTTTTTTTTTTTTTTTTAACTCAAGGTCTTGCTCTGCTGCCCATGCTGGAGTACAGTGGCACAGTTGTGGCTCACTGCAGCCTTGACCTCCTGGGCCCAAGTGATCCTTCCACCTCACCCTCCCAGGCAACTGGGACCACAGGCATGTGCCACCATACCTGGCTATTTTTTTTATCTTTATTTTGTAGAGATGGGGGTCTTCCTATGTTGCCCAGGCTGGTCTTGAACTCCTGGGCTCAAGCAGTCTTCCCACCTCAGCCTCCCAAAGTGCTAGGATTACAGGTGTGAGCCATTGCACCCAGCCTAATCTGGTAGTTATTTAGAAATGACATCCGAGTCATATGGGAGCTTTTACAATGACTGACCCTCCTTGCCACAGATTTTGATTCATTTGGTCTGAAATGTAGCCCTAGATAGTCTGGGATTATTTGCCCAGTGATTTTGGTGCAGTCTCAGGTATCTCTGATTTTGTCTGGACTATAAGGAAATAGTCTATAATTTGAATAGCTTGACCAAAATTACAGTGTCTCTGATAGCAGAGACAGAATTTGAAAAAATTATTTTATTTATTTATTTTTGAGATGGAGTCTCAGTCTGTTGCCCAGGCTGGAGTGCAGTGGCACATTCTTGGCTCACTGCAACCTCTGCCTCCCGGATTCAAGCGATTCTCCTGCCTCAGCCTCCCAAGTAGCTGGGATTACAGACGCACGCCACCACACCTGGCTAATTTTTGTAATTTTTACTAGAGACACGGTTTCACTATGTTGGCCAAGCTGGTCTTGAACTCCTGACCTCAGGTGATCCACCTGTCTCGGCCTCCCAAAGTGCTGGGATTACAGGCATGAGCCACCACGCCTAGCCTGAAAACATTATTTTAAATACTGATTTACTTGCAAATAAGGAATTAAAGTGTATGGTCACTTCTTAATTGAATAATTTTTTTTTTCTTAAATAGATCTCCTTTCTGTGAAGAAATAATCTGTTGCCGTGGAGACCAAGTGCGACTGGCAGTTCGTGTCCGAGTGTTTACTTACCCTGAATCTGCATGTGCTGTTTGGATCATGTTTGCTTGTAAATATCGCTCGGTATTATAGGGCCAATATTTACATAAGAATTATACCTGTGTTTAATTGGAATTTTACACATTGTACATTACTTAGCTATTTAGAGGTTTATTTTAAAATCACAATCTGGCTTGAATGGCATATTTCAATTTTGTATATACTTGACTGGTAATGTTTAAAAAAAATCATGTGTTCCTTTAAAAATTAAGGCTGAAAAACTTGTATAAATATCCCTGGAATTTAGTATAAATTAAGTGTATATTCTATTTTAATAAATGCTACTTTGTTTACAGTTATCAGTAGTTTAAATATTAATATAAAATGCATTCAGTTTTCTTTACACAAACAGGTAATCAAAGAGATGTTTATCTAAGGGTTTGAGCCCTAGAAAAATCAATATGATCATTACTTTTCACAGGTTAGTGGAATTATTTTATACAGATTAGGAGAAATTAACCTCATGACAGATTTATTTATTGCATTGGTGAAAATAAATGTTGATGAATTACCACTTTTGTGGTTTATTCGTGGCTCTTGGGATATTTAAGACTGTCCAGAAATTTATGGTTAGACCTTGAAGCAAGAGTAGGAAAAAACTAATACCAGAAAAGCATAAATATTAATAACCTCATATGAAAGTACATGAATCATTTAGAAATATTTATCACTGTGATTTGTTGTAAAAATGAATTGGCTATTTTAGAAAAAATTTATTATACCTCTTTGTTATGATACTGATAAATTGTGACCTTGCAGTCGATCACTGATTTTCTGTGGTCAGAGGATTCATTACTAGCCTCTTCATGGATTCTATCTTCTGAAACCCTTTTTTCTTTCTTTTCATTGTGATAAAAAAATCAGCATGTATGTGACTAATCTAAATGAGAGATTGATTGTGTGAGACCACTGAAAACAAGCATATGTGAGTGACTCCATACTGATTTTTGTTTTAAAATTGAGCACGTTTTAAAAGTTTTTTAAGGCCCGGTGCAGTGGTTTATGCCTGTAATCCCAGCATTTTGGGAGGCCGAGGTGGGTGGATCACTTGAGGTCAGGAGTTCATGACCAGCCTGGGCAACATGGTGAAACCCTGTCTCTACTAAAAATACAAAAATTAGGCCGGGTGCGGTGGCTCACACCTGTAATCCCAGCTACTCAGGAGGCTGAGGCAGGAGAATCACTTGAACCTGGGAGGCAGAGGTTGCAGTGAGGTGAGATCGCACCACTGCACTCCAGCATGGGAGGCAGAGTGACACTGCATCTCAAAAACAAACAAACAAAAAAAGGGCCGGGCATGGTGGCTCACACCTGTAATCCCAGCACTTTGGGAGGCTGATGTGGGTGGATCACGAAGTCAGAGGTTCAAGACCAGCCTGGCCAACATAGTGAAACCCCGTCTCTACTAAAAATACCAAAATTAGCTGGGCATGGTGGCATGTGCCTATAGTCCAGCTACTCAGGAGACTGAGGCAGGAGAATCGCTTGAACC
This sequence comes from Symphalangus syndactylus, assembly GCF_028878055.3. Classification (NCBI taxonomy): domain Eukaryota; kingdom Metazoa; phylum Chordata; class Mammalia; order Primates; family Hylobatidae; genus Symphalangus; species Symphalangus syndactylus. The sequence goes on along the minus strand of NC_072423.2, from coordinate 78,935,617 downwards.
TGGGAGGTGGAGGTTGTGATGAGCCAAGATCACGCCACTGTACTCCAGCATGGGCAACAGAGCAATACTCCATCTCAAAAAAAAAGTTTTTTAAAAGTTAATTTTAAGTAGCTAGGCATGGTGTCACACACCCATAATCCAAGCTACTCGGGAGTCTGAGATGGAAGTATTGCTTGAGTCCACAGAGGCTGTGGTGAGCTAAGATTGCGTCACTGTATTCCAGCCTGGGTGATGGAGCAAGACTCTGTCTCAAAAAAGAAAAGAAAAAAAGTGTGAAACCTGATTCCTCAACTTATTTTAAAATTTTATATACTAAAAAAAAGTGTTAAGTGAACAAAAGTAAACATTAAAAAGAGTAGCAATTAAACTTTTTGCAAGAAGCTGCATAATACATGATATGAGGGGTTTGACTGCCCATTTAGCACTTCTGTGCATAGTTCTTTTCATTTTTTTTTAAGTTTTTTATATTTTAAAAGAATCTGTTCACTCTGATGTGTGTAGTTCTTAATTTAGTTGCTTTATCCATTGGTCTTAAGAAAGTAACTCTATACCAGTTGGCTATCCAAGTTATTAATTCTTTTAATCACTTTAATTCACCCCTACAAATAAAATGATTTTGTTTTTCAAAAATTAAAATCTAAAAGTGTCTTAAAATTTACTTTTTGGGGCAGGTGTGGTGGCTCACACCTATAATCCCAGCACTTTTGGAGGCTAAGGCCAGAGGATGGCCAGGAGCTCAAGACCTGGGAGCTCCTGGGAGCCTAGAGAGAGACCACCCCCTCATTTCTATAAAAAAAAAAATCTACTTTGTTTTGTTTTTATATATAATAAATATTTATTCAATTTGTTTAAAAAGTCTGAAATATTATGATCCCTCTTCTACAATTTTCACCAAAAATGGTAATCAGATGTTTCCTGTGAGACTGACATGACTGTAGAAAATTAGCAAAATAATAATTAAAGCTTTTTTTAAAGCGTAGTGGTTCACACCTATAGTTCCAGTACTCTGGGAGGCTGAGGCAGGAGAATCTCTTGGGTTCAGGACTTTAAGACCAGCCCGGGCAACATAGCAAGACCCCATTGCTACAAAAAATTTAAAAAATTAGCAGGGCGTGATTGTGCACACCTGTGGTCCCAGCTACTTGGGAGACTGAGGTGGGTGAATGGCTTGAGCCCAAAAGACTGTGCCACTGCACTCCAGCCTGGGTGACAGAGCAAGACCCTATCTCAAAGAAAAAAAAAACTTTTTAAAAAAGTTAAAAAAAAACACTTTTGCCAAAATTACAAATAAATCTATCAACAGAAAATTGCTTGTAATTTTCAACTTTTGAGACAAACTATGAGGTATGTACTAAGAGACAGACTATATTAAGATCAATGCTGTATTAACATTGAGGCTGAGCTTCCCACCTTATTGTACCAGAGTAATGTGTATTTCAAATGCGCTTTTGGTGTAAACTCTGTAATAAATATGCTTTTTATGCACCAATAGAGTGGTATTAATATTTTTCTCTAAAGACTTATAAGGTAATTTCAGTGCATTTACCACTAGAAGTCTGCTATTCTTTTTTCTTCTTTTTTGAGACAGAGTCTCACTCTGTTGCCCAGGCTGGAGTGCAGTGGCATGATCTTGGCTCACTGCAACCTCCGCCTCCCAGGTTCAAGCAGTTCTCCTGCCTCAGTCTCCCAAGTAGCTGGGACTACACGCTGCCACGCCCAGCTAATTTTTTTTGTATTTTATTAGAGAGGGGGTTTCACCTTGTTGCCCAGGCTGGTCGTGAACTCCTGAGCTCAGGCAATCCGCCTGCCTTGGCCTCCCCAAGTGCTGGGATTACAGGCATGGACCATCGCGCCTGGCCTATTCTTCTTACTAATAATTTTTCTTTTTCTTTTTCTTTTTTTTTTTTTGAGACAGTTTAGCTCTTGTTGCCCAGGCTGGAGTGCAATGGCGCAATCTCGGCTCACCGCAACCTCCGCCTCCTGGGTTCAAGTGATTCTCCTGACTCAGCCTCCCAAGTAGCTGGGATTACAGGCATGTGCCACCACACCTGGCTAATTTTTTTTTTTTTTTTTTTTTTTTTTTTTTTTTTTAGTAGAGACAGGGTTTCTGCATGTTGGTCAGGAGGGTCTCAAACTCCCGACCTCAGGTGATCCACCCGCCTTGGCCTCCCAAAGTGCTGGGATTACAGGCATGAGCCACCATGCCTGGCTGATTTTTCTTGTTAAGAATTAAATTTACCTTGTGTATTTAGCTGTCATAAAAGTTGTTTTTCTATTAAAAATGTAAAGTTTAAAAAACATAATGTCTCTAAGGTGTTGTTCTTGACAATATGTATACCAACAGTCCCCTCTATATTATATATATGTATTTTTATATATGTCTATTTAGTTAATAGAAAAATATCAGAAACCCAGAAACTTCATTTTTCATTAGTCAAGCATGAACCTATTGAATAAAAATTTGAGCCCAGCCTGGTCAACATAGTGAGACTGCATCTCTGTGAAAAATAAAAAAATTGGGGCCAGGCGAGGTGGCTCATGCCTGTAATCCCAGCACCTTGGGAGGCCAAGGTGGGTGGATCACCTGAGGTCAGGAGTTCGAGACCAGCCTGACCAACATAGAGAAACCCTGTCTCTACTAAAAACACAAAATTAGCTGGGCCTGGTGGCACATGCCTGTAATCCCAGCTACTCGGGAGGCTGAGACAGGAGAATCGCTTGAACCTGGGAGGTGGAGGTTGCAGTGAGCTGAGATCACACCACTGCACTCCAGCCTGGGAAACAGAGTGAAACTCTGTCTCAAAAAAAAAAAGCATGGGGGGCGGTGGCTCAAGCCTGTAATTGGGAGGCTGAGGCGGGCAGATCACCTGGGATCAGGAGTTCAAGACCAGACTAGCCAACATGATGAAACCCCGTCTCTACTAAAAATACAAAAATTAGCCAGGCGTGGTAGCCCACACCTGTAATCCCAGCTGCTTGGGAGGCTGAGGCAGGGGAATCGCTTAAACCCGGGAGGCAGAGGCTGCAGTGAGCTGAGATTGCTCTCCACTACACTCCAGCCTGGGCGACAGAGCGAGACTCTGTCTCAAAAAAAAAAGAATAAAGTGTATCTTAGGTAGACAAGATATAGTTGAATCTTCTTTTTTTAATCCAGTCTGACAGTTTCAGCTTTTTGATTGGATTAAGTACATTCACTTTTTTTTTTTGAGATGGAATCTTACTCTGTCTCCCAGGCTGGAGTGCAATGGTCCAGTCTTGGCTCCCTGCAACCTCTACCCCCGGGGTTCAAGTGATTCTCCTGCCTTAGCCTCCATAGCTGGGACCACAGGTGCACACCACTACGCCCAGCTAATTTTTGTATTTTTGGGTACGGACAGGGTTTTGTCTCGTTGGCAGGCTGGTCTCAAACTCCTGATCTCAAGTGATCCGCCCCACCTCGGGTTCCCAAAGTGCTGAGATTATTGGCATCTGCGACGGCACCCAGCCTGCATTCACTTTTTTTGGCCAGTGGCTGTGGGGGGAGTTGGGAGAGGGTTGGAGTCTCACTCTGTTGCCCAGTCTGGAGTGCAATGATGCAATCTCAGATCAATGCAACCTCCACCTCCCAAGTGGAGCAACAGAGCAAGACCCCGTCTTAAAAAAAAAAAAATATCAGGACAAATTAGCCAGGCACAATGGTTCAAACCTGTAATCCCAGCACTTTGGGAGGCCAAGGCGGGAGGATCCCTTGAGCCCAGGAATTTGAGACCAGCTTGGGCAGCAGACTGAGACCCCTTCTCTACGAAATTTTTTTTTTTGAGACGGAGTCTCGCTCTGTCGCCCAGGGTGGAGTGCAATGGCGTGATCTTGGCTCACTGTGATCTCTGCCTCCGGTTCAAGCAATTCTCCTGCCTCAGCCTCCTGAGTAGCTGGGACTACAGGCACATGCCACCATGCCCGGCTAATTTTTGTATTTTAATTTTGTATTTTTAGTAGAGGTTTCACCGTGTTAGCCAGAATGGTCTCGATCTGGCCTCGTGATCCACCCTCCTCAGCCTCCCAAAGTGCTGGGATTATAGGCGTGAGCCACCACACCCGGCCAACAAAAAGTTTTAAAAAATTAGCAGGGTGTGGTAGCGCATCCCTGTAGTCCCGGCCTACTCAGGAGGCTGAAGTGGGAGGACTCTTTTTTTCTTTTGAGATGGAGTTTCGCTCTGGTTGCCCAGACTGGAGTGCAATGGCACGATCTCGGCTCACTGCAACCTCCACCCCTCCGGGTTCAAACGATTCTCCTGCCTCAGCCTCCTGAGTAGCTGGGATTACAGGCATGCGCCACCATGCCTAGCTAATTTTGTATTTTTAGTAGAGACGGGGTTTCTCCATGTTGGTCAGGCTGGTCTTGAACTCCCAACCTCAGGTGATCTGCCCGCCTCAGCCTCCCAAAGTGCTGGGATTACAGGCGTGAGCCACTGTGCCCGGCTGGGAGGATTCTTTTGAGCACAGGAGTTAGAGGTTGCAGTGAGCTATGATTGCACCACTGCACTCCATCCAGCCTGGGCAACAGAATGAGACTGTGTCTCTCTACACACACACACACATACACACACACACACACACACGAAAAATTAAATAATAGAGGCTTGAAAAAATATTTTTGCATTGTCTCATCAGCAAAGTGTGATTCAGTCTGAAAATTTTTAATTTACACAACACAAAACTGGTTAAAATTTTATTGATAATTCTCCATTTTTAAGCAATTATTGTCAAACATCAAACTTTGCTACAAAAGAAAGATATTTTTGTGCCTGGTTGTGGTGGCTCACATCTGTAATCCCAGCACTTTGGGAGGAAGAGGTGAGTTCCAGACCAGCCTGGGCAACATGGTGAAACCCTGTCTCTGCAAAGAAGTACAAGTTAGCCAGGTGTGGTCGTGTGCACCTGTGGTCCCAGCTACTTGGAAGGCTGAGGTGGGAGGATTGCTTGAACCTAGGAGGTGGAGGTTGCAGTGAGCTGAGATCATGCCACTGCACTCAAGCCTTGGCCTCAAGAGTCTGTCTCAAAGAATATTTATTTTTGGGCCTTATTTTGTTTTTAATTTCCCACTGGAATTAAGGAGTAAGCTACTGCCTGTCCTAACGTTTGAAATCTGATCAGAATTATGTAATATGACTATAAAAGAGTATTTGGAAAGTTTGTGTTATAGGACATGTATTTGAATTATTTCAGGCCAACTAGCAGTAATTTGGGGTAAGTCACTTAACATTTGCAGGCTCCAATTTCCATAAGCATAAAATAGTGGCTCGGCCTAAAATTCATATTTATGAGGTCTTTTCCAAGTCAAATCTTCTTAACTAGTTGAAGCTAATAATTACACTTATATTTAGATCAGAACGTCATACATCTATAATGGTTTAAAAATAATTATCTTAAAGGAGAATCACATTAAGTAGGTGAAACATGATTATTGCTTAGCCTAGTATTTTCCAGGGTCTCTCATGAACCCATTGATACACTATTGTTCATACATTTTATCTCAATCCTCTACTTTTCCTCAAAAATATATTTTTTTCTTTTTTTTGAGACAAGGTCTCACTGTATCACCCAGGCTGGAGTGCAGTGGCATGATCTTGGCTCACTGCAGCCTCTGCTTCCTGGGCTCAAGCAATTCTTGTGCCTTAGCCTTCCAAGCAGCTGGGATTATAGGTGTGCACCACCACACCTGGTTACTTTTTTGTATTTTTTGTAGAGATGGATTTTCGTCACATTGCCCAGGCTGGTCTCAAACTTGTGAGCTCAAATGATGCTCCTGCCTCAGCCTCCCAGAGTGCTGGGATTACAGGTGTGAGCCCCCACGGCCAGGCTCAGGACTTTATTCTTGCTCTGTGTGAGTGTACATGGACGCTGTAATGTAGAAGAAAGAGCTGAGCTGGTCGGAGCTGAGCTGCTCAAGAGGCCTGAATTCCAGTACCAACTTTCATTTACTGCTTCTGTATTTTGTCCTATGACTGTATTTTCTCTTCTGTAAGACAGGAATAATAATACCTGACCCTTCAAGTTGTGTAACTGAAGAGCACATTTTGAAAGTATAAATATCACTATAGATGTATAAAGTATTACGATTGTGGGCAATGAAAATTTAGGTTACAACATTAAAAAATATGCTTTTTTTTTTTTTTTTTTTCCTTTCTGGTGCACTTTTCTAGGTGAATGTGCCTCTTAGGAGCACTTGTCCAGAAGTGTCTGGGAAAAGCTTGGGCTGCACAGTGATGGTGCTCCCTGAAAGACTCAGAGCAGCGCAGCCAGTACCTCCAGAGTATGAAGCATGAAGTACATTTATTCTACAAGAATAAGAAGTAAATATAAAAAAGTCAAGGATTCAATTTTTAATAACAAAATCAACAAAAACAAAATCAGAGTAACACGGACTTCACAGCACTTTGAAAAAGACATTTAAATGTTGATTTGAGTTGTTCAGACATTTTAAATGTGAAGTCATAGAGTAAAAATACAATCAATGACTGAAATTGGGAACAAAATATCCTGAACATAAAGGTATTTGAATCTTTGGATTTTTTTTTTCTTTGAGATGGAGTCTCACTCTGTCACCCAGGCTGGAGTGCAGTGGTACAATCTTGGCTCACAGCAATCTCTGCTTCCTGGGTTCAAGCGATTCTCCCGCCTCAGCCTCCCGAGTAGCTGGGATTACAGGCATGCATCACCATGCCTGGCTAATTTTCTTTGCATTTTTAGTAGAGACAAGGTTTCACCATGTTGGCCAGGCTGGTCTCGAACTCATGGCCTCAAGTGATCTGCCTGAGTTGGCTTCCCAAAGTGTTGGGATTACAGGCATGAGCCACTGCGCCTGGCCCCGAATCTTTGAATTTTAATTGAAAATGGGAAAATGGGACAGTGCTGTTATTCCACAGGGCTGCTTGAACTCCACTGAGAAGAAATCAATGGCTGGTAGCCTTTGAGTGGTCAGCAGTCACTTTCAGGGTGTTGTGATGATGGATGACGGTAAGGCTTATCAATTTTTTTTCTTCTTTTTTGAGATGAAGTTCCATTCTTGTCGCCCAGGCTGGGGTGCAATGGCGTGATCTCGGCTCACTGCACTCTCTGCCTCCCGGGTTCAAGTGATTCTCCTGCCTCAGCCTCCCGAGTAGCTGGGATTACAGGTGCCTGCCACCACGCCCAGCTAATTTTTGTATTTTTAGTAGAGATGGGTTTTTGCCATGTTGGCCAGGCTGGTCTCGAACTCCTGACCTCAGGTGATCCGCCTGCCTCGGCTTCCCAAAGTGCTGGGATTACAGGCGTGAGCCACCATGCCCGGCCAGCTTATCAAAACTTTAAGAAGTACTGAAAATCATTTCGAAGTTAGTAAGTTATAATCTTTATACAAAAAAGAGTCAAGTGTTCATGTTGTATAACTAGACTTAGAAGACAGCTAGGATTTTAAAGATTTTCCTTTATTTTGTGTAGAGAAGAAACATCACACAATATTCTACTTGTCATCTTTCCTCAACTTAATTACATATATGCTCACACAGGCAAAATATTTAAGTATATCATACCATGCATTGTTACTTGGCAATAAAAAAAAAAAGCCCTTATGTTGGATATAACCGTCCTGTGATACAGTGCAGTAATGTCTCCCTCTCAAAATGTGTATATATTAAAAAAATCATCACTCAAGGAAAATCCTAGTGTTACAAATATGTTTTTAAGAATGCATCTTTTGGCTGGGCACAGTGGCTCACACCTGTAATCCCAGCGCTTTTGGAGGCTGAGGCGGGTGGACCACTGAAGTCAGGAGTTTGAGACCAGCCTGGCCAACATGGTGAAACCCTGTCTTTACTAAAAATACAAAAATTAGCCAGGCATGGTAGCGTGTGCCTGTAATCCCAGCTACTCGGGAGGCTGAGGCACGAGAATCGTCTCAACCCAGGAGGCAGAGGTTGCAGTGAGCTGAAATCGCAGCACTGACCCTAGCCTGAGCAACAGAGTGAGACTCTGTCTCAATAAAAAAAAAAAAAATGCATCTTTTTCCATTGATTAGAGGGATGACTAAAAAAATAAGAATTCATATTTTAAAAGATACAGTTTGGATTTCCTTTACTTTACTCACTTCCTCCTTCCCTGTATTGTTGTCTTCAAGATTTATTTACTGCCCTATGCCAGGGTTAGCAGGTTAATGGCTCATATATTCCTCAGTTTATTAACCCATTTATCTTGTTTACTGGTGGGTAAGGCAAAGATAAAAATGTTTTTGGCTGTAGTTGTCCAAGTGCAATGGGCAGCAGTATCCCATAAGGCCAGGAGGTGGTAGTCTTGTCCATAAAAGTAGACCTTCGTTTTTTTCCTGGATTGTTCAAAATATTTTAAACCAGTCTGTATTTTCAAAATTCACACAGCATAAACTTTTGAAATAGCAAAATTTGGGAATGTTTGTCTGTTTTTAATCAAGAGGACAGAGATATATTTATATGTATACATTGTCACACATAAGGAATTATATGTTTGCCTCTCTGGGCTTTGGCACACAATAGATACTGCATTGTTACAAATGAGATTATGAACCTATAATTAAGTGATGCTACTTTAAGGGGTTGTTTTGTATCTCTTGTACTGAAATTATAATAAGTTGCCTGGGGAGCTTTCTTCTCCTCTTTCAATTTATTATTTATTTATTTTTTTGAGACAGACTCTCACTCTGTCCCCAGGCTGGAGTGCAGTGGTGTGATCTTAGCTCACTGCAACCTCCACCTCCCAGGTTCAAGCGATTCTCCTGCCTCAGCCTCCCGGGTAGCTGGGATTACAAGCGTGCGTCACCACACTCAGCTAACTTTCTTTGTATTTTTAGTAGAGACAGGTTTTCACCATGTTGGCCAGGCTGGTCTCGAACTCCTGACCTCAGTGATCTGCCCGCCTCAGCCTCCCAAAGTGCTGGGATTACAGGCGTAAGCCACTGCGCACAGCCCTCTTTCAATTTCTTAATCTTCCTTTTCGTCCTGTTGCTTTTCTCCCTCCTCCCCATCCCGGCTGTATGTAAGATGGTATCCTATTTTAATAGACGGCTGTAATTTAAATAGGCTGTTGTAGTTTCTACGGCAAGATGCAATTGTTGAGAGCGTGATTTCTAACATTTTACATAAAACTGCCGTAAAAGGTTTACTGGAACTTAATATAGATTGCCTATTTGGTTGATGCTTTCAACACTCTGTAGGGCTTTCACACAGGACTAGCCTCAGTGGAATTTTATCGATTAAATTAATCTACCAATGGGTGATTAAGAATTATGTTTTATTGCATATTTAATAGGTTGGGGGGCGGAATTCTTTCTTTCTACGGCTAATTGCCCTCAGTTCAATTTTACCACTGTGATATTCATTCCACATGCTCTGATGAGTGTGGTACTTGAGACATTACCTTAGTGAGGGAAGGGACAAATGTTACAAATGAATCCGGAAGGACGCTGAAACTAACACCTGCAAATTATGTACGACATGTTTATATTCCAGGCGCTGGTTTAGCTTTTGGGAGAAGTCAGTGAGGAAAACCCGTAAAGATCTCCGTCTTTATGGTGCTTACCCTAAAGTTGGGAGTGGAGAGGGAGGTATTCAACCAGCAAGAAATCGGAAAACTTGCAGAGCGGCCGCGGGGTCAGGGGAAACTGCCGGAGACTTTCAGGGCCCAGGGCCCTGGGCCCTGCGGGGAGGCTTCAGCGGGCCTGCATGTTCTTAGGCATCCGCTCCAGGCGGGTTCAAGTTCTCAACCAGACCTTCGGCGATCCAGCGTCTAGGGAACGTCAATGCGGGTGACTTCTCCCGCTGTGCAGGGCGGTGACCCGGGTTGTCGCGCCCAGTTCCCCGCCAGAGTCGGCCGGGGGCTTCCCTGATAAATGCTACCCCCTCTTGCCCCTGCGCCCCCCGACCGCGCGCCCGCCCCCGGCCCCGCGTGTCCCCCACGCCCCACCACCCTGCACGCCCTACCCGGCCGCGCGTCCCCTCCAGACCGTGCGTCGCCGCCCTCACCATCGCGCCCCCAGCTGTGTCCCCCTTGCGACCCGGCCCCCTGCCCGCGCGTCACCGCCTGCGACTCTGCGAGCCCTGTGGGTTGCGGCCAGCAAGAGACCGTGCGGCCATCTCGCCTCCAGGCGAGGCCCTCCAGCCTGGTCCTCACCTCCAGAGCGTGCATCCCCCTGCCCGTGCGGCCCCCTGAGGGGCGGGCGCTGGGCGGCGCTGGACTGCGCGAGGCGAGGCGAGGCGAGGCGAGGCGGGGCGGGGCGAGGCGGGGCGGGGCGAGGCGGGGCGGGGCGGGGCGGGGCGCCGGACGCCATCGCGTCGTTACCGGCCGGCGGCTGTCTGACCGGGACTGCAGCCGTGTCCTCGCCGCCCTCCTCTCGCCCACGCCTCCCGGGCACTCGCCTGGTCCCGGCGGCGGCGCGCGCGGCCGCGTTGGGCGGCGGCGGTTCCGGGGATGGTGAGGCGGCGGCGCGCGGAGACGATGCTCCGGAGCTGAGGAGACGCCGGCACACGGCGCGACTGCCGAGCGCAGCGCCCACCCGCGGGATGGCTCAGGCGGCCGGCCCGGCGGGCGGCGGGGAGCCGCGGACTGAGGCAGTGGGCGGCGAGGGGCCGCGGGAGCCCGGGGCAGCCGGCGGGGCAGCCGGCGGCGCGGCCGGGGGCTCCCAGGACGCGCTGAGCCTGGAGGAGATCCTGCGGCTCTACAACCAGCCCATCAACGAGGAGCAGGCGTGGGCCGTGTGCTACCAGTGCTGCGGTTCCCTGCGCGCCGCCGCCCGCCGCCGCCAGCCCCGCCGCCGTGTGCGCTCGGCCGCGCAGATCCGCGTCTGGAGGGACGGCGCCGTCACCCTGGCGCCCGCGGCCGACGACGCGGGAGAGCCGCCTCCAGTTGCGGGTGAGGCCGCCGGGCCCCTTTCCCTCGTAATCCTTGGAACACCCGCAGCTGGGCCGCCTTACCCTCAGCGTCCCCGGCCCTTCCGCCCCCGCCGCCCCCGCCGCCCCTGCCGCCCCCCCATTTGCCACAGGAGACCCCCGGGAGGATCCGCCTGGGACCCGCAGGGGAGGGCGGATTCAGGCCGTGGCTGGCCAGGGCCCCTCGGAAGTCAGAGCCTCGTGGTGGGCGGCGGCGCAAATCCGCTGTGCGGAGGGCGTTGGGGCGGCTCTGGATGGGCCTGGGCCTGCGGGCCGCGGGGCGCTCGTCATTGTGCAGCCCGCGCGACAGCTGCCCGCGGCGCGTTTGGGAGCGGTGGGCTGGGCCGTGCTCCTGGCCAGCGGCCTGTGCGCCTCACGCCGTGGCTGCTGACGCACTGCCGGGTTCGCGGGGTGGGGAGGGCATCGCAGGCTTCACGCGGGGGCTCCGCGCGGAACCTCAGTGCCGCTGTCGGGAACACCGCGCTCCTCACGGGAAACTAGCAGTATTCCACATTAGACAGCCTTTCCTCGGTTCGGAAATGTAAAGATGATTCTGAACCGTGAGAATTCTGCTCTTTGGGGAGAGATGGAAAGATAGACTAAATAATGATTTTTGGCTCCTGGACGTTAGAAAATACCGATTGCATTCCTGTGTGTGAAAATTTGTTGTGATGAAAAACAGGCTTGTAAAGTAAAAAGTTGACAGGATGTCCGGATACAAAGAGAAAATGGGCCTTAGTTACGTCATTGTCTAATGTAAAATTTTCAGGATTATGACCTAAACAGTAATTTATAACCAGGGTTTACTCAGATGCTCTTTGAAGAGGAGGAGGTTGAGAAAAGGTTTCTCCCATCAGTTTTTATCTAATTCATTCTTTTGAGAGGCAAGTCTATTAAAAACATAGAAAAACAATCTACCCTCACTTTTAGAAAGTTGATGGAAATGTCAAAATGCTTAAGGTGAAAGATGTAATTTCGAATTAGTAAAATGACATTTAATGAAAACCGTTGTCTAACTTGATTAAAACAGTATTTAAGGTTATAGTTATTCTTTCAGTTGCGCCAGAACATGTTTTTATCTTTTATTTTTTAGTGTCAGGTAAACACATTTTTATTTACATGCTTTTATCTTTTATTTTTTAGCGCCAGGTAAACAAGTTTTTATTTAAAGCCATCTTTTTAATTATTCTTTTGAAACTATTTCAAATAGTATATTTGTTTATTTGATGGGCTTATTGCTTTTAAACTTGGACTTAATCTTAGTGGGAAATACTTGCAATTATAATTTATAGTGTATTAATTGGTACAAAAAGATACATTTATAAAATACAGCAGTGTCTGCCAGGTGCCGTGGCTCAAGCCTGTAATCCCAGCACTTTGGGACGCCGAGGCAGGTGGATCACCTGAGGTCAGGAGTTCGAGACCAGCCTGGCCAACATGGTGAAACCCCGTCTCTACTAAAAATACAAAAATTAGCCAGGCGTGGTGGTGTGCCCCTGGAATACCAGCTACTCGGGAGGCTGAGGTGAGAGAATTGCTTGAACCTGGGAGGTGGAGGCTGCAGTGAGTTGAGATCGCGCCACTGCACTCCAGCCTGGGTGACAGAGCGAGACCCTGTCTCAAAAAAAAAAAAAAAAAAAACAGCAATATCGTGCCTTGGGATTTAGCTATTTCCAGAGGAAAAATGGTTGTGTGCAGCCTGCTTTTAGAAGCAGCATTGGTAGTGGTGATTTCTGGAGAGAACAAGCCCCCAGTTTACATTGTCTTGTCACTTAAATTTAATCCCAAAATAGTATAGTTTTGTTGTCAAAGATTGATAGATCCTGGTGGATGGGTTTTTTCTTGTTTTTTTTGGTCTGAACCTTATGTTGAAATGGATTATTTTTTACATCACTAGTGTGAGTGATAACATACTGATCTCAGTGTAATAAACTGCCTTTAAATAGTGAGTGGAGTTGTTCTCCACAATTCACAATAGGTTTATAATTCTGTTTCTCAGTTCTGCTCATGACCTGCGCTACCAGTTATGGAGAAGGCCTAATCAAAGTTGTTGATAGAGACTTGAGCATTTTCTGTTGAATAAAATTATTTAAGAAGTTCATACTAAAATATTAGTTTATTTCCTCATTGGATTTAAGAATAGTTGCATGGCTCAGGAAGATATACAGTCTTCTGAAGATTTTATCTTGATTCTTAAACTTGATGAATAATTTGGTGTTGTGCACACTTAAAAATTCTATTCCTCCTTTCTCTCTCTTTCTTTCTTTCTTTTTTTCTTTTTCTCTCTCTCTCTTTCTTTTTCTTTTCTTTTCTTTTTTTTTTTTGACAGGGTCTTGCTGTATTGCCCAGGCTGCTGAAGGCTGGAGTGCAGTGGTGTAGTCATAGCTCATTGCAGCCTGGAACTCCTGGGCTTAAGTGATCCAACTGCCTTGGCATGCCGAAGTGCTGGGGTTACAGATGTAACCCGCCTTGCCCAGTCTCTCTTTTCTTTTTTTTTCTTTTCTTTTTTTTTTTTTTTTTGAGATGGGGTCTCCCTCTGTTGCCAGGCTAGAGTGCTGTGGCACAGTCTCAGCTCACTGCAACCTCTGCCTCCTGGGTTCAAGTGATTCTCTTGCCTCTGCCTCCCGAGTAGCTGGGACTACAGGCGCTTGCCACCATGCCCAGCTAATTTTTGTATTTTTGGTGGAAATGGGGTTTCACCATGTTGGCCAGGATGGTCTTGATCTCTTGACCTCATGATCCACCTGCCTCGGCCTCCCAAAGTGCTGGGATTGCAGGCGTGAGCCACCGCGCCTGACTTCTCTTTTCTGTTTTTAAGGAACGTTTGTATTCATGAGACTTCCATAGTAGGGAAGAGTTGGGGAAAATAAGTAAAAATAATTTTTTTTTTTGAGACAGAGTCTCGCTCTGTTGCCCAGGCTGGAGTGTGGTGGTGCGATCTCAGCTCACTGCAAGCTTGCAATCTCCGCCTCCCAGGTGCATGCCATTCTCCTGCCTCAGCCTCCCAAGTAGCTGGGACTAAAGATGCCTGCCACCATGCCCGGCTAATTTTTTTGTATTTTTAGTAGAGACAGGGTTTCACCGTGTTAGCCAGGATGGTCTTGATCTCCTGACCTCATGATCTGCCCGTCTCGGCCTCCCAAAGTGCTGGGATTACAGGCGTGAGCCACCGTGCCCAACCAAATTTTTTTTTTTTTTTTTTTTTTTTTTTTTTTTTTTTTTTTGAGGTGGAGTCTCACTTTGTCGCCCAGGCTGGAGTGCAGTGGTACAGTCTTGGCTCACTGCAACCTCTGCCTCTGGGGTTCAAGCAATTCTCCTACCTCAGCCTCCCAAGTAGCTGGGATTACAGGTGTGTACCACCATGCCCGGCTAATTTTTGTATTTTTAGTAGAGATGGATTTTCACTGTGTTGGCTGGGCTGGTCTCGAACTCCTGACCTCAGGTGATCCACCTGCCTCAGCCTCCCACAATGCTGGGATTACAGAATTGAGCCACTGTGCTGGCCACACTTTCTTTTTCATTGTATTTATCATGATTATATGTAGTTAACAATCTGCACCATGTATGTTTTCACATCCATTGATTTCTGTTTTTTTCTTTTCTTTTTTTTTTTTTGAGATGGTGTTTTGCTCTTGTTGCCCAAGCTGGAGTGCAATGGCACAATCTCGGCTCACCGGCACTTCCGCCTCCCGGGTTCAAGAGATTTTCCTGCCTCAGCCTCCCGAATAGCTGGTATTCCAGACATGCACTACCACGCCTGGCTAATTTTGTGTTTTTAGTAGAGATGGGGTTTCCCCATGTTGCCCGGGCTGGTCATGAACTCCCGACCTCAGTGATCCACCAGCCTTGGCCTCCCAAAGTGCTGGGATTGCAGGCGTAAGCCACCGCGTCCGGCCTGATATATTTTCTAAATGGTCGTTTAAGGAAGTTAAGTGATTAGTAACTCTTTGAATCAAATCTTGGTCTTTTGGTGTCTAGGCTTTGTAGTGTTGTGGAATGAAACATTTGGTTTGAATTTGTTTTGTGATTCTTCCCCTTAGAGAAGTGACAGTGAGTAAGTTCCTCAGTCCCCCTGAGTCTAGCCTTCTGTGTAAAATCAGAATATATTGTTTTCACAGGGTTGGGGCGTAAGTGAGGATAATATATGTCAAGTGGCAAGACTTGCTGTATAGCAGGTACTCAATAGGTTTTAGTTTCCTTCTTCCTCTAATCCTGTGGTCCTTTCTCACCACTATACTGTCTCTAGTCCATTTGTTTTATGTTTTTACCAAGAATTGGGGTAAATGTCAAGGTCAGAGTTTCTTAACTTTGGCACTGTCGGCATTTTTGGCTGAGTAATTCTTTGTTGTGGTGGCTGTCCTGTGCAGCATCCGTGATCTGATCTCTTAACACTGGATGCCAGTGAGCCCCTCCCCTGCAATTGTGACATTAAAAAAGTCTCTATCCATTGCCAAATGTTCCCTAGGGTGCAAAATTGTCCCAGTTGAGAACCACTGCTCTAGCAGGTGGTGCCTGGGATTGTGTTCAGGGTGGAGAAATGGATTCTGGCTGTAATCCTCAAGTGAGTGAATCCTTCTGCAGGCCATTGCCACTCTGTTGTTGAGCTGAATGAGTCGTACTGGTTCTTGCCAGTACCAGCAGTATCACTCCATTTAGTCCTCTTAGAAGAGGTAGGACTTCATGGCTTTACTGACTTTTTAGGGGACTGAATATAGTAGTAATTGATTTTAATTCTTGTTTACTTTTAACAGTATTGATACATCTGAGAATGGTTAGATTCAGTTTGAATGAAATAAATAGAAATACGCTATAAGAAAAATAGAAAAATGTTGAAAGGTGTCATAGGCTGGAGACCAATGAAGGAAAAAAATGAAGAATTAGTGAGTTTATTTAGCATTCAGGTAAAACTTAGAGCCAAATTGCTAGCGTGGCCATAAAAGCAGTGTGATATAGGACCCAAGGAGATAAATTCAAGAAAAAGGAAAGACTAGCTCTTTACAGGATCTCTTGAAAGTAAACAGATTAAATTATGTATAACGTCTTAAAATGAGCAGTATGGTTACGAAGTATTTCTGTGTTGACAGGAGGATAGATTGCTTAGAATCAAGACAGTTTATGAATCTTGTTTGGTGGCTTCTTTAACATTTTCTCCAGTGTTTATGCAGTTGTAGTAATAATAAGACTTTGTTGTTTGGGAAAGTTTATTAGGTGCAAGTTGATGAAGTTTTAACTTTCACACCCTTAATTAAGGGGTTAAAGACACGCAGACTCTTCGTATACTCATAAGTATATCTGATTGGCAATTAGAGCACATTTTGGTATACAGGGTCTTTAGAAAGTAGTAACTGATGCAATTTAGGTTATAGTCTAGATCTTCACATGGTTAAAAAGCATTTGCTTTTCTGGGATGCCACAAAATTATTAATAGCGGTAGTTTTAGAGATTAGAATTGTGTGGTCTTATAGTCTTTCAGGACTTAAATACCCATCTGACAACAATCATTTATTTTAACTTTTGGTTTCAAAATTTTTGATGTACCATTAGTTTAGAGGTATAAAGAATCATTTTAAAATTATGGCCATATATTGATTTAAAATAATCTTAAGGTTGGTAGAAGGTTTTCCTGAAAGGAACAATGAGTGCCTGTGTGCATACTAATAAAGGGATCCCTTGAGAATGGTTTCTTGGTATAGGGAACATTCAGGCTTTGTTTGGGTTTTGAAAAGAGGATATGATCAGTCAAGCTTCTCAGCGAAGTTCATGCTAATTTGGAGGGGAAGATGGTCTTGGCATAAAATCCTATTTGATTTTAAAGAGAGAATATTTGTGGTAAAGGTTGAAATGGTGAAAAAATGTGTTTTTTTGTTTTTGTTTTTTTGAGACGGAGTCTCGCTCTGTTGCCCAGGCTGGAGGCAGTGGCGTGATCTCGGCTCACTGCAGCCTCCGCTTCCTGGGTTCAAGCGATTCTCCTGCCTCAGCCTCCTGAGTAGCTGGGACTACAGGCGCCCACCACCATGCCTGGCTAATTTTTGTATTTTTAGTAGACATGGGGTTTCACCATGTTGGCCAGAATGGTTTACATCTCCTGACCTTGTGATCCGCCCACCTCAGCCTCCCAAAGTGCTGGGATTACAGGCGTGAGCCACTGCACCCAGCGAAAAAATGTTTAAAAACATTTTTTTTTGGTCCGTTCTTTCTGTATTTCTTGTGTTCCCATCCTGATCATTAAAGGACAGGAATATATGAAGTATATGTGTAGGTTTCCAGAGTAGGTAGTGGGGGTAAATGGTAGAATTAGAGATTGGTGAAATGCCTTATTAGTTACAGTAATAGATAAAAATTGTTCTCTTTGAATAATAAGTTCAAATATGTCAGGTTAATTCAGTCTAACAAATATGCTTTGAGTTCCTACTATGTACAAGTAGTGTTCTAGTTTTACATGGGTGATGTAAGGGTAAATAGTTCTAGTCATTAAAGAAGAGAAAATAAAACAGAAACACATTGGTAAATTTACCATGAATCTAATGCAGCTTAAACTTCAAGTCCCTTCATTTACACAGGCCCCTTCTAAGTGCACGGGAGGAGCCTTAACAGTAAGTTTAGATGTTCATTTGCAAAATTAAGATTTTAGCTGTAATTGGATAAGATTGCTATCACTTTTTTTTTTTTTTTTTGATGCAGGGTCTTGCTTTGTCACCACCCAGGCTGGAGTGCAGTGGATTGATCGGCTCACTGCAGCTTTGACCTCCCAGATTCAAGCAATCCTCCCACCTCAGCCTCCCAAGTAGCTGGGACTACAGGCATGTGCCATCATGCCCAGCTAATCTTTTGTATTTTTAGTAGGGACAGGGTTTCACCATATTAGCCAGGATGGTCTCGAACTCCTGACCTCATGATCCGCCCGCCTCGGCCTCCCAAAGTGCTGGGATTATAGGTGTGAGCCACCACCACCATCTGGCCCATGCCTGGGTAATTTTTATATCGTTTTTTAGAGACAGGGATTTTGTCATGTTGCCTAGTTTTGTTTGGAACTTCTGGGCTCAAGTGATTTGCCCACCTTGGCCTACCAAAGTGCTGGAATTGCAGACATGAGCCATCATGCCTGGCCTGCTGTCACTTTTATTTATTTGTTTGTTTTTTTTTTTTTTGAGACAGAGTCTTAGTCTGTCGCCCAGGTTGGAGTGCAGTGGCACGATCTCGGGTCACTGCAACCTTCGCCTCCCAGGTTCAAGCAGTTCTCACACCTCAGCCTCCCAAATAGCTGGGATTACATGCACATGCTGCTGCGCCTGGCTAATTTTTGTATTTTTAGTAGAGACAGGGCTTTTCCATATTGGTCATGCTGGTCTCAAACTCCTGGCCTCAAGTATCTGCCTGCCTTGGTCTCCCAAAGTGCTGGGATTATAGGCATGAGCCACCAAGCCTGACCTGCTGTCACTTTTGGTTCCAATTTACCATGCAATATATTTCTACTTGTGTTGGGTTGTAAGAGAGGGGTCACAAGAGTTTTGGGGAGAAATTTTGGAATAATATATTTGTGGTTTTGTATCTGTGTTTCTACTTTTGCAGAGGGAAACAGTAGAAAGAATTTAGTCATCTACAGATATTAGTCCTCAAGTAAGTTAGGACTCTTAGGATATTGGCCTCACTAAGAGTTTTGACTAAACTTTAGAAGAAAAAAATCGTTGAGCTATCAAGGACTATATGTTGATAAGAGATGATGAGTTGCACTCTGCTTGTTATATATGGAAGGTCAGATTCTCTCTCCTGTATCATTGGTCCTGTGAAATAACAGCAGTTCTCATCCTACTTTCATAACAGTGTCATTAGAGCTGTAAGTATTTCCCTTTTACTTCTTGTTGGCTGAGTAGAAAAAAGGAAAATATCTTCTTTCAGATATTTGTTTAAAACTATGAAGGAAATATTGAGTTACCAAATGTAGTGGGAATTTTTAGTCAACTTTTTTTGTTTGTTTGTTTTCAAGAGACAGGGTCTTTCTCTGTTGCTCAGGCTGGAGTGCAGTGGTATGATCAGAGCTCACTGCAGTCCCCAGCTCCTGGGTTCAAGCAGTCTTCCTACCTCAGCCTCCCAAGTAGCTGGGACCACAGGTGTGTGCTGCCACTTCTGGCTAATTTTTTATTTTTGTTTTTTAGTGGAGAAAAATGTTGCCCAGACTGCTCTTGAACTCCTGACCTCAAATGATCCACCTGCCTCAGTCTCACAAAGTGCTGAAATTGCAGGTGCGAGCCACTGTGCCTGACCAAACTTTTTATTTTGGGATAATTTTAGATTTACAGAAAAGTTGAAAAGAGAATGCAGCTAATTCTTATTTGCCCCTCACCCAGTTCCCCTGATGTTAACATCTTATATTCTTGTGGTATATTTGTCAAAACTAAAAAACAACATTGATGCATTGCTATTAACTAAACTCCAGACTTCATTTAGGTTTCCCCAGTTTTTCTGTTAATGTCCTTTTTCTTTTCTCTTTCTTTCTTTTTTTTTTTTTTTGCGACAGAGTTTCGCTCTTGTTGTCCAGGCTGGAGTGCAATGGCGCGATCTTGGCTCACCATAACCTCTACTTCCTGGGTTCAAGGGATTCTCCTGCCTCAGCCTCCCGAGTAGCTGGGATTTACAGGCACCCGCCACCACACCTGGCTAATTTTGTATTTTTAGTAGAGACAGAGTTTCTCCATGTTGGTCAGGCTGGTCTCAAACTCCTGACCTCAGGTGATCCATCTGCCTTGGCCTCCCAAAGTGCTGGGATTACAGGCGTGAGCCACCGTGCTGGGCCTTAGTGTCCTTTTTCTATTGCAGAAATCCCATCCGAGATACCATATTGCATTTAATCATCGTGTCTCCTTAGTTTCTTCTGGTCTCTGACAGTTTATCATGACCTTGACAGTCTTGGTGAGGACTGGTCAGCTGTTTTGTAAAATGTCCCTCCATTTGGACTTGCCTGGTATTTTTATGGCTTGACTGGGTTATAGTTTTGGGAGAAGAGTACCAGCAAGGTGAAGGGCTCCCCCTGATCACATCATATTGGGGCACATGATAACCATGTGACATCAGTGGTTACGATAACCTGGACACTTGATTAAGACAGTGTTGTCAGGTTTCTCCACTAAAAAGTTACTATTTTTACCTTTTTAAAATATGTTGTTCTTTAGAAAGGAGTCATTAATTCCAGCCTGCATTCAAGGATGGGGCCAGGTAATTAAACCACCTCCTGGAGATGTGAATATCTTTTTAAAGTTATTTTGAATTCTGTGAAGAAGATTTGTGCCTTCTCCTCCATTTACTTATGTATTCAATCATTTGTTTGTATCAGTCTGGATTGACATGTATTTTGTACTTTGGTTGTTTTGTTGCTCAGATTGTTCCCGCTGTGGCCATTGGGTGCTCCTTAGGCTTGGCTCCTGTGTTCCTTTGATATGCAGCCCTCCTTCTGTCTGGTGGAGCAGACACTTTCTGGCACTGCAAGATGTTTCAAGGCTCATCTTAACATATTTCCTGCCCCAGCCCTAGAGTCACCCATATTTCCAGGGAGCTCTTGTTTCTTTTATTGGAGAATGGTGTTTAGAAACCATGATCTTAGCTCTGGGTATGCTTGTTGCTTATTGTTTTGTTTTTATTTATTTATTTTTTAAAGTTGTAGTTTTGCTCTGTTGCCCAGGCGGGAGTGCAGTGATGTGATCATAGCTCTGTGTAACTTTGAACTTCTGGGTACAGCTGATCCTTCCACCTCAGCCTCCTGAGTAGCTGGGACTATAAATGCACAACCACTCCTGGCTAATTTTTTTGTTATTTTTTTGTAGAGACAGGGTCTCTCACTATATTGCCCAGGCTGGTCTTGAACCCCATTCAAGTGATCTTCCTGCCTCAGCTTCCCAAAGTGTTGGGATTACAGATGTGATCCACTGCACCTGGCCTGTTTTTAATATAGAAGAAGAAATGTTAAAGAGTTTATTTTTGATGTTCAAACTCTAGATGGATATTTGGGTTTCAAATATCGACTTACTGGATAGTATGAATAATGCCACTGTGAACATTACTGCACGTGTCTTTTGGTGAACAAATGTAGCATTTTTGTTGAATATGTGCCTAAAAGTGCAATTGCTAATTCATGATGTATGGTCAACATAAGTAGATACTGCCAGAAATTTTCCAAAGTGATTGTATCTCACAAACTTTTAAAATTAAAACCAATATGAGACATTAGTATAAATTTAAAAAGGATTCGATTAGGTATATGGAGGGGTTATATTCCTAATAATACCAAACTGCTGGCTTCTGAAAACTGTGACTCTTAGGTCTTTTTATACTAATTGTGCTAATGCTTTTTTTTTTTTGAGTCGGAGTTTTGCTCTTGTTGCCCAGGCTGGAGGGCAATCCTGCGATCTTGGCTAACTGCAGCCTCCACCTTCTGGGTTCAAGCGATTCTCTTGCCTCAGCCTCCATGGTAGCTGAGATTACAGGCATGCACCACCACGCCTGGCTAATTTTGTATTTTTAGCAGAAATGGAGTTTCACTATGTTGATCAGGCTGGTCTCATACTCCAGATTTCAAGTGATCCACCTGCCTCTGTCTCCCAAAGTGCTGGGATTACAGGTGTGAACCACTGCGCTGGGCCTAATGCATTTTTTTAAATTGAGTCTATGGTCTTTTTCTGTCATATTTCCCATTTTCTCTCCCATCCCTTAATTTAATTAGAAGTTAAGTTCCTATCTAATATACTCCTTTAATATCTTGTATTTCAGAGAGATAAAAATATAAATAGAGATAATTGGAGGGTAGTGCTAGAATGTCACTAACAATCCCTATAGGTTGCCTGGTCCCAGGGTTTGGTCATGTCTGCCTGGATTTTTAGTGAAAATATCATGTTAGAGATATTCCCATTACATGATTTCATGTATTCATTTCACCAATATTTGAGTGCCTTCTAAGTGCACTGTGCCGGATGTTGACGATACAAAGAGGGATAAACTGCACTCATACCTTCAAGAAGCTCATAGATGGAGAAACTAACACAGTACAGTACAATAATTTTAAAATAATAAAGATGTACAGAAAACTATGAGAGCCCAGAGAAGAGAGTGGCTGACCCTGCCTGGTGACAGTAGGTGAGCGTTACAGGGGAGATCTGGTTTCTGGAGGTCTCCAGGATGGGGCTGTAGCATAAAAGGAAGACTATGTGAGGCAGAAGCAGCAGCAAGTGGAAAGGCTTGGAGATGTGGAGGACGTTATATGGTGCTCAGAGAGCAGCAGTGCATGGATGGCAAGTATGGCGTTTGTGCTGCCACCCACTTCCCCATGTCAAAAGCAGATAACTGCTAATCAGTTACCGCATTTTTTGCTGCCGAATTTATAAGCAGCCCAAGAGTTCTCAACAGGATGCTTCAGGTGGCCACTACTAATTACTTGGAGTTGGCACGTGAGGTTAAACCTGTTTGTCTTATTTGTAGTGGGTGTTCCCTGCGCCTGGAGCAGAGGATGTGTGTGGGAGTGGGGGGAGTGAGAAGGGCTGGAAAGGCACGTTGGCTGGGATCAGATGATGAAGGACTTTGTGCCAGCCACATGATCGAGTGTGTATTTATAGTCTGTACAGGCAGTGGAGAGCCATGGAAGGGTTTTAAGCGGAAAATGATGTAAGCAGATTACTCTTTTTAGAAAGATAAATGTAGGGGCTTTGTAGATGTATTGAATTGGGTAAAATGGAGGGCAAAGACACCAGTAGGCATTTTATACTATCTTTAGATCTTTGTAGCCTTTAAGTTGCTAAACCAGTTAGGAGTGTTATGGCTGTTCAAACAGGAGATGACGGAGGTCTGAATTAGGGCAGTAGGAATGGAGAGAAAGAATCAGATTGAGAGTGATTTAGGAAATAGGAGAGGGTATAGCTCTTCCACTTTTTATGTGTGGGTGAGAAAGAGGAAGGATTGTTCAAAGGCTCTGACTTCTTGCCTGGGTGCTTGGGTGACAGGGTAGGCAGGAGGGGCAGGTTAGGGTGGGAAGATAGATGATGGTTTATACTTGTCGGAAATTAAATTGGCCTGGAAAATATTTTTTCCCGTGGAGTCATATCGATTCCCACCAATCTCCTTTACTGCCTTCCAGATAGTTGCAAATCAGCTGTTGAATGTCACACCATAACATGGAGAGAAATAAGAGCTGGCTACAGAAGATGCAGTTTCAGTTCTTTTGGCTCTGATGCTTACTATTGAATAGTTATGACCTCAGGGAAGCCATTTAACTATTTCGGATGCTGATACTTTCTTATTATTTTTTTCTTTTATTCTTTTGCATGTGTGTGTGGAGACCAGGTTTTGCCACGTTCCTCAGGCTGGTCTTGAACTCCTGGGCTCAAGCCATCTACCTGCCTTGGCCTCCCAAAGTACTGGGGTTACAGGCATGAGCCATGGTGCCCGGCCGCTCTCTTTATTTGTAAAATGGAAGTAATATTTGTCCAGCCCTTCTTGTGAAATTGTTATGAGACTCAAATGAGGAAATACATGTGGGGGCATTTTGTTACCTTGTATGTACTGCACAAATACATTTTTACTGAGCCATTGCTATCCTTTGTAAAAAGATGAATACTTCCAAATTATTTGAGTCAAGATTGATAAAGAAGTTCTAAAACAATATTAAATATATGTTTGGAAGTCTATAAAATGATTCTTGAGGTTGAAAAAGTTTGAAATGTGGGTGTCCATAATGTGTTATACGTTTGTTGCCTTAGGTGCTCCACCAGGTTTTTAGAATGGACTATGGAGGGTTACTTGCAGATTATCAGGGAAAGGTAATTAGTGCTTGACCACCATTTATATTTTTTAAAGATTTCCATATATTTTATATTATCTTGAATTTGGTTTTTTCCTTCTTTTACCACTTTCTGACTTGTTTGATACTCATTTATTGATCATTTAATTTAGCTTATTTGAATCCTTTGGGGAGTGTAGGAGGGCTTATTTATGTAAATAATAAAACAACGTAACTATAACTTTCCCTATAAACTCTTGGAACAAATTTCATCTGAGACTTATAAGATAAGCCATAGTTTAGATGAAATATTTGAACTGTTCTATTGCCTGATGTGTATAAACTTAAATGTTTTTGATGGGAAATTGTTAAGTTCCTTAAATTAATGATAGTTGCCCCCTAACCCTGACCTTTTTTTTTTGAGATGGAGTTTCCCTCTGTCACCTAGGCCAGAGTGCAGTGGCTCGATCTCAACTCACTGCAACCTCTGCCTCCTGTGTTCAAGCGGTTCTCCCTCCTCAGCCTCCCAAGTAGCTGAGACTACAGGCATGTGCCACCATGCCCAGCTAATTTTTTTTTTTTTTTTTTTTTGGTAGAGACGGTTTCACCATGTTGGCCGGGCTGGTCTCGAACTCCTGACCTCAAATGATTCACCCCCCTCAGCCTTCCAAAGTGCTAGGATTATAGACATGAGTCATAGTGCTCAGCTTGACTTTCTTCTTTAATTAATGATCTTTTCATTATATTTGTATTTAAAGAATAGTACTGTATTCATAAGTATAATAAAAATGTGTAACTTACAAAACTCATTACAAAAAGATATTTCTTGACTATATATAGTATATGTAGTAAAGGTTAAATAGCTAAAAGTGTTTATAGTAAAAGTGAAATAGCTAAAAATGGCAAAGTGTAGTCTATGTCAAGCCTATGTTGTTTTTATCGTTTTTGTTTTTTTTATTTTTTTTTATTTATTTATTTATTTATTTATTTATTTATTTATTTATTTATTTATTTATTTTTGAGACGGAGTCTCGCTCTTTCACCCAGGCCGGACTGCAGTGGCGCTATCTTGGCTCACTGCAAGCTCCGCCTCCCAGGTTCACGCCATTCTCCTGCCTCAGCCTCCCGAGTAGCTGGGACTACAGGCACCCGCCACCATGCCTGGCTAATTTTTTAGGGTTTCACCGTGTTAGCCAGGATGGTCTCGATCTCCTGACCTCATGATCCACCCGCCTCAGCCTCCCAAAGTGCTGGAATTACAGGCGTGAGCCACTGTGCCTGGCCGTTTTTGTAGTTTTTAAATCAGATCTCCCAAATCTTGACAGAGGGAAAGTAACACATTTGGGTAAGTGGATATGGATGGTAGAGTTATGATATATCTAAAGGGAGTTAGGGCTTGGAAGATAGAAGTTCCTGGGATGCCTCTCTGCAGGGCTGTTGTTGGCCAGGTTGTCTCATACTCAGATGCCACAGAGGGACAGGAGATTCTAAAGAGAATGGATACAGATGTGTGTATGAAATGCATGAAAACCAGAACTCTTCAATTGATAGAGAATACTAGAACATTTGGGATTGTCACCTGCTAGAACTCTGTTTATGATTTGGCTTGGGGAGGTTCCCCTCCAAGTTCTCCTTCCTGAAATCTAGTGATATGTCTATGTATTTTTGAGCTCGTGAAGTTTAAGCAATGTTTGAATTACTGTTACTAGGGAAAAGCTTAATCCAAATCAACTCAGTTTACAAAAAGTACTTTGACTTTCATTGTCCCTGTCTTCCAACACAGGAG
The DNA here is from genome assembly GCF_028878055.3 of Symphalangus syndactylus. Taxonomy (NCBI): domain Eukaryota; kingdom Metazoa; phylum Chordata; class Mammalia; order Primates; family Hylobatidae; genus Symphalangus; species Symphalangus syndactylus. The sequence continues at coordinate 78,910,161 of NC_072423.2, read as the reverse complement.
TGTCAGAAATGTGGCTCCAGGCTGTTGTTCCCCTCTATTCCTATGGCAGCATTTCTTCTTCTTCTTTTTTAAAATTTTACTTTAAGTTCCAGGATACATGTGCAGAATGTGCAGGTTTGTTACATAGGTATACATGTGCCATGCTGGTTTGCTGCACCTATCAACCCGTGATCTAGGTTTTAAGCCCCGCATGCATTAGGTATTTGTCCTAATGCTCTTCCTCCCCTTGCCCCCGCCATCCCTGACAGCCCTGGTGTGTGTTGTTTCCCTCCCTGTGTCCGTGTGTTCTCATTGTTCAACTCTCACTTACGAGTGAGAACATTTCTAAATAGTCCTGGGCACCTCCTATCCTGTACTTGCCATCAGAATACTTCTGAAGATGACATTCTTGATGGCCACTGTTACTCAGAATTGGCACTAGAGATGAAACTTACTTGCTCTGCAAGTTTCCAGTGTTGCCAGATTACATAAAATAGATAAAGATAATATCCAAATTTTGTGGCGAGTTTTAATCACTGATACTAGGTCCAAGAGGAGACTCTAGTCCCTGTGAAGGTGACTAGTAATAACAATCCAAGGCTGTCATTTTTTTTTAAAGGTAAGGGATTTAGTTACAAATCTAGGAAGCAAAGTGTAGTCTATGTCAAAAATAAAGTGGGAGCCTCCATTTCTGAATTAGGATAGAAGTCACATTTATGGCAAAGGTGATTGGAGGCTGAAAGTCCTAGAGCCTGGCTTGGGGTGGGGATCAGATAATCTTAAGGAAGAAGATGCAAGTTCTGGAGAGTGCCTGTCACACAAACGTACTGTTGGTGAATTAACAGATGAATGCTTTTTCCATGAGTGGTATTTAAAATTAGAGGTCAGGTCTCTGACTGTTTTTTGTATCAAATGCATAACATTCACACTGAGGCAGGTGGATCAGAAGGTCAGGAGATTGAGACCATCCTGGCTAACATGGTGAAATCCCATTTCTACTAAAAATACAAAAATTAGCCGGGCGTGGTGGGGCATGCCTGTAGTCCCAGCTACTCAGGAGGCTGAGGCAGGAGAATCTCTTGAACCTGGGAGGCGGAGGTTGTGAGCCGAGATCGCGCACTGGACTCCAGCCTGGGTGACAGAGCGAGACTCTGTCTCAAAAAAAAAAAAGCATAACATTCTTTTTTCCCTTAAAATGCAACTTGGCAAAGATGATTTTGTTGGGGGAAATTGGTTTAAGCTAATAAATACGTAGTTTCACTGTCCTAACTTTTGAAGTTCTGTTCATTGGTTCCACGTCCTCAGTGGCCACTGCATTTTAGAAATTCAGGTATGAGGCTGGGTGTGGTGGCTCACAGCTGTAATCCCAGCACTTTGGGAGGCTGAGGCGGGCGGATCACCTGAGGTCAGGAGTTTGAGACCAGTCTGACCAACGTGGAGAAACCCCGTAAAAATACAAAAATTAGCTGGACATGGTAGCGCGCCTATAGTCCCAGCTACTTGGGAGGCTGAGGCAGGAGAATCGCTCGAACCCTGGAGACGGAGGTTGCAGTAAGCCAAGATCGTGCCACTGCACTCTAGACTGGCGACAGAGTGAGACTCCATCTCAAAAAAAAAAAAAAAAAAAAAGAAATTCAGTTATGATTAGGCTGTAGAAATTTTTTTATTGCTAAATTTCAGCCTGTTAACTACAAAACTATGGGTTTTTTTCCTAGTAATAATACAAAAATTGTCTCAGAAGCCTATTTAATGTACTCCTTTCTTATAAAAGTATTATAGTTCTTAAACTGATGGTTGTTGTTGATCAGTTTTGGTCAAATGTTTGAGAATATTATTCTTGAAAACATGGAGCACGTTCAGGATGTTGTTTGTCTATCCATTAGCAAATCCTGTTCTACTTCCAAATTATTTCATGAACCCTCTCCTTTTCACCCTCATTACTGCCATTGCCCTGCCTGGCTGCCCCCATGTAGTGCTGCAGGACAATGATAGTAGCCTCCTCGCTGGCCTTGAGCTTTCCATCTGGCTGTCTCCACTACATTCTTCACATTATAGCAAGACTGACCTGGAAACTACCTGGACGCAGCTGACCCTCTTGCCTGGTATCCTTCAATAGCTTCCCATTTTCCTTAAAATCAAATCTGAACTCCTCATACTATCCTTACAAGCCTGTGTGATCTGCCCCCTGCCTGTCTAAACACAGTTTATGTTACTCATCCACCAAACACTTCCAGGGCCTGTCACATGCCACTTCCTGCTTCCGGAACAGATTCTTCTTCCCGCCCTGCAGTTGGTTCTACCCAGCTTCAAGGTCTCTGTTTAAGTATCATCTTTTGGAGGAATCTTACCTGACCACCCCAAATTGGGTCATTTCTGTTACTTTCTCCCCCTTTTGGATCCATGTATCACTAGTTCTATTTTGTTTGATTACTTTTTTTGGGCTGTGTTCAATAAAATGTAAGCCTTATGAGGCAAGAACTGTGTCTAGCTTGTTTACTATGACAGTGTGTCATCAGTGTTTATGAGTAGTACTTAGTAGGTGTTGAATAAATATTTACTGAACAAATGAAGGTGGCAGAGGTATGCTGGCAGGAGAGCAGGGTGTATTCATTGGTATCTCAGTTTTAGCATGAAAAAGAACATAATTTCACATGGTTAGAGGGACTGAAACATTGTCTAGAATTTGGTCACATAGTAAAAAGCTGGAGAATAATTCTGAGAACCATTTATCTTAAAAGTTCCAGAAATTCTGTTTTTTTGGTAGGTATAGTTTGCCTTTTGCTTATTCAGCTAATTTGAATCATATTGATAATGTGACTGCGTGATAATTCAGCCATATGCTGAGGTTTCTACTTTAAAGATAAGTAGCTACCTTAATTTGAAAGTATTATTTGCATTCTCTGAGCAGACCTATGGTGAAATGATCTGATTATCAATATTTAAGATTTATAATGTCTGCTGAAGATGACAGTGTTGCCTTAGTTGTGAATTCTTTATGACAGACATTTTATATCAGGACTAGTTTGTTTTGTAAAGCCATTCCGTGTCAGTTTGTAGGAAGGCATGGGCTTTTCTGTTTCCTGGGACATAAGGGGACTCGTCTAATAATTTTTTTTTTTTATTTTGAAGACAGTGTCTGGCTCTGTTCCCCAGGCTGGAGTGCAGTGGTACCATCTCAGCTCATTGCCCACCTCCTGGGCTTAAGCCATTCTCTCACCTCAGCCTTTCTTTCTTTTTTTATTTTTATTTATTTATTTATTTATTTATTTATTTGAGATGGAGTCTCGTTCTGTCGCCCAGGCTGGAAGTCCAGTGGCGCGATCTCTGCCCACTGCAACCTCCGCCTCCTGGGTTCAAGCAATTCTCTGCCTCAGTCTCCCGTGTAGCTGGGATTATAGGCACCCGCCACCATGCACAGCTAATCTTTGTATTTTTAATAGAGATGGGGTTTCACCATCTTGGCCAGGCTGGTCTTGAACTCCTGATCTCGTGATCCATCTGCCTTGGCCTCCCAAGGTGCTCGGATGGCAGGCATGAGCCACCGTGCCCAGCCATACCTCAGCCTTTCAAGTAGTTGATAACCATAGGCACACGCCACCCCACCTGGCTAATTTTTAAATTTTTTGTAGAGATGGGGTTTCACCATGCTGCCCATCCTGGTCCTGAACTCCTGAGCTCAAGCGATCTGCCCACCATGGCCTTCTAAAATGCTGGGATTACAGACATGGCCACCATCCCTGGCCTAGTAAATCTTTAAAAGCAGATCAGATCTTTCAGAAGGAGTATAAAAGAAGGGTTTAAATACAGCTTTGATTCCTGCAGCATTGTGAAAATGCTTATTCCTTTTGAGAAACACCAAGCTAATGTTTTGACTTCCTGTAAAAATAATTTCTCTTCCTCTAAGTACTTTTTTGATAATGTTGAAGTATTTTCAAAACTTAATGTTTTAATACTACTTCGGATATTTTCTTTTACATCATCACACTATCCTTCTAATTAAACACATCCTAATAAACTTGTTATTTGAAAGAACTAATTTACCATATTTAATCATCTGAAGCCTTTTTAAGGCTACCATTAGGTTACTGAAATTCGGCTGGGTGTGGTGACTCACACCTGTAATCCCAGCACTTTAGGAGGCTGAGGCAGGCGGATCACTGAGGTCAGGAGTTCGAGACCAGCCTGGCCAACATGGTGAAACCCTGTCTCTACTGAAACTACAAAAATTGGCCGGGCATGGTGGCGGGTGCCTGTAATCCCAGCTACTCAGAAGGCTGAGGCAGGAGAATTGCTTAAACCCGGGAGGTGGAGGTTGCAGTGAGCCCAGATTGTGCCATTGCACTCCAGCCTGGGCGACAGAGCGCCATTCCAGCTCAAAAAAAAAATTCTGAGTGAAGTCATAGGATTTGTAAGTTTTAGACGGATTCATTCCTTAGGTCTGGTGCAGTAAAACAGAAGTGGCCAAACTTTGAAGAAAGACTCAGAATTTGTCAAGTGTAAATCCCTTGATGCTATACTGGTAGTTTCCAGTTGAAGAAGGTGTTGAATTGAGGAATGCGGCCGGGCGCAGTGGCTCGGGCCTGTAATCCCACCACTTTGGGAGGCTGAGGCGGGCGGATCACGAGGTCAGGAGATCAAGACCATCTTAGCTAACACGGTGAAACCCCGTCTCTACTAAAAATACAGAAAAATTAGCCGAGCGTGGTGGTGGGCACCTGTAGTCCCAGCTACGCGGGAGGCTGAGGCAGGAGAGAGGCCTGAACTCAGGAGGCAGAGCTTGCAGTGAGCCAAGATCATGCCACTGTACTCCAGCCTGGGCAACAGAGCGAGACTCCATCTCAAAAAGAAAAAAAATTGAGGAATGCATTTCCCCATTCCTCAGAAGCAGTAGAAATGGTAATTAGCCTGTACAGTACCCCTGCAGTCCCCCTCAATCCCAACAGCCACTGAAAGTGGGAATGGAGATGTATTAGTCCATTCTTGCATTGCTATAAAGAACTACCTGAGACTGGGTAATTTATAAAGAAAAAAGAGGTTTAATTGGCTCACTGTTCTGCAGGCTGTACAGGAAGCATGGCTGGGGAGGCCTCAGAAAGCTTACAGTCATGGCAAAAGGTGAAGGGGAAGCCAGCATGTCCTGGATGGCTGGAGCAGAAGGAAGAAAGAGGGAAGGAGGAGGTGCTACAGACTTTGAAACAACCAGATCTCATGATAACGCCCTATCACAGGACAGCACTAGGGGGATGGATGGTGCTACACCATTAGAAACCATCCTCATGATCTAATCACTTCCCACCAGGCCCCACCGCTAACATTGAGAATTACAATTGAACATGAGATTTGGGTGGGGACATAGAACAAAACCATATCAAGAGGATTAGAATAAGAAAACCACACCAACATACATGAGGAGGAATCAGGAGCCTTAGAGTGTGCTCTTCACTCTGTCACCAACTCTGTGTCATTATGTACAAGTCATTTGACTCCTTGAGCTCTCAGATTACTCATCTGTTTTTAATTAATTAATAGTTTCTGAGGCAAGGCTTTGTTCTGTCACCCATTCTGGAGTGCTGTGGCACTATCACAGCTCACTGCAGACTAGACCTCCTGGGCTCAAGTGATCCTCCTTCCTCAGCTTCCTGAGTAGCTGGGACTACAGGCTTGTGCCAACATGCCTGTCTAATTTTTTATTTTTGATAGAAACTGGGTCTCACTATGTTACCTAGGCTGGTCTGAAACTCCTGAGCTCAAACAATCTTCCCACCTCAGCCTCCCAAAGTGCTGGGATTACAGGCGCAAGACACCACACCCAGCCAAATTACTCATCTATAAAATGAGTGGATTGTGCAGGATCATTTCCAAGATTCCTTTAAGCTCTGATGTCATGTGATTGGGATTTTTGGAGTCCTAGGTTAGCTTCTGAGCAGGAATTTGGATGGCAGAGCTGTGTAGTTGGTCAAATACTTTGTACTTAACAGCCTTTTCATATTACCGTGAGTTACTCACCAGTTCAAATTTAATGACCAAGAGCTGTTGGATTCTTACAAAAATTTTTAGTACTTTTACAGCATTTTCAGTTTTATAATGCAGGTCATTGAAAAAAATCTTATTTTATAGACTTGTGCCCTTTTGGCACCCCTCTATCATTCTTTTTAAGCACTTCATTGTTTTCTGGTACAAAAAGATGTTCCCGGCTTATCTTGTAATTTCCCTGTCCCAGCCCTGAAATCAGCCAATTTCCCGAGGAATCCTGATTCTGTTGAGGGGGAATGGGCTTGGCGTGCCCCATGGGCTTCTCCCACTTTTGATGGGCAGAGCTAGGAAATGTTTTTAAGTTGTGTAATATCTCTAGTTACAGTTCGCCACCACAGGGCTCCTTTTCTTCTTCTCACGTTAGGTTTGTGTATTCCTTCTCCCGTAGTGTAAGTCATGACTCCCAGCAGTATCAGTGTATTTACTCACGTGCTCATTGCTGCAATACATTAAAATAGTTTCAGAATTTTATACTACCAACAAGAAATGTACTACAAAAATTTTTAGATTTCTTTGTAATTCTCTTTATCTTCAGAATATATCCTACTGAAGATGTAAAACTCACGTACTCTTTTTTTTTTTTTTTTTTTTTTGAGACAGAGTCTCACTCTGTCACCCAGGCTGGAGTGCAGTGGCGCAATCTCGGCACACTGCAAGCTCTGCCTCCCGGGTTCACGCCATTCTACTGTCTCAGCCTCCCAAGTAGCTGGGACTACAGGCACCCGCCACCACGCCCGGCTAATGTTTTGTATTTTTAACAGAGATGAGGTTTCACCGTGTTAGCCAGGATGATCTCGATCTCCTGACCTCGTGATCTGCCCGCCTCGGCCTCCCAAAGTGCTGGGATTACAGGCGTGAGCCACTGCACTTGGCCAACTCATATACTCTTAAAGAGGCTACTCTCTGTTACAGTTTGCCTGAGTGCTCCTCTCTTCCTCCCTCCCTCTCTTCCCTACTATGCGAGTAGGCTCTCAGTAAATGTTTGCCGAAAGGCAGTCTGTACCCTTCCTTGAGCTGTTTCTGTCCAGTAGTACTTCGCTGAGTAAAATTAATTACCAATTTTATGAGAGTTAAGTATACTTAACTACCAAAAGCATTAATGGTCTGAACAAACAATCATATGTATAAATAAATAAAATGTATGTGATAAATCACTATTGAATGTAGAGTTTTACATAACAATAAATAAATATGTAAGTAAAATAACAGTCTTACACTTATCAAACCCTATTATATAAACCCTTAGGTAGTAAGCTCATTACATATATATGTTCATGTAGTCTTTATTGCTTATATATAATTTTTAATTTAATTCATAGAACCTAAGGCCCCTTATTTTCTGGTCTCAGTTTCAGCTAGTGTTTCTCATTAGGATCATTAAGAGATGAGGAATTGTGGTTGTCTTCTTTTATTTTTTCATTTTTGTTTTTTTTCAACCAACTCATTTCAAATAAGAAATTGTGGTTTCAATTTTTTTATTTTAAGAATTGGGAGCATACAAAGGCTATTATTTGTGATTTTTCTTTTGTGATGTCATAATAGAGTCTAAGGTGTACAAATTCTAGTTAAGTACTAAAAAAATAACAAGGCTAATAGATTAACCACTGTGGGCTAGGTGTGAGGGTAAATGCTGGGGAGAGGAAGAAGTGGGAGGATAGTATTGGGTGGAGGGAAAGGTATAGAGTTAAATGCGTATTTGAATTTAGGTCAGTGAAATCTAAGTGTAGTCTGGGGAAATTAAATTTTCTAGTACTGACTGGGCATGGTGGCTCACGCCTGTAATCCTAGCACTTTGGGAGGCCGAGGCAGGCAGATCACTTGAGGTCAGGAGTTCGAGACCAGCCTGGCCAACATGGCAAAACCCCATCTCTACTAAAAATACAAAAATTAGCCGGGCATGGTGGTGGGTGCCTGTAGTCCAGCTACTCAGGAGGCCGAGGTGGGAGAATCACTTGAACCCGGGAGTGGGCAGTTGCAGTGAGTCAGAATCACACCACTGGACTCCAGCCTGGGTGACAGAGTGAGACTCCTTCTCAAAAAAAAAAAACAAAAAAACAATTTTCTAGTACCCAGTATAATTAATTGTATAATTGTGTTATTCGTTCCTTTTGTTAAAACTATTTAATAAGTGATTCTTTAAAATAGCTGTTTTTGTTTAAGAAGTATGTTTTTGTCAGTGACGTTGACAAATATATTAATTGTTCATGTTCTTTGGTATTATGTATCAGTGATGGAGAAAAATACTAATATTGGTGCAGCCAAATATTGTTCAGTTCTAGTTATTCTTTAGGTGAGCCTCTGTTGGAAAAATTACTCAATTAATTATATGGTTTTGCCTAATCATGTATTAAAGAAAAACAGCATATATTAAAGAAAGTATGAATTTAAACATTATTCCTTTCATCGAAATGATCACTGTATCTTTAAACTGGAAATATATTTGCAGTCTTTTAAGATTTCCTAAGGTATACTTACAATACCTTTAAAGTATTTTAAGGTGTTTCTTAAAAGAAAGCAAGACTTTCAAATGTTTTTGTTTGATTGATTTATATATCTGTATTAAATATGTATATATGTTTTAGATCTTATTACAGTTAAGCATTTTTTTCTCACTTTTTTCTTTGTTATTTTTTAATGGGCCTATTTAAACTTAAATCTCTTAAGTAGGACCTTCAGGGATATTTGGTCATTCTAGCATCTTTCATTTGCATAGATATTCTCATAGACATGATAAAGCCATAGCCAGAGAAGCTCAAATATTTTTATCAATGATTTAAAAAAGCTGAAATCTTTTGAAAGTAATCCTTTTCATTTTTATTACAGGTAAATTGGGATATTCACAATGTATGGAAACAGAGGTAAGTGAAATACTCAAATATTTCTTAGTAAAGCAGCTTTGCAATCCTGTTTAGACTAACTTGAGTACTGAACTATCTCACTATAGGTTCTTGGTCTTCTGATAAGATTTCTTTTTTTTTTTTTTTTTTTGAGATGGAGTTTTGCTCTTGTTGCCCAGGCTGGAGTGCAATGGCACGATCTTGGCTCACGGCAACCTCCGCCTCTTGGGTTCAAGCGATTCTCCCGCCTCAGCCTTCTGACTGGCTGGGATTATAGGCGCCCACCACCACGCCCAGCTAATTTTTGTATTTTTAGTAGAGATGGAGTTTCAGCATGTTGGCCAGGCTGGTCTTAACTCCTGACCTCAGGTGATCCACCCTCCTCGGCCTCCCAAAGTGCTGGGATTACAGGCATGAGTCACCGCACCTGGCCCTGATAAGGTGTTTTGAGAGCAGGTGTGTTTTCTAGGTTTAGGAAGAGTAAAATGTGAAGAAAAATTAGTTGCCTTGTCCATATTTTTGTAACGTCAGGTTGTGTTATAAAGAATGGCTTAATTATCATTTTAAAATTTAACCATATTATTATTTGCAGAATTGAGGTAGCTAAGATCCAGAGCTCTTAGTAATTTCAGTTTTTTTTCATAATTCAGTGCAGTATGTCATATAATAAATACAGCATTTAAATGTGCTAGACTCCATTGGAGCTGCCTTAATTTAAGAAAAAATAGGGACTTGTTTTAGTAAGATTAATAATAAATTCAGTGCTTTGTTATTTATACAAATAGGTTTATTATTATTATTATTATTATTTTTAGACAGAGTCTCGCTCTGTCACCCAGGCTGGAGTGCAGTGGCACAATCTCAGCTCACTGCAAGCTGTGCCTCTCAGGTTCACGCCATTCTCCTGCCCCAGCCTCCCAAGTAGCTGGGACTACAGGCGCCCGCCACCACACCCAGCTAATCTTTTGTATTTTTAGTAGAGACAGGGTTTCACCATGTTAGCCAGAATGGTCTCGATCTCCTGACCTCGTGATCCGCCCGCGTCGGCCTCCCAGAGTGCTGGGATTACAGGCGTGAGCCACTGCACCCAGCCTGGTTTATTGTTTTTTAATAATTTAATTTCAAATTTCTGATTGTGAAATTTAAGGGGTTTCTATGTGTTCATTGCAGGGATTTCAAGCACAATACTGAAATACCAGTTCAGCATATATGTGTGGTGTTCTTTTCAGTAGCAGTTTCATCATCCTTAGATTGGGGGTTTTAGGTGTTTCGTTAGTGGCAATGCTCAAATAAAGGATTTAAGAAGTTGTATTTCAAATTTTATAATGCATCTACATATTGATGTAGATTTTAGTAAGTTTTAACTGTTGTTTTAAATGAAATGTAGGCTTCCCAAAGGATTATATTGTATAATAGAGAAACAAAAATAATTTATCCCTTTTTGCATTAATTTTTGTATTTTCTTTCTTTTTTTTTTTTTTTTTCTTTTGAGACAGAGCCTTGCTGTGTCTCCCAGGCTGGAGTGCAGTGGCACAATCTTGGCTCACTGCACCCTCCACCTCCCAGGTTCAAGTGATTGTCCTGCCTCAGCCTCCCGAGTAGCTGGGACTACAGGCGCATGCCACCATGCTGGCTAGTTTTTGTATTTGTAGTGAAGATGGGGTTTCACCATGTTGGCCAGGCTGGTCTCAAACTGCCGGTCTCAGGTGAATCCACCATTACAGGCGTGAGCCACTCTGCCCAGCCCATTTTGCATTTTCTATTCAACTTTGAAAGGAGGGACAATTTTTTCCAAATTAGACCTAAAAAGGCAAGAACTAAATATTTTTATATTGTTAGAATTTTTGATATACTATTCAACATGACACAAAGGGGTGGGATTTGATTTGAATCAGAAGAGGTAAGTTTTGTGGTTTCTGGTTGTGTATTTTTCTAGCTATGCAATTTTGAGTAAGTAATTTTTCTTCCAGAACTTTGTCTTTCTTATCTATAAAATGTTAATGGTAATTTGTATTAACCTCATAGCTTATGAAATTTTTAAAGAGATACTGTATATTAAAATGATTCATAAACCTTAAATGTACTATTGTGAATTAAGATGATACAAATATAGTCAGCATTCATCTGCGTTTGGGTAATGAAATATGAACATTTTACATACAAGGCACAGTTATCTAATTATTGTTTTATTATATTTTGTCATAAAATCCACATGATCTTAACGTTAGTTTAGTACTCACTTTGTAAAGAAGCATTAGTTCATTTTATCTCCTAATTGACAGCCCTTATAATTTGATCCGTAACATAGGTCACCAAAAGAATTGGAATCTAACTAAATAGAAGTTTTTCAGAATTAAAAAGAAAGTAACAATTTGAAGGGGGCAAAACACAAGGAAACAAAAATTTCAATCTGATATTGATTTAATTCAGAAAAATGGGTATTTTCTAGGGCTAACGGTGGTTATCAGTGGGGAGGAGATTGGGATTGTGGATGGTCATTTATCCATGTTGTTTGATTTAAAAAAAAAGAGTGCATTACTTTGGTAATTAAGATAGCAAAAAGCAGGAGTGGTGAGGCGGTAGAGGCAGTGGGAACTAATTTTTTTTAGAAGTTTGGTGAAATGAGAGAAGGAAGAAAACAGCATAAGGAGGAAGTTTTCTGTTGTGTTTTAGGTTAGAGATGATGGTCCATTTGGCGGTGGTGGTGTGAGGGAGCCTGGAGGGCGTGAGCCGGGTTCAAGAGTGGTTATCTCATGAAGCAGACCCAGGAACACATGGGAGACGATGGTTGTCTGGAGTAGTGCTGCTCAGAACCAAGACTGGTCCAGGGCTCTGTGGTCTCTGAGACCCTCTCAGGGGATCGGCAAGGTCAAAACTATTTTCATAGTACTACTGGGATATCATTTGCCTTTATACTTTCATTCTCTTAAGATCATACCATGGAGTTTTTGGAGGCATGAGGAAGACTGTCAGAATGACTGCAGAAGCAGATGAGATCCAGCCTTTTTTTTTTTGGAGACAGGGTCTTGCTCTGTCACCCAGGCTGGAGTGCAGTGCCATGATAATGGCTCACTGTAGCCTCAACTTCCTGGGTTCAAGTCATCCTCCCACCTCAGCTCTCTGAGTAGCTGGGACTACAGGTGCATGTCACCACACCTGGATGGTTTTTTATTTTTTATTTTATTTTTATTTTTTGAGACGGAGTCTCACTCTGTCGCCCAGACTGGAGTGCAGTGGCGCGATCTTGGCTCACTACAAGCTCTGCCTCCCGGGTTCAAGTGATTCTCCTACCTCAGCCTCCCAAGTAGCTGGGACTACAGGCATGCGCCATGATGCCCGTCTAATTTTTGTATTTTTAGTAGAGACGGGGTTTCGCCATGCTGGCCAGGCTGGTTTCGAACTCCTGACCTTGTGATCCTCCTGCCTCAGCCCCCCAAAGTGTTGAGATTACAGGCGTAAGCCACTGTGCCTGGCCTGTTTTTTTATTTTTATTTTTGTTTTTTTTTGTAGAAATGGGGTTTTGCTATGTTGCCCAGGCTGGTCTCCAACTCCTGAGCTCAAGCAGTCCTCATGCCTCGGCCTCCCAAAGTGTTGGGATTATACATGTGAGGCACCTTGCCCAGCCTCTCTGGCTGTCTTTCATTGAGCCTGACATTAAAAGGTTTTGTAAAATGTGAAACAATTCCACCCTTCTCATTTTTTTAATGTAGTTTTTTTTCCTCCATAAAATGTTATTAACATTTAATGGGCTTAAATGAATTAATACATATTTTAAACATTTCTTGGTTTTAATTTCTAATACAGTAAATATTGATAGATTATAGCCCACATTAAAAAAATGCTCTTTGGGCTCCTTTAATTTTTTAGTGTGCAAAGAGATTCTAAAACCAAAATTTAAAGGTTTGAGAGCTGTGGTATGAAAGCACAGATGGCAGAGGTACTTCTTCCTAAGAAACAGAATCGGGAGGTAGGAGGAAACTAGAGTTGTGGGGTAGGCAGCAGGAAGCCCAGGCATCCTTGCCATGTGGGTTTAAGCCTCTTTTTGTCAGCAAGAAGGCAGGCTTGTTTCTGAGACTGAGGCTACACTGGGTCACAATGGGGACTGACTATTAGAGCCTCTCTTGGCCCTTAAATTGTTTTTCTATTGAGCAAAACAAATTGTTTTTCTGTTTCTACCATTCCCTCTGTAAACCCCTCACCGAATTCTTGCTAGTATAAGCTGCCTGAAGGATGAGGCTGGCTGCCATTCTGGGGCAGCCTGTTCAGCCTTTCTGAATTCAGAGAGGCCTTGTTAGGTGGCCCTTGTGCCCAGGCTCAGCTCATGGGGCCTCCCTTTCTTTCTCGCTTCTCTGCCTCAGATTCTCCATTGAGGGTGGATATTTGCAAAAATTATTATTATTTTTTGAGACAGAGTCTCACTCTTGCCCAGGCTGGAGTGCAGTGGCACGATCTCAGCTCACTGCAACCTCTGCCTCCCAGGTTCAAGTGATTCTCCTGCCTCAGCCTCCTGAGTAGCTGGGATTGGAGGCATGCGCCACCACGCCCAGCTAATTTTTGTATTTTTAGTAGAGATAGAGTTTTGCTGTGTTGGCAAGGCTGGTCTCGAACTCAGGACCTCAGGTGATCTGCCTGCCTGAGCCTCCAAAGTGCTGGGATTACAGGCATGAGCCACTGTGCCTGCCACAAAAATTATTCACATTTTATTTAGCATCAAGCCTAGCTTTATACGTGCAGCATATTATGTGTCATTCCTGGTTGGGAAGTGTAAGGTTTCGTGGGAGCAAGAAGGAAGTCCTTCTTAAGCAAGGCTTACAGACTCCCAGGGAAAACAAAATCTCTTTATCTCTCTGGGGTTTTAGGACCCTCATCAAGTCATATAATTGAAATAGAGGACATCAATTGTTCAACTGTTTTTTATTTTAATAGTTTTTGTAGTACATAAAATCATGTTATGAATTATTTTGTAGTTTTAATTATAACTCTTTTTTAGCACTTTTACTATATTCTTAAAAATTAAAAATTATGAGTTCTGAGAAAGCAGTGAAATCATATATAGGTATTTGGTTAACTTTTATGTGATCTTTTACCTCAAGCTAATGTTTCTTAAAATCAAGTATTTTACCTTATTTCTTACTGTTTGGAAAATGTTTTAATATACTTGACTATACTAAGTATTTTCCAGCATTTGAACTCATTAATGGAAATCTTTCATATGATTTGTTTTAAATGACATGCAAATTTTTTTACTTTAATAGGCAATTTAATTTTTCCCTATAACTTTCTCTGTTTTTTGAAAGTATAATTTACATACAGTAAAATTTACCTTTTTATTTAATTCTTTGAGTTTGGACAAGCATATTTTGTTGTTAACTATCCCTACAATCAAGTTTTGTCACCCCTTTAACGTCCCCCATGCCACTGCCCCTCCTTCCAGCCGCTCGTAGCCACTGATCTGTATGTTGTTCTTACAGTTTTGAAAAGGACGTGTAATTTAAACAGTGTGTGACCCATATTTCTCCCTTCCTAGTAGTGGCTCACAGCTCAGACTACTAATTTATAAACTCTTGAATGACTAACCTGTACTCGTGGGTGCTTGCCTATCAAGGAAGCAGTTCAGACCCAGAGTTAAGGGTAACTTTTATTCCAGTTTTACAAATTTTTCATACTGCCATTGTTGAAATAGTTTTGTGGATTATAATCTTACTTTTGAAGAAAATTGCTAAATATTTGAAAATACTGAAACAACTGATTTGAATTTCCATGTATTTTAATTGAGGCTTTTACATTGGTTTTTTTCCAGCTTTCCAAATTTCATCACATCATTCCTGTCTCCTATTAATCACCACTAATTATGTAGCACTCAGAGGCCCTTTCCCGTTAGCAGGAAAGAAGGTTAATGAATAACTAGAACAATCCTGTTCCCTTGGGGGATTAACTGTATTTTAAGTGGAATAGGTTAAAGTATTATATAAAGTTAAATGAACTTTTATCATTACTTGAATCTTGATAGAACTGGTTTGTAAAAATTGTACCATAGAATCATATAAGCTTTAGTGAGGGAAACTATTAAAAAGACTCATGTTCACATCTTAGAAATAAAGTTCATGTATACTGGGCATAAGTACCTATTCTGTGTTTCATTCCCACATGCATCTTGAAGAAGTATTTTACAGCTTACTCATTCCTGTACACTAATAACAGACAAACAGAGAGCCAAATCATGAGTGAACTCCCATTCATATTGCTACAAAGAGAATAAAATACCTAGGAATCCAACTTAAAGGGACCTCTTCAAGGAGAATACAAACCACTGCTCAACAAAATAAAAGAGACACAAACAAATGGAAGAACATTCCGTGCTTATGGATAGGAAGAATCAATATTGTGAAAATGGCCATACTGCCCAAGATAATTTATAGATTCAATGCCATCTCCATCAAGCTACCAATGACTTTATTCACAGAATTGGAAAAAACTAAAGTTCATATAGAACCAAAAAAGAGCCCGCATTCCCAAGACAATCCTAAGCAAAAAGAACAAAACTGGAGGCATTGCACTACCTGACTTCAAACTATACTACAAGGCTACAGTAACAAAAACAGCATGGTACTGGTACCAAAACAGATGTATTGACCAATGGAACAGAACAAAGGCCTCAGAAATAACACCACACATCTACAACCATCTGATCTTTGAGAAACCTGACAAAAACAAGAAATGGGGAAAGGATTCCCTATTTAATAAATGGTGCTGGGAAAACTGGCTAGCCGTATGTAGAAAGCTGAAACTGGATCCCTTCCTTTAGACAAAAATTAATTCAAGATGGATTAAAGACTTAAAATGTTAGACCTAAAGCTATAAAAACCCTAGAAGAAAATCTAGGCAATACTATTCAGGACATAGGCATGGTCAAGGACTTCATGACTAAAATACCAAAAGCAATGGCAACAAAAGCCAAAATAGACAAATGGGATCTAATTAAACTGAAGAGCTTCTGCATGGCAAAAGAAACTACCATCAGAGTGAACAGGCAACCTTCAGAATGGGAGAAAATTTTTGCAATCTACCCATCTGACAAAGGGCTAATATCCAGAATCTACAAAGAACTCAAACAAATTTACAAGAAAAAAACAACCCCATCAAAAAGTGGGCAAAAGATATGAACAGACACTTCTCAAAAGAAGACATTTATGCAGCCAACAGACACACTAGAAAATGCTCATCATCACTGGTCATCAGAGATAAGCAAATCAAAGCCACAATGAGATTCCATCTCATACCAGTTAGAATGGCAGTCGTTAAAAATTCAGGAAACGAGATGCTGGAGATGATGTGGAGAAATAGGAACGCTTTTACACTATTGTTAGAAGTGTAAATTAGTTCAACCATTGTGGAAGACAGTGTGGCGATTCCTCAAGGATCTAGAACTAGAAATACCATTTGACCTAGTGATCCCATTACTGGGTATATACCCAAAGGATTATAAATCATGCTACTATAAAGACACATGCACACATATGTTTACTGTGGCACTATTCACAATAGCAGACTTGGAACCAACCCAAATGTCCATCAGTGATAGACTGGATTAAGAAAATGTGGCACATACACACCATGGAATACTATGCAGCCATAAAAAAGGATGATTTCATGTCCTTTGCTGGGACATGGATGAAGCTGGAAACCATTATTCTGAGCAAACTATCGCAAGGACAGAAAACCAAACACCGCATGTTCTCACTCATAGGTGGGAACTGAACAATGAGAACACTTGGACACAGGGTGGGGAACATCACACACTGGAGCCTGTTGTGGGGTGGGAGGAGGGAGAAGGGATAGCATTAGGAGAAATACCTAATGTAAATGACAAGTCGATGGGTGCAACAAACCAACATGGCACATGTATACCTATGTAATAAACCTGCATATTGTGCACATGTACCCTAGAACTTAAAGTATAATAACAAAAAAATTTTACAATTAGAGGAGTGTTTCTCTGTCCACTTCTGAAGCAAAAGAATGTTTAGTTTGAATTAAGAGGCATTAATTACTCTCAGTCAAAAAATTGTTTTATTTATGTAAATAACAAAAGTGTTCAGACCTGTTAACAATCTTTTTAAATTAAAAATGATTATCCTCTGGGCAAAAAAAATATATATATATTTTACAGCTTACTATATTCCAAGTACTGTTATAGACATTAATTAATCATCACAACAAATGTATGAAGTAGATCCTATTATTTGCATTTTAGGGATGAGAGCTAAGTATATAGAGAGGTTAAGTAATTTGACCAAGCCGACATAGCCAGAAAGTTGCAGTACCACTTATCTCTTTACTTTTCATATATTTTTCTTTTCTTTATTCAGCCTGTATCTGCAATGTTAGGTATCTACATAATGCTGATGGTTAATTTAGTGCCTCATTTGGAATAATGAGATGCCTTTGTATCTCCTTATATGCCTCTTAACTGCAGCTACTTCGGTTCTTGGCATTTTATAGCCAACGGATATAGTCCCGTTAGATGTAACCTGGACAGAAGTGTAAACGCAGTCCATGAACCTTCAACCTCTTAGGTGAGGACAGGGTCTGTACTGTAGGAACTTGTGAAGTAGTGTAATTCCAAATTACTCAAAATGATTCAAGAATTGTTCTATATAGTTGAACCTCCTGTAAAGTCAAATCTGCTTTAGGGGACCCAGAGATCTTGAGACAAGCCAAGAAATGCATCTAGTTAGTCTCTTGGACCTCATTCTGGTTATGTACAGTTTTTGACCCGAACAGGGCTATATAAATTTTTAATGTTTTCTGAGCATCCTAAAATAAACTACTAAAGGCTGTACATAGGATTTGCTGCTTTGTACAGAGTATAACATTTTAAAATGTCTTTTTTTTGTCTTTAGCTAAATCAGCTCACTACCCATAATTGATTCCACCCTCTGGCTCATTTAGGTGACAATTAGATTTGTATTGCGTCTTTTTTTGGGGGCGGGGCAGTGTGGGGAACAGAGTCTCTCTCTGTTGTCCAGGCTAGAGTGCAGTGGTGTGATCTCAGCTCACTGTAACATCTGCCTCCTGGGTTCAAGTGATTCTCCTGAGTAGCTGGGATTACAGGCAACCACCACCACGCCCGGCTAATTTTTGTATTTTTAGTAGAGATGGGGGTTTCACCGTGTTGGCCAGGCTGGTCTCGAACTCCTGACCTCAGGTGATCCACCCGCCTTGGCCTCCCAAAGTGCTGGGACTGCAGGCATGAGCCACCGCGCCCCACCCTGTATTGCCTCTTTTAGTTGACAATGGGTAGCCCTTAATTTCAAAAGTAACTAAAAAATCTAACCTGAAAGAAGAAATAGTAGTTGTGCACACATGAAAATATTTGCATGCATGCACAACTTTAGCTGCATAAATGAGGCTGTTTTATGTGACTGAGAAATAGTATTTGATACTAAACTAATTAAATCTTAGAATATCTTGTAGAAACAACAAGGCAATTATTATTGAATCTACTCTTTTAGCAGATGGCTTTGCCTGATCTTACGCTTTATGGGTTTGTAAATGGAATTGCATGACAAGAAGTTAAAATGTTGAAATGTATTGTCTAAGAGGCCTGGAAGAATAAACTCCAGTAACTGCTGGTAACAACAGCATTTTCTCCTTGGTCAGCAGGCTAAGAGGAATGTTTAGGAATGCTTGCATTCTACTTTCTGTCTTTTTGGGTTAAAGACCCCAAACACACCTGAATTCCCATGGCTGCTACATGGTGTGGAAATCAGTTTGTATGTCCTCAGATGAAATTGTGTCTGTACATGAGTTGCCACTTCCGAGTGTCAATTTTAATAGAGGTTTTGGCAGAGGGATAATTGTAGTGTGATAAATAGATAATCTCCACTTAGATTTCATGTATGAGACATAGACTAGGACATTATGACAGTCACTTGGCATATTTGAAATTCAGTCATGCTTCCCCCACCCCCACCCAGATAGCATTTATTACTAAAATGACCTTTCTAGGTTACAGTCATAGATATCTATCAGGGGACATGATTTGACTATAGGATACATAATTTATACAAGTAGTGTTCCTTTGAATAGTTTTTACTATATCTGAAGACAAATAATAGTTACATGTCTGGCAAAGGATTTCAGAATAACCCAAATTATCTGGGAGTAAATATTTTATAATTACTTTTTTTTTTTTTTGAGATGGAGTCTCACTCTGTCGCCCAGGCTGGAGTGCAGTGGCGTGATCACGGCTCACTGCAACCTCTGCCCCCCAGGTTCAAGCAATTCTTCTGTTTCAGCCTCCCAAATAGCTGGGATTACAGGTGTCCACCACCATGCCTGGCTAATTTTTGTATTTTTAGTAGAGATGGGGTTTCATCATGTTGGCCAGGCTGGCCTCAAAATAGTTTACCATATTTACTATATGGGTAGCTTAAACACCTCCCAGTACTTTATAATAGAGTATGTATTTTTTTTTTTTTTTTTGAGTCAGTGTCTTGCTCTGTCACCCAGGCTGGAGTGTAGTGGTACAATCTTGGCTCACTGCAACCCCCGCCTCCCGGGTTCAAGCAATTCTCCTGCCTCAGCCTCCTGAGTAGCTGGGACTACAGGCACACGCCACCATGCCTGGCTAATTTTTGTAATTTCAGTAGAGACGGGGTTTGACCATATTGGTCAGGTTGGTCTCAAACTCCTTACCGCAAGTGATCCACCCGCCTCAGCCTCCCAAAGTGCTGGGATTACAGGTGTGAGCCACCATGCCCGGTCATGTAGAATGTTTTTTTTAATAATTTGCCTTATTAGGCAGGGATGGTGGCTCACACCTGTAATCCCAACACTTTGGGAGGCCGAGGCAGGCGGATCACCTGAGGTCAGGAGTTCGAGACCAGTTGATCAACATGGCGAAACTCCGTCTCTACTAAAAATACAAAATTAGTTGGGTGTGGTGACATGTGCCTGTAATCCCAGCTACTTGGGAGGCTGAGGCAGGAGAATCGCTTGAACCCTTGAGGTGGAGGTTGCAGTGAGCCGAGATGGCTCCAGTGCACACCAACCTGGGCAACAGAGTGAGACTCCATCTCAAAAAAAAAAAAAAAAAAGGCTGAGTGCGGTGCTTACGCCTGTAATCCCAGAACTTTGGGAGGCCGAGGCAGGCGGATCACTTGAGGTCAGGAGTTCGAGACCAGCCTGGCCAATATGGTGAAACCCTGGCTCTACTAAATACAAAAAATTAATCGAGCATGGTGGTGGGTGCCTATAATCCCAGCTACTTGGGAGGCTGAGACAGGAGAATCGATTCAACTTGGGAGGTGGAGGTTACAGTGAGCCGAGATCATGCCATTGCACTCCAGCCTGGGTGACAAGAGTGAAACTCTCTCAAAAAAACAAAACAAAACAAAAGAATTTGCCATATCAGTCTGTCTTAGTGAAAAATTAAAATGATTTAAATAAAATAAAACCAGTATTTTTCAGCACACGTAATGCAATGCTGACGGGATCTGTGTGGGAAGGGGCTAGATTTTTATTTAGTTTTTCAAAATACATTTATTCATTTGTAGCATGTGTAGAAATGATGTTGGCCGGGTGCGGTGGCTTACACCTGTAATCCTAGCACTTTGGGAGGCCAAGGTGGGCGGATCGTGAGGTCAGGAGATTGAGACCATCCTGGCTAACACAGTGAAACCTCGTCTCTACTAAAAATACAAAAAATCAGCCGGGCGTGGTGGCGGGTACCTGTAATCCCAGCACTTTGGGAGGCCAAGGTGGGCGGATCATGAGGTCAGGAGATTGAGACCATCCTGGCTAACACAGTGAAATCTCGTGTCTACTAAAAATACAAAAAATCAGCCGGGCGTGGTGGCGGGTGCCTGTAGTCCCAGCTACTCAGGAGGCTGAGGCAGGAGAATGGCATGAACCCGGGAGGTGGAGCTTGCAGTGAGCCAAGATCACGCCACTGCACTCCAGCCTGGGCAACAGAGCGAGACTCTGTCTCAAAAAAAAAAAAAAAAAGAAAATGTATATTTGTTGTAAAAATTAAAACATCTTGAAGGGTAAAAGGAGAATGTAAAAATCACTTTATACCCTACTACCTAGTGATAGTGGCTTTCAGAGTATTTTTCTCGACATCTCTTCCCGTAGGTATATAACAATATTGACACATTAATTGAGCATCTGTTGTGTGCCACTCTTAGAGTCACATGCATCTTTGCGTTAAAAGACAGACTTGGCTTGAAGGAGTTAGCCAGGCTGAGGGAAAGGATTTAGGTAAATCCAGTGGAACTTTCCAGGAAGAAGGACACCATAGTGAAGATTCTGAAAGAGCTAGCTGTTTTTGAAACTGACAGAACACAAGGTTGTCTGAAGCCTAGAGAAGGAGGGAGAGTTAAAGAAAATGTAGGGAAGACAAGGTGGTGCCAAGTATTACAGGTCATGTTAAAGACTGGACACAGCTCAGGGCTGGGTGTGGTGGCTCACGCCTGTAATGCCAGCACTTTGGGAGGCTGACGCGGGCGGATCATGAGGTCAGGAGATCGAGACCATCCTGGCTAACACGGTGAAACCCTGTCTTTACTAAAAATACAAAAAACTAGCCGGGCTTGGTGGTGGGCCCCTATAGTCCCAGCTACTCAGGAGGCTGAGACAGGAGAATGGCGTGAACCTGGGAGGCGGAGCTTGCAGTGAGCTGAGATTGCGCCACTGCACTCCAGCCTGTGGCGACAGAGCGAGACTCTGTCTCAAAAAAAAAAAAAGATTGGATATAGCTCCGTTTTCCCTTCAAGGGAAGAAACATTTCTGTCTGAAATTTTTTTCTATTCCTGTGATCATTCTTCTGTTGATGTGTATTGTTCATCTGCTGTTTTCTTACATTCTTTGTATTTGCCACGCTACACAGATGTGTTTTATACACTCATTATTTCATCAGTTTATACATTATTTAATTAATTGGTACTATAATAATAGTGGTGCAGTTGTATAAATAGGTTTGGGAACAAACCCAACTGACCCATGGTAAGCATAGGAGCAGAAATGCCTGGTGACTGAAGGAGTAGCTGACCTGTGACGTGGAGAGAAGTCAGTATGATAGATCTGGGGATTAGGAAGTAGAGATGGATGAGTCATTTAGGTGGAGGCTAATTGAGCTTCTGCAGTTCAGTATGGTGTCTCGACATATTTTCTCAATTTGGTGGAGATTTTACTGTATTTAGCAGATATTAAAATAAGGTTTTTAAAAAACAACCCATTATC
Source organism: Symphalangus syndactylus (assembly GCF_028878055.3). Classification (NCBI taxonomy): domain Eukaryota; kingdom Metazoa; phylum Chordata; class Mammalia; order Primates; family Hylobatidae; genus Symphalangus; species Symphalangus syndactylus. The sequence continues at coordinate 78,888,064 of NC_072423.2, read as the reverse complement.
AGCAAAATTAGATAATTTCCTCGGTTTTATGACCATTACCTAATTTTTTGATGATGATGTTTCAAAAATAAATTTTTTAAAAATAAATTTTTTAGGATATAATTCACAAACCATGTAAGTTACCCACTTATCCAATTAGCGGTTTTTGAGATATTCAGAGTTATGCAGCCATCACCACAATTTTAGGACCTTATAAAGAAATGTGGTACCTTTTAGCTATCACCTCCTAGCCCCAGCAATCACTAATCTACTTTCTATATGTATAGATTTGCCTATTTTGGACATTGCATATGCATGGACTCATATATTTTTTTAGGACTGGCTTCTTTCATTTAGCATAATGTTCAGGGTTCATCCATGTCATACATGTATCAGTACTTTATTCCTTTTTATTGCCAAATATTCTATAGTATGGATATACTGTATTTTGTTACCCATTCATCAGTTGATGGACATTTGAATTGTTTCTACCCTTTGGCTGTTATGAGTAATGGTTCTATAAACTTTCATTTACAAATTTTTGTGTGGACATATGTTTTCATTTTTCTTGGATATATACCTATGAGAACAATTTCTGGGTAAACTGGTAACTCTATATTTTAACTTTTTGAGAGCTTCCAAACTGTTTCTCAAAGTAACTCTATCTTTTGACATCTCAGTGTATAAGGGCTCTGATTTTTCCACATCCTTGCCAACACTTGTTATTATCTGACTTCTTGATTCTGGGCATCCTAGTGCATGTAAAATGGTATTTCATATGGTTTTGCTTTATATTTTCCTGGTGGCTAATGATGTTGAGCATATTTTCATGTCCTTGTTGACCATTGTAGAAATGACTATTCAGATCCTTTGCCCCCCACTCCCCCTTTTTTTAAGAGACATGGTCTCGCTCTCTCACCAGGCTGGAGTGCAGTGGCACAATCACAGCTCACTGCAGCCTTGACCTTTGCCCATTTTAAAATTGGGTTTTCTTTTTATTATTGAATTGTAAGAGTTCTTTATATAGTGTAGATAAAATTTCTTATCACATACATGATTTGCAAATATTTTCTCCCATTCTGTGGATTTTCATTCCAGTTTCTTGAGGTGTCCTTTGAAGCATGAAGTTTATTTCAATCAAGTCCAGTGTATTTATTTTTTATTTTATTGCTTGTGGGGTTTGGTGCCATATCTAAAAATCCATTGCCAAATCCAAGCTCATGAAGATTTATGCCTGTTTTCATCTGAGAGTTTTATAGTTTTGGCTCTTACATTTAGGTCTTTGATCCATTTCAGTTAATTTTTGTACATGGTGTGAGGAAAGGGTCTAACTTCATACTTTTATGTGTGGATATCTAATAGACACATCACCATTTCTTGAGAATATTTTTTACCTATTGGATGGTATTATCACCCTGATTGAAAATCAGTTGATCATAGATGTAGACTGTCAGTTCTGTTCTATTGTGTCAGTGCCATGGTGTCTTGATTGCTCTTGCTTTTTAATAAGTTTTGAAATTGGTAAGTGTGAGTCCCCCAACTTTGTTGTTCTTTTTCAAGATTGTTTGTTTGGCTCTTCTAGGTCCTTTGATTGTCATATGAATTTTAGGATTAGCTCAACTTCTGACAAAGAAACCAGCTGGAATTCTCATAGGGATTGCCTTGAATCTATAAATGGATTTGGTTATTATTGCATTTAACAACGCTAAGCCTTAGACCATGAACACAGGATGTCTTCCCATTTATTTAGGTCTTTGTTGACTCCAAAAAAAGGGGAATTCCCACCTTTTTTTGAGAACAGGTTTGTTATGTTGCCTAGGCAGGTCTTGAACTCCTGGGCTCAAGGTGTCCTCCTGTCTCTGCTTCCCTAAGTGCTGGAATTACAGGTATGAGCCACTGCACTCAGCTGATTTTTGTTTATTCATCATATATCCTGCTACCTTGCTGAATTCATTTATTAATTTTAATGTTTTTTTAGTAGATTCCTTAGGATTTTCTTTTTACAAGATTATGTCATCTGTGAATAGAAATACCATTACTTAATTTCCAATTTGGGTGCCTTTTTATTTTCTTGCCTTTTTTTTTTTTTTTTTTTTTTTTTCTGAGACAGTCTCGCTCTGTTGCCCAGGCTGGAGTGCAGTGCCGCGATCTTGGCTCACCACAACCTCCACCTCCCGGGTTCAAGAGATTCTCCTGCCTCAGCCTCTTGAGTAGCTAGGACTATAGGCGCACACCACCATGCCCGGCTAATGTTTGTATTCTTAGTAGAGACAGGGTTTCACTGTGTTGGCCAGGCTGGTCTTAAACTCCTGACCTCATGATCACCCACCTCGGCCTCCCAAAGTACTGAGATTACAGGCTTGAGCCACTGCGCCTAGCCTGTGTTTATTTTTTTATTTTTATTTGTTTATTTTTATTTATTTATTTATTTGTTTTTCGAGACAGAGTCTCGATGTATCACCCAGGCTGAAGTGCAGTGGCGTGATCTCGGCTCACTGCAAGCTCTGCCTCCCAGGTTCACGCCATTCTCCTGCGTCAGCCTCCTGAGTAGCTGGGACTACAGGCGCCTGCCACCACTCCCGGCTAATTTTTTGTATTTTTAGTAGAGACGGGGTTTCACCGTGTTAGCCACGGTGGTGTCGATCTCCTGACCACCTGATCCGCCTGCCTTGGCCTCCCAAAGTGCTGAGGTTACAGGCGTGAGCCACCACGCCCGGCCCTCTTGCTGTTTATTTTTAAAAATTGTTTTTGTGGAGCAGGTGTGGTGGCTCACGTCTATAATCCCAGTACTTTGGGAGGCCGTGGCGGGCAGATCACCTGAGGTTGGGAGTTCGAGTGGGAGTTCGAGACCAGCCTGACCAACATGGAGAAACCTGTCTCTACTAAAACTACAAAATTAGCCAGGTGTGGTGGCGGGCGCCTGTAATCCCAGCTACTCAGGAGGCTGAGGCAGGAGAATCGCTTGAACCTGGGAGGCAGAAGTTGTGGTGAGCCGAGATCGCACCATTGCAGTCCAGCCTGGGCAACAAGAGCAAAACTCCGTCTCGGGGGAAAAAAAAATTGCTTTTGTGGGGCTCAGAGCTGAAGGGTGGAATAGATTCTCCCAAAGCATTTAAATAATTTATTTCAAAGGTATTTTATGAGAGAATATTTAAATATTTGAATGTTAAATAACAGTCTTACGAGAGAATGTTTATATAATTTATATTTCAAGTGGAAATTTTTTGTGTGTGTCTTGAAAAACAGTTTTTTTGTGTGTTGAAACAAACTTTTTGGTTTGGCCCATTGTAACTGAATTTGGAGCTGTTTTTGTTTCCCTTTAGGATAATTTTCTCTTTAGAAGAGCAACATTCTAGAATATAAGGTTAAAAAGTATAGATAGCTTTCAAACTAGTTGACTGATTTTAGCTGTTGAACTTACCTGTTTTTATTTCTAGAGGTTTCATTTGACATAACTGCTTATTTTTCTCCAGCAACAGAAAGTTCATGAGATAGTTTATAGATTGTGGCCTTGGCATCTGTGGGTAATTAATAAATACCTTATAGTGGCTGGGCGCGGTGGCTCTCACCTGTAATCTTAGCACTTTGGAAGGCTGAGGCGGGCAGATAACAAGGTCAGGAAATCAAGACCATCCTGGCTAACACGGTGAAACCCCATCTCTACTAAAAATACAAAAATTAGCCGGGCATGGTGGCAGGTGCTTGTAGTCCCAGCTACTCGGGAGGCTGAGGCAGGAGAATGGCGTGAACCTGGGAGGCGGAGCTTGCAGGGAGCCAAGACCGCACCACTGCACTCCAGCCTGGGCAACAGAGCAAGACTCCCATCTCAAAAAAATAAAAAATAAAAAAATAAGTACCTTATAGTTTGAACCTGTTATCTAGGGGGAAATTCTCATGGATAGATAGGAGCTCTTAGGAAAATGAAGAGTTGTGAAAGGAACATGGAACTACAGGTGAAAATATAAATTTTTTTATATCGTTTATTGAGGACTTGCTATTTATAGACCCTGTACTAAGCATAGGCAACATGGTTCTGTCCTCTAAATGTTCAGTTTTGCTAGAGTATTACCATGATAAAATGAGTAAAAAGAGGCCAGACATGGTGGTTCATGTCTGGAACCCCAGCACTTTGGGAGGCTGAGGCTGGTGGATCACTTGTGGTCAGGAGTTTGAGACCAGCCTGGCCACCATGATGAAACCCCATCTCTACTAAAAGTATAAAATAAATTAGCTGGGAGGCCAGGTGTGGTGTCTCACACCTGTAATCCTAGCACTTTGGGAGGCCGAGGTAGCGGATCACCTGAGGTCAGGAGTTTGAGACCAGCCTTGTTAAAATGGCAAAACCCCGTCTCTACTAAAAATACAAAAATTAGCCAGGCATGGTGGTGGGTGCCTATGATCCCAGCTACTCAGGAGGCTGAGGCAGGAGAATCACTTGAACCCGGGGGGCAGAGGTTGCAGTGAGCCGAGATTGCGCCCTTGCACTCCAGTCTGGATGAAAAAGTGAAACCGTGTCTCCAAAAAAAACCAAAAAAAATCCAAAAAAATTTGCCGGGCATGGTGGTTGGTGCATGTAATCCCAACTACTTGGGAGGCTGAGACAGGAGAATCACTTGAACCCAGGAGGTGGAGGTTGCAGTGATCTGAGATCACACCACTGCACTCCAGCCTGGGTGACAGAGTGGTGGTTGCAATGATCTGAGATCGCACCACTGCACTCCAGCCTGGGCGACAGAGCGAGACCCCATTCCAAAAAAAAAGAAGACTGAGCACAGTTGCTCATGCCTGTAATCCCAGCACTTTGGGAGGCCAAGGCTGGAGGATCACTTGAGGTCAGGAGTCCAAGACTAGCCTGGCCAACATAGTGAAACCCTGTCTCTACTAAAAATACAAAAGTTAGCTGGGCGTGGTGGTGGGTGCCTGTAATCCCAGCTACTTGGGAGGCTGAGACAGGGGAATCACTTGAACCCGGGGGGTGGAGACTGCAGTGAGCCGAGATTGCACCACTGCACTCCAGCCTGGGCGAGAGAGCGAGACTCCGTCTAAAAAAATAATAATAAAATAAATAAAATGAATACAAAGAATTGTTGGTTTACCAGCAATCTTAATAAAACGTAACACATGAATGTATTGCATTGCTGAATAAGATGACAGAACCTGAGCTTGTTTGATTAAACTGCTCTCTTGCCTGGCTTTTCTCTCTTCTTCTTGTAATTTATGAATTCAAACATTGGGTCAATTATGAGGCAAGGCTCCACCTTTGCACTACCACTGCCTGTAAGTAAGCACAGTAATGCAATCAAAAATATCTCTCAAAGGATCTTAGTAGATTCATTTTATAGGTTGTAACAACACTTATTAAAATTATCAAAATTCCCTTTTAAAAATTCTTCGACTTCCCCATCTCTTGTGGCTGCTCTGGAACCTTCTACCTTCCACCCACCCGCAAGTAAAACCTCAACACCCTGTGCCTGGTCACACCACCCACTTCCGTGGATCCTGGCCTGTCTTTTATCCTCCCTTCTCTCTGCCCTTTGCTTTTCCATTTCAGCTGATATCTAGATTCTCCACTCCAGATGGAGTGGAGGATCAGGTGGCTTATGGCCTTCTTTTTCCTTTTCCTTTCCTCTCTTCACCTGATCCCAGGGCTTTCTTTTCATTTTCTCCATTCTACACCACAAACAAACTTTAGTAATGACTACCAGATATCTTTGGAAGAGGCCACTGTTATTTTTACAGAGGATGCGACTTTACCTTGGGAAGGGAAGAGGGAAGAATGCTTAGAGGGTAGAAGCTGGCAAAAGAATTGAAGGAGATCGTGAGACTGCCTTAATATTTCTATTCAAAGAGCTTGTTAATACCTCAATTCCTGGAAAAAAACAAAGAGCTTGTTAAGTTTTCTGTTTTAAAATACTTTGTTCTAGAGGGGACACAGGCCATTTGAAGAATGGAAGATTGAGAGAGTTCTGCAACTCATGACAAGCTGTAAAAGGTTGCTAAGGAGATTCTTATGAGAAGGAGTAGTATTTAAATCATCCGTAACTGAACTCTGACTTCTAAAGGCAGGAAATGAAAGGAGAGGACTCTTTTATTTTATTCCTTTCACATTTTAGGAAGCAAGCAAGAGCAAGAATTTTCTTTTTCTTAAAACACAGAAATAATTTGGTTTGTGTACAATTGATTTATTTGGCATTAGCGTATTTTAAAACATTTTATTGAAGTACAGAACACTGAGAAAGTATACAGATCATTAAGTTATAGCTTGATAAATTTTTACAGGTGATAATAATGTTATATTTTAATGTCATTTAAGTATACCAAATTTCTTGTCTTTGAAAAATGTTATCTTAAAATTTGGGATTTTTTTTTTTTTTGTGGAGATGGAGTCTCTCTCTGTCACCCAGGGTAGAGTTCAGTGGTGAGATCTTGGCTCACTGCAACCTCTGCCTCCCTGGTTCAAGCAATTCTCCTACCTCAGCCTCCTACCTCAGCTGGAACTACAGGTGCACGCCACCTTGCCTGGCTTTTTTTTTTTTTTGTATATACAAGCATATATATATGTTTCTTTTTTTGAGACGGAGTTTCACTCTTATTGCCCAAGCTGGAGTGCAATGGCCAATCTTGGCTCACTGCAACCTCTGCCTCCCAGGTTCAAGCAATTCTCCTGCCTCAGCCTCCTGAGTAGCTAGGATTACAGGCGCGTGCCACTACACCCAGCTAATTTTTTGTATTTTTAGTAGAAACGGGGTTTCACCATGTTAGCCAGGCTGGTCTTGAACTCCTGACCTCAGGTGATCCGCCTGCCTCGGCCTCCCAAAGTGCTAGGATTACAGGCATGACCTACCGCGCCCAGCCAATTTTTTGTATTTTTAATAGAGATGGGGTTTCACCATGTTGCCCAGCCTTGTCTCGAACTGCTGAGCTCAGGCAATCCGTCCGCTTTGGCCTCCCAAAGTGCTAGGATTACAGGTGTGAGCCACCGGGCCTGGCCATAAAATTTTGGATTTTATGTGAAGATCAAAGTGAAAATTTTAAAGCAATACAGAGATTTTATTTAGTTTCTGTCTTTTTTTTCTTTTTTTCTTTTTTTCCAAGACGGAGTCTTGCTCTTGTTGCCCAGGTTGGAGTGCAATGGCGCGATCTCAGCTCACTGCAACCTCTGCCTCCCGGGTTCAAGTGATTCTCCTGCCTCAGCCTCCCAAGTAGCTGGGATTACAGGCGCCCGCTACCATGCCCGGCTAATTTTCTTGTATTTTTAGTAGAGATGGGGTTTCACCATGTTGGCCAGGCTGGTCTTGAACTCCTGACCTCAGGTGATCTGCCCGCCTCGGCCTCCCAAAGTGCTGGGATTACAGGCGTGAGCCACTGCCTCCTGCTTAGTTTCTGGTTTTAATTGCATATTACATTCCCTTCCCTTCTTTCCCAGTCTCCTGCTTATTAAAATAAAAACCAGGGAAAGAGTTTCTTGCAGGGAGGAAGGAGCTATTTTGTTTGGAACTGATCTAGAGCTACACTTTCTGGTAAAAATACAGGGGGAGCCATAGACATAATTTGAAATTTTCTAGTAGATAAGTAAAAAGAAACAGGTCAAATCAACTTTCATTATATACATTTTTTTTTTCCAGTTTTTAGTTATCTATTTTTAGAGATGGGGTCTCACTCTGTTGCCTAGGCTAGAGTGCAATAGTACGATCATAGCTCACTGCAGTCTCCACCTTCTGGGCTCAAGCAGTTCTCCTGCCTCAGCCTCTCAACTAGCTGGGACTAACAGGTGTGTGCTACCACATCCAGCTAATTTTTTATTTTTTGTAGAGTTAGAGTCTTGCTTTGTTGTCCTGGCTGGTCTTGAACTCTTGGCCTCAAGCAGTCCTCCCACCTTGGCCTCCCAAAGTGTTGGGATTGCAGTGTGTGAGCTACCGCTTTTGCCCTCATAATATATTTTATCTAACCCAGTATATCTAAACCACTATCACATTAAATGTAACAGATACGAAAATTATTATTGTTTTTTTTTTTGAGACAAGAGTCTCACTTTGTCGTCCAGGCTGGAGTGTAGTGGCGCAATCTTGGCTCACTGTAACCTCCGCCTCCTTGGTTTAAGCGAATCTCTTGCTCGTGTAGCTGAGATTGCAGGCACATGCCACCTTGCCCAGCTAATTTTTGTATTTTTAGTAGAGACGGCCTTTCACCATGTTGGCCATCCTGGTCTCAAACTCCTGACCTCAAGTGATCCTCCCACTTTGGCCTTCCAAAGTGCTGGGATTACAGGTGTGAGCCACCGTGCCCGGCCAGATATGAAAATTATTAATGAGCTATTTTATTTTCTCTTTTTCTTATGAAGTCTTTCAAATCTGGTATGTATTTTGTGCTTCTACACGTCTCAGTTTGGGCTAGCCACATGTCAAGTGTTCTGTAGCTACATTTGGCAAAAGGAGCAGAGAGAAGGAATAGAACTATTTAAGAAATGAGATGTTTGAAGGGACAAGAGAAGTTTTGGTCTTGGATTGTCTTTAAAAATTATGAGGCTCAGTGGGGAGTCAGGAACAGCATGTCAAGGGGTCTGGTAAAAGGCTAGTCAGAGTAGATGAATATTCTCACAAACATGCAGTAGATTCCAGGTGGACACAGGGAGAAAGATTTAGGAGAATAACCCTGCTAATGAAGAAAGTAGATTTCAGTGGCACCTTAGTCAGAGACTTGGTTACTAAGTCCTTGAAGAGGCAATTGAAGACAAGCCTTTAAAAAACAGAAGTTTATTGCGCACATGCTGTGCCCAGGCTCTCATCTAGGATGTAGGATACATCACTGAAAACAACAGATAAAAATCTCAGCCCTCAAGTGTTCATAATATAGTGGATGGAGACATAATGGATAGGATAAATAAGTGAACTGTAGTACATTAAAAGATGCTGAGTACTATGGAAAGTAAAATAGGGCCCTGTGATGGGGAGCATAATGGTGGGTTTGCAATTTTTAACAAGGTGGTTGAAGTACACCTCCCAAAGTAGTTATAGATTAACAAGGTCTTGAAGGAGATAAGGAAAAAAGTATTGAGATATCTGGGGGAAGAGCATTTCAGACAGAGGGATCAGTATTGGCAGGCCTGGAGGTGGGCATGCACCTGCCATGCACCTGCAGTGGCGAAGATGTCCTCTCAGTTAGAGGCAGGTGAGTTAGGAGATGTAGTCGGGAGGAATGGGGTAGCAGATCACAAAAGAAGTGCTTCTCAAACTTTAATATGCATACAAATTTCCTAGAGATCTTATTAAATTTAGATTCTGATTTGGTAGATCTTGAGTTGGGTCAGAGATAACAAACCCTCAGATGATAGTGAAGTTACTGGTCCTGGGACCACAGTTTGATTAGTAAGGATATAGGGCCTTAAGGGCCATGTAAGACTATATAAATATGAAACTACTGAAATCATCAAGGGAATGAGGGTAGATAGAGAAGAGGAAGGGGCTAAGGGCTGAGCCCTGGTGCACTCCAGCATTAAGAGGATGGCGAGACAGGAGGAGCCAGCAAAGAAGCCTAAGAAGGCGTGACCACAAAGCGAGAAGGAAACCCACAGGGCCCATGAATGTAAATAAATTTCAGGCACCATCAGTCAGTATAGTTTTCTGTGTTTTCTCCAGGAAGCCAAGTAAATTGTTTCATGGAGGAAAAAGTGATCAACTGTGTGAAATCTTGCTTGATAGGTCAAGTAAGAGGAAAGCTAAGAATTGATTAGTGGCCGGGCGCGGTGGCTCACGCTTGTAATCCCAGCACTTTGGGAGGCCGAGGCGGACGGATCACGAGGTCAGGAGATCGAGACCACGATGAAACCCTGTCTCTACTAAAAATACAAAAAAATTAGCCAGGCATGGTGGCGGGCGCTTGTAGTCCCAGCTACTCGGAGAGGCTGAGGCAGGAGAATGGCGTGAACCCAGGAGGCGGAGCTTGCAGTGAGCCGAGATTGCGCCACTGCACTCCAGCCTGGGCGACAGAGCAAGACTCCGTCTCAAAAAAAAAAAAAAAAATTGATTAGTGAGTTTGACAACATAGTAGTTATTGACAAGCAGGTTGCTGGGTAGTGTGAGGGCAAAAGCCCTACTGGAGTGGGTTTCAAAGAGAAGAGAGGAGAGAAATCACAGATAGTGAATAAATAAAAGTTACTGAGGCATTTTTCTGTAAAGGGTGTGTATGTTAGATATCTATTGCTACATAACAAATTAAGCTGGGCACAGTGGCTCACGCCTGTAATCTCAGCACCTTGGGAGGCCTAGGCAGGAGGATCACTTGAGCTCAGGAGTTTGAGACCAGCCTGGCCAACATAGTGAGACTTCTTCTCTACTGAAATACAAAAAAAAAAAATGTAGCTTAATGTGGTGGTGCACGCCTATAGTCCCAGCTACTCCAGGAGCTGAGGCAGGAACGATCACTTGAGCCTGGGAAGTTGAGGCTGAGTGAGCCATGATCATGCCATTGCACTCCAGCCTGGGCAATAGAGCAAGATCCTGTCTCAAAAAACAAAAACAAAGTAAAACTTAAGAGTCACTTAAAACAACAAAGATTTACTATTTCAGTTTCTGTGTGTCAGGAATTCAGGAATGGCTTAGCTGGGTGATTCTGGCTCAGTGTTTTGTGAAGTTTTAGTCAATATATTGGCCATGGCTGCAGTCGTCTGAAGGCTTGACCTGAGCTGGAGGACTTGCCTCTGAGATGGCTCACTTCATCTGGCTGTTGGCAGGAGGCCTCAGTTTCTTACTCACTATACAGGCTTCTTCTCCATAGGAGTGCTTAAGTATCCTCCTAACAAGGCAGCCAGCTTCTTTCAGAGAGGATGATCCAAGATATATAGAGAGAAGCTACCATGTATGGAAGTTACATTCTGTTACTTCCGCTGTATTCTGTTGATCACTTGGACACAGTGTGGGAGGGGACTGCATAAGAACCTGAATACCAAGAGGGTGGGGGCCGTTAGGGGCCTTCGTGGAGGCTGGCTAACCCAGAGAGCAGGAAATTTGAGGGTAGCTGGGAGGAAAGTGGGACCCCAGCAAGTTTTTTTTTTGTTTTTAATTGATGGAAACAGTAACATATTTGTTTGTTGCACCAGTAACGATCCAGTAAAGAAGGGAAAATTATTGATGCAGAATGAAGAGTAGAGAGTTGTTGGAGAGTTATTACTTTGGTGAGAGGGGGTATGATGTGGAGCATAAGTGAAGGAATGGGGACTCGGCTTTGCGCAGGATGAGGGTAGTCCACTTAGAGTGGCAGGAGGGAAGACAGTATGTGTGTCAAAAGATGCTACAAGGTGCTGAGATGGGATGTTGGGAGGTTTGTGGATGTTCTCTTCTGGTTACTTCAGTTTTCTCAGTGAAATGGAAAGCAAGGTCATTGAGAATGAGGATGGGAGAAGAGGTGTCAGGTTTCAGGAGGGAAGAAGAGAAGTTATAGTCACCAAGGATGGTGGGAGAGTGAGTGGACCAACGAAATGCATGGTTTTGGGAGGAGCATTAATGACCCACACAAGATTCAGGGTCATGAATTTAAGGCATGATCAGTCAGTATAGTTTTCTGTGTTTTACTCTAGCCACATTCAGCTATACAAATGCAGGTGGGGAGTCAGTGAAGAGGTAGATTTAACCAGTGTGTGGTCTATCCAAATGAGTACAAAGAGAGAAGAGGCAAGGGATTGAAGGGCAAATTATTACAATGTTTGATCTTAGAATTTAACCTGCTTAAGAAGGAAGTTTAGAGCATAGGGGTGAGGAATGAGGGAAAGTGAATATAACTTAAGATCAATGGATCGTAGGGCCTGATGGGATTGAAAGATTATTGGAGTTAAATATTAGAGGGAATGAACTAGAAAGATAGGTGGAGGCTGTTAAAGGATATCTGAGATCAGGTGGAGGACAAGATCATGAGGTAGAGGAGCTCGCAGACAGGAGAGGCCACGATATTGGAAGGGTCAGGCATACATACGTCACCAAGAATTGAGAGAGAAGAGTCACAGTAAACCAGCAACTAAAATTCTTGAGACAGGAGAACAGGTAACTTGGGGAGCAACACATGGCAGCGGTAAGGGGACAGTTGGTGTGTGGTAGTTGGACCTCTGGTTCCAGGCTGGGAAGAGGAGGGAAGGGTGGGGAGGAAGCATCAGTGAGGAGCAAGAAGGACCTCCTCCCAGTTCCAGGTTCAGCAACCTGATAACTGTGACGGAAAGAACAATGAGGACCAACATTCATCCTGAGGAGATTCAGGTTTAGGCTGGAGCAAAAAGGTGGAGGGGGGGAGCCTTCAGAGATGTTAAAGATCTAGAGAATCGTTACTTCTGGAGGTTACACCAGAAGCCTTTGAAGAGGTGGGGAGGGATGGGCAGTAGGCATAGAAAATGGGGACAGAAGAGGCATAGTCTTCTGGGAGATGGGCAGTGGGAGCCTCTGGCTTCTGTACTTATTTATGTCGTGAGGACACAAGATAAAATGATGTTAGCCCTGTTTCTGGTAGGTGCTCAAATAGGGTGGTGAGGCTTTGGATGCTGGAGAGTAAGGAGAGTGGGGCTACCTTTTGACTCTTGCAGACAGAAGTACCCAGAAATAGGTCTCAGATCGTTGAGACTGGAACAGATTCTACCTAGCTTGTAGCAAGAGAAGACTGAAGCCAGCCTTTCTTACCAGGGTAATGAAAAGGAGAAATGGCTGGGAAAACAGAAGACAAATGTTGCTACTTGAATTTGGTGTGCTGGTAAACTGGCTCTCAAAAAACCCGCCAAACACAAATTTCTGTAGTATAAGTACTCCCACCTTGCCAGTTTCAGGCTATCAGAGGTTTCATCAACCATCTTGTAAGATTCCTGAATATTGGACAGCTTGACTCTCGATAGTCCTTGATATGAACTCTCTAGCATACCACACACTTTAGAGCAGACTCTATTTTCCTTAAAATATTTGTGTACCATTTGGATGCTTTAGAGCAGGGGTCTGCAATCCCCGGGCCACAGACCAGTACAGACGCAGCCTGTTAGGAAGGTGAATGGTGGTTGATTGAGCATTACAACCTGAGCTCTGCCTTCTGCCAGATTAGCAGTGGCATTAGATTCTCATAGAAGCTCAAACCCTATTGTGAACTGTGCGTGCGAGGTATCCAGGTTGCGTGCTCGTTAGAATATAATGCCTGATGATCTGAGGTGGGACAGTTTAATCCTGAAAACCATCCCCACACCCCACCCTCGTTTGTGGAAAAATGTCCGCGTAACCGTCCCTGGTGCCAGAAATATTGGGGACTGCTGCTTTGGAGTTCTACTAGTAATCCTCAATTTTGCTTCTTTGTAACTCTTTACCTTATGGAACCTCAGTTTCTTTGTAAACAGAGGGTATTAGCACCTGTTCCTTGGGTTGTTGTAAGGATTAGAGAATAAGTAGAACAAAAGTTCCTGGAATGGCGGATACTATTGATATTATTATTGCCATCACCTTAATGTAAAGCTTTATTACAAAGGAACTCAGTTACCAGAGGATAATACCTGTATTTTCATATGCAAAGGCTGGAGTAGAGATTGGAGTTAACTTTTTAGAGAGCAATTGGGTAACACATATCACACATCTAAGAGCATGGGTTTGATCTAGTAATTTTACTTCTGGGACCTTTTCCAAAGAAAATAACTAAGAATATGCAGGAAAATGAAGCAAGAAGATACTTGTTTGCAGTACTGTTTGTAAGAGAGGAAAGGTGGAATCTATCTAAATGTCTAACTATTGTGCAACAAAAGACTTTACCTTACTAGAAACAAAGGGATGGAATGGAATTGATTATGTGGAATAATGGTTCATTGTAGTATAAAATAGGTTACAAAATAGTAGGTACTGAATGATCCAATTGTATTAAAAGTGCAAAGAATATGATCTGAAGAACAAAAATAAGTGATTGTATTAACAATAATGATAGCCTCAGACAAAATTAAAAAAAATTTTTTTTTGGGTACATAGTAGGTGGATACATCTATGGAGTAGGTGAGATTTTTTTTTTGAGACGAGACGGAGTCTCGCTCTGTTGCCCAGGCTGGAGTGCAGTGGCCCGATCTCGGCTCACTGCAAGCTCCGCCTCCCGGGTTCACGCCATTCTCCTGCCTCAGCCTCCCAAGTAGCTGGGACTACAGGCGCGTGCCACGACGCCCGGCTAATTTTTTGTATTTTTTAGTAGAGACGGTTTCACTGTGTTAGCCAGGATAGTCTTGATCTCCTGACCTTGTGATCCACCCGCCTTGGCCTCCCAAAGTGCTGGGATTACAGGCGTGAGCCACCGCGCCCGGCTGTAGGTGAGATATTTTGATACAGGCATGCAATGTGCGATAATCTCATTAGGGTATGGGGGTAGCCATCACCTCAACACATTTCTTTGTGTTACAAATGCATTTATTTGTGTTATAAACACATTTCTGTGTGTTACAGACATTCCCAGGTAAGTCTTTAAATTTTCTTTTAGATTGCTTCTATTTTCTGAGATTATAATGAATGTGACTTGCTTTTGTAATAAGAAAACAGAGTGTGTGTGTGTGTGTGTGTGTGCGTGTGTGTGTGTGTGTAGTGCTGTGGAGTAGAAAACCCTAAAGGTGGAGACATACATTTAGCTTTCTCATTAGTCATGAATGACTGTGTAGCTGTCTGTTCCATTCTGTTGTCAAAACCCACACCCAGTCCCATGACTGTAAGGGTACATGAAGGGCAAGGGAGGCATAGAACCAAGCTCATTCATTGCCTTAGGAGCCTGGCAGCAACTCAAGAACTATGGTTTTGTTGATTCCCATAACATTGAGTCTCTTTAGGGATCTCAATAATTCTTAGCTAGGAGAGAATCAAACTAGAATTGAGATGGAAAATGTCCATTGAAGGCCACTCAAAAGAAAAACATGTAAGATACAAGGGAAATAAGGGAAATTTAGCAGTTACAGGTCCTTCTAAAAAAATGAACTGCTATTTCTTTTAAAGCCTTTCTATGAATATTGGTGACTTAGCACAATGCATTTTCAAAAAAACAGGACCTTGTGATTGTCACAAGTTCCTCAAGAAATTAGAAACCAGGAAATTTACTCTTGTGTAAAACAGTCTGTGAGTCACAAACAAGCATTGTAATGAAGCTGTCAGATTCAGTGCTATTCTTGCATCAGATGACTTCCCAGATAATTGAAATATTTTCTGCAATTTGTTTACCTTGAGCTAAGTAGAAAGCAAGTTGTATGTCCTTAACACAATTATGTTTTATTCCATTGTTCAGCAGGTATGAGAGTAAGTCAGCTGTTTAATTATGTGTATAATACTAATAAAAGGGAGCATTAACATTGTTAATTTAAAAATCTGGCCCCGTGCGATGGCTCATGCCTGTAATCCCAGCACATTGGGAGGCTGAGGTGGGCTGATCACTTGAGGCCAGGAGTTTGAGACCAGCCTGGCCAACATGGCGAAACCTGGTCTCTACCAAAAATATAAAAATTAGCCGGGCATGGTGGTGCATGCTTGTAATCCCAGCTACTTGGAAGGCTGAGGCAGAAGAATCACTTGAACCTGGGAGGTGGAGGTTGCAGTGAGCCGAGATCTTGCCACTTCTCTCTAGCCTGGGCGACAGAGTAAGACCCTGTCTCAAAAAAAAAAAAAAAATCAGATAATTAAAGAGAAAACAATTTACTGGTTTTAGGAAAGTGAGCAGCTTTAGAAACAAGGTAGACCAGGAGAATAGCCCTGAGTTAAGTTATTAGACACCTTCTCCTTTTCCTTTTTCTTTGTTTCTTTTCTATTCTTCTTCCCTATCCTCTTTACCTCTCTTTTTTCTTCTGTCTTTATTCTTTTCCTTCTTTGTACAAAGAGAGAACTTAATGTGCCAGACAGTTGTTTTAGGCACTGGAGTGTATGTCAATAAACAAAAGTGACAAAACCTCTGCTTGCATAGACTGTAGATTCTAGTACTTACAGATAATATATAAGTAAATGTATATAAAGTACTCTATGGTGTTAAGTGCTATGAAGAAAAATAAAGTGGGGGCAAGGGATAGAGTATAATTGGGCAGGGGTGGGTGGACAGAGAGGAGAGGGTTCACTTCAATTCCATTTTTCAATTTTGTTTAAAAACTGAAGGCCTCTCATTAGAGGTGACATTTGAGCAGAGATCTGAGTGATATGAGGGAGTAAGCCAGGCAGAAGAAGAAGCAAGCACAAAGGCCTGCAGTGGGAAGATGCCTAGGTGGACCAAGAACATGAAGGAGGCCAGTGTGGCTAGGGGAGGTGGCGGTGAACGAGGGAGGCCAAGCAGCAGGGAGCTAGGTCGTGTAGGGTCCTGTTGGCTACAGTAAGCTGTCATCTGAGTGAATCTGGAAACCTTTGGAGAAGTTTATTACAGCAGCTAGTAGTACTCTAATACAGATACTCATATTTATTTGTGTACCATTACATATTTAATTCCTTTGTACCTAGGAGTAATTCAAGTAGCAGATAATATGACTGTGTTATTACATACAGGTTTCATTTCAATAATCAGTAATGCATGTGGTAATTTTTTTAAAACCACGTTTCTGAGATTTTCTCTTATTGCTGCCTGCTTGGATAAGCAATTTTGTCCTCCTGGAATTTGCTAGCAGATAAGTAAGGTGAAAATAATTTATTTTATTTTAATTTTTTATTTTTTTGAGACGGAGTCTTGCTCTGTTACCAGGCTAGAGTGCAGTGGCGGGATCTCAGCTCACGGCAACCTCCGCCTCTCGGGTTCAAGCGATTCCCCTGCCTCAGCCTCCTGAGTAGCTGGGACTACAGGTGCGTGCCACCACACCCGGCTAATTTTTTCTTTATTTTAGTAGAGACAGGGTTTCACCATGTTGGCCAGGATGGTCTCGATCTCCTGACCTCTTGATCCGCCCACCTCGGCCTTCCAAAGTGTTGGGATTACAGGTGTGAGCCACCACGCCCAGCCCTTTATTTTAAAATTATGATAAAAAATTGATCATCTTAGTCATTTAAGTTTATAGTTTGGTAGTGTTAAGTATATTGTTGTGAAACATATCTCCAGAACCTTTTCATTTTGCAAAACTGAAACTCTACCCCTTATATAACAACTCCCCTTTTCCTTTTCCCCAACAGCCACCATTCTCCTTTCAGTCTCTATGCATTTGACCAGTTACTCATAGAAGTGGACTCACCAGTATCTGTCCTCTTGTGACTGCTTATTTCGTTTAGCATAATGTCCTCAAGGTTCAACCATGCTGTAGCGTGTTAGAGCTTCTTTCTTTTTGAAGGCTGGATCATATTTTATTGTGTATAAACATCACATTTTGTTTATCCATCTGTTTGGTGGACAACTGGTTCCTTCTACCTGTTGGCCATTGTGAAGAATGCTGCTATGAACTTAAGTGTGCACCCACTAGAGAGTTTTCAACAGATTGACAGGATGTGATCTGATTTATGTCCAGAAACGTTCACTCTGGCCCTTCCCTTCCCTCACTAAGTGAGACTTGGTGTTTTTTTTCTGCCATGTTTCTAATGCTCACAAACAGTGTCTTGCACCTAGTGGTCATGCAGATATTTGAAGAAATAAATGACAGAACTAAACACAGTGAGGCAAACTCCAGAGGCCATCATGTCAACTCAGATATATATTAGGGCAGTGGGCCTTTTCTATTTGTGGATCATAGACCTCACTGAAAATTTGATGAAAAATACGGAACTTTCCTCTGGAAAAAAACAGTTTTTTTCTCCTTGACTCTCTGAATACAGAATACTTCTGTGACTTCTGCTCACCAAGAAGTGTGTGGGGACTTCTCCCTACCAGCAGCCAGTTCTCTGGTAGATTCTTTAGCAGACACCAGCTGCGTGTCCTCTAATTCAGTTCCGTTCTGATGCTCTCTTGCTGGAGAGAGCACAGGGTGAGAGGGCTTAGCTTCACACGGCTGACCCCCACTTTGAGCACCAATCGCAAGTAATAGGTTCTCACCTATGTTTCTGACCCATCTGTTCTAAATTGGGGTTCCCCCTACTCGATATGCTGATTTGACTGATTTGCTAGAGTGGCTCTCAGAACTCAGGGGAACACTTAGGTTTACTGGTTTATTATAAAGAATACTACAAAGGGTACAGGTGAGGAGATGAAGAGAAGCATGGGAAAGGCACATGGGAAGGAGTGTGGAGCTCCCGTTCCCTGTACAGGCTCACCACCCGCCAGGAGCCCCCATGTGTTCAGCTCTCTGGAAGCTCCCCAAGCCCAGTCCCTTTGGGTTTTTAGGGAAGCTTCATTATGTTGGAATGACTGAATAAATCATTGACTACTGGTGATTGGCCAGACGCTGTGGCTCATGCCTAGAATCCCAGCGTTTTGGGAGGCCGAGGCAGGCAGATCACAAGGTCTGGAGTTCGAGACCAGCCTGGCCAATATGGTGAAAATCCATCTGTACTAAAAATACAAAAATTAGCCAGGCGTGGTGTCGGGCACCTGTAGTCCCAGCTACTCGGGAGGCTGAGGCAGGAGAATTGCTTGAACTCAGGAGGTGGAGGTTGCAGTGAGCCGAGATTGCACCACTGCATTGCAGCCTGGGCAATAGAGTGAGACTCCATCTCAAAAAAAAAAAAAATTGGCTACTGGTGATCAACTCAGACGTCAGCCTCTCTCCCCTCTTTGGAGTTGGGGCTGAACATCCCAATCTTCTAATCGTGCCTTCATCTTTCTAATGACCAGCCCCATCCTGAAGCTACCTAGGGGTGGCCCAGCCTTCAATCATTAGTATACAAAAAGACACCCATCACTTTGGACATTCCAAGGATTCTAGGAGTTGTATGCCAGGAGATAGGGATGAAGACCAAATATATATTTCAAAATATCACATTTCCCCAGAAAAGCAAACACAGTTACAGACGGTTCAAGTTAAGATTTTTCGACTTTATGATGGTGCAGAAGTGATACACATTTAGTAACTATACTTTGAGTGCTCATACAACCATGTTGTATTCAATAAATTGTTCAATTATTCAGTCGTATTCAATAAAATGTTCAACACTTTATCATAAAATAGGCTTTGTGTTAGATGATTTTGCTCAACCATGGGCTAACATAAGTGTTCTGAACCCGTTTAAGGTAGGCTAGGCTAAGCTATGATGTTTTGTAGGTTATGTGTATTAGATGCATTTTCACTATATGGTATTTTCAATGAGCTTATCAGGATGTAACTCCATCATAAGTCAAGCAGCATCTGTATACTAAAATGTTTACCTACAAATCAGTGGGTTCTTCACCTGATGTCCATAGAAGGACTTCATACATAACTAGGCCGTTGACCATTCTTATGGGTGGATTGGAGTATTCATCCTACAGCGATATTAGAGATATAGATCCAATCCCTGAGCGGGCAGTGTTGCTTCCTACAAATTGTAATCTGCAGAGCCTTCACAATTTTCATCAGCCTTGTTTCACAGTAGGAAAGGTTTGCCCCAGCCTTACACGGTAGACCTGATTCCATGTCTCCTATATCTGGGTTCCTACCTCCTGACTGCTTCTGGATACAGAAACAGGGAGACCATGGCTTCAGCCCTCTTATTATACTGCAGCATTTTTCTGTTCTGTTTCTGCACCACAGAGTTATTTATTTCTTTAAAGTGGCTATATCTCAAAAACACTTAAAAATTCGTATCTGTCATTTTTCTGGATTGTGTTTAGTGTGGGATGACAATCTCAAAGGGTGAACTCCCAGCATCCTGGGACTGAGCAGCCCCTCCTTGCTGGCTACTCACTAAGCCAGTATATGAATTGATAGAATAAAAATTAAAAATGAACATCAAGCATTTGGGATCATTCCTTGGAAAAGATTTCTTGTGCCAAAAGGCTCAAGTGAAACCTTTTGAGTATACATTTCAGAGTTCTGAAGCAGAATGAAACTACAACTGATCTGTTTTTTACTACCATTTCCTTCCTAAATAGAGAAAGGAAGGGATTTTTATCTGATCTCTGATGTTGTTGTCTGTTAGGATGCTTTCAACTACAAGCAACAAAAAGTAACTCAGCCCTTTATGTGTATGTGTGTGTGTGTATGTCTGTTTATTTATGTAAACATTTATATGTGCACACGTGCAGACATGCGCACACACTGTGAAAGGGCCTGGAAGCAGTGGCACCCCTAGTCACCCAAGTGAGCACACCTAGTCACCCAAGTCTTTGTTTCTAAATAGCCTTCCCCGCTACCAGTAACCATGGCTCCCCAGAGAAGTAGCTGATTCCAGGGTTGGGGCAGGGGAAGGACAAGATGAGGCCAAATCATCTTGTTGTGCCAGGTATAAGGAAGCATACGAAGCATGATGAGGTGGTGCAGCCATGCCATGGAGTACCATCTGCAATAAAAAGGAACAAAATACTGATACAGCCACATGGATGAACCTCGAAAACAGGCACTGTGAAAAAATCCAGAGACAAAGGCCACGTTGTGTGATTTCATTTATATGAAATGTCCAGAAAAGGCAAAACTGTAGAGACAGAAAGTACGTGAGTGATTTCATGGAGCTGGGGGTCAGAAGAGGAGTGACTGCAAATGGGCATGAATTTTCTTTCATCTGGAGTGATAAAAAATTCAAATTCTAAAATTATGTGGTGGTGATGGTTACATATTTTTATAAATTCACTGAAAATCATTAAATAATTGTACATTTTGAATCAGCAAGTTTTAGGGTAAGTAAATTATACCTCAATAAAGCAGTTTGGTTCTGTTTTTTATTTTTGTTTTTTTGAAACGGAGTCTTGCTTTATCGCCCAGGCTGGAGTGCAGTGGTGTGATCTTGGCTCACTGCAACCTCCACCTCCTGGGTTCAAGTGATTCTCCTGCCTCAGCCTCCCAAGTAGCTTGGATTACAGGCGCCCACCACCATGCCTGACTATTTTTTGTATTTTTTTTTTTAGTAGAGACGGGGTTTTGCCATGTTAGCTGGGCTGGTCTCGAACCTTAAGTAATCTGCCTGCCACGGCCTCCCAAAGTGCTGGGATTACAGGCGTGAGCCACCGCACCCAGCCAATAAAGCAGTTTTTAAAAGTTATGGGAGAGGTCACAAGGACTCAGGAGTCAGCTTGCAGGACTGCCCACTGGCCAAGTCTGGAAATACTTGAGCATCAGAATAACTAATGATAATGGGCCAGGCAAAGTGGCTCACGCCTGTAACCTCAGCTGTTTAGGAGTCTGAGGCAGGTGGATTGCTTGAGCCCAGGAGTTTGAGACCAGCCTGGGCAATATAGTGAGACCTCATCTCTACAAAAACACAAAAATTAGTTGGGTGTGGTTGCGTACACCTGTGGTCCTTGTACTCTGGAGGCTGAGTTAGGAGGAACACTTTTGAGTCCAGGAGGTGGAGGCTGCAGTTCACTGAAACGGCACCACTGCACTCCACCCTGAGTGACAGAGCGAGACCCTACCTCAGAAAAAAAAAGAATAATGATAATGGATTAAATTAGTTACCGAATAAAACTGATAAAATAATAAAATCCACAAGACTCTTTAAATACATGAATAAGGGGAGAAAGGAAAGTCCTTCCTTACAGTGCCAACTCACAAATATAGAAGGAGTGATGATGGATGGAATGTTGTTCTTTTTCAACCATCATAATAATAGCTGACTTAGGTAAAAATCATCAGTGATTGTTAAAACTAGTCAATGAAGGTTTGATGAGGACCATGATATTAACAGTTTCAAAAGAGTTCACCATTAAATACCTGTTGATTTCAAAGGCAAAAATAGTATACTGGAATAATCTAGCAGAACCACCTTAAGTGATTGAACTAGTTTTGTATTGCTGTGTAACAATGTTACCAACATTTAAAAGCTTAAAACAGCCACAAATTTATTATCTCACAGTTTCTGTTAGGAGTCTGGCCTGGCTTAGCCAGGTCCTCTGTTCAGGGTCTCCTAAGATTCTAATTCAGGTGTCAGCTGGGGCTGCATCATCTGGAGGCTTAGTCTGGGAAAGATTCATTTCCTGCTCATGTGCTTGTGGCCACATTCAGCTCCTTGTGATGGTATGACTGATGGCTTCATTTTTTTTTTTTTTTTGCTGGCCGTTGGCTGGAAAATGCCCTCAGCACATAGAGACTATCTATCTGCAGTTCCTTTGCCATGTGGGTTCCCAACATGGCCACTTGCTCCCTCACAGCCAGCAAAGGAGAGGAGACTCCAGCAAGATGGAAGCTGTCTTATGTAATATAATCATGTATTTGTAATAGTGAACATCCCATCACCTTTGCTGTATTCTGTCGGTTAGAAGCACTTCACAGGTCCCACCTAGACTCAAAGGGAGGAGTCACACAGGGCATGAATACCAGGAGGTGGCAAGGACAGGGACATCTTAGAGTCTGTCTGCCACAGTGATAAAAGTTGACATCACCAGTATTAGGACAAACCATACCATGTGCCTCCTGACTCACTGAAAGGGGCATGTATCTCTGCCAGGTATCTCTGCCAGGTATCTCTGCCAAGTGTGCATAACCTGCAGAAACATGAGACAAACCAAATACCTGAGGAACCATGTACCTGGCCTGTATTCTTCCAGTGTCATTGTAATGAAAGACAAAGGCTGAAGAACTGTTTTGGATTAAAGGAGACTAAAGAGGGATGTGGTGGCTCACACCTGTAATCCCAGCACTTTGGGAGGTCAAGGTGGGAGGATCACTTGAGGATAGGAGTTTGAGACCAGCCTAGGCAACATAGCGAGATGCCATCTCTATAAAAAATTTTTGTTTAAATTAGCCAGGTGTAGTGGGGCGTACCTGTAGTCCTAACTATTCAGGAGGTGGGAGAATCACTTGAGCCTGGGAATTCAAGGTTACAGTGAGCTATGGTTGTGCCACTGCATTCCAGCCTGGCTGACAGAATGAGACTCTGTCTCAAAAACAAACAAACAAACAAACAAAAACTAAAGAGATAACAAATGCAATGGATGAGCCTGGGTTAGGAAGGATAATACAAAGAGCATGTTTGGGGGACAGTTGAAATTTGAATACAGACTGTGGATTAGATGTTAAATTTCCTGATTTTTATAATTATGTTGTGGTCATCTAAGACATGCCCTTATTTGTAGGTATTTGGAGAAGAGATGAGCATAATGTTTGTAACTTACTCTCCAGCGGTTTGTGAGAGAAAATGTGAATAAAGCAAATGGGGTAAAATGTTGCTGTTGATAAATCTGGTCAAAGGATATACAGGAATTCCTGATAATTTCTGTGTATTTTTGAGGCATTTCTCTAAGTTTAAAATTATATCAAAACAAAAAAATGCCAAACAACTTAAAGTTTGGCACAAAAATTGGCTCAGAAGCTAGAACTCCAGAGGGGTGGGCTTCAGAGTTGGCTTTATTTAGAGCTCCACAGTCTTATCAAATACTCAGGTTCTTTTTGTCTTTCCGCCTTCTAGCCCTCAGTGTGCGCTTCATCCAGCAGCCACTTCCTCTTGAGATTTTAGGTGATTGCCAGTGACAATCAGGGCTGCATGCTTCCCACTGAGCCAGTCGATATCCTTGCCTTTTCAGTCATTTTAATTCCAGAGACTTTTCTGTAAGTTTTAAATGATATCAAAGGTAAGGACCTGTTAGAAAAGTCTCGAGAATAGTCCAAGGAAGTCATTGAAATAGGTTTTATTGATAATATTTAAATATTTATTGATAATATTTAAATTTTTCTTAAATTTAGTTAATTTGGTCTGATGAAGTTTCATTTTTATTAGGAAAAAAAACCAGTGTAAACAGTGGTATATGTTAAAAATATGTTAGGACAGATACTGCCAGAAAGCCAGTTGTTATAGAAGCATAGTTTTCTACTGCATAGTCATTAAAATGTAATTTGGCCTTTTATGTGACCTCTAAAGGAAATCTTAGGCAGAATTCAAAATATTGTTTTTAATAAAGAACCAGGAATTTAGGGAGTGCTCTTGAAAGAATCATTTCTTCTGACAATTAAAAAAGAATTTTAGATTTGAGATATAATAATTGTACATTTCTAATTTAGTTTAAAAATGTGTGTATTTAGGAAGACGTAATTATGTCAAATATTAGACATAAGAAAATATTAGGAGTAAATGGTTTTCTTACATCATATATCTCGAAATTTTGAAATGTCAAAGATTATATGCCCTCCGGTTGGTGACACAAGCTAGTCTCTTGTATAAAAATCCAAAGTATGTGAACTGTGCCGCCTCTGCACATGCGTCCCTGGCCAATGCAGTCCCAGCTGTTTGCTCACCCACACCTTCACTGCACTTTTCCTTAGTCTTATATCTAGACATGAGTGGATGGGGGTGAGCTGGGGCAGTCCAGGGCCTACACACCCAGCTATGCGGTCATGTGGGCATCTGTGCTATTTGATTCCACTCTTCTTCCTTCAGCCTGCATATTTAATTATGCCCCTGGAAAGTGGAGCAAAGAAATTAAGCAGCTATTTTAGGTAGTTGGGCAGCTCTAAAAAACAGTAGAGACCATATCTACTTGTTTTTTGAATGCTCTTAGTACAAGAGAAACCAGCAGTTGAGGCTGTTAGTGTTTAATTCTCAGCAAATTATTTCTTCTTCCAAACATTTCTTTGAAGCAGTTGAACTATTCTGGGGCGCTGAGATGAAACCATTCATTGGCAAATGTTAAAAAAAGTGCCAGGCCCAGAGATATAGTTCAAATACAGTCTCCCCTGTAGTTGCTGGTATGAGTTAGGCACAGGAAAGCTGTTCTGGCTCATACCTATTTGGTGGCCTCTTCGTTGCTTGACCATAGACAATAAAGTAACGCCCCTCTCCCACCAGGCTTTCCTTCCCTGTGTGTGTGCTCTGGAGGCCCTCTAGCTCTCCTTCAGGCCTGCTGCACTCCACAGGCCCAGAAAAGTCGGGTGGCCAGAATGGGGGAACACTTTCAACTTTGGGGGGTTATAAATAAGCTATTAATGGATTATCAAGAGTGGTTCTGTCTCTCTCCCTTTGTGTGTGTGTGTGTGTGTGTGTGTGTGTGTGTGTGTAGAAAGAGACACTGGAGGGAAGTTGCAAAAATAAAACCGTGAATAGAGGTTTTGAGGTAAGATAATGAAAGGGTGCTTAGGTTATAAAAGAGCACAGGAAGAGAAGAAGGCATTTGTCAAGAGATGTGATGATTGGCTAGAATAAAAGTAACAGGGCAGTGGTGATTGGAGCAGGCTTTTGAGTGGGTTGCTCATTCTTAAGGTGGAGGAGGAAACAGGAAGGGGGTTAGCAGGACAGTACAGGTGAAGGAGGAAACAGGAAGGGGGTTAGCAGGACAGTGCAGGTGAAGGAAGAAACAGGAAGGGGGTTAGCAGGACAGTGCAGGGCTACAGCTGTGGTTTAAGTTCTTCTATGTACAGTGACTTCTTGAGGAACATGTAATGAATTAAGGTAAATTACAAATGTCAAGTTTCCCAACTGTGTTTTGTGAGTTGATAGTCATTTCTTAAAAATTAATTTTATTTATAATTGATATATAATATACACATTCATTTTAAATATTAGGATTAACCATAAAACAGTATTTTAAAAAATTAGGTCCAATGCCATAATCATTATAATATATAGAATTTTATATGAGCCACAGATTTCTCCTTCTAAGGAAATTTCACAGTGAGGATCTTGTGTGGGTAATTACAATTACTTATGTGGCCTACACTGTCAAAACATTTCTTATCCCCCTTTCAACTTTGTGGGAAAAACATGTTTTCATAATTTTCTCTATAATAGAGGTTTCAGTACTCAAAGTGACCAGATTGATATTGTATATTTGATTGTTCCTACTCTATTTAAAAGAAAATTGGAACTAGAATGGTAAAAAAGAAAATTAAATGTCTATGCAATGACAAAGGCAAAATAAGGGTAGGAAATTAAAGCAAGTGTTTCAAGAGGGGAAGTTAATTGTTTTGATTTATTTGACAAATGAGCAGACTCTAGTCTTCTTTCTTGGCTTTTATTTTGCCCTTAATTTTTTTTTTTTTTTTTCACTAAAAGATGGGTTATATATATGGCTTCCTCTTTTCTAGCTATTTCACTTTACTTGAAAACTCCATTCATACACAGTCAGACTTGATTGCAGATCTGCCCTTAACAACCTAGAGTGCTAAAGAACAGGAGTAGACCATCTGATAATGTGTCTCTTGGTCTGGTCATTGTGTAATTCCTACAATAGGCTCCTTGTAGAGCAGGTTTAGTACATCAATACTGCATTGTAAATCTAGTTGGTATAATTAGTGTAGTGTCTCTTCCAATCCCCCCTCCCCTCTTTTTTTCGTGGCAAATAGGTCAAGGTGATGTGGGATAAATGTGACTTTCTAAATACACCTAGATACCTGTGTATTAAATAGCAGCTTCTGAAATGCTGGAGGTCTCTGTCCTCAGTACTTCCATAGTATTTTGTGATATCTCCGTTAACAGTTACCTCACCACAGCACACATTGTACGTATATGTATTTGTCTATTCCACTTGTCTGTGAGCCCTTTGAGGGCAAGGACTATGCCTCATTTATTTTTGTATCTATATTTTGGTGCCTGATAGAAAATAGGTACTCAATAAAGGTTAGTTGGATAATTGTTTAAAAAACACAGATACAACTTTAGATGTCTGCCATTTGCCAGAACTTCTGGTAGATGAGCCACACATATAGTTTTCTTTTAATAGCACTTGGTCCTATGAAAATTTCTGTAATCTCCTTTGGATTGTTTATACAGTTGACCCTGAACAACGTGGGGGTTAGAGTCACTGACCCTCATTTGCAGTCAAAAATCTGAGTAACACATTTGACTCTCTCAAACTTAAGTTTTGATTGGAAGCCTTACCGGTAACATAACAGTTAACACATATTTTATATGTATTATATCCTGTGTTATTGTTATTATTATTATTATTGACAGGGTCTGGCTCTGTTGCCCTGGCTGGAGTACAGTGGCACAATCATAGCTCACTGCAGCCTCGACTTCCCGGGCTCAGGTGAATCCTCCCACCTCAGCCTCCCAAGTAGCTGGGACTGTAGGTCCCCACCACCATGCCCAGCGAATTTTTGTTTTGTTTTGTGTTGGTAGAGACGGGGTCTCACTCTTTTGCCCATGCTGGTCTTGAACTCCTGGGTTCAAGCAGTTATCCCGCATTGGCCTCCCAAAGTGCTGGGATTGCAGGCATGAGCCACCACACCCAGACCTGTATTTTTAAAGTAAGCTAGAGTAAAGAAAATGTTATTAAGAACCTCATAAGGAAAGTATATTTACTATTCATTAAGTGGAGATTGATCATCATAATGGTCTTCATCCTCATCTTCACATTGAATAGTCTGAGGAAGAGGAGGGGTTGGTCTTGTTGCTCGGGGTGTCAGTGCCTGAAGAGGTGGAGGAGGTGGAAGAGGAGGCAAGAGAGACAGGCAAAACACTCAGAGTAATTTTTATTGAAAGCAAAATGCATGTATAAGTGGACCCATGCACTTCAAACTTGTGTTGTTCAAGGGTCAACCATACTAGTTTTTATAATAAGAGGGAAAGATTAGAAAATAAAGATAAGCAAAAGAAAAATCACTTGCAACCCCATTCCCCAACAATAATAGCTGTTGTTAGCATTTCATATTCTTCTAATCTTTTTTTCTTATGGGCATGTGTGTGGTTTTCCTAAAAATTATATCACATGTGGACATAGTGGTTTGTAACCTAATTTTTCACCTACCTAGCTTAGTGCAGTAACAGATTATCAATAAATACTTGTTTTAATGAACATTTTCTGTGTTATCAAATATATTTCAACATCATTTTTAATGATTGCTTAATATTCCATTAATTAATGTCCATAATAATGGACATTATTATTTAACTGATCCCCCATTGCTTAATAGGCTGTTTATTCATTTAATAACATAGTTGGTTTGATCACAGATATCTCTGGTTCATCCCTTTCCCCTCCCAGTCTTTACTTTGGTGGTATTGATCCATATTTAAGGCTTTGAAAGCTTCATCTTCTCTTTAACTTCTAGGTATTTGCAGTACTGTTCCTTTTGCCCATAACACATTTCCTACTTTGCCTAGCTAATACACATTTATTAAAACCTGGGCTTATTTTTTCTTCTTGGATCGTTTCCCGGACTATATTAGTTGTCTTTCCAATGTGCATCATAGGGTAGCATTTTATACTAAATTCCTAGGGAAAAACTCAGTCTGCTTTATTTTAATTGCATGCTTGCTTTTTTTTTTTTTTTTTTTCCTTGAGACAGCGTTTCTCTCTTGTTGCCCAGGCTGGAGTGCAGTGGTGTGCAATCTCAACCACAAGCTCTGCCTCCCGGGTTCAAGCGATTCTCCTGCCTCAGCCTCCCGAGTAGCTGGGATTACAGGCATGTGCCACCACACCTGGATAATTTTTTTGTATTTTTAGTAGAGACAGAGTTTCTCCATGTTGGTCAGGCTGGTCTTGAACTCTTGACCTCAGGTGATCCGCCCGCCTCAGCCTCCCGAAGTGCTGGGATTACAGGCATGAGCCACCCCTCCGGGCCAATTGCATGCTTTCTTAAGTGTATCTCCCACTAAACCATAAAATCCTTCAGGAGAGGACCTATGTCTTGTTTCTGCTGTATTTCCCAGCCCTGTGCAATGCTGGGTGTATAGCGGGAATTTAGTAAATATTCTTTCAAATAAATGGGCGAATGCATGAAACATTTCCTGGTCTTCAGCGTGGATCATCAAATGGTGACCTTTAACAATCTCATCTTTTTTTATCAGATAAGCATAATAACAACAACTTTTATTTGTAAAGTGCTTTATAGAACATAAAATGTTTAAAAATTATTGTTTCATATTGGCAAGGAAATGAATTCTTAGTAAATTTATTCTGTATTATCAAATGAATTGGTCTGCTATTTAAATTCCTTAATATGTTGCCCTTTATTGATAGTTAAGTGATAATGTTAGTAATTCTCACATCTGTATGGTCTTAAATTTTTAAGTAGAGACAGTTAATAGGTTATATTTTTTTATTTATATTTTAAGCCTCTCTTAAGCAATAATTAGGCATCAACCCTGGTGAGGGTTTTGTAACCATAGTTTAAACCAATTTAAAACCATAGCATGAAGCTAAAAGCTTTTATTTTTATTTTGTAACAAGAAGAGTAATCTACAACAAAGACTTAGGTACCAGAGAACCTAACAGTAACATTAGACAGTAAAACCACTTAGCTAGGTGTGGTGGCTTGGACCTGTAGTCCCAGCCACTGGGGAGGCTGAGGTGGAAGAATTGTTTGAGGCCAGGAGTTGGAGGCCATCCTGGGCAAGATAGTGAGACTCTGTCTCTAAAAAAGAAAGGAAAACAACTACTGGATTAGGCTTAGGAGATAGAAGTTAATTATCTACAGCTCTCTATATTGTCACTAAGTGACATGGTACACATAGGGGTGAGGGTGGGGTGGTTGTCACAGTCACCTAAGGAGCTTTTTCAGATGCTTTGTCCTCTCCCTAATTCTGCAGTTACTGCCACTGTGGTGATATTGAATGATAATCAGTTATATTAAGATAGAGACAGGCTTTGCAAGAATATTATTAACTGGAACTCCTTAACCTGAAAAGCCAGTAGTGACACAGAGAACGGGGAGTCTGCAGACCAGAGCTGTAGTTTACCATGGGTGAGCTGTGTGAATTCAAGCAGGTCACTTAGCCTCTCTTCACCTTCACCTTCCTTCACTTCCTTTTTATAAAACAAAGGGATTGGATTAGATGATCTGTAAACTCACATTTATAAATCTTCTCATTTTTCTGATGCACATACAAAAAGAATCTTGCTCTTCAAAGAAGAAATGAAAAATGTGATTATAACTTTGTCTAAAATGTGATATTACATTAGTTTAACAGATATTAATATTATCATACACTTTAAAAGCCCTTCAAATGAGTCTTCAGCTAAGTAAAATACTGACAATTTCTTTATTATCTCAGAAAAAAGAAAATCCTGGTGAACTCTTTTTTTCTTCTTGAGACTCAAACTCAAATCCAGGACAGTGATCTCATCTGGTTTCATTGTTTTAAATCTCATCTCTGTGCTGATGACTTACAGCTCGGTATCTCCTCTGAATTATTTGCTTTTCTGAAATTGACTACCAACATATTGGTGCACTTAGATATCAATGGAATATCTCAAAGTTAAAGTTAATTCCTGATTTTTCCCCCCAAACCTATTCTTGATTTTTTTTTTTTTTTTTTTTTGAGACGGAATCTCGCCCTGTCGCCCAGGCTGGAGTGCAGTGGTGCGATCTCGGCTCACTGGAAGCTCTGCCTCCTGGGTTCACGCCATTCTCCTGCCTCAGCCTCCCGGGTAGCTGGAACTACAGGGGCCTGCCACCACGCCCGGCAAATTTTTTGTATTTTTAGTAGAGACGGGGTTTCACCGTGTTAGCCAGGATAGTCCTGACCTCGTGATCTGCCCGCCTCGGCCTCCCAAAGTGCTGGGATTACAGGCGTGAGCCACCACGCTAGCCTATTCTTAATGTTTTCTGTATCTGACCAAGACAGAAACCTTGAAGTTGCCTTTGATTCTTAATACCTAACAGTCAGTGTATTAGCAAATGCATTTGGTTGTGCTTCGAAACGGTAGCCGGAAACTGCCCATTTCTCATCAGCACTCCTTCCTACTGCCCTTACTCCACTAGAGCCTATTCTCAGTCAGGAGCCAGAGGCAACCATTTTTTATCATGTCATGTCATGTCATGTGTCACTCCTTTACTAACCTGTAGCGGCTCCCCCTCTTCTTCAGTGTAAAAGTCACAGCCCTTCCAGTGGTCAGCAAGGCCCTGTGTGACCTGGTGCTCCGTTACTTCTCATTTCATGCTCTTTCTGTCTCGTTCACTTCTTTCAGACACACTAGCTGCCTTGCTATTTTCACAACATTCCAGGCACACTGCCTTCTCAGGGCCTTTGCACTGGCAGTTCCTTCTGCCTGAAACTCTCTTTCCCCAGATAGTCGCATACTTAGCCTCTCACCTCCTTCCATTCTACTCCTGTGTAACCATCTGATGTGAAGTCTACACTAAACTAACTGTGCTATTTAAAACTGCAAACTACTACCACAGCCATCTCTGCATTTGATGTTATTTTCTTCCATAGCATTTAATGCCTTCTAATGTACTGTAATTTGTTTATTAATCTTACTTATTGCCTCTCTCCCTCTTCTAGAATGTATGTTTTGGAGGTCAGAGACTTTCTCATATGTAAAAATAGGATAAAATGATAATATATGACTATATATTGTTTATAGATATTATTTTGGCTAAGTACTACCTCAGTGAATTTGTATTAAGGCCAAAGAAATCATGACAGTTGCATAACCCATTTTACAAACTGTACACAGTAACATATGCACATGGGAAGTCCTGGACTCAAGAAAAGGTGCCTCTCCTGCCAACCTTCCTGCCCAGGGGCCTGTAGCGCCCCTGCCTCCACTTGAGAGTGGCTTCCTGGGGGTCTTCATGCCTGTGTCTTCTCACTGCTCCTCTTCACATCTAGCCCTCGAGACCTCCACAACGCTGATGCTGCCATTCTGCTGCTCAGGGCTCAGGGGTTGTAAGGTGGACATGAGGCTCAGGACACTTTTATACTCTATTTTCAATTTAAATAGTCTATTGTGGCCCAATATTGGAACATGTTATAACTTTCTCTCTTTTTGTTTTTTTTCCTTTGGGCTTTCTTCTTTAGGCCGGAAAACTTTTTCTATGGGAAAAATTGATTTATAGTTTTCAGATTGCATTGAAAGGGAACTTCGGGACATAACTCATTCAGAAATTGGGAGATGCGGCCAGGCGCGGTGGCTCACGTCTGTAATCCCAGCACTTTGGGAGGCCAAGGCAGGTGGATCACCTGAGGTCAGGAGTTTGAGACCAGCCTGGCCAACATGGTGAAACCCTGTCTCTACTAAAAATACAAAAAAATGAGCCAGGCATGGTGGCACATGCCTATAATCTCAGATACTCAGGAGGCTAAGGCAGGAGAATCACTTGAACCCGGGAGGCAGAGGTTGCAATGAGCCGAGACTGCACCATTGCACTCCAGCCGGGGCGACAAGAGTGAAACTCCTTCTCAAAAAAAAAAAAAAAAAAAAAGAAATTAGGAGATGGCATTTTAGGATGGCTTTTCAGTTACTGCATAGGAAAAATGTTACTAGAAGAGGCAAGATTAAAATATTCTTGTATGCCAGCTAGTCCTGAAAATATATTTATTATGTATCTAAGCCTTTAAAAATTGCAAACATCTGTTCTTGTCAATATAAATTTGTTTTATAAAAATAAAGTTTGTATGAACAGACAGTGGATATCATTGTTGCATTAAACTATGCTGTAGCAAAGAATAAATTAATTCTTAAAAACATTTGGTCCCTGCTTCCCTGTTTTGACATACATAAAATGAGTCATGAGGCAGTGGCTGTCATTGAATTAGAGGCAGTAGATGTCATTGAATGAGAACCAGAAGGAATTGGCAGTTGGACGTTAGCTAGCATCTGTCCTTGCCCCAGTTCTTCTCAGGTTGGGCTTTTTTGTTTGTTTTTTCAGCTTGGCACAGAAGATTTTTTTAGAAATGATGAAATGTAAACCATTCAGAACAGGCTAGTTTTACCTAAGATCATCTTTTACCTAAGCGCACCTGGTACTGAGGGAAAACATTTTATGTATCCTGGCAATTTTTGTGCCTTTTCTTTCCTGTTGATGATACTTGTGTGTTTGAGGAAAGGTCATAGAAAGAGTATGCCTGCTTTCTCCACTGGACACCCTGGCAGAGTGGGCGGGCTTCAGACCTCCTCCCTTAGTACCTGGGTGGTGGTCCAGGGTCTAGGTCTCCTCCTTCACTTGCTTTTTCTGTCTTTAGCTTTGTTGCCTTTTACTTTATATAAATGGAGCTCTATAGTGGCCAAGTTCACGGGCTATGGAGAAAGACCTGGGTTTGAGTTCTGGCTCTGTTGCTTACTTAGTCTCTAGTTACTTTACTTAATCTTAATTTCTTCATCTCTGAAATTGGGTACAGAGGTGTTAATATGCATAATACCTATTTAATAGTATTGTATGAGAAATAATTCACATTAATAAATAATACATGCACAGGACCTTGCACATAGAAGCTCAGTAGATGTCAGCTATTATGAAAATTACCTTTAAGCTACCTTTAAAAATTCTATCTCTGTATGTATCTATATGAATAACTACCCATGACCTCTCCTAGGTTCTGAGAATACAAGAGTGACCAAAACAGACATGTCTCTGACCACATGGAATCCAAGTGGCAAAGATGTTTGTGCCTTGAGAGTTGTCAGTTATTGGAAGAAAACTTCTGACTATACCTAAAGTAGGAAAAGAAATTTAAATTGAAGCAGGGGTAAAGTGTTAAATTAAAGGCTTAATAAAAGAACCCTGAAGTTAAAAAACAAAGATTTAGGAAAATCTGTGTAGCTTTCCAGAGTTTTTAATAGAAGCTGACATATTTGCCCGTAAGGACAATTAATAGGTCAGCACTAGCAATGTAAGAAAGGGAGTAGTAAGAAATAAGGTCCGTGAAGTAGACTGGAGCAAGTCCACGGAGGTTTTTTTTTTTTTTTTTTTTTTTTTTTTTTTTAAAGCGAGACAAGGAGAGCATTTGTGAACTGGAAAGTGAAGTCAGTAATTTTCCAGTACAGAAGAGATAACCTTTGATGGCAGAACCAGAATTTAACAACTGGTTTTGAAAGAAACAATATTTGGTTTAAAAAATATAAACCTCTACTATTTAAACATGTAACGATAATCATATTTATATTTTGGCAGCCTATTTAATATCAGTAAATAACATGTGAAAGCCACTATTAACTGTAAGTAGTACATTTTTATACTGCAATAAGACATTATAGTGAATAGATGACATTGATATATTTACCTGGAAAAATCCTAATGCAGTTTTTTTAACCTAATCTACTTTTAAAAAAAATTAAAATTAGGCAATTTAGAAACAACTAAATACCTATCAACTGATGAATGGATGAATAAAATGTGATATATCCATACAACAGAGTATTATTTGACAATAAAAAGATATGAAGTACTGATACGTGCTTCAACATGCTAAGTTGTAGAAGCCATTCACAAAAGACCACGTTATATGATTGCATTATATGACATGCCCAGAACAGGTAAATCTATAAAGCTAGAAAGTAGATTAGTGGTTGCCTAGGGCTGAGGGGAGGGAGTAGGACTGGAGAAAAATGGGGAGTGACTGCTAATGGGTATGGGGTTTCTTTTGGGATGATGAAAATGATCTAAAATTAATTGTGATCATGAATGTACAAATCTGAGTATATTAAAAATTATTAAAATGGGTGCATTGTATGGTGATTGTATCTTAAGAAAGCTCTTCACAGTTTTTTTTATTAAGCAATTTGAAAGAATTCTTAATTTCAAGAAACAGAAGGGGTGGAATATATCCTTTACATTGAGCTCTGTTCTCTCTAATGCCTAAATTACTGGGTAGGAAAAATCAGTGTAGTTGTTAGACCAGTAGTTCTCAGTATGTGTCACTCGTGGAGTTGTTAAAAATGTGGAGTACCAGATCCTCCCTCTGTGGTTTCTAATTCTGCAGACCTGTGAAGGGGCTTAGGATTGATTTCTAATGGGCACCTTGATGAATCAGCTGTTTTGTTTCAAAAATTGAGAACCTTTCTGGGTTCTCTTAGAATACGCTCCTGGGCCAGTTGATCCAGCCTTTATTTTCCGTCTCTTGCTTTGGCTACCTTATCAGTGCTAAAATATATATTTAGAGCTCGAAATTATATGAGAATCACTCTGGCATTGTCTTATTACAGAGCAGGTAGCCGAAGCTGGAGAGGTTAAGTTTTTTTCTTGAGTCTCAAAACTATGAAGTTAGGGAACTGGAATCCAGATTTAAGTCAGCTTATGCCCAATCCAGTACCCTTTCCACTTCATCACACCGTCTGTCAGAATTTTATTCTGTATATAATAATCCCTTACCACTCCTTGACCTCCACAGGTGTACGTGCCACCTACTTTTTAGTGGCTCTACCTGTTCATTGGCTGTGTGACTTTGAGCAAATTACGTAACCTCTTCATGCTTCAGTTTCTTGATCAGAAGGAAATAGGGTAAGAATAATACCTACTTGATAGAATTACTGCAAGGATTTACAATAACATACAATAACATACAAGTGAAGTGCTTGGCACAGATGAAGTGCTGGCACATAGTACATGCTCAGTAAATGTCAACTTATTTCTAGTAATAGACTGTTTCAGATACTTGCTTTCTTTAAGTGTCTAGAGTCATGAAATATTTTTAAAAGGGCAGTTAAAATAAGTGTTTTCTCAAAAAACCTACATTATAATTTTCCTGCAGGGGCTCAGGAGGCAAATTTAGAGCAATGAGTTTCAAATTTGTTCAGAGCTTAGAGTTACCATGCTTGAGTTTCCAGACACATGATTATCTGTCTTATAAATGAGAAACAATTTTACTAGTAGAAAATGACTTTATTGGATTTATATAATATAAATTCACTATAAGCATACACATCCATAAAAAGCTATATAGAAGTAAGCCTAATAAACTTGTAAATAGATGTTATTTTTAATTTGCGTACTGTTAGTTTCATCATTTGCCAGTAAAAGTATAGCAGATGCCATGACTGAGAGAATTGTCTCATTAGTTTAAGTATTTCTGTGACTTGAGAAAAGCTATTATTCTTAGGCCTTAGTGGTCTGATGCTTCATTCCAGCTTATGGAATACCAAGGTAATCTGGCAACTTGGTTTGAGAACCATTGTTTTATGGGCAAAGGAATGAATGTAGAGATGGGACAAACCAAACTATTTATGGCAGTAACAGTTTTAGACTTACTGTTTTAGAATTATGGTGGCAAAATAACTCAGTTGTGAAACGTGATTTTTACATTTTTTGTAATTTAAAAAGTATGAAAGAGGCCAGATATGGAGGCTCATGCCTGTAATCCCAGCACTTTGGGAGGCGGAGGTGGGAGGATTGCTTGAGGCTAGGAGTTTGAGACCAGCCTGGGCAACATAATGAGACCCTGTCTTTATTTTAAAAATTTTAAAAATTAGCAGGACATGATGGCACACGCCTGTAGCCACAGCTACTTGGGAGGCTGAAGTGGGAGGATCACTTGAGCCCAGGAGTTTGAGGTTAAAGTAAGCTATGATTGTGCCACTGCACTCCAGCCGGGTGACAGAGCAAGACCCTGTCTCTAAATACATACATACATATATACATACATACATACATACATGCATACATATATAACAAATGAAAGTAATATAGAAACAAATTCACACAATATAGAAACAAAATGTTTGCCCAGCTCTTCTGGTCCCACTTACCAGAGGTAACTGTTAACAATTTGTGTATTCTCCTAGAAAAATGTATATGTATACAGGTTTATTATTTACATATTTTCTTTTTATATAAACATTTTCATGCATGGTTTACTTAGCATTTTGCAACGTAACTTTTTTAATCCTAATACATACTGAGCATCTTTTTACATGTTAGTACACTTGCCAGAGGTAACTGTTAACAATTTGTGTATTCTCCTAGAAAATATGTATGTATACGGGTTTATTATTTACATATTTTCTTTTTATATAAACATTTTCATGCATGGTTTGCGTAGCATTTTGCAACGTACTTTTTTTAATCCTGATACATATTGAGCATCTTTTTACTTGTTAGTACATATAGACCTACCTCATTGTGTTTAATAGCATACTAACATTTTTTAAAGCTAACAGTTTGCTAGACACTGTTTTAAGCTCTTTCCATATATCATTTAATTTTCACAAGACCCTTATGAAGCAGGTACAGTTATTATCCCCATTATATAGACACACTAACAGCTATAGAGATAGAAACTTTGTCAAAATCATGCAGCATGTGAGTACTAGAGCCTAGATGTGACTATCGGCAGCTGATTTCAGAGACTGCCTTGACATGACATTGTGACATCTCTTAAATTATTGCCACTGTTGAAAGCCTTTTGTCTGGTGGGATCCTACCTATATGTTTCTCGGCCCATCCTATCATGAAGTTTTTTGGTTTCTCAGTTCCTTAACTTTTGGTTTTCTAATTAAAAATAATGCTTAACTTTTGAAGGATGAAATGTTGTAATATTCTGTATGTCACACAAACGTATATGTGTATGTGTAAGTGTTCCATTTGGCTTATTCATATTATTAAATAATGACAGACTTCATCCAATTTTTTTGGTCTGATTTTAAGTTTTTTTGGGAGGAGGTGTTGTTTTAGAAAAGTATTTATTGGCCTGGCGTGGTAGCTCATGCCTATAATCCCAGAACTTAGGGAAGCTGAGGAGGGCAGATCACGAAGTCAAGAGTTCGAGACCAGCCTGAACAGCATGGTGAAACCCCATCTCTACTAAAAATACAAAATTTAGCCAGGCATTGTGGCGCATGCCTATAATCCCAGCTACTCAGGAGGCTGAGGCAGGACAGCTACTCAGGAGGCTGAGGCAGGAGAGTCGCTTGAACCCAGGAGGTGGAGGTTGCAGTGAGCTGAGATTGTGCCACTGCACTCCATCCAGCCTGGGCGACAGGGCGAGACTCCCTCTCAAAAAAAAAAAAAAAAAAAAAAAAATTATTTATTTTTAATTTAGAGACAAGGCCTTGCTATGTTGCTCAGACTAGACCCAAACGCCTAGGGCTTAGGTGATCTTCCCATCTCAGCCACCCAGTAGCTAGCATTACAGGTGCATGCCACTATGCCTGGCTAATTTGAGGGGAGATGTTCATAATTTTCCTATTGTGACTATGGATTTATTTTTTTCACCTTGTAATTCTGACTGCCAGTTTTAGGTAAAATTTTCAAGTCTACATTTTGAGACTATATTATTTGGTACAGGCAAGTTCATAATCATTTTTTTTTTGAAATACTTCTTTTGGTTCTTTTAAATACTGTTTTTCTTAAATTAATTTTTTTTTTTTCTTGAGATGGAGTTTTGCTCTGTCACCCAGGCTGGAGTGCAGTGGTACCATCTCTGCTCACTGCAACCTCTGCCTCCCGGGTTCAAGTGATTCTCCTGCCTCAGCCTCCCAAGTAGCTGGGACTACAGGCATGCACCACCATGCCCAGCTAATTTTTAAAGTTTTAGTAGAGATGGGGTTTCACCAATGTTGGCCAGGCTGGTCTCAAACTCCTGAACTCAAATGATCTGTCTGCCTCGGCCTCCCAAAGTGCTGGGATTATAGATATGAGCCACTGTGTCCGGCCCATTTTTCTTTTTGATATTTCTTCTGATTTGTTTTTTCCTGGCATGTATTATATATTTCCATCCTTTTATATTAACCTTTCTGTGTCTTGGTTTAAGCCTATTTTTAATGAACAGTATGTTATTATATTATCTCTTTTATATCTCATTTGAGAGTCTGTCTTTTAATAAGCATGTTTTACCGGTTTATTTTCTGTTTGTTTTTTTTTTTTTCTTTTGAGACAGGGTCTCTCTCTGTCACCTAAGCTGGAGTGCAGTGGCATGATCATGACCTACTGCAGCTTCCAACCCCTCTAGGCTCATATGATCCTCCCATCTCAGCCTTTCAAGTATCGGGGACTACAGGTGTGTGCCACCACACCCAGCTAATTTTTTTTGTATTTTGTAGAGATGGGGTTTTGCCATTTTGCTCAGGCTGATCTTGAACTCCTGGGCTCAAGCAATTCGCTCACCTCAGCCTCCCAAAAGTGCTAGGATTACAAGCATGAGCTACCTGGCCCGGCCTTTTTTATTTTTTATTTTTTATTTTATTTTATTTTTTTTGGAGACGGAGTCTCACTCTGTCACCAGGCTGGAGTGTAGTGGTGCGATCTTGGCTCACTGCAACCTTCACCTCCCAGGTTCAAGTGATTCTCCTGTGTCAGCCTCCCAAGTAGCTGGGGCTGTGCCACCATGCCCAGCTAATTTTTATATTTTTAGTAGAGATGAGGTTTCACCATGTTGGCCAGGATGGTCTCGATCTCTTGACCTCATGATCCGCCTGCCTTGGCCTCCCAAAGTGCTGGGATTACAGGCTTGCGCCACCGTACCTGGCGTTTTTCTTCTTTAAATATAAAGAGATGGTCCTCTGTTGCCCATGCTGGTCTCGAACTCCTGGGCTTAAGCAATCTTCCTGCATCTGCCTCTCAAAGTGGTGGGATTACAGGTGTGAGTCACCTGAGCCTGGCCCCTATTTACACTTATTGTGATTTCTGATATATTTGGACTAATTTCTGTCATCTTTCTTTGTGCTATCTGTCATGTTTCATCCAATATTTTTGCCCCCTTTTTCCCTTGCCTTCTTTAAAAATCACATATGTCAGTATCAAGCATGCATTCCTTCATGGAAATATTGAATCGAATTAGTAAAGCAGATATCCACCTTTAGGAGTTGCATTCTTCAGTTTGCCACAGTCCCCACTGGGCAGTTCACTGTATATGTCTGATCTCTGTACTAAGTTCCATCATGGTAGAGTCCAGACTGTCTATTTCCTTCACCAGTACACCCCCAGCATCGGGTACAGTACTTATTGGTACTCTGAATATTTGGGTGGTAGTGTTCAATGAACATTTATTGAATGAATGAAGAGATGGATGAATGAACAGCTGATCACTGGAATCATCTAGAAAGCTTTAAAAAATACTGATAACCTGGCTCCCATGCTCTGGAGATTTTGATTTGGTAGGTCTGATATGGAGCCTGGATATACATGTGTTAAGAAACTAACAAAAAATTCCCCCAGATAATCTGATTATCAGAGAGATTTGGAATAATTTGACCTCATGTTTTATGGATTTTTCTACCTTGAGACACACTTGTGACTCTTGCTTTAGTTAATAATTGTGGAGCAATTATTAACTGTATAATTACATAGTAATCTATTTATCTACTTAATATAGGGCCATGGTTCCCCTAAAGCAGGGAAACATACCACAGTTTAGCTTTATTTTTACATATTTTTAAAAGTTGGAGATAGCTGGTCATTGCCATTTGGGTGACATCAGAGCAGCAATATTAAATTTTTCCTTTTCTCAAATAATAATTTCTACTTTTTTTCATCTGCTCTACAAGAGACAGTTTTCTGAGCATGCCTTTCTGCCTTTTCATGAACCATATAAATAATTGGAAATAACCAAAGGGGATTGAAGCATAGAATGACTGGTTGAACTACAGACCTTGGGCTTTTCCTAAGATGCTGATTCTCTTAGTTGAAATTTACCATGGCTTATAATTTATGAAACTGACTGGCATACAAAGGACTCAGTTTTGATTTTGGTCTGCTATGTTGTACCCATGATGTTTTGTTTGAGGTAAGTCATCTGTGGAATTAGGAAATTCATTTGCCTTTAAGGAGCAAACTTTATGGGAATGTGAACCTTTTAGGGTTGCAGACAGTTGTTAATGAAACCTATGATTGAAAAAGTAGTTCATCAGGTTTCTTGTTGTCTGTGTTCTGAAACTAAGCATTTTAGAACAACAGTCTCTCGTAATGATTTTTTTTTTTTTTAAACAGTCTCATTCTGTTGCCCAGGCTGGAGTGCAGTGATGTGATCTTGGCTCACTGCAACCTCCGCCTCCTGGGTTCTAGCGATTCTCATGCCTCAGCCTCTCGAGTAGCTGGGATTACAGGTGTGTGCCACCATGCCCGGCTAATTTTTGTATTTTTGTAGAGACAGCGTTTTGCCACCTTGGCCAGGCTGGTCTCAAACTCCTGACCTCAGGTCATCCGCCCACCTTCACCTCCCAAAATGCCGGGATTACAGGCATGAGCCACCGCACCTGGCCTGTCATAATGAATTTTGACTCAGTAGGTATAGTTAAGGAAAAATGTTAGCAGGAATGGTATTTTTCAGATTTACTCAGGATAGAGTAAAAATAGTGTGGCTTTTTTACTTTTTAAATTTTCATCTTTTAATATTGGCTATTTTTTTTAACCTTTTAGTGCCTTGGTTTTACTGTTTTCAAAATGGAAATTATACATTGTATAGAGTGAAACCTTAATTAATGGTTACTAATCAAGTGCTGTAAGCAACTTAGATGAAAGTCACTTTAGTTCAAAGTACTATAGTAATAATATTTTAAATAAGCAGTTTGAGAACTTTCTGTGGCAGTGACTAACACAGGATTATTGACTTAAATGCGATTGCTTTGCGCTCTTTTGATGACGTGGGGTGTGTTTGTTCTCCTTTCTTGGGGATTGCCGGTCTCACCTGTGGAATTCTCAAGTCCTTTTTTATCATTACTTGGCCTGGAAACTCAGTAAAGTGTTTGCTTACTTTAGTAGTTCAGTGGGTATTAGAGTACCTATCATTGCAAGGCAGTGTGCTAGGAAAAGGCAAACCTAATAATACATACTCTCCACCCATGGGGATAAGTGGAATCATGTGGCAATAAGAAAAGGGAAGTTTTTTTCCCTCAGAAAATATCTCCAGTATTGAGGGACAGGCTGGGGTCGTCCGCACCACACCAGGAATAACTAGCTCTACTGCTTTCTCTCCAGCTGAAGAAAGTGTTTGTCGAACTCCTAAACCCAAGCAATCCGCCCTCCTCCCAAGTGTTGGGATTACAGGCGTGAGCCACCGTGCCTGGCCTTGAAGACAATGTTTCTGCATGTGACTGAGAGTTATGAGGCAATTCTTTGCTGTAGTGTAGTTTGTTTTTTAAAAAGCAGTGAAGCGTTTTAGCAAGAGAGGGACATGATAAAATTGACATTTTAAAAGAGAATACATTACTTGGCTGGGCGCAGTGGCGCACACCTGTAATCCCAGCACTTTGGGGGGCCAAGGCAGGTGGATCACCTGAGCTCAGGAGTTTAAGACCAGCCTGGCCAACATGGTGAAACCCCGTCTCTACTAAGAATGCAAAAATTAGCCGGACATGGTGTTCCACACCTGTAACCCCAGCTACTCGGGAGGCTGAGGCAGGAGAATCGCTTGAACCTGGGAGGCGGAGATTGCAGTGAGCTGAGATCGCACCACTGCACTCCAGCCTGGGCGACAGAGCGAGACTCCATCTCCCAAAAAAAAAAAAAAAAAAAAAAAAAAAAGAATACATTATTAGATGATTGGGATACTATTTCAAACCTTTCCTCTCCAACCCTGCAACATCCTTTTCTCCTTTCTCAATCTCATTTATGTTTTTTCACTCAAGAAAATAGAAGCAACCTGAAGAGAACTTTCACATTGTCCCACTGTCCAGTCCACCTGCCTGCATCTTTACCAAATACCTTCTCAAGGACAGTACTTCAGAAATAACCAGAAGGAGCTGTTTCTATCCTGTTTCCACTTCCTCTTACCATGTTTTCACCAAGACCCACTCTATGAAAGCATCTCTTGTCAAGGCCATCAAGCTAGACAGGAAGAAAATTAGAAGAATGTAGAATCAAGAGAAGAAAGTATTTAAAAATAAGATGAGGTCTACTGTGTCAAATGCTGGTGACAGGTGGTTTAAAGGCTTGATGATTCAAGCAAACTGGCCTGTGCTCAGGGCTCGAAACAGAGTGAAGTGGTAGAGTGAAGTACAGTGATAGAGTGAAGTACAGTGGTATTTCCAAAGCAGTTCTAGTTCTGATGCAAGAGTAGAGAGATAACTTGATTCCTGGGACCTTTATTTTGTTTTGGAAATTTTTGTAACCCCTGGCAAGTAAGGGGAATCATACCTTTGTGAATGTTGCTGCATGGTAATGCGCCCCAAGAAATTGTAGCAGCCTCTATATGTTTGTGATAAAATACATATAACATTCACCATTTTTACAATCTTGATTGTACAGTTCAGTGACATTTGTTATGTAACCATTGCCACTGTCTGTTTCCCAAACTTTCTCATCATTCCAAATTGAAACTCTGTATTCATTCAGTAGGAACTCCCAATCCCCTTTCCTCCTCTCCTGCTGCTAATCTTAAATCTACTTTCTGCCTCTCTGAATTTCCCTGTTCTGGATAGTTCATGTAAGTGGAATCATATAATAATTGCCTTTTAGTGTCTAGCTTCTTTCACTTAGCATAATGTTTTTAGGGTTCATCCATGTTGTAACATGTAACAAATTTAATTCCTTTTAAAGGCTAATATTCCATTGTGTGCACAGCCCACACGTTTTAAAATAGGCTTTATTACTAGTCAGTATTTGTGTGTGTGTGTGTGTGTGTGTGTAAACTTTTTCCTCTCAGTGGAAAATTCCTGTTTTGTTAATTGCTTGGTTCAGATTTGATTGTCTTTGATGGTTTCTGGGTTTTTTTTCCTCCCCTTCTCTTAAAAGCCTTTAAGGCCTAACTTTTTTTAAAAAAAAATTCAAAAGGACCCATTTCCAAAATTGAATGTTTCTGCAAAGCAAGCCAGTCAAGTTCCTATGATGATTTTTGAGGTTTTTCTGAGGCAGCTGATTATTGCTGCAAATTTTCTTTACTTCTGTTGAAGTACAATTTACTGTGAGGCTTACTTACAGAAAAAAAGTCAAAACTTCTGTGGTTCTTCAACTGTGACATTTG
Organism: Symphalangus syndactylus; assembly: GCF_028878055.3. Taxonomy (NCBI): domain Eukaryota; kingdom Metazoa; phylum Chordata; class Mammalia; order Primates; family Hylobatidae; genus Symphalangus; species Symphalangus syndactylus. The sequence continues at coordinate 78,844,607 of NC_072423.2, read as the reverse complement.
CATAAGCAGAACTCCACATATTTATAGCTTGTGTATTTCTTTTAGTATTTGAATTCTGTATTTTCTCACTGTCTTAGTCTGTTCGGGCTGCTATAACGGAATACCATAGACTGGGTGACTAAAGAGTAAGAGATTGACCCAGGGCTACAGATTGGATAGTGGGTAGAGTCTCCTCTCATGATTACTAGTCTGGTAGTCTGTTCACAGTGGAAATACTTGTTCAGTTTTTTTAAAAAATCAACCTTGAAGTATAATTTAAATATAATAAAATGCTGGTAATTTAAATGTACAGTTTGATGAGTGTGTAATCACTGCTCCAATCATTTCAGCACCCCAGAAAGTTTCCTGTGCAGTCAGTCCCCCAGCTCCAACTTCATATAAATTGAACTATACAGAATGTGTTTTCTGTGCTGACTTTGTTTGCTTAGCAGTGTTTTTGAGATTCATCTGTGTTGAGTGTGCACTAGTAGTGTGTCCCTTTGTATTACTGGCTGTTATTCCATTGTGTCAATATATTGGAATTTGTTTATCCATTCATCTGTTGATGAACAGTTGGGTTATTTACAGTTCTGGATGATTGCAAATAAAGCTGCAATGAGCATTTAGGTATGAATCTTTTTATAGATATATGCTTTTTATTTTTCTTGGGTAAATAGGAATGTAATTGGTGGGTCATATGGTAAATTTATGTTTGACTTTTGTAAGAAACTCCTAAGCAGTTTTACAATATGGTTGCATTGTTTTGTATTCACACCAGCAGTGTACATGTTCTAGTTTTCCACATCTTCACCAATACTTATTATTGTCAGTCTTTTTAATTTTAGTCATTCTAGAGGATGTAAAATGGTATCTCATTGTAATGTGCTTTTCCCTGATGACTAGTGAGGTATAGCATTTATTCACAGGCTTATAAGCCATTTGTATATCTTCTTTTGTAAGGTATATGTTTATATCTTTTGCCCACTTTTTATTGGATTGTTTATCTTACTGAGTTCTGTTTTTTAAAAAATACATTCTAGACTCAAGTTCTTGATGAGATAAATACACATATATGTAAAATAGATATTTTTGCCCAGCATGGGACTTGTCTTTTTATTGTTATTGTTGTCTTTTGAAGAGCACAGTTTTAATTTTACACATGATCTTAGCCAAAAGGCCGAGAAGTGATAAAAGTTTTAATTTTGATCAATTCTAATTTGTCAACTTTTTATTTTATGATTAGTGTTTTTATGTATCTTGTGTAAGACGTATTTGTCTACCTCAATGACAATGACTATGTAGAAAACATTTAAAAATCTGCACGACACTACTAGTGTCATGCAGATTTTCTCCTTTTTTTCTAGAATTTTCCTAGATTTAGCTTTTATATTTTGATATATAATCCATTTAAAAATAATTTCTGTAGTGGCCAGGCACGGTGGCTCACGCCTTTAATCACAGCACTCTGGGAGGCTGAGGTGGGCAGATCACAAGGTCAAGAGATCAAGACCATTCTGGCTAACACAGTGAAACCCCGTCTCTACTAAAATACAAAAAAATTAGCCGGGTGTGGTGGTGGGTGTCTGTAGTCCCAGCTACTGGGGAGGCTGAGGCAGGAGAATGGCATAACCCTGGGAGGCGGAGCTTGCAGTGAGCCGAGATCGTGCCACTGCACTCCAGCCGGGGTGGCAGAGCTAGACTCCGTCTCAAAAAATAAAAATAATAATAATAATTTTTGTATATGGTATGAGGGCAGGGATCTGGGTTATTCTTTTTTTCAGATAGATACCCAGTTGTTTCAGCACCATTTGTTGAAATGATATCCTTTCCCCATTGAACTACCTTGGCGCTTTCATTAAAAATCCATTTATCATGTAAGTGTGGGACTATGGATTCCCAGTTTACCTGTTGACCCTTAGGCCAGGCCAGTATTAAACAGTGTAACAGTGTTGATCACTGTAGCTTTATTGTAAGCCTTTTTTTTTTTTTTTTTTTTTTGAGACAGAGTCTCACTCTGTCACCCAGGCTGCGGTGCAGTGGCACAGTCTCGGCTCACTGCAACCTTCACCTCCCGGGTTCGAGCGATTCTTCTGCCTCAGCCTCCCGAGTAGCTGGAACTACAGGCACGTGCCACCACGCCTGGCTAATTTTTTGTATTTTTAGTAGAGACGGGGTTTCACCATGTTAGCCAGGATGGTCTCGATCTCCTGACCTCGTGATCTGCCCGCCTTGGCCTCCCAAAGTGCTGGGATTACGGGCATGAGCCACTGTGCCCCGTCTTTTTTTTTTTTTTTTTTTTTTTGAGAGGGAGTCTCCCTCTGTTCCCCAGGCTGGAGTGTAGTGGCATGATCTCAGCTCACTGCAACCTCCACCTTCTGGGTTCAAGTGATTCTCCTGCCTCAGCCTCCCAAAGTGCTGGGATTACAGGCACCCGCCACAACACCTGGCTAATTTTCGTATTTTTTTTTTTTAATTATTGTACTTTAAGTTTTAGGGTACATGTGCACAACGTGCAGGTTTGTTACATATGTATCCATGTGCCATGTTGGTGTGCTGCACCCATTAACTCGTCGTTTAGTATTAGGTGTATCTCCTAATGCTATCCCTCCCACCTCCCCCCTCCCCCCACCCCACAACAGTCCCCGGAGTGTGATGTTCCCCTTCCTGTGTCCATGTGTTCTCATTGTTCAGTTCCCACCTATGAGTGAGAACATGCGGTGTTTGGATTTTTGTCCTTGCGATAGTTTACTGAGAATGATGATTTCCAATTTCATCCATGTCCCTACAAAGGACATGAACTCATCATTTTTTATGGCTGCATAGTATTCCATGGTGTATATGTGCCACATTTTCTTAATCCAGTCTATCGTTGTTGGACATTTGGGTTGGTTCCAAGTTTTTGCTATTGTGAATAGTGCCACAATAAACATACGTGTGCATGTGTCTTTATAGCAGCATGATTTATAGTCCTTTGGGTATATACCCAGTAATGGGATGGCTGGGTCAAATGGTATTTCTAGTTCTAGATCCCTGAGGAATCGCCACACTGACTTCCACAATGGTTGACTAGTTTACAGTCCCACCAACAGTGTAAAAGTGTTCCTATTTCTCCACATCCTCTCCAGCACCTGTTGTTTCCTGACTTTTTAATGATGGCCATTCTAACTGGTGTGAGATGGTATCTCATTGTGGTTTTGATTTGCATTTCTCTGATGGCCAGTGATGATGAGCATTTTTTCATGTGTTTTTTGGCTGCATAAATGTCTTCTTTTGAGAAGTGTCTGTTCATGTCCTTCGCCCACTTTTTGATGGGGTTGTTTGTTTTTTTCTTGTGAATTTGTTTGAATCCATTGTAGATTCTGGATATTAGCCCTTTGTCAGATGAGTAGGTTGCAAAAATTTTCTCCCATTCTGTAGGTTGCCTGTTCACTCTGATGGTAGTTTCTTTTGCTGTGCAGAAGCTCTTTAGTTTAATTAGATCCCATGTGTCAATTTTGGCTTTTGTTGCCATTGCTTTTGGTGTTTTAGTCATGAAGTCCTTGCCCATGCTTATGTCCTGAATGGTAATGCCTAGGTTTTCTTCTAGGGTTTTTATGGTTTTAGGTCTAACATGTAAGTCTTTAATCCATGTTGAATTAATTTTTGTATAAGGTGTAAGGAAGGAATCCAGTTTCAGCTTTCTACATATGGCTAGCCAGTTTTCCCAGCACCATTTATTAAATAGGGAATCCTTTCCCCATTTCTTGTTTTTGTCAGGTTTGTCAAAGATCAGATAGTTGTAGATACGTGGCGTTATTCTGAGGGCTCTGTTAGGTAGAGATGAGATTTCACTATGTCGGCCAGGCTAGTCTTGAGCTCCACCCGTCTCAGCCTCCCAAAGTGCTGGAATTACAGAGGTGAGCCACCATGCCCAGTGATTGTAAGTCTTAAAATTAGGTAGTGTAAGTCATCCAACTTTGTTATTCCTTTCCAAAATTGTTCTGGCTATTCTAGATAATTTGCATTTCCATATACTTTTTTTTCTTTTTTTTGAGACGAGTCTCACTATGTTGCCCAGGCTAGAATGCAGTGGGGCGATCGATCTCGGCTCACTACAACCTCTGCCTCCTGGGTTCAAGCGATTCTCTTGCCTCAGCCTCCCGAGTAGCTGGGATTACAGACACGTGCCACCATGCCCAGCTGATTTTGTATTTTTAGTAGAGATGGGGTTTCTCCATGTTGGTCAGGCTGGTCTCGAACTCCTGACCTCAGGTGATCTGCCCACCTCAGCCTCCCGAAGTTCTGGGATTACAGGCGTGAGCCACCGCGTCCGGCCTCCATATACATTTTAAAATCAGTTTGTCAATTTCTCTAAAAATCTTAACTAGGATTTTAAGATTGCGTTGACTTTAAATCAGTTTGGAAAGAGCTGACATTGTAACAGTATTAGTCTTTCAATCCATAAATTTGGTATATTTCCCCATTTACTTAGACCTTTACTTTCTTTCAGCAATGTATAGTTTTCAGTGTTAGGATATTGCAAGTTTTTGTAAGCAGGAGTAACTCTTATGCAGATGCAAATACATATGCTTATTTACCACTTAATAAAAACAACAAAAACATACCTAATTTTAGGGAAAGGCCAGGCTCAGTAGTTCATGCCTGTAATCCCAGCACTTTGGGAGAATCCCTTGAGACAAGCCTGGGTAACATAGCAAGACCCCATCACTACAAAAAAATACAAAAATTAGCTGGGCCTGGTAGCGTGCATCTGTAGTCCCAGCTATTCAGGAGGTTGAGGCAGGAGGATTGCTTAAACCCAGGGATTTGAGGTTATAGTGAGCTATGATCATGCTACTGCACCCCACTGTGCACAGCAGACTGAGATCCTGTGTCTAAATAAATAAATAAATATTCAGGGAAAGATTTTTCTTTTTTGAGAAATGACTAGCTTTTTAAATTTTTTTATTCTTTTTTACTCTTTGTGTTCACAGAGTCATAACTAGCCATTTTTGAGGATCTAGTTTGTCAAACTAAAGTCATGAATAATTGCTGTACCACTGTCAGTAACTTTGATCCCTGTCTTTCCATCATCTTCAACTTTTTCCTCTCTACTTTCTTTTCATAACCATTCAAAACATGCTTAAAACTCTGGTCTTAAAAGACAGACTAAAAAACACCTACCTCTGCCCTGTCTCATCTCCAGCTACTGCCATGTATTTCCCCTTTTCTTCATAGAATTTTCTGAGACTGCTGTGTACACGTTTCTGTTTACTCACCCAGATTGCCCTTGCCGAAGTCTCCAATGACCTCCACCTTACTGAATCCAGTGGACGTGTGCTAGAGTTCCTCTTACTTCTTACCCACATTCAGTACACATGACGATGCCTTCCTTCTTGAAATATTTTCTTTCTTTGGTTTTTGTGGTACCACAGTTTTTGGATTTCATCCTTTTCTCCCTTTCCCAACACTATTGCTCCTTTACAGTCCAATCTGTTGGTTTCTCATCCTCTGGCCAGCCACTAAATGTTTAGTTTTTCTTCTCCTGTGTGCATTCTGTCCTTAGGCTGTCTCATACACTCTGTGACTTCACTAACCAATGACATGCCAGGGAATCCCACCGTATGTTCCTATCCCATGGCTCTCCTTTGCCACCCACACAGCTGCGTATTTAGTGTCTGTGATTATATTTCCCACAGGTATTTAACTTGCCATCTTTCTCTTCCAAACTCTTTTTCCTCCAGTTTTCCATATCAGTAAATTCTACCACTATCCCTACTAGCTCAAGCTAGAAACCCAGGAATCATTTTTTTCTCCCTACATTTAATGCATTGTGAAGTCCTGTCCATTCTACCTCCTAAAGACTCTTTCTCTATCTACCTATTACTATGCATCCCAAGAAACCATCAGCCCTAGGTTTGACTCTACTGCAATAGCCTCCTATTTGATCTTCCTGCATCTGCTCTGGCCCATTTCTAATCCATTCTCTAACACTGTATTTTTTAAGCCACATTATCTATATATTTTTTTAAAAATTAATACTTTTTTTAGAGCAGTTTTAGGTTTACAGAAAAATTGTTCAGAAAGTATAGAGAATTCTCACATAATCTTAAGTCACTTTCTCCTGTTATTAATATCTTGCATTAATGCAGTACATTTACTACAATTGATGTAGCGATACATTAAAAATTAAAAGTCGGCTGGGAGCAGTGGCTCACGCCTGTAATCCTAGCACTTTGGGAGACTGAGGTGGGTGGATCATGAGGTCAGGAGATGGAGACCATCCTGGCTAACACGGTGAAACCCTGTCTTTACCAAAAATACAAAAAAGTAGCCAAGCGTGGTGGCAGGCACCTGTAGTCCCAGCTACTCGGAAGGCTGAGGCAGGAGAATGGCGTGAACCCGGGAGGTGGAGCTTGCAGTGAGCCGAGATTGCGCCACTGCACTCTAGCCTGGGCAACAGAGCAAGACTCTGTCTCAAAGAAAAAAAAAAGAAAAATTAAAAGTCAATAGTACATAAAGGTTCACTTTTTATGTTTTATATTCTTTGGGTTTTGACAGATACATGATGACACATGTCCATCATTACTGTTGTATAGATAGCTGATTTCTTTTTTATCTTTGAATATTATTCCATTATCTGGATTTACCACAGTTTGTTTACCCATTCACCTATTGAGGGACATCTTGTTGCTTCTAAGTTTGACTATAAACATTCATGTGCAAGTTTTTGTATGGACGTAGTTTAAACTTATTTGGGTAAATACCAAGAAGCATATTTGCCAGATCATTTGGTAATAGTGTGTTTAGTTTTGTAAGAAACTGCTAAATTGTCCCCCAAAGCGGTTGTACCATTTTGCATTCCCAAGAGTTCCTATTGCTCCACATCCTTGCTAGCAAGCATTTGGTATTACCAGTATTTTATATTTTAGTCACTCTCGGAGGGGTGTAGTAGTATCTCATTGTTGTAATTTGCAGTTCCTTAATGGCATATGATGTAGAGCATGTTTTCATATGCTTATTTTCCATCTGTATATCTTCTTTGGTGAGGCGTACATTCACATTATTTACCTATTATATAATTGGGTTTTCTCACTGGGTTTTAAGAATTCTTTGTATATTTTGGATACCAGTTCTTTATCAGGTATGTGTTCTGCAGATATTCTCTTCCAGTCTGTGGCTTGGTCATTTTACTCTCTGAAAAATGTCTTTAATAAAGTCCAGCTTAGTCAATTCTTTCTTTCATGGGTTGTGTTTTGGTGGTGTATCTAAAACATCATTGCAAACTCAGTGCTGCCTGTCTTCTAGGAGTTTTATAGTTTTGGATTTTACATTTAGGTCTATCATCCCTTTTGAGTTAATTTTTGTGAAAGGTTTAAGGTCCATGTCTAGATTCATATTTTTACTTGTGCATGTACAGTTGTTCCAGAACCATTTGATGAAAAGACAATCTTGGCTTCATTTTGTATTGCTTTTGCTCCTTTGTGAAAGATCAGTTGACTCTATTTGTGTGAGTACATTTCTCGGCTCGGTACTCTGTCCCATTGATCTATTTTATCATTTCTTTTGCCAGTACCACAGTGTATCTTCTATTTAAAAAAATTTTTTTAACAATTTTTTTTGTTTTGTTTTCGAGACAGGGTCTCATTCTGTTACCCTGGCTGGAGTGCAGTGGTGCCAACATGGCTCACTGCAGTTTTTTTCTGGGCTCAAGCGATCCTCTTGCCTCAGCCTCCCAAATAGCTGGGACCACAGGTGCATGCCACCACGCCTGGGTAATTTTTAAATTCTGTGTAGAGACACGCTGGGTGTGGTGGCTCATGTCTGTAATCCTAGCACTGTATGAGGCTGAGGCAAGAGGATCAGTTAAGGCCAGGTGTTTAGGACAGTTTGGGCAACATAGTGAGACCCCGTCTCTTAAAAAATAAAATGAGATGAGATCATCTTGGTCCATAAAACACATCAGTGGCCTGTATTACTTTTATTTGATAAAAACCCATATCCTTTAGATAGCCTGTATGAGACCCTATGTGATTGTGTAATTGACCCCCCAAACCCCCATTGCTGGTCTAGCTTCATCCTCACTCTTCCTCTAGTCATTAGGATTTTTCTCAGTCATTCTATGTTCTTCTTGACCTCTGGTCCCTCATACTCAGTATTTCCTGTTTCTGGAACTCTACTGTAACCCCTTCTGCTCTTGTGTAACTCCTACTTATCTTTCAGGTGTCTGTTTAAACTTTACTCTCTTAGTGAGGGGCTTCCGTGACCCCAGACTAGGTTGTAGTTCCCTGTTATATGCTCCCATGACACCTTCTTGTTATTGTAATGTTTAACATGGTTATATGAGTCAGTTTATTACCTGTTTTCCCCAAGTCAAAAGCTCAGTGAAGGCCATAAACCTCTTCTGTTTTCTTCATTGCTGTATCTCCATTGCTACATACACTTTGCTCTTGAGAAATGTCTGTTGACTGAATTAGTGAAGGGAACTATGCACAGTGGACATTAGCTAGATTAATAGAAAATTATGCTTTTGAGGGGATAGAGTTTATTAGATGTGGGGTTACAATAGTATTTAGAGATTGTGACAAAGTATTTTATTAAAGCTTTATAGTATTTTTGTGAACACGGTGGAAAAATGTGAGATCATTTTATGAAGTTAGGTTACAATCAGTGTCAGCATGGGGAAAATGTCCCTGGTGTTCTGAAGGGCTTCTTAGTTGGGACTTACCTTTAAATCAGTTTTCTAAAGATGCAGAATGCATACCCAGATTGGCCAGTTTTGGTCTGGGCATGATGGATAATGTGTTAGATGGCAGACTCTAGATTTTACATGATTCTACCAAGCTAAAATAATTGTTCAAAATAAATAGGGGCTGGGTGTGGTGGCTCACGCCTGTAATCCCAGCACTTTGGGAGGCTGAGGTGGGCGGATCACTTGAGGTCAAGAGTTTGAGACCAGCCTGGCCAACATAGTGAAACCTCATCTCTACTAAAAATACAAAAATTAGCCGAGCATAGTGGCTGGCACCTGTAATCCCAGCTACTCGGGAGGCCGAAGCAGGAGAATTACTTGAACCCAGAAGGCGGAGGTTGCAGTGAGCCGAGATTGTGCAACTGCATTTCAGCCTGGGCGACAGAGTGAGGCTCCATTTCAAAAAAACAAAATTAATAAATAAATAGGATAAAATAGGTTTGAGATAAATATGTAACCTTTTACTAGGTCTGAAAAACATCTTTCACAAGCTAAAAAAAAGAAACACACACTAAAGGAGAAATATGCTTAACTATTATGATGTGTGTGACTTGGCCATTATGGTTGACTGTAAACCCAAAGGGTTGATAATATAATGAGCTTACCAGAAATCTGAATACTGAACTGGTTGTATTTATGTGGTGTGGAACAAGGAAACTCCTCATTTGGTGTGTTCTGTTATGATTATACAACACATGGAATAGGATTTAATTCTTGATGCCACATTTTAGACCAAGAATGGCAGAGTAGGAGATGTCCAGGTGTGCGGCTGTGTGGGAGAGTAGAATTATGGATATGGAATTCCATAAGTGAGGAGGACTCCAGCCTGGCTTTGTTACATATTAACTGCCTCAGTTTTCTCATGTTTAAAATGAGAATAACTAATGTCTGCTTCCCAGGATCATCGTAATGTATAGAGGAAAACATACTCCTAATGAAGTGCTATACAGATATAAGGAAATCCCATTTATTTGATTGACAGGGGACTTGAAGAAACTTTTCTGGTTTTGGTTTTTAAATTTTTAAGCTGGAGAAGAGGGGATTTTGGTAATGAAGCATGACGACAAAGGCAGTAGCAGCTACTGTTTGTTAGATAACGACTGAAAGGGCTAGGCACCGTGCTCCACAACCTTGATATTTGATATAGGTCATCTCCATTTCAGCAGATTTGACATTTAAGACTTACGCTATCTATTGCTGTTTACACATGTTAAACAAAAATTTTAAAGCACATACTGCATGGAGAGCAAAGCGCTGCATTCTAGCAAATACCAAGAATCGTACTTGATCATGCCAGCAAAGGAGACAAATATGGACTCCAATACTTTTAGGAAGTCAAAGTCAGCACAAAGAGGGGCTGGATGAAGGGGAATAACGTGGTGATGGGAAGACGTGGTGATGGGAAGACTTGGTTATGGGATAGGTGGTGGGTGCTCTGCACGAAGCATTGGTGTTAGTGTGTGTGCTGCTATTCAACAGTGAGGCTGCCCTCAGTGGCTGGACCTGGCAGCTAGAGAACAAGCAGTTCCATCTGTGTGTCTGTTGACCCCACACAGTTGATAAACAAGTAGATATGACATTGTAGTAGCCTTAAATTTTAGAATATGTGGTTTTAATTAGTGCCCTCTTTTCTTCTACCCCATTTCAATTGGTTGGGCTTTAAAACCACTTGTTCCATTTAGCTCTAAAACTTTACACTGTAATTCATGTTCATTTTAACGAATGTCAGAGGCCCTGGAAATGTCCAAGGGGGCGAGGGGGCTGGTGCTACTGTGATAGGACATGAGCAACGGTTTTCCATCTGCCTCGAGACTAGTAACTCAGATGAATATTTAAGATCTGATGCTGTCTTTTCTCTTGTTTTTTTTTTTTTTTTTTTTTTTTTTAAACATTTCCACATGTTTTGGCCAATAACCTCCTAAAATTAGCGTAAATAAGTATATATCTATGCAAAGTCACCTGTCCAGGTACTCTTATGTTTCAGTCATTTTTCTGGTAGCCCCCCTTATCTTCAGTTCAAGACAGTGTCCAAAGAACTAGGTATATGCTTCTCTGGCAAAATATTAGACATTTCCTCAATCCAATGAAAGTGATGAGTCAGCTGGTGCACATGCCAGTGTAATAATGCCAAGCCTTGTTATGCCTGTGTTTCTTTTTTTTTTTTTTTTGAGATGGAGTCTCACTCTATCACCCAGGCAGGAGTGCAGTGGTGCGATCTCAGCTCACTGCAACCTCCCTCCCAGGTTCACGCCATTCTCCTGCCTCAGCCTCCTGGGTAGCTGGGAATACAGGCGCCCACCACCATGCCCAGCTAATTTTTTTGTATTTTTTTAGTAGAGACAGGGTTTTACCGTGTTAGCCAGGATGGTCTCGATCTCCTGACTTCGTAATCCACCCACCTTGGCCTCCCGAAGTGCTGGGATTACAGGCGTGAGCCACCGTACCCGACCATGTTATGCCTGTGTTTCTAAGATTATGGGTTAATTTTAGAACTACTTTCTGGCTCAGGTTTAAATTAGGAAAGGTGAGTAGATTTGGGACGTTTAATCAGACCAGATGTAGTTCATCCTTGGGCTAGCAATTCCTCCAGGATGTTTCAGAGCTGTTCAGGCTGGATCACCACTACAGTGATCTGTTGGAATGACAAAGATGGAGTAACTTTCTATGTTCATAAGTTCCATATCTAACTTTAAACCATATATGTCTGAGAGGAAATAATTTATATCTTGGCTCATTCACTCATCAACTTTTGAGTCCTTACTGTTTATAAAATCATGTGAAGATATAAAGATGAATTACAGAAGGATTTTGCCTTCAAGGAGCTTAGTCTTGTTGGAGAATTAAGATCGGTATATAATTAGCCATAATCCAAGGTAACAAGTGAAATATACCACATAAACATGCAAATTAACATCATGAAGATTCTGAAGAAAAAAATAGTTGTTTTCATTAATTCATAGAGATTGTGATACGATGGTAGAATCAGGGATACCAAGGCATCATAGAGGAGATTCTTTAGAGCAAGGGGATAGACAGATGAGTAGAGTTGGACATACAAAATGCAGGAGAAAGGCCATGCAGAAAATAGGAACGATACTGAACAGTGGCATAGAGACGAGAAAGTGTAGAGCATATAAAGGAAACAGTGAGAAATCAGTATAGCTGGACAGCAGCATACATGAGTGATACTAAAATTAGGTTTGCAAAGGTAACTTTGTAGTAAGATGAGAAAAATGATTGGCATGTAAGAGTGGATTTGTCATTTAAAACCTATGTTCCCACCCTGGGAAGGTCCAGAAAACACTTTCACCATGACTGTGAAAAATAAATTAGTAAGGGGAACCCCAGCATCCTTGAAGTACCCCGATCACTCTTCTATGTATGCCAGACCTTACAGTGGGAACTCTGGTCACAGAATTGGGAAACCTAGTCCAATGGAAATAATTGGATCCCAGGGTGGCAGGAGCCAAATGGTGGCACTCAATCACCAAAGGCAAGGCAGACATGATTACCATAAGGAACAGCAGAGTTAAAGCAGCAGTCATAATAGTCCAACTCACAAAGACCAATGGCTTTGGTTATTTGATCATGGCATTCCTAGAAGTGAAATGGGAAGCGTACTAAATTCTTACTTGATTTGTATAAGCAGGAAAGTTATAGGTTAAGTAAACAAAACTCAAACTTGATTAATAAAAACAGAGAGTCATGACCCTCAGTCAATTCCCATACTTGAGCTATTTCCAGACCCAGAATCCACTGAATGTAGGGAGGCTGAATTCCCTTAAGGAAGGATCCTGGTATGCTACCAGAAATTTGTATTTTGTTAATCCTTCCCCAAAGGACTTAGGGCTTTTTACCAGTGTAACTGCATATTGGGGAAAAAGGAGTAATCAGACCTCTTAGGGACGGCTGGACACTGGCTCTGAACTGATACTGATTCTAGGAGACCCAAAATATCTCTGTGATCCACCAGTTAAGAGTAATATTATGTGGGCTATTCTGGGTCCTTTGCCTTTTTATATAAACTTTAGAATTAGTTTGTTAATATCTGCAAAATAATTTGCTGAAATTTGGATTGCATTGAATCTGTAGATCAAGCTGGGAAGAACTGACATCTTGACAATGAGTCTTCCTGTCCATGAATGTGGAATGTCTCTCCATGTCTTTAGTTCTTTCATTTTGTTCATCAGTGTTTTGTATTTTTCCTTATACAGATCTTGTGTGTATTTTGTTAGATTTACACCTAAGTATTTTATTTTTGGGGGTGCTCATGTAAGTGGTATTATATTTTTAATTTCAAATTCTACTTGTTCATTGCTGATATGTATTAAAATGATTGATTGATATTAACCTTGTATCCTACAACCTTGCTATAATTGCTTATTAGTTCCAGAGGGATTTTGTTCATTCTTTTGTATTTTCTACTTAGATGATCATGTCATCTGCGAACTAAGTTTTATTTCTTGCATACATGGGATAAATGCCACTTGGTTGTGGTGTATAATTTTCTTGGTACATGGTTGGATTCAATTTGCTAGTATTTTACTGAAGATTTTTTTGTTTTGTTTTGTTTTTTTGAGTTCTCTTTTTTTTATTTTTTATTATTATACTTTAGGTTTTAGGGTACATATGCACAATGTGCAGGTTTGTTACATATGTATCCCTGTGCCATGTTGTTTTGCTGCACCCATTAACTCGTCATTTAGCATTAGGTATATCTCCTAATGCTGTCCCTCCCCCCTCCCCACACCCCACAACAGTCCCCGGAGTGTGATGTTCCCCTTCCTGTGTCCATGAGTTCTCATTGTTCAATTCCCACCTGTGAGTGAGAACATGCAGTGTTTGGTTTTTTGTCCTTGCGATAGTTTACTGAGAATGATGTTTTCCAGTTTCATCCATGTCCCTACAAAGGACACGAACTCATCATTTTTTATGGCTGCATAGTATTCCATGGTGTATATGTGCCACATTTTCTTAATCCAGTCTATCGTTGTTGGACATTTGGGTTGGTTCCCAGTCTTTGCTATTGTGAATAGTGCCGCAATAAACATACGTGTGCATGTGTCTTTATAGCAGCATGATTTATAGTCCTTTGGGTATATACCCAGTAATGGGATGGCTGGGTCAAATGGTATTTCTAGTTCGAGATCCCTGAGGAATCACCACACTGACTTCCACAATGGTTGAACTAGTTTACAGTCCCACCAACAGTGTAAAAGTGTTCCTATTTCTCCACATCCTCTCCAGCACCTGTTGTTTCCTGACTTTTTAATGATGGCCATTCTAACTGGTGTGAGATGGTATCTCACTGTGGTTTTGATTTGCATTTCTCTGATGGCCAGTGATGATGAGCATTTTTTCATGTGTTTTTTGGCTGCATAAATGTCTTCTTTTGAGAAGTGTCTGTTCATGTCCTTCGCCCACTTTTTGATGGGGTTGTTTGTTTTTTTCTTGTAAATCTGTTTGAGTTCATTGTAGATTCTGGATATTAGCCCTTTGTCAGATGAGTAGGTTGCAAAAATTTTCTCCCATTCTGTAGGTTGCCTGTTCACTCTGATGGTAGTTTCTTTTGCTGTGCAGAAGCTCTTTAGTTTAATTAGATCCCATTTGTCAATTTTGGCTTTTGTTGCCATTGCTTTTGGTGTTTTAGACATGAAGTCCTTGCCCACGCCTATGTCCTGAATGGTATTACCTAGGTTTTCTTGTAGGATTTTAATGGTTTTAGGTCTAACATTTAAGTCTTTAATCCATCTTGAATTAATTTTTGTATAAGGTGTAAGGAAGGGATCCAGTTTCAGCTTTCTACTTATGGCTAGCCAGTTTTCCCAGCACCATTTATTAAATAGGGAATCCTTTCCCCATTTCTTGTTTTTGTCAGGTTTGTCAAAGATCAGATAGTTGTAGATATGCAGCATCATTTCTGAGGACTTTGTTCTGTTCCATTGATCTATGTCTCTGTTGTGGTACCGGTACCATGCTGTTTTGGTTACTGTAGCCTTGTAGTATAGTCTGAAGTCAGGTAGCGTGATGCCTCCAGCTTTGTTCTTTTGGCTTAGGATTGACTTGGCGATGCAGGCTCTTTTTTGGTTCCATATGAACTGTAAAGTAGTTTTTTCCAATTCTGTGAAGAAAGTCATTGGTAGCTTGATGGGGATGGCATTGAATCTATAAATTACCTTGGGCAGTATGGCCATTTTCACGATATTGATTCTTCCAACCCATGAGCATGGAATGTTCTTCCATTTGTTTGTATCCTCTTTTATTTCACTGAGCAGTGGGTTGTAGTTCTCCTTGAAGAGGTCCTTCACATCCCTTGTAAGTTGGATTCCTAGGTATTTTATTCTCTTTGAAGCAATTGTGAATGGGAGTTCACTCATGATTTGGCTCTCTGTTTGTCTGTGATTGGTGTACAAGAATGCCTGTGATTTTTGTACATTGATTTTGTATCCTGAGACTTTGCTGAAGTTGCTTATCAGCTTAAGGAGATTTTGGGCTGAGACAATGGGGTTTTCTAGATATACAATCATGTCATCTGCAAACAAGGACAATTTGACTTCCTCTTTTCCTAATTGAATACCCTTTATTTCCTTCTCCTGCCTGATTGCTCTGGCCAGAACTTCCAGCACTATGTTGAATAGGAGCGGTGAGAGAGGGCATCCCTGTCTTGTGCCAGTTTTCAGAGGGAATGCTTCCAGTTTTTGCCCATTCAGTATGATATTGGGTGTGGGTTTGTCGTAGATAGCTCTTATTATTTTGAGATACGTCCCATCAATACCTAATTTATTGACAGTTTTTAGCATGAAGGGTTGTTGAATTTTGTCAAAGGCCTTTTCTTCATCTATTGAGATAATCATATGGTTTTTGTCTTTGTTTCTGTTTATATGCTGGATTACATTTATTGATTTGCGTATGTTGAACCAGCCTTGCATCCCAGGGATGAAGCCCACTTGATCATGGTGGATAAGCTTTTTGATGTGCTGCTGGATTCGGTTTGCCAGTATTCTATTGAGGATTTTTGCATCAATGTTCATCAAGGATATTGGTCTGAAATTCTCTTTTTTGGTTATGTCTCTGCCAGGCTTTGGTATCAGGATGATGCTGGCTTCATAAAATGTGTTAGGGAGGATTCCCTCTTTTTCTATCGATTGGAATAGTTTCAGAAGGAATGGTACCAGTTCCTCCTTGTACCTCTGGTAGAATTCAGCTGTGAATCCATCAGGTCCTGGACTCTTTTTGGTTGGTAAGCTATTGATTATTGCCACAATTTCAGAACCTGTTATTGGTCTATTCAGAGATTCAACTTCTTCCTGGTTTAGTCTTGGGAGGGTGTATTTGTCGAGGAATTTATCCATTTCTTCTAGATTTTCTAGTTTATTTGCATAGAGGTGTTTGTAGTATTCTCTGATGGTAGATTGTATTTCTGTGGGATTGGTGGTGATATCCCCTTTTTCATTTTTTATTGCATCTCTTTGATTCTTCTCTCTTTTCTTCTTTATTAGTCTTGCTAGCAGTCTATCAGTTTTGTTGGTCTTTTCAAAACACCAGCTCCTGGATTCATTAATTTTTTGAAGGGTTTTTTATGTCTCTATTTCCTTCAGTTCTGCTCTGATTTTAGTTATTTCTAGCCTTCTGCTAGCTTTTGAATGTGTTTGCTCTTGCTTTTCTAGTTCTTTTAATTGTGATGTTAGGGTGTCAATTTTGGATCTTTCCTGCTTTCTCTTGTGGGCATTTAGTGCTATAAATTTCCCTCTACACACTGCTTTGAATGTGTCCCAGACATTCTGGTATGTTGTGTCTTTGTTCTTGTTGATTTCAAAGAACATCTTTATTTCTGCCTTCATTTCATTATGTACCCAATAGTCATTCAGGAGCAGGTTGTTCAGTTTCCATGTAGTTGAGCGGTTTTGAGTGAGTTTCTTAATCCTGAGTTCTAGTTTGATTGCACTGTTGGTCTGAGAGACAGTTTGTTATAATTTCTGTTCTTTTACATTTGCTGAGGCGAGCTTTACTTCCAACTATGTGGTCAATTTTGGAATAGGTGTGGTGTGGTGCTGAAAGAAATGTATATTCTGTTGATTTGGGTGGAGAGTTCTGTAGATGTCTATTAGGTCCACTTTGTGCAGAGCTGAGTTCAATTCCTGGATATCCTTGTTAACTTTCTGTCTCGTTGATCTGTCTAATGTTGACAGTGGGGTGTTAAAATCTCCCATTATTATTGTGTGGGAGTTTAAGTCCCTTTGTAGGTCACTGAGGACTTGCTTTATGAATCTGGGTGCTCCTGTGTTGGGTGCATATATATTTAGGATAGTTAGCTCTTCTTGTTGAATTGATCCCTTTACCATTATGTAATGGCCTTCTTTGTCTCTTTTGATCTTTGTTGGTTTAAAGTCTATTTTATCAGAGACTAGGATTGCAACCCCTCCTTTTTTTTGTTTTCCATTTGCTTGATAGATCTTCCTCCATCCCTTTATTTTGAGTCTATGTGTGTCTCTGCATGTGAGATGGGTTTCCTGAATACAGCACACTGATGGGTCCTGACTCCTTATCCAGTTTGCCAGTCTGTGTCTTTTAATTGGAGCATTTAGCCCATTTGCATTTAAAGTTAATATTGTTATGTGTGAATCTGATCCTGTCATTATGATGTTAGTTGATTATTTTGCTCGTTAGTTGATGCAGTTTCTTCCTAGCTTCGATGGTCTTTACAATTTGGCATGTTTTTGCAGGGGCTGGTACCAGTTGTTCCTTTCCATGTTTAGTGCTTCCTTCAGGAGCTCTTTTAGGGCAGGCCTGGTGGTGACAAAATCACTCAGCATTTGCTTGTCTGTAAAGTATTTTATTTCTCCTTCACTTATGAAGCTTAGTTTGGCTGGATAGGAAATTCTGGGTTGAAAATTCTTTTCTTTAAGAATGTTGAATATCGGCCCCCACTCTCTTCTGGCTTGTAGAGTTTCTGCCGAGAGATCAGCTGTTAGTCTGATGGGCTTCCCTTTGTGGGTAACCCGACCTTTCTCTCTGGCTGCCCTTAACATTTTTTCCTTCATTTCAACTTTGGTGAATCTGACAATTATGTGTCTTGGAGTTGCTCTTCTCGAGGAGTATCTTTGTGGCGTTCTCTGTATTTCCTGAATCTGAATGCTGGCCTGCCTTGCTAGATTGGGGAAGTTCTCCTGGATAATATCTTGCAGAGTGTTTTCCAACTTGGTTCCATTCTCCCCATCATTTTCAGGTACACCAATCAGACGTAGGTTTGGTCTTTTCACATAGTCCCAAATTTCTTGGAGGCTTTGTTCATTTCTTTTTATTCTTTTTTCTCTAAACTTCCCTTCTCGCTTCATTTCATTCATTTCATCTTCCATCAGCGATACCCTTTCTTCCAGTTGATCGCATCTGCTACCGAGGCTTCTGCAATCTTCGCGTAGTTCTTGAAACTTGGCTTTCAGCTCCATCAGCTCCTTTAAGCCCTTCTCTCCATTGGTTATTCTAGTTATCCATTCGTCTAATTTTTTTTCAAAGTTTTTAACTTCTTTGCTATTGTTTTGAATTTCCTCCCGTAGCTCAGAGTAGTTTGATCGTCTGAAGCCTTCTTCTCTCAACTCGTCAAAGTCATTCTCTGTCCAGCTTTGTTCCGTTGCTGGTGAGGAACTGCGTTCCTTTGGAGGAGGAGAGGTGCCCTGCTTTTTAGAGTTTCCAGTTTTTTTGCTCTGTTTTTTCCCCATCTTTGTGGTTTTATCTACTTTTGGTCTTTGAGGATGGTGATGTACAGATGGGTTTTTGGTGTGGATGTCCTTTCTGTTTGTTAGTTTTCTTTCTACCAGACAGGACCCTCAGCTGCAGGTCTGTTGGAGTTTACTGGAGGTCCACTCCAGACCCTGTTTGGCTGGGTGTCAGCAGCAGTGGCTGCAGAACAGCGGATTTTCGTGAGCCCACAAATTCAGCTGTCTTATAGTTCTTCTGGAAGTTTTGTCTCAGAGGAGTACTCGGCCGAGTGAGGTGTCAATCTGTCCCTACTGGGGGGTGCCTCCCAGTTAGGCTGCTCGGGTGTGAGGGACCCACTTTAGGAGGCAGTCTGTCCGTTCTCAGATCTCCAGCTGCGTGCTGGGAGAACCACTACTCTCTTCAAAGCTGTCAGTCAGACAGGGACATTTAAGTCTGCAGAGGTTCCTGCTGAATTTTTGTTTGTCTGTGCCCTGCCCCCAGAGGTGGAGCCTACAGAGGCAGGCTGGCCTCCTTGAGCTGTGGTGGGCTCCACCCAGTTGGAGCTTCCTGGCTGCTTTGTTTACCTAAGCAAGCCTGGGCAATGGCGGGCGCCCCTCCCCCAGCCTCGCTGCTGCCTTGCAGTTTGATCTCAGACTGCTGTGCTAGCAATCAGCGAGACTCCGTGGGCATAGGACCCTCCGAGCCAGGTGCGGGACACAATCTCCTAGTGTGCCATTTTCCAGGCCCGTTGGAAAAGCGCAGTATTAGGGTGGGACTGACCCGATTTTCCAGGCGCCATCTGTTACCCCTTTCTTTGACTAGGAAAGGGAACTCCCTGACCCCTTGCGCTTCCTGAGTGAGGCAATGCCTCGCCCTGCTTCGGCTCGTGCACAGTGCACTTCACCGACTGTCCTGCACCCACTGTTTGGCACTCCCTAGTGAGATGAAACCGGTACCTGAAACAGAAATGCAGAAATCACCCGTCTTCTGTGTCGCTGGGGCTGGGAGCTGGAGACCGGAGCTGTTCCTATTCGGCCATCTTGGCTCCACCCGATTACTGAAGATTTTTGCATGTATGTCCATGAGAGTTATTGGTCTGTCGTATTCTCGTAATATCTTTTTCTGCTTTTGGTATTAGGGTAGTGCTGGCCTCATAGACTGAATTAGAAATATTCCTTCTGCTTGTATATTCTGAGGTAGATTGTAGAGGGTTGGCATAATTTCTTTCTGAATGTTTGGTAGAATTCACCAGTGAACCTATCTGGTCCTGGTGCTTTCTGTTTTGGAAGGTTATTAATTATTGATTCTTTTATTGAGTTTCTTTATTGGTTTCCCTAAAATTTCTAGTATACATTTACAGCTAATCTATGCCCAGTTCAAATAACACTCTACCTCTTGATAGGTAATGTGAGTGCCCTGTACTAATGAAATAATCTCGAATAAGATATATACATAAGCATACATAATTGCATACATTGTTGCTATTATTATTTTGAACAAACTGTTAGCTATTAAACCAATTAAGAATAAGCAAAATAAAAGTTTTTATTTTACCATCACTTATTTTTACTTCAGTGCTCCTCCTTTATGTAGATCTGAATTTTTGACCTATATTATTTTCTTTCTTTCTAAATAACTTCTTTTTAATTTATTTTTTATTTGAGACAGAGTCTTACTCTGTGGCACAGGCTGGAGTGCAGTGATGCAATCTCGGCTCACTGCAGCCTCCACCTCCCGGGTTCAAGCTATTCTCCTGCCTCAGCCTCCCGAGTAGCTGAGATTACAGGCATGGACCACTATGCCCAGCTAACTTTTGTATTTTTGGTAGAGATGAGGTTTTGCCATGTTGGCCAGGCTGGTCTCAAACTCCTGACCTCAGGTGATCTGCCAGCCTCGGCCTCCCAAAGTGCTGGGATTATAGGAGTGAGCTACCACACCCGGCCTAAAGAACTTTTGTTTTGTTTTGTTTTGTGTTTTTTTTGGAGACAGAGTCTCGCTGTGTCACCCAGGTTGGAGTGCAATGGCGCAATCTCGGCTCACTGCAACCTACGCCTCCCACGTTCAAGTGATTCTCCTCCCTCAGACTCCCGAGTAGCTGGGACTACAGGCGCGCACCACCATGCCCAGCCAACTTTTGTATTTATAGAACGGGGTTTCACCACGTTGGCCAGGCTGGTCTCGTACTCCTGACCTCATGATCCACCTGCCTCGGCCTCCCAAATTCCTGGGATTACAGGCGTGAGCCACCGTGCCTGGCCAAGAACTTCTTTTAACATTCCTTGCAAGGTGTGTCTACTGGCAACAAATTTCTTCAATTTTTATTTGTTTGAAAAGTCTTGGCCGGGCTCAATGGCTCACGCCTATAATCCCAAGACTTTGGGAGGCTGAGGCGGGAAGATCATTTGAGGTCAGGAATTTGAGACCAGCTTGACTAACGTGGTGAAACCTCGTCCCTACTAAAATACAAAAATTAGCCGGGCATGGTGGTGTGCACCTGTAATCCCAGCTACTCGGGAGGCTGAGGCAGAGGAATCGTTTGAACCCAGGAGGCAGAGGTTGCAGTGAGCTGTGATTGCACCACTGCACGCCAGCCTGGGCGACAGAGCAAGGCTCCCTCCCAATAGAAAAAAGAAAAAAAAGAAGAAGTTTTTATTTCTCCTTCACTTCTGACGGGTAATTTTGCTGACTACAAAACTCTAGGTTGATGCAATTTTTTCTCTTGACATTTTTTTTTTTTAACCTTGACTTTTTTTTTTTTTATTATACTTTAGGTTTTAGGGTACATGTGCACAATGTGCAGGTTTGTTACATATGTATCTATGTGCCATGTTGGTGTGCTGCACCCATTAACTGGTCATTTAGCATTAGGTGTATCTCCTAATGCTGTCCCTCCCCCCTCTTAACATTTTAAATATTTCATTCCATTTTCTTCTTGCTTGCATGGTTTCTGAGAAGTCAAATGTAATTCTTATCTTTGTTCCTCCATAGGTGGTAAGGTGTGGTTTTTGTCCTTTTAACTTCTTTAAGAATTTTTGCCTTATCTTGGGTTTTCTGTAGTTAGAAACTGATACGCTTGTGTGTAGTTTTTTGGCATTTATCATACTCGATGTTCTTTAAATTTTTGGACCTGTAGTTTGATGTCTGACAATAATTGGAGGAAATTCTTGGTCATTATTCCTTCAGGTGTCTTTTTCTTTTCTTTTTCTTTCTTTCTTCTTTTGTTATTCCTATTACACATAATTTACACCTTTTGTATAATAGTTGTCCCACAGTCCTTAGATACTCCATTTTGTTTTTTGTTTTTGTTTTTCCCCAGTCTTTGTTCTCTTTGCTTTTCAGTTTTGGAGCTTTCAGTTCTCTTAGGTAAAACATACAAAAGTGTGAGGGTCCTCCTCCTCTGACCAGGTCCCCTGGAGTTTTTAATTCTTAGGCTTGCCGTGCTAAGCTCCTAGCACTTGGTCAGTTACCATTCAATTTTTCCCACCCTGGCGCTGGTTCCCAGGGCGGTTTCCACTTATAATGCTCTGCTCTGAAAGCCACGAATACCTATATTCACCTCTCTGCCTCTCCAATCTTGGGGACATTGGTTTGCCCTCTGCTCTCATCTGTATGGATCCAGGAAGAGTTGTTGATTTTTCCATTTGTTCAGCTTTTTACTTGTTGTCAGAATAGAGTAGTGACTTCTAAGCTCCTTACATGTGGATTTAGAAACTGTCTTTTGTTTTTTACTTTGTTCATGGTGTTTTAAAATTTTTGTTTTGCCTTATACATGTGTTTCATGTTTAACATAACTGTCTTTCTCCTTATGGCTTCTAGAGTTTGAGTCATAGTTAGGGAAGTCTTCTCTAATTTGCCCCCTTTATTCTCCTAGTAGTTTCTTGGTTTCATTTTTTTTCCAATGACTGCCACTACCCAGTCCAACTTTCTTTGCCCACTGGGTCTGTTCCATTAGTCTGTATGCCTTTTTATGCTCTAGGGTCACACTGCTCTAATCATTGATTAGATCCTTCAGTATGTGATAGAGCTGGGACCCTTTAATTTTCCTGGATGTTTTGCTAGTTCATTTTTTCATATGAATTTTAGGATGAACTTGGCTAGTTCTAACCTAACATTGTAAAACTATGCTTTTTGTATCAGTATGAAAAGCCCCTTTTATGCAACATGAATTTCAGGAAAAGAATAGCTGTTTAAGAAACTGAAGATATGTAAAACATAATATATATGCTCTGTTTACATTGGCTTTATGTATGATTTGTATTCATTAGAAAAAGATAGAATTTAATAGGTTGCTCTTGAATATTTACACATTTCAGAATGCTTTTGTACATAAAAATAGATTTGTTTGGCTTAGTAGTATATTTTCATCTTATGTTCTTCTGTAACTCCTAAAGTGTTTAAATAATTTTATATTCCTTTCATTTTTCTTTTTTGGTATCTTGTTCTATTTTGAGTGGTAACAGTTTTGGGGTCTTTTATTTGCCCCAAGAATCTTCTAAAGAGCTAAAGGATTATAGATACAACTGATGCCAATAATATGGAAAAGGACAATAAATATTTCTTATATCACAACTATTTTTAGAAGATTCATTGGACTATATAGATGAAGTTTTTACATTCAGGTAACATGATTCCATTTGTTTTTATGAATAATTGGAATATCTCATAATGTTCTAATTTATATCTACTCATAGGAACCTAAATGAATTTAGCAAATATGAGAGTTTCTAGTCCCGGCTACTTGGGAGGCGGAAGCAGGAGGATTGTTTGATGCCAAGAGTTCTAGGCTGATGTACATTATGATCAAACCTGTGAAGGGCCAATGCACTCCAGCCTGGGCTGGAGACCCCCATCTCTTAAAAAAAAGATTAATGTAATAGTTGTGTGAAATTTGTATTATTTTGATGCTCATAGATAATACTTTCTTATATAAATGTATAGATCAACACCATATACCTAGAACTCAGATTTTTTTTTAAATGAGTGTAGAACAGGGATTCATAATCGGGGTTGGGGGTATCTGTGAGTGTGAATGGGAGAAAATGCATCATTACTTTTGCTACCCTGTAACTGAAATTAAACATTTCATTCAACTGTGAATCTAAGTGATAAACCACAATAGTATTAGCATATTCATGTTGTCACCAATAGAAAACACAGATCTTTTCATGTCAAATTACAGTGGTTGCAGATATCTCAAATATACTCATCACCACTCTAAAATTAATTGCATCTGCCAATATCATGTAATTTAATGTATGTATAAAGAAGCATATACATGAAACTATAATTTTGTTACTGTGGTAACTATATTTTAGTATAGTTTATTTTATAATCTTAGAAGTTGTGTTGTATGCATTTAAAGACATTACTATAGGCTATGTGTGGTGGCTCATGCCTGTAATCCCAGCACGTTGGGAGGCAGAAGCAGAAGGATCACTTGAGCCCAGAAGTTCAAGACCAGCCTGGGCAACATAGTGAGACCCTGTCTCTACAAAATTTTTTAAAAACTAGCCAGGCATTGGGGGCAGGGGGCGGGAGAGCATCAGGAAAAATAGCTAATGCATGCTGGGCCTAATACCTAGGTAATGGGTTGATGGGTGCAGCAGACCACCATGGTACATGTTTATGTAACAAACCTCCACATCGTGCACATATATCCTGGAACATAAAATAATAAAATAAAATAAAACAAAAAATATAAAATAAAATGTTAAGAAAATAAAATAAATTTAGTCAGGTGTTGGTGGCAGGTGCCTGTGGTCCTAGCTACTCTGGAGGCTGAGATGGGAGGATCACTTGAGCCCAGGAGGTCAAGGCTCCAGTGAGCCATGATTACACCACTGCACTCCAGCCTGAGTGACAGAGTGAGATCTTGTCTCAGAAACAGAAAACAAAACAAATACATTATTAAGATAAGAAATTAATGGGTTTCATCAGAATACTAAAGAGGTCCATAGCATAAACAAGGTTGTAAATCTCTGATGTTAGAACATTTTAGTGGATGAAAATGTGGGTAGGATATAGAGTCTGTGCCATCCTTCTTATTTCTCTTGCTCTCCCACTAATAAGAAAGAATGAATCAAACTGAATGCTGGTTTTCTGATTACAAAAAGAAAACTTTGTAAACTTAACTTGGATGCTGTTATTGTCAATCTCATTAACTCACAATCCTTCCCAGAGGTCAGACAATTGTACTAATGTTGCTGGTGATAGTACTATTGTACAGCCCTTATTTGTTACTGTGTAATTCAAAAAGCTCAGAAAATCAAAAGTTCTTTTGCAGTTGTGGCACCCAAACTCATTTGGTGGCAAAATTTAACCTGAACTGATATGAGACTATGTATATAAATAGTCTTTCTTTTCCTGCTAGCTGTAAATATTCATATATTTCACTATAGGAATATTAATATGTTGACTATAGGATTCTGACCCAGATCCCACTTAGGAAAAGTACAAAAGATATGGGATGTCTTTAATAAACCTTTCTAAAAATCTGAAAATTATGAACTCACAAACACAGCTAACCTTAAAGATTTTAGATAAGAGACTGTGGAGATGTAGTAATAAAATGATGGGAGGTGATGAGAGTGGTGATGGTGGTCTTGGTAAAAATAATTTAATGGCCAGGCATGGTGGCTTAAGCCTGTAATCCCAGCACTTTGGGAGGCCAAGGCAGGCAGATCACCTGAGGTCAGGAGTTCGAGACCAGCCTGACCAACATGGAGAAACCCTGTTTCTACTAAAAATACATTAGCTGGGCGTGGTGGCGCATGCCTGTAATCCCAGCTACTCGGGAGGCTGAGGCAGGAGAATCGCCTGAACCTGGGAGGCAGAGCTTGCAGTGAGCCAAATCATGCCATTGCACTCCAGCCTGGGCAACAAGAGCGAAACTCCGTCTCAAAAAAAAAAAAAATTAAATGATCTATTCTAGTTTGTTTTATATTTTAAAAAGAAGAACCTAAATTCAGTGTAACTTGTGTAAGGAGACCACCTATATTCAAAGATAGCCAAACGATTTTTCTTGCTAAGCCAGATTTTTAAATATTTCTTTTTTCTTTTTAATTTGTGGGGATATGTAGTAGGTGTATGTATTTATGGGTTACATAAGATATTTTGATACAGACATCCAGTGCGTAATAATCACTGGGGTAATGGGGTCTCCATCACTTCAAGCATTTATCCTTTGTGTTACAAACAATACAACTATACTCTTTTGCTTATTTTTAAATGTACAGTTAAATTATTTTAAACTGTAGTCACCCTGTTGTGCTAGCAAATATTAGTCTTATTTGTTCTTTTTGTTGTTATTGTTTTGTTTGTTTTGTTTTATTTTTTTGAGATGGGGTCTTGCTCTGTCACCCATGCTAGAGTGCAGTGGGGTGATCTTGGCTCACTGCCAACCTTTGCCTCCCGGGTTCCAGCAATTCTCCCACCTCAGCTTCCCAGGTAGCTGGGATTATAGACGCATCCTACCATGCCTGGCTAATTTTTTGTATTTTTAGTAGAGATGGGGTTTCACCATGTTGGCTAGGCTGGTCTCGAACTCCTGACCTCAAGTGATCCACCCGCCTTGGCATGCCAAAGTGCTGGAATTAGAGATGTGAGCTACCGCACTCAGCCTTTCCTTCTGCTATCTCCACAAGTTCAATTGTTTTAATTTTTAGCTCCCACAAATAAGTAAGAACACATGAAGTTTGTCTTTCTGTGCCTGGCTTATTGTACTTAATATAATGACATATAGTTCCCTTCATGTTGTTGCAAATGACAGGATCTCATTCTTTTTCATGGCTGAATAGTACTCTATCAGATATATGTACCGCATTTTCTTTCTCCATTTATCTGTTGATGGACACTTAGGTTGTTTCCAAATCTTAGCTATTGTAAATAGTGCTGCAGTAAACATGGGAGTGCAGATACCTCTTTGATATACTGATTTCCTTTCTTTTGGGTATATAACTAGGAGGGGGATTGCTGGATCGTATGGACTCTATTGGTACTTTTTTGAGGAACCTCCAAACTGTTCCCGAGAGTGGCTGTACTAATTTACATTCCCACCAGCAGTGTACAAGGGTTCCCTTTTCTCCACATCCTCACCAGCATTTGTTATTGCCTTTTAGATAGAAGCCATTTTAACTGGAATGAGATATCATTGTAGTTTTGATTTGCATTACTCTGACAATCAATGATGTCAAGTACCTTTTCATATACCTATTTGCCATTTCTAATTCTTATTTTGAGAAATGTCTATTCAGATCTTTTGCCCATTTTTAATCAGATTATTAGATTTTTTCCTATAGAATTGTTTGAGCTCCTTATATATTGTGGTTATTAACCCCTTGTCAGATGGATAGTTTGCAAATATTTTCTCCCATTCTTTGGGTTGATTCTTCATTTTGTTGTTTTCTTCACTGGCAAAAGCTTTTTAACTTCATGTGATCCCATTTGTCAATTTTTGCTTTGGTTCCCTGTGCTGTGGGTTATTACTCAAGAAATCTTTGCCCAGTCTAACATCCTGGAGAGTTTCCCCAATGTTTTCTTGTAGTAGTGAGAGGTGACAACGTGGTAGCAGCCCTCGCTTGCTCTTGGCACCTCCTCAGGCCATGATGTCCACTCTGGCCGTGCTTGAGGAGCCCTTCAGCCCGCTGCTGCACCGTGGAAGCCCCTCTCTGGGCTGGCGGAAGCCTGAGCCGGCTCCCTCTGCTTGCAGGGAGGTGTGGTGCGAGACACGCGGGCGGCAACCAGGGCTGCGCGTGGTGTTCGCAGGCCAGCACGAGTTCCGGGTGGGTGCGGGCTCGCTAGGCCCGCACTCAGAGCCCCCAGCTGGCAACGCCGGCCCAGGGCAGTGAGAGGCTGGCCTGCCCACACTGTGTTGGAATTCTCACTAGGCCTCAGCCACCTCCCCGCGTGGCAGGGCTCAGGACTTGCAGCCTGCCATGCCGGAGCCCCCGCAACCCCACCCCGTGGGCTCCTAAGCAGATGGAGCCTCCCCAACGGGCACCACCCCCTGCTCCACGGCGCCTGGTCCCATCTACCGCCCAAGGGCTGAGGAGTGCAGGCATGCCAGGCGCGCAGAGCGGGACTGGTGGGCAGCTCCGCCCGCCGCCCTGGTGCAGGATCTACTAGGCGAAGCCAGCTGGGCTCCTGAGTTGGGTAGGGTCTTGGAGAACTTTTATGTCTAGCTAGAGGATTGTAAATGCACCAATCAGCAGTCTGTGTCTAGCTTGGGGTTTGTGGATGCACCAATTAGCACTCTGTATCTAATTAATCTGGTGGGGACTTGGAGAACTTTTATGTCTAGCTGGAAGATTGTAAATGCAGCAATCAGCACTCTGTGTGTAGCTCAGGGATTGTAAACGCACCAATCAGCATTCTGTCAAAACGGACTAATCAGCTGTCTGTAAAACAGACCAATCAGCTCTCTGTAAAATGGACCAGTCAGCAGGATGTGAGTGGGGCCAGATAAGGGAATAAAAGCAGGCTGCCCAAGCCAGCCGTGGCAACCCGCTGGGGTCCCCTTCTACACTATGGAAGCTTTGTTCTTTTGCTCTTCGCACTAAATCTTGCTGCTGCTCACTCTTTGGGTCCGCACCACCTTTATGAGCTGTAACACTCACCACGAAGGTCTGCAGCTTCACTCCTGAAGCCAGCGAGACCACAAACCCACCAGGAGGGACGAACAGCTCTGGATGGGAGGAACGAACAACTCCAGATGGGAGGAACGAACAACTCCAGACTTGCTGCCTTTAAGAACTGTAACACTCACCACGAAGGTCTGCAGCTTCATTCCTGAAGCCAGCGAGACCAGGAACCTACCAGAAGGAAGAAATTCCGGACACATCTAAACATCTGAAGGAACAAACTCCGGCACCATCTTTAAGAACTGTAACACTGCAAGGGTCCGTGGCTTCATTCTTGAAGTCAGCAAGACCAAGAACCCACCAATTCCGGACACATTTGTTTCATAGTTTGAGGTCTTAGATTTAAGTCTTTAATGCAGTATGATTTTATTTTTGTACATAGCGATAGATAGGGGACTAGTTTCATTCCTCTGCATGTGGATATCCAGTTTTCTCATTTATTTCCCACCATTTATTGAAGAGACTGTCTTTTCCCCAGTGTATGCCCTTGGCAACTTTGTCCAAAATGAGTTCATTGTAGATGTATGGATCTATTTCTGAGTGCTCTATTCTGTTCCATTGGTCTGTGTATCTGTTTTTATGCCAGTACCATGATGTTTTGGTTACCATAGCTTTGTAGTGTAATATAGTTGTAGTATTTGTATATTTGTGGTATTTTATATAAATATATATATATATATATATATTTGTATATTGTAGTGAGAGGTGACAATGTGCTAGCAGCCCTTGTTCGCTCTTGGTGCCTCCTCAGGCCTTGGCATCCACTCTGGCCATGCTTGTGGAGCCCTTCAGCCCACCGCTGCACTGTGGGAGCCCCTCTCTGGGCTGGCCAAGGCTGGAGCCGGCTCCCTCTGCTTGCGGGGAGGTATGGAGGGAGAAGTGCGGGCGGGAACTGGGGCTGCACCGGGCGCTCACGGACCAGCGTGAGTTCTGGGTGGGCACTGGCTCGGCAGGCCCCACACTTGGAGCGGCTGGCCGACGCCACCGGCCCTGGGCAATGAGGGTCTTAGCACCCGGGCCAGCAGCTGCAGAGGGTGCGCTGGGTACCCCAGCACTGCCAGCCTGCCTGCGCTCAAATTCTCACCGGGCCTCAGCTGCCTGCCCGCGGGGCAGGGCTTGGGACCTGCAGCCTGCCATGCCCGAGCCCTGTCCCTGCCCCCCTGCCGTGGGCTCCCATGAGGCCCAAGCCTCCCCGACGGGCGCTGCCCCCTGCTCCACGGTGCCCGGTCCCATCAACCGCCCAAGGGCTGAGGAGTGTGGGCGCATGGCGGGCAGCTCCACCCGCAGCCCCAGCGCAGGATCCACTAGGCGAAGCCAGCTGGGCTCCTGAGTCGGGACTTGGAGAACTTTTGTGTCTAGCTCAAGGTTTGTAAACACACCAATCAGCACCCTGTCAAAACGGACCAATCAGCTCTCTGTAAAATGGACCAATCAGCAGTATATGGGTGGGGTCGGAGAAGGGAATAAAAGCAGGCTGCCCAAGCCAGCAGTGGCAACCGGCTCGGGTCCCCTTCCACACTGTGGAAGCTCACTCTTTGCAGTAAATCTTGCTGCTGCTCACTCTTTGGGTCCTCACCACCGTTATGAGCTGTTAACACTCACCGCCAAGGTCTGCAGCTTCATTCCTGAAGCCAGCAAGACCATGAACCCAGTGGGAGGGACGAACAACTCCAGACGCCCTGGGCCTTTAAGAGCTGTAACACTCACCTCAAAGGTCTGCAGCTTCACTCCTGAAGCCAGTGAGACCATGAACCCACCAGAAGGAAGAAATTCCAGATGCATCTGAACATCTGAAGGCACAAACTCCGGACACACCATCTTTAAGAACTGTAACACTCACCGTGAGGAGCCGCAGCTTCATTCTTGAAGTCAGCGAGACCAAGAACCCACCAATTCCGGACACAGTATTGTTTGTATATTTGTAGTATAGTTTAAAGTTAACATGATTGCTACAGTTTTGTTCCTTTTGCTTAGGATACCTTTGACTATTCTGGATCTTTTGTGGTTCCATGTAAATTTTATGATTTTTTTTTCTATTTCTGTGATGAATGTCATTGGTATTTTGATAGGGATTGTATTGAATCTGTAAGATAGCTTTGGATAATATGAACATTTTAATAATGTTGATTCTTCCAATCCATGAACATCGAGTATCTTTCCATTTTTGTGTGTCCTCTTCAATTTCTTGCATCAGTGTTATATAGTTTTCATTATAGAGACCTTTCACTTTAATTCCTAGGTATTTTTTTTTGTAGCTATTGTAAATGGGATTACTTTCTTGATTTCTTTTTCAGCTTGTTTGCTATTGGCATAAGGAAATGTGACTGATTTTTGTATGTTGATTTTGTATCCTGCAACTTTACTGAATTTATCAATTCTAATAGATTTTCGGGAGGGGTTCAGATTTAGGTTTTTCCAAATATAAGGTCATATCATCTGCAAGCAAGTATAATTTGACTTCTTCCTTTTCAATTTCAACGCCCTTTATTTCTTTCTGTTGTCTGATTGCTCTAGCTAGGACTTCCAGTACTGTGTTGAATAACAGTGATGAAAGGGGGTATCCTTATCATGTTCCTGATCTTAGAAGAAAGGCTTTCAGTTTTTCCCTACTCAGTATGATACTAGCCATGAGTTACTCGTATATGCCTTTTATTGTGTTGAGATATGTTCCTTATATACCCAGTTTTTTGAGGGTTTTTATCATGAAGGGATGTTGAATTTTATGAAATGCTTTTTCAACATCAGTTGGAATAATCATGTGGTTTTTGTCTTTCATTCTGTTGATATGATGTATCAGATTGATTGATTTGCATATGTTGAACCATCTTTGCATCCCTGGGAAAAATCCCACTTGGTTAGGATGAATGATCTTTTTAATATGTTGTTGAATTCAGTTGGCTAGAATTTTGTTGAGGATTTTTACATCAACATTCATCAGTGATAATGGCTTGTAGATTTCTTTTTTTATTTTTCTTTTTTAATAATTAGGTATTTAGTATCCAAAATTTCTGTTTTTTTTTTTTTTTTTGAGAAGTCTTTGTCTGGTTTTCATTCTGTTGCCAAAGTGTCAGGGATTCTGTTTAGGTACTGCTGCTCGCTGGACAGAAAACCAGTCAATGAGACAACAGTTATTGCCAGGGGAGAAGACTTTAATTGGGTTCTGCAGCCGAGGAGATGGGAGATCAGTCTCAAATCATCTCCATGGCCAACTAAAATAAGGGGTTTATATACAGGGAAGAAATGTACCCATGTGTGGAAAACAAGAGTTAGGGAGGAGTAAGGAAAAGAAGTTGGTCAACAGGAAGCAGGTGGTCGGCTAGGCAATCATGATGGGTGGGGGATTTGACCTCTCATTGTCCAGGTGCAGTGATCTGGTAAAGTTTCAGCTCCTTGATACTCTGGGAGGCCTGATGGGTGGTTTTCTGAGAAAGGAACTTGGATAAGACAAATGAAACTTCCTCAAGTGTTAAGACTGGGGGAATCAATTTCTGTGTTTATTCGGAGAAATTTATCAGCTCTATGCAACAACTGGGTTGGTTTTAATGAATGATCTTTTTAATGTGTTGTTGGATTTGATTTGCTAGTACTTTATTGAGGATTTTTGCATTAATATTCATCAGTGATATTGGCCTGTAGGTTTCTTTTTTTGATGTGTCTTTGTCAGGTTTTGATGTCGGGGGATTACTCACCTTTGAGAATGAGTTTGGAAGAAATATTCCTTCCTATTTTTCAGAATAGTTTGAGAAGGATTGGTATTAGTTCTTCTTTAAATGTTAGGTAGAATCAGCTGTGAAGCTATTGGGTCCTAGGATTTTCTTTGCTGGGAAGCTTTTTATCACTTTGTGCTCATTACTTACTATTTATCTGTTCAGGTTTTGGATTTCTTCATGGTTCAATCTTGATAGGTTGTATGTGTCTAAGAATTTATCTATTTCATCTAAATTTTCCAATTTATTGGGATGTAGTTGTTCATAGTAGACACTAATAATCCTTTGAATTTCTGAGGTATCAGTTCTTTTTTTTTTTTTTTTTTGGAGACAGAGTCTTGCTGTGTTGCCCAGGCTGGACTGCAGTGGTGCAATCTCAGCTCATTGCAACCTCCGCCTCCCAGGTTTAAGCAGTTCTGTGCCTCAGCCTCCCAAGTAGCTAGGATTACAGACGCGTGCCACCATGCCCAGCTAATTTTTGTATTTTTAGTAGAGACAGAGTTTCACC
This sequence comes from Symphalangus syndactylus, assembly GCF_028878055.3. NCBI lineage: Eukaryota > Metazoa > Chordata > Mammalia > Primates > Hylobatidae > Symphalangus > Symphalangus syndactylus. The sequence continues at coordinate 78,812,348 of NC_072423.2, read as the reverse complement.
ATCTTGGCTAGGCTAGTCTTGAACTCCTGACCTCATGATCCACCCACCTCGGCCTCCCAAAATGCTGGGATTACAGGCACGAGCCACCGCCCCCAGCTGGTATCAGTTCTAATGTCTCCTTTTACATCTTTGATTTTATTTATTTAGGTCTTTTGTCTTTTTTTCGTAGTCTGGCTAAAGGTTTGTCAATTCTATTTGTCTTTTCAAAAAATCAGCTTTTTGTTTTGTTGATCTTTTGTATTGTGTTGTTTCACTTTTATTTCTGTTCCGATCTTTATTCTTTGCCTTTACTAATTTGGAGTTTTCTAGTTCTTTAGGATGCATTTTTAGGTTGTTTATTTGAAGTTTGTTTTTTTTTTAATGTAGGTGCTTATACACTTCCCTCTTAGTACTGCTTTTACTGTACCTCATAGGTTTTGGTATGCTGTATTTCCATTATCATTTGTTTCAAGAAATTTTTCACTTCTATTTAATTTCTTTGTTGACTCACTGGTCATTCAGGAACATATTGTTTTCATGTGTTTATATAGTTTCCAATGTTCCTCGTGTTATTCATTTCTAATTTTATTCCATCGTGGTCAGATAAAATGCTTGATATTTTTTCAGTTTTTTGTTTTTTGAATGTTTTAAGACTTGTTTTGTGACAAAACATATGGCCTATCTTTGAGAATGATTCATGTACTAAGTGTGTATTCTGTAGCCATTGGATGAAATGTTCTGTAAATATTTACTAGGTCTGTTTGGTCTACAGTGCAGATTAAATCCAATGTCTCCTTGTTGATTTTCTGTCTTTTTTTTTTTTTTTGAGATGGAGTCTTGCTCTGTTGCCCAGGCTGGAATGCAGTGGCACGATCTTAGCTCAATGCAACCTTCACCTCCCAGATTCAAGTGATTCTCCTGCCTCAGCCTCCTGAGTAGCTGGGATTACAGACGCCCGCCACCACACCCAGCTAATTTTTGTATTTTTAGTAGAGATGGGGTTTTGCCATGTTGGCCAGGCTGGTCTCAAACTCCTGACCTCAAGCGATCCACCCACCTTGGCCTCCCAAAGTGCTAGGATTACAGGCGTGAGCCATGGCCCCCGGCCTCTCTGTTGATTTTCTGTCTAGAAGATCTGTTCTCCCAAACAGACAAGAGTCTCTCTCTCTCTCTCTCTCTCTCGTCTCTCTCTCTCTCTCTCTCGTCTCTCTCTCTCTCTCTCTCTCGTCTCTCTCTCTCTCTCTGCTAAACTACCTGGAGCTGGGGGTGGGGTGACACAAGCACCCCTGTAGCTGCCACCACTGGGACTGCACTGGGTCAGACTTGAAGCCAGCACCGCATTGGGTCTTGCCCAAGTCTCCACTGTAACCACTACCTGGCTACTGCCTATATTTGCCCAAGGCGCTATGGCTCTACACTCAGCAGGTAGCAAAGCCAGCCAGGCCTTTGTCCTTCCCTTTGGGGCAGCAAGTTCCCCCAGGCCCCGGGTAGGTCTAGAGATGCTGTCTGGTCACTAGGGACTGGAGTCAGAAACCTTAGAAATCTGCCTACTGTTCTGCCTGGTATTCTGTTCTACTGTGGCTGAGCTAGCACTCAAACCATGGGACACAGTCCTTCCCACTCTTCCCTCACCTCTTCCACAGGCAGAAGAGCCTCACCCCATGGCCACCACCACAGGCCCATGGGGAGTACTGTGAGGCTACTGCTGATGGTCACTGAGGGCCCAAGGCCTTTTCAGTCAGTTTTTAGTGAATGCTGCCAGGCCCTGGGCTCACCCTTCAGGGCAGTGGGCTCCCCTCTGGCCCAGTGCAGATCCGGAAATGCTGTCCTAGAGCCAAATCCTCTTATTGGGAGCCCCAAGAGCCCACTTGGTGCTCTACCCCACCGTGGCCAAGCTGGTACCTAAATTGCAAGATAAAGCCCCTTTTACTTCTCCCTCTGCTTTACTCAAGCACAAGAAGTCTTTCACCTTAGACACCACAGCTGGGAAGGGGCTGGGTCTCACCTGAAGCCAACTCATCCTGTAGTCTAACCCAAGGTCCATGGCATACTACCTGGGTATTACTGCTGATTATTTAGGGCCCAAGGACTCATTATTCAGCAGGTGATGAATTCTGCCAAGACTGGTTCCTTCTGTTCAAGGCAGCAGGTTCCTTTCTGCCCCAGGGTATACCTAGAAATCCATTAGGTAGGGCCTGGAATGGGGGTCTCATGACTGCCTGGTGTTCTTGTAGCAGGAAGAGCCGCAGACAAAACCCATCAGACACCGAGTTAAAGAAGGAAGGGATTTATTCGGCCGGGAGCATCGGCAAGACTCCTGTCTCAAGAGAGCTCCTGGAGTGAGCAATTCCTGTCCCTTTTAAGGGCTCACAACTCTAAGGGGGTCCGCGTGAGAGGGTCGTGATCGATTGAGCAAGCAGGGGGTATGTGACTGGGGGTTGCATACACTGGTAATTAGAATGGAACAGAATAGGACAGGGATCTTCACAGTGCTTTTTTTATGCAAAGAACCAATTAGGTCAGGGGTTGATCTTTAACTACCAGGCCAAGGGTGTGGTGCCGGGCTGTCTGCTTGTGGATTTCATTTCTGCCTTTTAGTTTTTACTTCTTTGGAGGCAGAAATTCGGCATAAGACAATACGAGGGGTGGTCTCCTCCCTTATTTTGTGTTGCTGTGGCTGAAGCTGGTATCCAACGTGCAAGACATAGTCCTCTTTTCCCTCTCCTCTCTTCAAGTGGAAAAAAGGGGTCTCTTTTGGAGCTGTGGACTGTGCTGCCTGGCGTTGGGAGAGGGATAGTGCAAGTACTCTTTTAGCCACCCTGGCTGCTGTCTCAGTAGGTCATGTACCCCACAAGTCCACTGGCTCTGAGCCCAGCTCAGCACCAGGACTTGCCAGGAGTTGCAGTCCTTGTGGCTTAGGGTGCCTTTCAAGTTCATTTAGAGCCCCAGAACACTTAAGCTCGCAGTGGTAAGACTTGCCAGAACTCAAGTTCCCACTACTGGAATAGGCATTTAGGCGATTCCTCTCTGGCTAGGGCTGGTCTTAATGTTCCCTCTGTGAGTGGGCATTGGCCTCAGCCCAATTTACTTTCCCCTGTGACAGGACAGCACTGAATTCGGTGCAGAGTCTCACAATTGCTGTGCTTTTCTTTTCCCAAGTACACAGATTCTCTCTCTGCAGCCCATGGCCGCTGCCAGGAGGTGGGGGAGGGGTGGCATCAGCAATTCAAGACTGTCTTTCCTACCCTCTTTGATGCCTCTTTCAGTGATCTGAAGTTAAAACCTGGTACTGATTTCTGGTTCTTATGAAGGTGCCATTTTTGTGATAGTTGTTAAATTTGGTGTTCCTGCAGGGCTGATGATCAATAAAGCCGTCTATTCAGCCATCTTGCTCCACCCCACTCCCAACCCAGATTTTTTTTTTTTTTTTCCTGAGACGGAGTCTCGCTCTGTCACCCAGACTGGCATGCAGTGGCGTGATGTCGGCTCATTGCAAGCTCTGCCTCCTGCCATGCCATTCTCCCGCCTCAGCCTCCCGAGTAGCTGGGACTACAGGCGCCCATCACCACGCCCGGCTAATTTTGTTTTTGTGTTTTTCTGCCCGCCTTGGCCTCCCAAAGTGCTGGGATTACAGGTGTGAGCCACCACGCCCGACCACAACCCAGACTTTTAAGAATACAATTCTATAAGTTTTTGAAAAGATTTCTACTATTTTATTTTATATATACAAAAAGGAACTCAGAAGTAGATGTATTACTGTTATAAAGCAACTTACCAATTTAATTATGAGATATTTATTTAGCATCTGCTATGAACCAAGTGCTGTATAACATACAGCATTTTGTTCACAATGGTGACAAAATAGACAAAATCCAAAGCATTATGGACCTTACATTTTAGTGGAGAAAGTAGACAATAAACAAACATTATGGTTTGAGGTACTTATTACTTATTCACATGGAAGTATTAAGTAGACCATATGATATGTTGCCTGCATCCCAGAGAAAAACTGTAGATTAGTAATATAAGTTAAGGAAATATCAGAATACATATTGTATTTATAGCATTGGCTATGTATAAGAGCACTTTGCAAGAGATTTTGGAAGAAAGTAGAGTGCATGAGCTCTGAGGAACTCCATCAATTAAACAGTTGCAGGACGAAGGACCTGTAGACAGATTCAGAAGTAGTTGCTGAGAGAAAATCTAGAATCCAGAGTGTTTAGAACGGAAGAAATGAGTCACTTGTGTTGGATGCTATTAAGCAGTCATTTAGGATGAGGTTGGGTTAAACTTCGTATATAGAGATTGTTTGTGACTTTAGTATTTGTGTTTCAGTGGTTTCAAAAGGAAAGACGTTAGATGGGAATGAATTAAACAGTGAATGGAAGGAGGGAAAGGAGAGATGGGCTCATTACAGATAGTGGCTCATGTCTGTAATCCTAGCATTTTGGGAGACCAAGGCAGGAGGATTGCTCGAGCCCAGGGGTTCAAAACCAGCCTGAGCAACATAGCAAGACCTCATCTCTGCAGAAAATTTAAAAATTAGCCAGTGTCACCATACACCTGTAGTCCCAGCTACTCAGGAGGCAGAGGCTGCGGTGAGCCATGATCGCACCATTGCACTCTAGCCTGGGTGACAGAGTGAGATCCTGTCTCTCTAGAAAAAAAAAAAGAAGAAATAACAACTCTTGAGAAAAACAAGTACTACATAAACTGCTGCCTTACCTTCATGACTCTATACAAACGAATACCTGAGATTTTTCTTTTTTCATCTTCATTTTCCAGGCCTTCTGCAGCCTCATAGCCCTCATCATTGCTACCATCAGCATTGCTACTGCCCTTTCGGGAGGTTTGCTGGTAAAGGGAGCACAGAAATGGGATTGCATTGGAGGATATAAGGGGCTAGGAGAGTGGGGCTGACATTTAAACAGGAATATAAGACCTACTCCTCCACTGTGAAAGGAAGGAAGGGCAAATAAGTATAGATTCCTATCAGTTTGTACATTTGAAAGTGGGAAAATGATTGTTTTATTTGGAGCTGAGCCCTAGAGAGGCAGAAAACAGTGTTGGATTAAAGAGAAAGATGATATAAAATGACTTCTTGAATAGGAATGGATTAGCTCCTGCAGGCAAGGTAATTGAGCAGAGAAAAGAGCAAGCTTGCTGAGTGATTCTTGGGTCTTTGCTATGGTTAGAAGCCATCGCTGGTATTGGTATTTGCAATGGTTTTGTGATTTTTCTCCCCCCAGCTCTAGAGGGGGGGATAGGGTTGTATAACAGGGTTTTTCCCACCTCCCTAGGAAGAAGGATAGGGTTGGTTGGGCACGGTAGCTCACACCTGTAATCCCAGCACTCTGGGAGGCTGAGGCGGGCGGATCACGAGGTCAGGAGATCGAGACCATCCTGGCCAACATGGTGAAACCCCGACTCTACTAAAATACAAAAAAGTATCCTGGCATGGTGGTGCACACCTGTACTCCCAGCTACTCAGGAGGCTGAGGCAGGGGAATCGCTTGAACCCGGGAGGTGGAGATTGCAGTGAGCCGAGATTGCGCCACTGCACTCCAGCCTGGCGACAGAGCGAGACTCTGTCTCAAAAAAAAAACCAAAAAACAACGACAACAGAAGCAAACAAACAAAAAGCAAAACAAAAAAAGAAGGGGAGGGTTGTATAGATGGTTAGAGTCATCCAATCATGTAAAACTCAGTTAATTGTGATTTCTCACTGGGAATAATTGCAACAAGACCTTCTCAGCCTTAAAAATATATATACTGAATGTAATCTAACTTTTTGATTTCTGAGGCTTTCATTGTATTAGTAGGGACGCTCTGATAGTTAAAGCGACTGCCCTAGGTTCAGTTTAACAAGTTTTTTTCTAATGCACACCACAGTGTTATGCTCTGCTGTCTTTGAAAGTTAAAATCCCTGCCCTAAGCAGCACCTGCCTGTGGTGAGAATGGTACATGCTGTGAGAGCAATGTGTACCCTGTGCCAGGGAAGCACTGAAATGGTACCTTCTCCTGAACAGGCTGGTGGACAAAGTGGGGGTTGTCCTGGGACACTGCCAGGAGGGATAACTAAAGTAGTCAATTGCCTCGGAACTTAGAAGATCCATTGTTTAAATTCATTTTTATAATAGAAAATAGTGCGTGGTGGCTCATTCCTGTAATCCTAGCACTTTGAGAGGCCGAATTGCTTAAGTCCCGGAGTTTGAGACCAGCTTGGACAACATGGTGAAACCCTATCTCTAAAAAATTCCAAAAAAAATTAGCCAGGCCTGGTAGTGTGTACCTGTTTTCCCAGCTACTAGGGAGGCTAAGGTGGGAGGATCACCTCAGCCCAAAGATGTTGAAGCTGCAGTGAGCCATAATTGTACCACTGCACTCCAGCCCGGGTGACAGAGTGAGACCTTGTCTCAAAAGAAGAAAAAAAAAAAAAAAAGAAAAGAATGACTACAGTGCCAGGTCAGACCATAAATCCAGTGAAAATATTACATATTTTCAGTAAGAAATATTTTTAAACAGTATTGTTTAAAAACTTAGAAGTTAAGAATTTTTAAGCATGATATTCACTTTGAATGCTAGTATTGAGAAAATATTATTTCATTGGTAAAGTAGATTTCAGATTTTGTAGAGAATTTTTGAATTTTTGTAGAGAATTTTGAGTGAGTGCTTTTAAGAGCTACAGTCAATGACTCTTTTGTGTTTAACTCATGTTAGAAACTTCTGACTTTCTTTTTTATTTGTGATGCACTTTTTAAAAAATGTGGTATTACCAGCTATAAATGAAATAATGAAAATGAAAGATTTTATTTTGGGAGTAACTGATAAACATTGGAAAAGAGTGGGCTAAAGGAAGGAGAGGGCAGTGAGAACATTATTCAGTCCCTGTAATAAGTCAGATATTATACCAGGTACTTCCATGCATAGTGAATGCATAGTCTTAACAGAATCTTATTAAATGGAGGTATCATTGACATCCCCATTTAACGGATGAGAAAAGTCATCACTAAAATGATTTGTCCTGAGGCAGCTGGCTAGTGGTAAAAGTCAGGATTTAATTTTAATTATTTGGCTTCATTGCCTATTTTTGTTGTTGTTGTTGTTTGTTTGTTTGTTTGAGAGAGAGTTTTGCTCGGTCACCCAGGCTGAAGTGCAGTGGTGCAATGTCAGCTCACTGCAACCTCCGCTTCCCCGGTTCAAGCGATTCTCCTGCCTCAGCCTTGCAAGAGACTGGGATTACCAGCACACACCACCACACCCAGCTCATTTTTGTATTTTTAGTAGAGACAGGGTTTCGCCATGTTGGCCAGGCTGATCTCAAACTCCTGACCTCAAGTGATCTGCCCGCCTCAGCCTCCCAAAGTGCTGGGATTACAGGCATGAGCCACCGCGCTGGCTGCCAGTGTTCTTTAGAGAGAGAGAGAGAAAGAGAGAGAGAGAGAGAGAGAACAATAAAATTAAAAGGTTTTATATGTGTTTTTTTTTTATATAGCAGAAAGGCAGTATTGAGAAATAAAGTGGGATTTCCTGTATTGGCCAAAGTCTGGAGCAGTTGTCAAGGTGGTATGCAACAGTGGTGTATCTGCTGTTCATAAATGAGGTTCATTTGCCCGGCAGTAATATTGATGGAGGTGTGTGGTAGGGAGGGTTATCTGTGAGCTGCCTTGAAAATTCAGGGTTTGCAAAAGGTCTCTCATTTGTTTGCATCATCTGACAGAGATGTGTTTTCAGTGATTGAATGGAACTAGAGAAGTGTATATACATGGATATGAATAGATTTTTGTTGTTGTTTAGGCTTAAGTTAATTGCTACCCGTAACTGAGTTTTCAATCTTTCAGATACTTGGGATATCTGTGAATCTCTAATTAGATAAACATTGACATAAGAGTTCTGAGAGGATATATTCTTTGATAACTGTATCTGTTCTCAGAAATACCTTTTGGAAATGTGGAAAATCACCTTGCTTAATATTTTATATATGAATGGCAAATACAGATTTTAACACAAAGTATAAATCTAAGAGAATATAAAAAGGGTTTGTGTATGTGTTGTATGTTGGTTTGAGGGAAAAAATCATACTAAACATTTTATGCCTCACAATTAGTCCTAGAAAGCTCTTCAGTCATCTCCATTAACCACTTTTTTAAATGTTCCTAGGTCATTGAATCTTTGGGAATTATTATTTATAAAGCACTGGACTACGGTTTGAAGGAGAATGAAGAAAGGGAATTAAGCCCTCCCCTAGAGCAGCTCATTGATCACATGGCCAACACGGTAGAAGCTGACGGTAGCAATGATGAGGGCTATGAGGCTGCAGAAGAAGGCCTGGAAGATGAAGATGGAAAGAGAAAAATCTCAGCTATTCGGTCATACAGAGATGTCATGAAGGTAAGGCAGCATTTTATGCAGTACTTGTTTTTTTCAAGAGTTGTTATTTCTTCTTCTTTTCTTTTCCCCTGGAGAGAGGGTCTCACTCTGTCACCCAGGCTAAAGTGCAGTGGTGTGATCATGGCTCACTGCAGCCTCTGCCTCATGAGAAGCTGGGACTATAGGTGTATGCCACCACACCTGGCTAATTTTTAAATTTTTTGCAGAGATGGGGTCTTGTTATGTTGCTCAGGCTGGTTTTGAACCCCTGGCTCAAGTGATCCTCCTGCCTTGGCCTCCCAGAGTGCTGGGATTACAGAAATGAGCCACTGTGTCCAGCCTATTATTTTTAAAAAATGGAATGGTTGACACATATCTACATTTATTTAAAAATAATAAAGAGGCTGGGCGCGGTGGCTCACGCCTGTAATCCCAGCACTTTGGGAGGCCAAGGCAGGCGGATCACGAGGTCAGGAGGTCGAGACCATCCTGGCTAACACGGTCAAACTCTGTCTCTACTAAAAATACAAAAAATTAGCCAGGCGTGGTGGCGGGCGCCTGTAGTCCCAGCTACTCAGTAGGCTGAGGCAGGAGAATGGTGTGAACCTGGAAGGCAGAGCTTGCAGTGAGCCGAGATCACGCCACTGCACTTCAGCCTGGGTGACAGAGTGAGACTCCATCTCAATAATAATAATAATAATAATAAAAAGAATGGTGATTCAGCATTTAATAATAGTTCCCAGATTTGTCAGCAGCCTGAACATGGACATTTGTGATTGAATCATAACTCAAGAAACCGCTTTTAGATATTATATACCCCTTATCATTACATATCATGTATCAGCTTGACTGGGCATTATGTCTTAAGTTGACCTCTGTATTTCCTTTTTCTAGAGTAAATAACAACTGTGATCTACTTACTTACAGGAAGATTTTGCATCTCAAGTATCACAGCTGATTGTTTTAGGTTTTCTTGACCTGCTTAGTGGTATTTATATGTAATGAAGCAAGTTTGGTCAGTTATACTGAATTTTTCTCTTTTAAATTTTGCTATATACTCGAAGGTCATAATTTCTACCATGCCAAATGTACAGAGATTAACATCAAACAGAGTTGTCAAATTAGCCATAAACGCATTCTGTTTTCAGTTACTTATATATGATGTTTACTAGGTTTTATAAGCAGTGTGAATGGTGTATCTCTTACTTTCCAACTTTTCATGAAGTGTTTCAGAGGCAGGAATATAGAGGCACTGTGACAATGGTAGTTTTCAGGTGTGCTGAGTGCCCCTGTTCCTTAGGCCTCCTCAGACGGTACAACTCTCAAGGACTCTGGAAAGAACTATACAAGTTATTATTATTATGAAATTCAGAAATATTCTTTAGTTCTTTTAAGATGTGTAGTGCTTCTCATTTTAAATCAACAGGCTATACACATAAAATACATATATATAAATACACAAACAAATAGAAATTTGATGTGTTTTATTTATTTTATGTTTTCTAGATGTTAAGGTTTGTGTTTTAAAAACATGTAAACACACTTAAAGGCCAGTTAAACTTTCTGCAGACCACAAATGACCAGCTTGTTCTGTGGAAGACCATTGATAAATAGTGACTAAAAAAATGAAGAGTAAAAGGTTTTACATTAAGAAGCAAAACCACTCATACATCTGAAAGTGAGCTAACAGTGTTTTGGTAGTGTGTGTGTTGGGGGAATTATGCATATGGAGTGGTGAAAGAGGGAAGGAACACCCACCTGACCAACTAGATCCATAAAATCAACCCTGGCACCAGTAATGTAACATGTCATAGCCAGATTGCTGTCTTAAACTACAGGTTTGGAAGATGAGATCCAGAGAGTAATTGGAATTTTAAAATTCTTATTCAATGACATTAAATATCTTAACTTATAAAATAAATTATTGGACATTTAGAAGTTTGAATGGATACCTTTTATTTTTTAATTTGAGCTACTGTGGTTCCCTAACTTATTGCTGTCATTATATGAAAAATGAATAGTTAAAAGGGTGCTTACGAAGACAGGTTTTTGGCTGGGATGGTGGCTCACACCTGTAATCCCACCACTTTGGGAGACCCAGGTGGGAGGATCACTTGAGCTCAGGAGTTTGAGACCAGCCTGGGCAACATAGTGAGACCTCGTCTCTATTTAAAAGAAAGAAAAAAAAAAAGAACGGCTGGGCGCGACAGCCAGTGCCTGTAATCCCAGCATTTTGGGAGGGCAGGGCAGGTGGATCATTTGAGGCCAAGAGTTCAAGACTAGCTGGCCAACATGGGGAAACCCTGTCTCTACTAAAAAAATACAAAATTAATCAGGTGTGGTGGCACATACCTGTAGTCCCAGCTAGTCAGGAGGCTGAGGCATGAGAATCTCTTGAACCTGGGAGGTGAAGGTTGCATTAAGCTGAGAGCACACCACTGCACTCCAGCCTGGGTGACAGAGTGAGACTCTGTCTCAAAAAAAGGAAGAAAGAAAAAGAAATTTTTTTTTAAGGTTTTATAGATTGAAGGAAAACTGAAGACTACCAATTCTATTAGAAATTTTATTGGAGAATATCACAACCTCACCTGTTGTTTCTTGGTTTCCATACTAATCAAAACTGACCCATAAAATTCTCCACATTTGTGGCTGTTCTGAATGTTCCATGTAGCTGAATGAGAAGAAAAATAATTGCTGAAACATTTTACAAGTAAATGGAAATTTTAAAATATTATAAAACCCATGATTCCTCATCATATAGTGCAGAAATGAGTTTGTGGTTTGGTTAGCAGGTTGAAAACCTCAATTCATAAATTGACTCATTGTTTACTTTGTTGGAAGAGAAGACAAGAATTATCTGAAGAATTGTAACTGCTTTATTCTTGTTTGAAGTAGAAATGTGAAACTAAGTTTGATTAATACAAATAGTAGGATGTTTAAGAACTTGAAACAATTTGTTTTCAATTCTTAGCAAGCAAGACGCTCTTTAATGTGTAACTTTTGTCCTGGATAGTCTTTTATTCCAACTAATCTATTAATTTGTTATGTTTTAATATGGTACATTGTAGTTGAAAAGTGCCTTTATATTCCCCTTCTATTACTGGAGCCTTAGGATAACACTGTGAGGTAGATTGGGCAGGCATTCCAATACCCATTTCACAAAGTAAGTCAGGAGGAGAGTAATGTTAGAAGACAGAGTGGAATGCTGTCTTCAGAGTGCTAACATTAAATCTAGAATTGTTTATCCAGTATAATGTCAACAATAAAGGTAAAATATCAGCCAGGCATGGTGGATCACTTGAGCCCAGGAGGTTGAGGCTGCAGTGGGCAGTAATGGTGCCATTGCACTCAAGCCTGGGTGACATAGTGAGACTTTTTTTTGTTTTGTTTCTTAAAAAAAAGGTAAAATATCTTTTCTGACAAATACAGAAAATTTGTCACCAGCAGACCTTGACTAAAGGCAATACTAAAGAGTATACATCAGGCAGAAGGCAGTCCATGTCTGGTAGAAACTAGGAGATGCAGAAGATTTGAAGAGCAAAGAAAAATAAACGTGGGCCGGACATGGTGGCTCACACCTGTAATCCCAGCACTTTGGGAGGCCGAGACGGGTGGATCACTTGAGGTCAGGAGTTCACGACCAGCCTTGCCAACATAGTGAAACCCATCTCTACTAAAAATACAAAAAATTAGCTGGGCGTGGTGGTGCATGCCTGAAATCCCAGCTACTTGTGAGGCTAAGGCAGGAGAATGGCTTGAACCTGGGAGGCAGAGTTTGCAGTGAGCCAAGATTGTGCCCCTGCACTCCAGCCTGGGTGATAGAGCAAGACTACACCTCAAAAACAAAAAAGAAAAAGAAAAAGAAAAAGAAACATGAAAATAAATCTAAATGAATATTAACAGCAAAAAATAATAATGTCTTACATGATTTAGAATATATTTAGAATTAAAATATATAACAGTAGCGTGGAGTTAGTGTTCTAAGACCTTGGCATTGGGAAGACGTTAAAGCACTAATTTATTAGTGCTAACCTTTATTAGGAAAGCCACTAAAGCCTAACCTTTATTAGAAAAGCCACTAAAAATAAATAAAAGAATTTGTAAATATCAGGCCAATAGGGAAGGGGGCAGGTGGAGCTAATAAAATTACTGGTAATCCAAAAGAAGAGATGGAAAGAATTGAAAAGGAATATAGAACAGGTGGGAAAACAGATAGAAGATGGTAATTTGACACCGAAATATATTGGTAATTACATTAAATGTAAATGGTCTAAATTTATACTGCTCAATACAGTAGTTACTAGCCACATGTGACTATTAATCACTTGAAATGTGGTTAGTCTGAATTGACATGGACTGAAAGTACAAAATCTATACTGGATTCCAAACACTTAGTACCAAAAAGAGAATGTAAAATGCTTGCTGGCTGGGTGCGATGGCTCATGCCTGTAATCCCAGCACTTTGGGAGGCTGAGGTGGGCGGATCATTTGAGGTCAGGAGTTTGAGACCTGACCACCATGGTGAAACCCCATCTCTACTAAAAAGACAAAAAAATTAGCCAGGCATGGTGCTGCATGCCTGTAATCCCAGCTACTCAGGAGGCTGGGGCAGGAGAATCACTTGAACCCGGGAGGCAGAGGTTGCAGTGAGCCAAGATCACGCCAGTGCACTCCAGCCTGGGCAACAGAGTGAGACTCCATCTCAAAAGAAAAAAAAAAGCCTTGTTAATAATTTTTGTATTGGGTGGAGCCAAGATGGCCGAATAGGAACAGCTCCGGTCTACAGCTCCCAGCCCCAGCGACACAGAAGACGGGTGATTTCTGCATTTCTGCTTGAGGTACCTGTTTCATCTCACTAGGGAGTGCCTAACAGTGGGTGCAGGACAGTCGGTGAAGCGCACTGTGCGCGAGCCGAAGCAGGGCGAGGCATTGCCTCACTCGGGAAGCGCAAGGGGTCAGGGAGTTCCCTTTCCTAGTCAAAGAAAGGGGAAACAGACGGCACCTGGAATATCGGGTCAGTCCCATCCTAATACTGCGTTTTTCCAACGGGCCTGGAAAATGGCACACTAGGAGATTGTGTCCCGCACCTGGCTCGGAGGGTCCTATGCCCACGGAGTCTCGCTGATTGCTAGCACAGCAGTCTGAGATCAAGCTGCAAGGCGGCAGCGAGGCTGGGGGAGGGGCACCCGCCATTGCCCAGGCTTGCTTAGGTAAACAAAGCAGCCAGGAAGCTCGAACTGGGTGGAGCCCACCACAGCTCAAGGAGGCCAGCCTGCCTCTGTAGGCTCCACCTCTGGGGGCAGGGCACAGACAAACAAAAAGTCAGCAAGAACCTCCACAGACTTAAATGTCCCTGTCTGACTGACAGCTTTGAAGAGAGTAGTGGTTCTCCCAGCATGCAGCTGGAGATCTGAGAACGGACAGACTGCCTCCTAAAGTGGGTCCCTCACCCCTGAGCAGCCTAACTGGGAGGCATCCCCCCAGTAGGGACAGACTGACACCTCATTCAGCCAGGTACTCCTCTGAGACAAAACTTTCAGAGGAACTATCAGACAGCTGAATTTGTGGTCTCACGAAAATCCGCTGTTCTGCAGCCACTGCTGCTGACACCCCGTCAAACAGGGTCTGGAGTGGACCTCTGGTAAACTCCAACAGACCTGCAGCTGAGGGTCCTGTCTGGTAGAAGGAAAACTAACAAACAGAAAGGACATCCACACCAAAAAACCCATCTGTACATCACCATCATCAAAGACAAAAAGTAGATAAAACCACAAAGATGGGGAAAAAACAGAGCAAAAAAACTGGAAACTCTAAAAAGCAGAGCACCTCTCCTCCTCCAAAGGAAGGCAGTTCCTCACCAGCAACGGAACAAAGCTAGATGGAGGATGACTTTGATGAGTTGAGAGAAGAAGGCTTCAGACGATCAAACTACTCTGAGCTACGAGAGGAAATTCAAAACAATAGCAAAGAAGTTAAAAACTTTGAAAAAAAATTAGACGAATGGATAACTAGAATAACCAATGGAGGGAAGGGCTTAAAGGAGCTGATGGAGCTGAAAGCCAAGTTTCGAGAACTATGCAAAGATTGCAGAAGCCTCTAGCAGATGCGATCAACTGGAAGAAAGGGTATCGCTGATGGAAGATGAAATGAATGAAATGAAGAGAGAAGGGAAGTTTAGAGAAAAAAGAATAAAAAGAAATGAACAAAGCCTCCAAGAAATTTGGGACTATGTGAAAAGACCAAACCTACGTCTGATTGGTGTACCTGAAAATGATGGGGAGAATGGAACCAAGTTGGAAAACACTCTGCAAGATATTATCCAGGAGAACTTCCCCAATCTAGCAAGGCAGGCCAGCATTCAGATTCAGGAAATACAGAGAACGCCACAAAGATACTCCTCGAGAAGAGCAACTCCAAGACACATAATTGTCAGATTCACCAAAGTTGAAATGAAGGAAAAAATGTTAAGGGCAGCCAGAGAGAAAGATTGGGTTACCCACAAAGGGAAGCCCATCAGACTAACAGCTGATCTCTCAGCAGAAACTCACAAGCCAGAAGAGAGTGGGGACCGATATTCAACATTCTTAAAGAAAAGAATTTTCAACCCAGAATTTCCTATCCAGCCAAACTAAGCTTCATAAGTGAAGGAGAAATAAAATACTTTACAGACAAGCAAACGCTGAGTGATTTTGTCACCACCAGGCCTGCCCTAAAAGAGCTCCTGAAGGAAGCACTAAACATGGAAAGGAACAACTGGTACCAGCCACTGCAAAAACACGCCAAATTGTAAAGACCATCGAGGCTAGGAAGAAACTATAGCAACTAACGAGCAAAATAACCAACTAACATCCTAATGACAGGATCAGATTCACACATAACAATATTCACGTTAAATGTAAATGGGCTAAATGCTCCAATCAAAAGACACAGAGTGGCAAACTGGATAAGGAGTCAGGACCCATCAGTGTGCTGTATTCAGGAAACCCATCTCACGTGCAGAGACACACATAGACTCAAAATAAAGGGATGGAGGAAGATCTATCAAGCAACTGGAAAACAAAAAAAGGCAGGGGTTGCAATCCTAGTCTCTGATAAAATAGACTTTAAACCAACAAAGATCAAAAGAGACAAGGCCATTACATAATGGTAAAGGGATCAATTCAACAAGAAGAGCTAACTATCCTAAATATATATGCACCCAACACAGGAGCACCCAGATTCATAAAGCAAGTCCTGAGTGACCTACAAAGAGACTTAAACTCCCACACAATAATAATGGGAGATTTTAACACCCCACTGTCAACATTAGACAGATCAACGAGACAGAAAGTTAACAAGGATATCCAGGAATTGAACTCAGCTCTACATAAAGTGGACCTAATAGACATCTACAGAACTCTCCACCCCAAGTCAACAGAATATACATTTTTTTCAGCACCACACCACACCTATTCCAAAATTGACCACATAGTTGGAAGTAAAGCTCTCCTCAGCAAATGTAAAAGAACAGAAATTATAACAAACTCTCTCTCAGACCACAGTGCAATCAAACTAGAACTCAGGATTAAGAAACTCACTCAAAACCGCTCAACTACATGGAAACTGAACAACCTGCTCCTGAATGACTATTGGGTACATAATGAAATGAAGGCAGAAATAAAGATGTTCTTTGAAACCAACGAGAACAAAGACACAACATACCAGAATCTCTGGGACACGTTCAAAGCAGTGTGTAGAGGGAAATTTATAGCACTAAATGCCCACAAGAGAAAGCAGGAAAGATCCAAAATTGACACCCTAACATCACAATTAAAAGAACTAGAAAAGCAAGAGCAAACACATTCAAAAGCTAGCAGAAGGCTAGAAATAACTAAAATCAGAGCAGAACTGAAGGAAATAGAGACACAAAAAACCCTTCAAAAAAATTAATGAATCCAGGAGCTGGTTTTTTGAAAAGATCAACAAAATTGATAGACCGGTAGCAAGACTAATAAAGAAGAAAAGAGAGAAGAATCAAATAGATGCAATAAAAAACGAAAAAGGGGATATCACCACCGATCCCACAGAAATACAATCTACCATCAGAGAATACTACAAACACCTCTATGCAAATAAACTAGAAAATCTAGAAGAAATGGATAAATTCCTCGACAAATACACCCTCCCAAGACTAAACCAGGAAGAAGTTGAATCTCTGAATAGACCAATAACAGGTTCTGAAATTGTGGCAATAATCAATAGCTTACCAACCAAAAAGAGTCCAGGACCTGATGGATTCACAGCTGAATTCTACCAGAGGTACAAGGAGGAACTGGTACCATTCCTTCTGAAACTATTCCAATCAATAGAAAAAGAGGGAATCCTCCCTAACACATTTTACGAAGCCAGCATCGTCCTGATACCAAAGCCTGGCAGAGACATAACCAAAAAAGAGAATTTCAGACCAATATCCTTGATGAACATTGATGCAAAAATCCTCAATAAAATACTGGCAAACCGAATCCAGCAGCACATCAAAAAGCTTATCCACCATAATCAAGTGGGCTTCATCCCTGGGATGCAAGGCTGGTTCAACATACGCAAATCAATAAATGTAATCCAGCATATAAACAGAACCAAAGACAAAAACCACATGATTATCTCAATAGATGCAGAAAAGGCCTTTGACAAAATTCAACAACCCTTCATGCTAAAAACTGTCAATAAATTAGGTATTGATGGGACGTATCTCAAAATAATAAGAGCTATCTACGACAAACCCACAGCCAATATCATACTGAATGGGCAAAAACTGGAAGCATTCCCTCTGAAAACTGGCACAAGACAGGGATGCCCTCTCTCACCGCTCCTATTCAACATAGTGCTGGAAGTTCTGGCCAGAGCAGTCAGGCAGGAGAAGGAAATAAAGGGTATTCAATTAGGAAAAGAGGAAGTCAAATTGTCCCTGTTTGCAGATAACATGATTGTATATCTAGAAAACCCCATTGTCTCAGCCCAAAATCTCCTTAAGCTGATTAGCAACTTCAGCAAAGTCTCAGGATACAAAATCAATGTACAAAAATCACAAGCATTCTTGTACACCAATCACAGACAAACAGAGAGCCAAATCATGAGTGAATTCCCATTCACAATTGCTTCAAAGAGAATAAAATACCTAGGAATCCAACTTACAAGGGATGTGAAGGACCTCTTCAAGGAGAACTACAAACCACTGCTCAATGAAATAAAAGAGGATACAAACAAATGGAAGAACATTCCATGCTCATGGGTTGGAAGAATCAATATCGTGAAAATGGCCATACTGCCCAAGGTAATTTATAGATTCAATGCCATCCCCATCAAGCTACCAATGACTTTCTTCACAGAATTGGAAAAAACTACTTTAAAGTTCATATGGAACCAAAAAAGAGCCCGCATCGCCAAGTCAATCCTAAGCCAAAAGAACAAAGCTGGAGGCATCACGCTACCTGACTTTAAACTATACTACAAGGCTACAGTAACCAAAACAGCATGGTACCGGTACCACAACAGAGACATAGATCAATGGAACAGAACAGAGCCCTCAGAAATGATGCCGCATATCTACAACTATCTGATCTTTGACAAACCTGACAAAAACAAGATATGGGGAAAGGATTCCCTATATAATAAATGGTGCTGGGAAAACTGGCTAGGCATATGTAGAAAGCTGCAACTGGATCCCTTCCTTACACCTTATACAAAAATTAATTCAAGATGGATTAAAGACTTATATGTTAGACCTAAAACCATTAAAATCCTACAAGAAAACCTAGGCAATACCATTCAGGACATAGGCGTGGGCAAGGACTTCATGTCTAAAACACCAAAAGCAATGGCAACAAAAGCCACAATTGACAAATGGGATCTCATTAAACTAAAGAGCTTCTGCACAGCAAAAGAAACTACCATCAGAGTGAACAGGCAACCTACAGAATGGGAGAAAATTTTTGCAACCTACTCATCTGACAAAGGGCTAATATCCAGAATCTACAATGAACTCAAACAAATTTACAAGAAAAAAACAAAGAACCCCATCAAAAAGTGGGCAGAGGACATGAACAGACACTTCTCAAAAGAAGACATTTATGCAGCCAAAAAACACATGAAGAAATGCTCATCGTCACTGGCCATCAGAGAAATGCAAATCAAAACCACAGTGAGATACCATCTCACACCAGTTAGAATGGCCATCATTAAAAAGTCAGGAAACAACAGGTGCTGGAGAGGATGTGGAGAAATAGGAACACTTTTACACTGTTGGTGGGACTGTAAACTAGTTCAACCATTGTGGAAGTCAGTGTGGCGATTCCTCAGGGATCTCGAACTAGAAATACCATTTGACCCAGCCATCCCATTACTGGGTATATACCCAAAGGACTATAAATCATGCTGCTATAAAGACACATGCACACGTATGTTTATTGCGTCACTATTCACAATAGCAAAGAGTTGGAACCAACCCAAATGTCCAACAACAATAGACTGGATTAAGAAAATGTGGCACATATACACCATGGAATACTATGCAGCCATAAAAAATGATGAGTTCGTGTCCTTTGTAGGGACATGGATGAAACTGGAAAATATCATTCTCAGTAAACTATCGCAAGGACAAAAAACCAAACACCGCATGTTCTCACTCACAGGTGGGAATTGAACAATGAGAACTCATGGACACAGGAAGGGGAACATCACACTCCGGGGACTGTTGTGGGGTGTGGGGAGGGGGGAGGGACAGCATTAGGAGATACACCTAATGCTAAATGACGAGTTAATGGGTGCAGGAAATCAACATGGCACATGGATACATATGTAACAAACCTGAACATTGTGCACATGTACCCTAAAACCCTAAAGTATAATTAAAAAAAAAAAAAAAAAATTTTGTATTGGCCATAATTTGAAGTATTACAATAATATATATTATTGTATTGGGTTAACTAAAATATATTATCAAAGTTAATTTCTCTTGTTTCTTTTTATTTTTTTTTGATGTGGCTACTAGAAATTTTAAAACGACATACATGGCTCACACTGTATTTCTGTGGATTGTACTAGCCTAAAATACTCTAATTTTTAAAAGACAGATTTTTAGACTACATTAAAAATACAAAATCCAATCATATGTTGTTTACAGAGTGGACACTATAAATAGGACGTAGAAAGCTTGAGTAAAAGAACGGAAAAATACAACATTCTAACCAAAAGAAAAGTATCACAGATATTATTTTAATATAAAATGGACCTAAAGGCAAAAAGCATTACTAGAGATAAAAAAGGATGCTTACTGATAAAAAGTTCAATTTTCTAAGGAGAAATAGCATTCGTAAATTTATGTGCACCTAGTAACATAGCCTATAACAGTAGCATTGAACAACATTCAAACAAATAAAACTAAAAGGGGAAGTAGACAAATTTACAACCATAGAGGAAGGTTTAAAATACCTCTCTTAGTATCAGTACAAATATAGAATATTTGGACAATGAGAATAACAAACCTGACTTAATAGGACATGCCACCCATCCACTGCAGAGTACACATTCTTTTCAGGTGTACATGGAACAATTAAAAATTTCTCCATATTCTAGGCCTTAAAGCAAGTCTTAACAAATTTCAAAGGGTTAAAATTACATAGGAAATGCTCTGTTACCATAGTGGAATTAAGCCAGATATGAATAACAAAAAGATTTTATTATTTCCACATATACTTGGAAATTAAGAAACTACTTTTAAATGCCCCAAGAGTCAAAGAACAAATCACAATGGAAATAAACTGAATAATAACGAACATGTGACCTATCAAAATTTGTGGTATGCAGACCAGGCTCAGTGGCTCACACCCATAATCCCAGCACTTTGGGAGGCCAAGGCAGGTAGATCGCTTGAGGCTGAGAGCAAATATGCTGCACAAGGGGGTGATTCATATCCCGGGCGGGACAGTGCAGGATGGTGTGAGATTTCACCATGCAACTCAGCACAGCATATAATTTAAAGCTTAGGATTTATTTATTTCTGGAATTTTCCATTTAATATTTTTGAATGCAGTTGACCACAGGTAACTGAAGCCATGGAAAGTGAAACTGTGGATAAGGAGGAACTGCTGTGATTTAAATCCTAATAATTACTAAGAAGAAAATGCAGAATGCGGTGATTAAAAAGTAACAGAGAGGCCAGGTGAAGTGGCTCACGCCTGTAATCCCAGCACTTTGAGAGGCTGAGGTGGACAGATCACCTGAGATCAGGAGTTTGAGACCAGCCTGGCCAACATGGTGAAACTCCGTCTCTACTAAAAATACAAAAAATAGCCGGGCATAGTGATGCGAGCCTGTAATCCCAGCTACTTGGGAGGCTGAGGCAGGAGAATCGCTTGAACCTGGGAGGTGGAGGTTGCAGTGAGCCAAGATCATGACACTTCCCTCCAGTCTGGGCAAGAAGAGTGAAACCCCATTTCAAAAAAAAGTAGCAGAGAAATTAGAGGGGGGTAGTGCATCTAGAAAGGACAAACAGGGAAGACGTTCTGAGCAGGTGACATTGAAATCAACACCTGGAGGAGTGAGGAATCAGCAAAAAGATTGGTGTGTTTTAAACAAACAAGTCTAGGATTACCAAAACAAAGTGGAAGGAAGAGCCACAAATGGGATTTGAGAGGTAGGTGTGAGCTAGATGATGAAGGACTTGAGGAACACAGAATTTGGGTTTTAAGTTCAGTGGGAGGCACTGGCCCTCCCATGCCTGGGACACCCTTTCCTTAGGTCTGTGCATGGCTCACTCCAATCTTCATTGAGCTCTCTGCTCTGGTGCCACCTACTGACCACTCTTTCCACATTATTGCCCCTCCCCACCACTGGCCTCATTTTCTACCTCTCATCTGCTTTCTTTTTCTTTTTCTTTCTTTTTTTTTTTTTTTTTTTTTTTTTTTTTTAAGACAGAGTCCGTCTCTGTTGCCCAGGCTGGAATGCAGTGGTGTGATCTCGGCTCACTGCAGCCTCCACCTCCTGGGTTCAAGCAATTCTCCTGCCTCGGCCTCCCAAGTAGCTGGGATTACAGGCACTCGCCACCATGTCCAGCTAATTTTTGTATTTTTAGTAGAGACAGGGTTTCACTATGTTGGCCAGGCTGGTCTCAAACTCCTGACCTCAGGTGATCCACCCACCTCAGCCTCCCAGAGTGCTGAGATTACAGGTGCAAGCCACCACACCTGGCCTATTTTTCTTAATAGTAGCTGTTCCCAATGTGTGTGTGTGTGTGTGTGTGTGTATGTGTATGTTTAAGGGTCTGAGATACCATTACTATTTTTGAGAGGAACGGGATGTTGACTTGTTCAATACTGTATTAGTCCTTTTTCACACTGCTGATAAAGACATAACCTAAAACTGGGAAGAAAAATAGGTTTAATGGACTCACAGTTCCACGTGGCTAAGGAGGCCTCACAATCATGGCGGAAGTCAAGGAGGAGCAAGTCAGGTCTTACATCGCTGGCAGCAGGCCAAAAAAGAGCTTGTGCAGGGAAACTCCCCCTTATAAAACCATGAGATCTCATGAGACTTACTCACTGTCGTGAGAACAGCATGGGGAAGATCTGCCCCCATGATTCAGTTACCTCCCACCATGTCCCTCCCACAGCACATGGGAATTCAAGATGAGATTTGGGTGGGGACACAGCCAAACCATATGAAATACTGTGTCTTCTTTCTGCCACAGTGCCTGGTACATAGTTGGCATTTGGTGAATATTGTTTGAATGAATGATTGGATGCTTTTCAGCAGGGGATGAACATAATCCAAATTACATTTATAAAAGATATTGCCTGTCAGGTGAAGAAGAACCATGTAGACTAGTGAGAGAGGAAGTTAGGAGTCCTCTAATGAAAGAAAATGGTGGTTGTGACCATGATGATGGCGGAGGAAATGGAGAAAAGTAGACAACTGTCAGCTGGTATATTTTGAAGGTAGAAACAAGACTTACTGATGGATTGGATATGAGTGGTATGGGAATAAGGAATAATCAAGGATGACTCTCAGCTGGGCATGGTGCCGCACACCTGTAATCCCAGCTACTCAGGAGGCTAAGGCAGGAGTATTGCCTGAGCCCAAGAGTTCAAGACCAGCTTGGGCAACATAGCAAGACCCTATATTAAGGGGGAAAGAAAAGGATGACTCTCAGAGTTGTTTGAGCTGTCCTTGTGACTTCTGAGTGGAAATGCTAAGTACATAGCCATAAGTTGTTAACATAAAGGGCTGGCCTGGAATAGGGGTTGAGGAGTTACCAGTCTACAGGTGGCATTTAAAGCCATTAGACTAGACAAGGGCAGCTACAGTAAGCAGAGGATACCCAAAGATCCAAGACTGATCCCTCAAAAACCTCAGTATTTCAGTTTAATTTAGAAGTTTATATGTAGAGCAAAGAGGAGAGACAGATTTATATAAGAGGTTACATAAACCAGTCCTCTCTTTTTAGAGATAAATGGAAACCCAGCAATGTTAAATAACTTGTCCAAGGTCATATAACCTAATTTTGTCCCCCAACCCCTGATGTCTCTTTTTTTGTAACTATAAAAATGATTTTGTTGCATGCTTACTGTATACCATGCTCTATGCTTTAAGTACTTTAAGAACATTATTCCCTTTAATATAAAGGTAATTACATTTATTGTAGAGTAGAATGGAAAAGAACTTGGGCTCCGGAGTCAGACTACCTGGTTTCAGTTCCATTTCTGCTATTGACTAGCTGTGTATCCTTGGGCAAATTACTTACCTGGTCTAAAACTCAGTTTCCTGATCTCTAAATTGGGTTGTTGCAAGGGGCCCCTTGCAATTCTGTATGAATTTTAGGATCAGTCTTTCCATTTGTTAAAGAAAGGCTGTTGGGATTTTGTTAGGGATTGCATTCAATCTGTTCATCACTTTGGGTAATGTTGTTGTCTTAACCATAATGTCTTCCAATGTATGAGTACAAGATGTCTTTCTGTTTATTTAGGTCTTCTTTAATTTCTTTTACAATATTTTGTACTCTTCAGTGTATAAGTCTTACACCTCCTTGGTTAAATTTATTTCTTAGCATTTTTGATGCAATTGTAAATGGAGTGATTTTTTTGACCTCATTATCCAATTGTTCTCTGGCCGTGTGTAGAAATACAACTGATTTTGTTTGTTAATCATGTATTCCACAACTGCTGAAATTGCTTATTAACTCTAGTAGTATTAACTTTAGATTTTCTATGTGTAAGATTGTCATATGCATTTAAAAAAACATTTTTTAGACCTAGCTATTACCTTTACACCAGTGTTTTTAAAGTTGCAGTCTACAACCAGTGAATGGGTTGTGAATTCAATTGAATGTGCAAGTTTCGTTTTGTGAAACTTTTGTATGTATAACATGCACATACGCATGTGTTTGTGTATAATATGTAAATATATATAAATTTATTTCTTACTGTGGATAGCAGTTGAAAACTTTGAAACCCAGTGGCTTTATGCCATTTCATTATGTAACTGGAATATAAGATTAGGGTAAGTTACATAAGGTAAAGCCTCAGTAGTTGTCTTTCATTACCTTGAATGACAATTTTGTATTGCAAGATGTTTTCTAAATACAAAAATAATTGAGTAAAAAAATATACTCTTTGTTTACTAGTGGCTCTGTGAGTAATAAACTTGTGAGATTTCTGCTTTTAATGCTTCTGGATAAAGCAGTTTTTAGCTTTTTTTGCTACTGTGAAGAAGGTTTCCTATTCAAATTAGAGATATTTTCTTGAGAATGTATTTTATAAAAGATAGTGATCTAACAGATTGTATAAGATGGTTACTATACATGACAACAGAAAGCCACATTATTAAGGATATTACAAACTACAAATATGTCATTCTTTAATTGATAGAAATTATTAAAATAAGATGTATATTTTTAGTTATTGTATTAGTGTCAAGTTTACTGACTATAGTAAGAAATTAAGAGAACTTACAGCTTGTTAGTGCAAATGAAGTACTTTAAAGTGTAACGATTGTACGTGGATACAAAATTATTTTATAGAAAGATAAAATTATTCCTGTGTATGGGACTCTTAATAGGATGTCTTTCCAATCTGATAAATTAAATGGTATTTGATTTTTGTAAATTGCTTTGCACGATACTAAGTTGCACCTTTTACCCACAAGTAGTTGGGTGGGGATTGTGGACTATGTATGGTAAAGGACATCAGGGCTGTAGGCAGCACCCGTGGCCTTACTTTGCCGTCTGCCCTCTTTCCTCCACTCCCCATCTACTGATGAGGCAGCTTCCCTGAGGTCCAGATGTTTTCCTGACATTCTTTTTTTTTTACTACGTTACAAAATTCAACATGTATTGGAATGAGCCTGGCTTCAGAACCCAGTAGGGACTGACTGTGTTTGACTTCTCCTTCTCCCTCATGGTAGCCATGTGACTATGGACAGACAAGTCATGTGACTCCTCTTAGCCTCAGTTTCTTTTTCCATTAAAATGATAATAATTCAGCATTACATTGAAGAGTAAATGGTATTATGTTGTATATACGACGTCAAATATTGTAGCTGGCACGATAATTGCTTAATAAATGGTAGCCATTAAAAAACTGGATCCATCATCGTTACACAATAAACGGTGATTCCCTTTCTTTTCCCAACCAAAACTTTTACATATGTCCTATCATTTTCAAATAGAAGCTAATTCTAGTAAGCTCATCTGTGCTGTTGGGTCTCTGTTAGTTAGTGGACCACTTTTCCCATGTAATTATGTAGACCTTACTGATGGTCTTGTGGTACATTAAGCCCTGGATGATGGGAATTGCCTGGCTGTCTGATATGAAAATACAGATATATGGGTGTGTCTGTTTTTTTTTGTTTTTGTTGTTATGAGATGGAGTCTCACTCTGTCACCCATGCTGGAGTACAGTGGCATGATCTCTGCTCACTACAACCTCCGCCACCCGGGTTCAAGCGATTCTCCTGCCTCAGCTTTCTGAGTAGCTGGGATTACAGTTGCGTGCCACCACGTCCAGCTAATTTTTGTATTTTTAGTAGAGACAGGGTTTCACCATGTTGGTCAGGCTGGTCTTGAACTCTTGACCTCATGATCTGCCTGCGTTGGCCTCCCAAAGTGCTGGAATTACAGGCGTGAACCACTGCACTCTGCTCGTGTCTGTTTTTAAGTACCAAAAAAACCCAAATAGTAACCAAGCACCATTATTTTATTTTCCCCTTCTATAGTTGTGTGCTGCTCATCTGCCTACTGAATCAGATGCACCAAATCATTATCAGGCAGTATGTCGTGCACTGTTTGCAGAAACAATGGAGCTCCATACATTTCTGACCAAAATTAAGAGTGCAAAGGAGGTGAGTACTACTGCTTTGATATTTATTGACATTGTTTGATTGGCATGCATTTGATATTTATTGGAAGAGAAACAAATTTTCAACATTGTCCACTGTATTGTTTTAAAAGATTTATTACCATCCTTTAGATGAGTGCTGAAAGTCATTTAGGAAAGAAGCAACTTAGGTAAAATTAAATCTATTGTATTAAAATATCAACAGTGTGAACCATTTAAGAAACATTTTCATACAGATTCCTTGCAAATGGAAATAAATGCTACTGAACTAGTTCAGTCCATTCCCATGTGACTTGCTTTCCACCTCCTTTCTGTCGCTCTTCTCTTCTGTCCATTCTGAAACATGTTAGGACCTCTTCCAGGAAGGGATAAAGGCTCAGAAAAGAGGTGACACTCACATCTGATCATTTAACTGTTTTATTTATTATTTATTTAAAAGGTGAGTCACCATG
The DNA here is from genome assembly GCF_028878055.3 of Symphalangus syndactylus. Taxonomy (NCBI): domain Eukaryota; kingdom Metazoa; phylum Chordata; class Mammalia; order Primates; family Hylobatidae; genus Symphalangus; species Symphalangus syndactylus. The sequence continues at coordinate 78,786,181 of NC_072423.2, read as the reverse complement.
TGAAGATTCAGTGAGATCTTATATAAAATAGCACAGCATCTGGCAGAAGGTGAGAGCTCAGTACATGTTAGATAATGGATATCCATATTAGTCAGAGTTGTCCAGAGAGACAGAGCCAATGGGATATATAGATATATAGGTATATGAAAGGGGGCCAGGCGCAGGCTCATGTGTGTAATCTCAGCTACTTGGGAGGCTCAGACAGGAGGATCACTTGAGGCCAGGAGTTCAAGATACATGAGAGGGGACTTATTAGGGGAATTGGCTCATGTCATTATGGAGGCTGAGAAGTCCCATGACAGGGTGTCTGCAAGCTGGAGACCCTGTTATTCCAGCAGCACAGCTCAGTCCAAGTCCAAAGACCAAGGGTAAGAGAAGAAAAGTATATCCCAGCACCAGGAGAGAGAGGCCAATTTTCCTTCCTCTGTTTTATTCTATCCAGGGCCCCAGCCAAATGCATGGTGCCCACCTAAACTGAGGGCACCACTTAGTCCACTCAGACTCACACACTAGTATCCTCTGGAAACACATTCATCTAAATATATACCTAAAAATAATGCTTTACCAGTTCTCTAGGTATTCTTCAATTCAGTCAAGTCAACACCTAAAATTGTCACAGTATCATTTCTTTTACAACTAACATAGAGGGTTTATCAGAAGCACTAGGCTAAAACTTACCATGACCCACAATTTGGGGAAGAACACATGCTGGATATGTAAGCAAGAAAGGAAAAACTAAACTATTTGCCCAATAAGATGTACTTAGCCTTGGTAGTAAGTAGGTGATGGATGTCTCAGGCAGATCACCCTTAATAAATCACCCTTAAATAGATCCATTGTGTATATATGAATAAGAGCTCTGAGCATCCTTCCTCTGCTCTAGCTAGGGTACTGCTTATAGTCTATCTTTTTATGATAGGGCAATGAAAAGCTTTGCCTTTTTCTTTTTTTAATTTTATAAAATTGGATCAAGGAGGAAAGTTGTCAACAGAGTGGAAAAAAGGTGATCTCTGTGTTAAGAATAAATAAGTGTGTGTGTGTGTGTGTGTGTAATGGATTAGCTGTTCTCATTGAGCAGAACCAGAGGAAGTGGGATCTGATTAAAAGCTTCAAAGTGAACATCCAAAGGCACATCCTCAACTAGGTTTTCTCAAATAGTAGAAAAGATTACTTTTTAAGGCTGTCATTACCTTTCCCAGCTTGTTAAAACTGAGATTGCCTTCCCCAGAGCATTATTTTTAGGGTGTACATGTATGAACCTGGCTACTTTATAAAGCACAGTGCCTGGTTCATCATCTATTTATTTAGAAAGCAAATTTGTTAATAGAGGAAATTAAATGAGCTCTTAAAGTCCTTCCAACACTGGCATTCTTAGAAACTATTTCTGAGCTTAAATAGAACAATATTAGTATTTTTACTACTCTACTGCAGTGAGCATTTAAAAAATGTTTGCTCTTGATCCTTTTGCAGTTCCTAAGCGTGATAATTGGATATTCACACTTGTGTGCGAGATGTTCCTTTTTCTAAACCTTGTTATGTCAGAACATTACTCATCTGATGTAAAAAAAAAAATTTTTTTTCGCTCTTGATTAAAATTTTGCTTTGCAAGATATGCAAACACACTTTCAAAAAGAGGCTCAAACATTATTAAAGTTTATTTAAAGAAAAAGCTGACAGGTGGAGTAAAACTGCTGTGTGGCAGTGCCTGCAGAAACTGGCCAGGCTGACTGAGGTTGGGCCCTCACAACTGGTTGAAGTTCCAGCCACATCTCTCACCCTGTCACCACCCCAAGGCTAGGACTTTATAGGCATTAGTTCCATCCTGTTTTCATATCTCCTTCTCTGTTTCTACTCCGTTGATCTCCATCTCACCCTTTCCCAGTCTTCTCTGGAAACTGCACTCCATTTTGAAAAGAGTCCCCTCAGGCTCTTCTGACAACACTTGTTCCCCTAAGGGCAGTGCTTTCTCTTGCGGGAAGCTGATCTCTCCTCTACATCTCCCTGTTTCGATTGGGGTGGGTTTGCTAATATTCTGTCTCTCCTCTGCTGCCTGCCGGTAATCAGCCTTCATCCTTGTTGAAACACCCTTCTTCCTTTGAAGCTCTTGTCATCACTTCTCTCATCTTGGGTGATTTCCTAGACAAAGAAAGCACATAAATTGCCTATCAACACTAAGGTTTCAGGAATGTAAGTTTCTTTTACTTCTACAATGTATAAGATTTTCTTGAAATGATAGAACATTTTTATACATGTTAGTTTATGTATGTAAATGGTTTCAACCTTTTCTCAAAAATGCTGTTTTCACACTAATAAATACTATTTGTTACTTTGATTTTTTTCTGAAGATCCCAAAATACTTAATATATTTTAAGAATCATTCTTTATACCTATGAGTTAGTGTGTACCAAGTGGAATTTTTGAAACAATAGACTCTGATTCAACAAAATTAAAAATTGAATATCAACAATTTTTCAGACTACCTTGTGTCTGTGTATATGTGTGTGCATGAATGCATATAAATTGGGGTGGAAGCATAGTGTCAGAACGTTTGAACTCAGTTGCTGATAATGTGTCTGATTTGATAGTCCAAAAGTACTTTAATTATACTAAATTTCTTATATGGCAAGTTGGCAATTTATTAAAATATAAAATCTACCATCTGTTTTCCAATGTTATACTTGTTCTATAAAGTGTTAAGTGCATTTACTGAACCTGGCTACTTTATAAAGCACAGTACCTGGTTCATCATCTATTTATTTAGAAAGCAAATTTGTTTATATTCTAATCCCTTTCATGATGTGATGATTTTCTTCTTAAACAACCAATGAGCTCCTTTAAGGTTATTCTTTGGAAAAGATTTGGGTAGGCCTGCTATTACTTTGTCTCTTAAGCAATGTGATATCCTTGAAAGTAAGTACACATTACAGTGTCTCCTGAGCAATTTGATATCCTTGTAAGTTAAGTATAGCTGGAGGCACTGTCTAAGCAATCCATCGAGTGCATCAGGTTGTATGAAAGAAGAGCCCCCCTGCCCTGCTGCCAATGACACCACCATATTCCAGAGCCATACTGCAGGGGTAGCTGGTGAGCCTGTGCTGTGCAGAGGGGGCAGTTTCAATTGTAAAATTTTTTGTTGGAGAAAATGAGATTATATTAATGGTAGTATCCTTTAATCTATTGTGGTCCAGGTAATTTTTTGATCATCAGTCCCCAGTTTTGTTATTGTTAAATAAAATTATTTATCATTACCTAAAACTTCAGCCCCTGCTACTTTACTGTTATATTCATACAGCTCCTTTATAAAATGCCTTCTCTTCCTTACTCCATTTGATCCTTGTAACAATCCTGTGACTCTTTGCAAATTAGTAAACTGAGGCTTAGAGAGATTAGAGATTCACACAGAAGTAAGTTCTCAGTGCTGCTGATAACAGCATTTTCATCCTCATCACACTCCCCAGTCCAGCAAAGGTGTTCCACTACATAGAAGGTATTGCTGTTTTCCTCTTAAGAGTGTCACATAAAATGCACTGTTAGATGAAACTAAAGAGAGAGTTCTGAAGAAAATGGAGGTAGATACTTTGACGTAGGTTTCTGAGCAGTCTTGGAGAAAGAATATGTGAGTCAGAGAGACTAAGATTTGGCTTTGGAGAGAAGAGAGTTTATGAGAGAATGTGTGGGCATGCATGTGCTGGTGTTAGGGGATGATGGTCCTGCATATGCACATAAATGGGATTGGGGGGTACCATGTAAAGTTCAGGTATGAAATAAGAGGGAGGCCAGGCACAGTGGCTCATGCCTGTAATCACAGCACTCTGGGAGCCCAAGGCAGGAGGATCACTTGAAGCCAGGAGTTCAAGACCAGCCTGGCCAACAAGGCAAGACCCTATCTATAAAATAAACAAATAAATAAAGAGGGAGATGTGAAATGAGAAAAGCTAAGAGTATCATAGAAGTGTCAAAGACTGAGATAAAATAATTTTAAGACTAGAAAGTCAGTTGATTTTTTTCTGATATGTTCCTAGCATGCTCTAGCCATCATTGCCTCCATGTTGAGAGTGTGCAGTATGCTCACCAAATTCTCCAGTAATACACTGTTTCATAGTAGGGGTATAATGATATTATAGTAGAAACTTGATGTATCATAGAAGTACACTGTTTTAAAAGAATTTTTTGAAAGCTTTCTTTAAAGCAAATAACTCATTTATTTCATAATTTGAAATATTTGTATTACCGCTCATCTCTTTTAAAAGCCCCTTTATTGGTGAATCATACCATTCATTATTCATGTAACTTCTTAAAATCAAATAGCATTTGCAAGACTTCTGTTTACTCATCTTTAAAAATGGGGAGGAAGGCCTGGCGCTCAGTGGCTTACTTCTGTAATCCCAGCACTTTGAGAGGCCGAGGCCAGGTGTTTTGAGACCAGCCTGAGAAGCATAGCAAGATCCCAGAATCGTGGAATCCTAGTTGCTTGGGAGGCAGAGACAGGAAGATCTTTTGAGCCCGGGAGTTTAAGGCTGCAGTGAGCTATGATCTCACCACTGTGCTCCAGCCTTGGTAATAGAGTGAGACCCTGTCTCTAAAAACATAAAAATGCGGGAGGGGGCAAGACATGTTAAGCTTCCGTCTAGTCTTAAAATTTTATGCAGAAAATAAAATTTGTGTGACTAAATTTTTTGTTCTATTTATTCAACAAGCTTTTCCTCATTTTTGTTATTAGTCTTACAGTGTAGGCAAAGTGTATACAGATAAGTAAGTGCATTCCTGGTAAAATTTTCTATGAAATTATTGTATACTGTTGTATTTTATGTCTTAAATTTGAGATAGATTTTACAGAAAAGCAGTTCAATGTTGTAGATAAATTAATCAAAATTGAGGATGCCATAGGCCTTTTAAAAACACAGATTTAACTTTTTAAAATTGGTAAGCTAGCTGTAACATTCAATACTGACATTACTACTATATTGATGTCAGTATAGGCTAAAAATACAATTATTTTCACAATCTACTGGGAGAAAATCCTTGTACAGAATAAATTCCTGATACAGTAACATTAGTCATCAATGAATGAACAGTGAAAATAATTGCGCATTGTATAGCATGTGTTCATGATATTGCAGCAAGAACTTTATAAGGCACGTAAAATAGATTTTTAATGTCCTAATTTCTGTTCTCTAGATTATGTACTCAAAGTGATGAAAATTTTCTCTTCCTCTTGCACTTTCTTGTGTCATTCATACACATAAACGTCACCCAAACTAAGGTAGAATATTTCAAACATTTTGATCTTTGAGAGATAAGATGTCTAATATAGTTAACTCATCTTGGATTTCTTCAGCAGTAGGCTCTACAGGTGTGGGTTGTCATTTCTGATTATCTGATTATAATGATCTTTGCACTCTTCTCAAGTGTGGCTGTACCTGTGGTGCTTAATTAGTTTCTTGACATATTAAACGCTTCTTATAAATGTTGTCTTCATTGACCCTTTCAAGTATGATTTTTTCACTCACACCCTTCATACCTCAGCTGAAAGGACATCCTCTCAGGCCACCCCAGATTCATACCTCAGCTGAAAGGACATCCTCTCAGGCCACCCCAGACACCTTTATATATTCAGCACACACTGCCTTTTATTTTATTTTATTTTTTATTTATTTTTTTATTTTTTTTTGAGACGGAGTCTTGCTCTGTCACCTAAGCTGGAGTGCAGTGGCGCAATCTCGGCTCACTGCAAGTTGCGCCTCCCGGGTTCACGCCATTCTCCTGCCTCAGCCTCCGGAGTAGCTGGGACTACAGGCGCCCGCCACCACGCCCGGATAATTTTTTGTATTTTTAGTAGAGACGGGGTTTCACCGTGTTAGCCAGGATGGTCTCGATCTCCTGACCTCGTGATCCGCCCGCTTCAGCCTCCCAAAGTGCTGGGATTACAGGCATGAGCCACCGCACCCAGCCTGCTGTTTTTGTTTTAATTGCATTGCCCTATTATCTCCTTTTTAGCAGCCATCATGGTCTGTAGTTGTTTTGTTGGGCTCTTTTCTTATTCATTGATGTCTGCCACTAGAATATAATCTCATTGAGGGCAGAGAACTTTTCTCTCTAATTCACTGTTATATCCCAGTGAAATGGGGACTCCGTAGATATTTGATCATTGTTAAATGAATTAAAGAATCTGTGGTTTAGCTATTGTAGGTCTGGTTTCTCACCATCTGTCTTGCATCCTTGTCCCCTGATGCTCTTCAGTTATCTCCAAAATGCAGAGCCTCCCTTTTGTTCTCACTGTGTCTACCTTACCTTGCCTCACGCATTGGTTTGACATCTCTTGCCTGCGCCATGACAAAACCTCTAATGTTACTTCCCTTTTCATGACTTCTTGATACTTGTAGGTGGAAAGTGTAAACCCCTTAGCATGACATGGGCAGCTGTTCACAATCTGACCCAGTTCTGACCTCTCCAGGCTCTTCACTCACCATTCATCCCTGCCCTATGTATGCTGGTGTTGCCTACACTTCCTTCATTCCTGAATGTCCAGGGCCTCTGCACCTACCTGAAATGTCCCTTTCTCCTCTTCGCTACCTAGAAGATGCCTACTTCTCCTTAAGACCTAACTCAAATGTCTATCTACTATTCTGAAATGCTTTCTCCAATTGAAGTCATTCTTTCTTCTCTGTGTTCATTCAATGAGCATTCCACTCTGGCATCTTTCTGTCACTTACAACAGTGACACTGTGTTGTAATTACTGTATACTTATATTTCTCACTAGACTGTGAACTTAAGGGCAAGGACCATGTTTGTACTGTCAGTCCTGTCATAGATTTAGGGACCCAAGACAGTATCTCTTGTAGTCTTTTTAGGTGTGTTTCCTTTGCTGCCTCCTCAGCTTAGGGTAACACTGGGGCCTCCATCAATGAGATTAAGTTTTTTTAACCTAATAAATATTAGAGTTGGAGTCTTCTCAGCCTTTAACTTTTTTTTTTTTCTTTTTTTGAGACAGAGTCTTGCTCTGTCACCCAGGCTGGAGTGCAGTGGCACAATCTGCAAGCTCCATCTCCCAAGTTCACGTCATTCTCCTGCCTCAGCCTCTCGAGTAGCTGGGACTACAGTTGCCCGCTACCACGCCTGGCTAATTTTTTGTGTTTTTAGTAGAGATGGGGTTTCACCGTGTTAGCCAGGGTGGTCTCCATCTCCTGACCTCATGATCCACCCGCCTCGGCCTCCCAAAGTGCTGGGATTACAGGCGTGAGCCACTGTGCCTGGCCAACATATTTTTATTCAAGAAGAAACAGAGGAGAATAGAATCAACCTTAAGATGCTGATTATGGAGTTATCAGGAGCCAGGAGCAGCCCAGGAATGGTGCACAGCTGATGCACACCTGGGGCTCCTGGACACACAGCTGCTCTTCATACTCATTCTGCTCTCCAGAAGTGAGAACCTGAGGGCTGGGGGTTGAAATTGAATGCTGCTTTATTTTCATTAATTTTTAAAATATTTCTAATATAATTTATGTACTTGGCGGAAGAAAGATCCAAAGCCTTCTGCAGCAGCTCTAAGCCCAGACAACCTACATCATGTTCACCGAAAGGCCTATCCTTATATGTAACCCCTGCGTATCTCATCCTTCGTTTATGTTAGTACTTTAATCCTTGTGATGTTCTTTGTGAGTTTTGTAGTATTACCCTTCACCACCTGACTCGTGTAGATAGAAAAACTGAAGCACGGTTCAACAAACCTTAATAAAGTAGCTGCCCATGATGATAAAAGGACTTAAAATTAGACCTAATTTGGCCGGGCGCAGTGGCTCACACTTGTAATCCCAGCACTTTGGGAGGCCGAGGCGGGCGGATCACGAGGTCGGGAGATCGAGACCACAGTGAAACCCCATCTCTACTAAAAATACAAAAAAATTAGCTGGGCGTGGCGGCGGGCGCCTGTAGTCCCAGCTACTCGGAGAGGCTGAGGCAGGAGAATGGTGTGAACCCGGGAGGCAGAGCTTGCAGTGAGCCGAGATTGCGCCACTGCACTCCAGCCTGGGCGACAGAGCGAGACTCTGTCTCAAAAAAAAAAAAAAAAAAATTAGATCTAATTTTTAACTTTGTACAAATAATAGACAATAAAAGTTGATCTTGAGATAGGAGGTCAGGATGTGAATGAGGTGTCTACAAACTTTAATATAGAAGAAACAGTGGAGGAGCTTGGGATTTTGATGAAGACTTGACAAAACATAATATCCATATGGAGACATCACAAAGCCTAGTGAATGGAGAGATGCTGGCTGTCAGAGGAACTAGGATCAGTTGGGAGAATCATTTTATTCATGCAAGTTATTTAAAATGTCTTCCATGGCCAGGCACAGTAGCTCACGCCTGTAATCCCAGCACTTTGGGAGGCTGAGGTGGGCAGATCACAATGTCAAGAGATCGAGACCATCCTGGCCAACGTGGTGAAACCCTGTCTCTACTAAAAATACAAAAATTAGCCAGGTGTGGTGGTGTGTGCCTGTAATCCCAGCTACTCGGGAAGCTGAGGCAGGAGAATTGCTTGGACTCAGGAGGCAGAGGTTGCAGTGAGCCGAGATCATGCCACTGCACTCCAGCCTGGCGACAGAGCAAGTGTCTCTCAAAAAAAGTACCTCTCAAAAAAAAAATTAAATTAAAAAAATAAAATGTTTTCCATACGATGGGTGCTACCATGATTAATACTGCTAACGTTTATTCCATACTTACTCTGTGCTAAATGCTGTTCTAAGACTTTATGTGCATTAATATTCATTGAGTCCTCACAGAAGCCATGTTTTAAGTGCTACTCTTACCACCTTTCTCACTGTCGGTACGGTGGTGAATGAGATGAACATGATCTCTGCCTTCACAGAACTCAAGAGAGTAGGGAGGACAGTGTAGGAGCAGGTCATCCAGTGCCGTGTTAGAAGGGCCGTGGCCAGCGGGCACAGGGTGCTGTGGAAGCAACCAACGGGACCATGCACAGCTTCCCAGAAGTAACTTCGAAGCTGAGACCCAAATGCTGAGGCAGAATGGTGGATGGAAAATGTGTTCCAGGAATAGTAAACAGCACACATGAAGGCCCAGGAGACGACACTGCCTCAGAAGGTACTATGCAGGGATACTATACAAGCATCTGATGGGAAGATGCACCAGAAGAGTCTATAGTTTTGTGACTACCCATGCTCTGAATGGCTTTCTGCAGGCATCGGATACATCTGCTTGTGTATGTGTGTATCTTCAGTATTCTGACCCTAGACTGCTGTACTGCTTTCATCCCTTGTTTAGCATATATTTCTGAACACCTCTGTGTTCCAGGTAGTGAGTTTCTGAGCATATGACAATCTCTAAGCCTCATTGCTCAGGGAGCTCTGTAACACCCCTAATGAGCAAGGCATCGTGGCAAAGAAAATGAACTGCATCCTAGGGAAGATCTTCTTTATGATGCTAGGAATGAGTAGATGGAGTTATAACATACTAAAAGCTAGTCTTTAGTTCTTCAGGTTTCAAGAAATAGAACTCCTTTGTTTTAAAGATAGTTTTGCTTTAAAACAGAAATCTTGGTAAATCTGTGGCTACTGGGGGGCTTTTTAATCCAGATGAAGCTGGTGTGAGCAAGGAAGCAGGTTCCCGTGTATAGTCACGAGGTTGTATACACATGGGATCTGATTTTAATTACTAATGAGGTTCATTTATTGTTTCCTCTCCACTCCAATCCCCTATAAATGCTTGATGTGAAACTTTTTTTTCTAAAAGCAGCAAGAGAAAAGAACTTCAGGGTTATAATTTTCTTAAACAGATGAAATGACAACAGTGTTGAATTAAATATTGATTTTTTAAAAAATGTGTAACACAAGCGGGTTTGTTTTTTCTATATTAATGTATTATCTTATATACTTTAGCTCCAATTTCTACCTAACTAGCATCTTGATAAACAATTTTTATCCTTATTTTTAAAATTTTAATAATGGCCTTTGTTGTTGTTGTTATTATTATTATTATTATTATTTTGAGACAGAGTCTCATTCTGTCACCCAGGCTGGAGTACAGTGGCATGATCTTGGCTCACTGCAAGCTCCGCCTCCGGGGTTCACGCCGTTCTTCTGCCTCAGCCTCCTGAGTAGCTGGGACTATAGGTGCCCACCACCACACCCGGCTAATTTTTTTGTATTTTTAGTAGAGATGGGGTTTCACCATGTTAGCCAGGATGGTTTCGATCTCCTGACCTCATGATCCGCCTGCCTCGGCCTCCCAAAGTGCTGGGATTACAGGTGTGAACCACTGTGCCTGGCCACTTTTTTTTTTCTTTTTCTTCCTAGAGAGACACGGTCTCACTTTGCTGCCCAGGCTGGAGTGTGGTGGTGTGATCATAGCTCTTTAGCTCCTGGGCTCAAGTGATCCTCCTGCCTCAGCCTCCCAAGTAGCTAGGACTACAGGTGTTCACCACCATGGTTGGCTGATTTTTTTATTTTTATTTTTGTGGAGATGGGGTCTTGCTGTGCTGCCCAGGTTGGTCTGAAACTCTTGGCCTCAAGTGATCCTGCCACCTTACCTTCCCAACACACTCAGATTACATGCATGAGCCACTGTGCCTTGCCCGTTATTACTTTAATGTGTAATTCTGCACAATTCACCAGACATGGTGTCTCATGCTTTATAATCCTGGCATTTTACTGTGAAAAACTTAATGTTAAATTATTCTTCTTTGCCTTCCAACCTGTTACACTGAAGAAGTAAATTGACTTCTTTGATCTTTCATTTCCCAGAATATTTCTAAAGTTTTCCTAGAGAGAAGAAAACATTTTTCCCCCCATCAGTATAAATAGCTGTGCTGTTTAAAAGTAGTATTTTGCCAATGTTGTGATTTTCTAAATGTTTAAATGATTCTCACTTACGTGGGATTTTGGTTTAAACCTCATCGGCCAAATTCTTCTGAATGATTAAATCTTACCCCAAATTTAATGAAATCCTAGGATGGGAGGATGAGTTATAGATGCCCAGATTAGAGCCAGTTTATCTTTAGCTGCTAATATTTGACCAGACATTACAATTATGAGGTAAAACAATGAATTGGAAATAAGTGTGGCTTATGAATTTTTCAAAGTATTATATGAGTATATTTTACACAATATAATCCAATACATATAGAGAAACTTTGTTAAGTGATTTATAGGCATACCTCAGAGATATTGCGGGTTGGGTTCCAAACCATTGCAATAAAACAAATATTGCAATAAAGCAAGTCACACAAATTTTTTTGTTTCCCAATGCATACAAAATTAATTATCTGTATGTATATTATAGTCTATTAAGTGTGCAATAGCATTACATCTAAAAAAATACATACTTTAATTAAAAAATACTTTTTTCCTAGGAGTTTGAGACTGGAGTGGGCAACGTAGTGAGATCCTGTCTCTGCAAAAAATATTTTTTTGAAAAATTAGCCTGGCATGGTGGCTCATGCCTGTAGACCCAGCTACTCAGGAGGCTGAGGTAGGAGGATTGCTTGAGCCTGGGAGGTCAAGGCTGCTGATTACACCATTTTGCACTCCGTCCTGGGCAACTGAGTGAGACTATGTCTCAAAAAAAAATAAGAATAAAATACTTTATTGCTACAAAATGCTAGTGATCCTCTGAGCCATCAGTGAGTTGTAATCTTTTTGCTGGTAAAGTGTCTTGATCCAATGTTAATGGCTGCTGACTGATCAAGGTGGTGGCTGCTAAAGGTTAGGGTGGCTTTGGCCTTTTCTGAAAAATCAGAATACATTGTAGCGTACAGTGCTGTTTGATACCACAGTACCCGCAGTAGAACTTCTTTCAAAATTGGAGTCAATCCTCTCAAACCCTCTGGCTGCTTTATCAACTAGGTTTATATAATTTTTGAAATCTTTTGTTGTCATGTCAATAATGTGCACAGCATCGTCACCAGGAGTCGATTCCATGTCAGTAGACTACTTTCCTTGTCATCCATAAGAAGCAACTCCTCATTAGTTCAAGTTTCCTCATGAGATTGCAGTAATTCAGGCACATCTTCAGGCTCCACTTCTTATTCTCTTGGCTGTTTCCACCACATCAGCAGTTACTTCCTCCACTGAAGTCTTGATCCCCTCAAAGTCATCCGTGAGGGTTGGAATCAACTTCTTTGAAACTCCTGTTGATGTTGCATTTTGACCTCCTTTCATGAATCACCAGTGTTCTTAATGGCATCTAGAATGATGAATCCTTTCCTGAAGGTTTTCAATGTGCTTTGCCCAAACTCATCAGAGGAATCACTGTCTATGACAGTTATAGCCTTACAAAATGTAGTTCTTAAATAAGACTTGCAAGTAAAAATTATTCCTTGGTCCATGGGGCTGTACAATAGATGTTGTGTTAGCAGGCATGAAAACAACATTAATCTTGTATATTTCCGTCAGAGCTTTTGGGTGACCAAATGCATTGTCAATGAGTGGTAATATTTTGAAAGGAATCTTTTTTGCTATAAACAGATGTGCTGCCATCCAGTCTTTGTTGTTCCATTTATAGAGCACAGACAGAGTAGAGTTAACATAATTCTTAAGGGCCCTAAGATTTTCAGAATGGTTAATTAGCATTGACTTCAACTTCATCACCCACATTGGCCCCTAACAAGAGAGTCACCCTGTCCTTTGAAGCTTTGAAGCCAAGCACTGATTTCTCTCTAGCTATGAAAGTCCCAGATGGCATCTTCTTCCAATATTAAATTGTTTCATCTACATTGAAAATATGTTGTTTAATGTAGCTACCTTCATCAGTTAGCTACTTCTTCTTGATAACTTACTGCAGCTTCTACATTCAGCACTTGTTGCTTCACCTTGCACTTTTATCGAGCGGTGACAACTTTTTTTCTTAAACCTAATGAACCTATCTCTGCTAGCTTCAAACTTTCCTCCTGCAGCTTCTTCACCTTTTTCAGCCTTTATAGAATTGAAGAGTTTGGGCCCTGCTTAGGATTAAGTTTTGGTTTAAGGGAATGTTGTGACTGATTTGATCTTCTATCCAGACCACTAAAACTTTATATCAGGAATTAAGGCTGTTTTGCCTTCTTATCATTCGTGTTCACTGGAGTAGCACTTTTAATTTCCTTTAAGAGCTTGTCCTTTGCATTCACAACCTGGCTGTTTGGTGCAAGGAGCCTAGCTTTCAGCCCATCTTTGCTTTTGACATCCTTCCTCACCAAACTTAATCATTTCTAGCTTTTGATTTAAAGTGAGAGACTTGTGACTCTTCCTTTCACTTGAACACATCAAGGCCATTGTGGGGTTATTAATTGGCCTAATTAAATCATCATTGTGTCTCACGGAATAGGGAGGCCCCAGGAGAGGGAGAGAGATGGGGGAATGGCCAGTGAACGGAGCAGTCAGAACAGACACATTTATCAGTTAGGTTTGTTGTCTTACATGGACACTGTCATGAGCACCCCAAAGCAATGACAATAGTAACATCAAAGATCTCTCCTCACAGATCTCCATAACAGATTTAATTTTAAAAAAATGAAATATTGTGAGAATTACCAAAATGTGACAGAAAGACACAAAGTGAGCACATACTCTAGGAAAAATGGCACCAATAGATTTGCCGAACTCAGGGTTGCTGCAAACCTTCAATGTGTAAAAACACAATATCTGGCCAGGTGTGGGGTGGCTCACATCTGTAATCCCAGCACCTTGGGAGGCTGAGGTGGGGAGATCACTTGAGGTCAGGAGTTCGAGACCAGCCTAGCTGACATGATGAAACCCCATCTCTACTAATACTAGAAAAATTAGCCAGGTGTGGTGGTGCGCGCCTATAATCCCAGCTACTCGGGAGGCTGCGGCATGAGGATCCCTTGAACCTGGGAGGCAGAGGTTGCAGTGAGCTGAGATCACGTGCCACTGCACCCCACAGAGTAAAATTGTGTCAAAAAAAAAAAAAGGATCTGCTATGTACAACAAAGCGAAAGGCAGTAAAATGAGATATGCCTGTACATATATTATTTCAGTTAGCCCTATGCAAGAAATCATAACTTGATGAAGTTATCGAGCTCAGTTTATCTTAAATAAAACTAAAAAATATTTTACCTGAAATGAAAAACTGTATACATGTATATAAAGTATCTTCTTTTGCTGGGGGAAAACAGTGTTTTTTAAAATGACTAGGCTGTTATGAAATGGTTTTGTCTGTTTTTAAAATCTTATAGCCACATTTTATAGTCTGTAAATTGGTTGAAAAATCAAATGTAAGTATTTTCCACCTCGCAATCTCTTATCAAGCCAGTAGCCAAATCCACTGGTGTCATAGGGCCAATTGCATGTTAACTAACTCATACTGGGACACCTGTTTGTGACATGACTTCAGCTTATTTTCTGCTTGAATAGGCTTGCAAAGACAAAGCCCCAAGACGTCTGTCTCATTCGCAGATTGAAGGGTATTTTAATCAGCTTTCTCATATTCCTTGCCTATGCCTCACCTCATGCCAACACCTCCAATAATAAAATTCTGGCATTTAAGTTGGCTGGAAGTTTCTTTCTAGACCTAAAATAGGTTTATATCCCTCCAAGTGGTGAACATACCACTTTTTGACAGAAAATCCACCACCAGATGTCTTTTTGTAAGTGTGCCATGTGTTCATTTTAATGAGATCATTCATCATTTGTAACGTTCAGGGTCCTTGCTGCTGTCTGTCTTTTTTCTGTTTGATTTGTTATTTTTGTTGTGAGTGTTGGTAACATGCCGAGCACTGGTGTCTCATCAGTGAGGAGTAAATCTCTCTCTGCCCTCCTGTCATTGCTCTTAGCGCTGCTCTCCCTGTTAAAATGTTTCACAAGAATATTTTACTGAAAGCTCATGGAAGAACTCTGCCACCTTTCAGATCCTGCATCTTTTAAAACTTAATTTATTTTTAACAAAAAATTTCACATGGTTCAAAACCCAGGAGTTGTAAAAATATTACATTAAATTGTACCCTTCTATTTTTGTCTCCTACTCACACTCTCCCTATATATAGGCAACAAATATTATTAATTTCTTTTTTATCTTTGCAGAGAGATTTTATGTATAACAAGTGCATATCAGTATTTTCTTCCTTTTTTCACTTTTAAACTTTCCTTTTTTATTTAATTATATGTCTTAGAGATCATTTCAGATCAGTAAATAGTTTTCACATCTGTAGGCCTTTATAATCTATTTTGTGGGTATGCCGTAATGAGTTTAACTAGTCCTATATTGACAGCTACTAAGTAATTTCCATTCTTTTTCTATTACAAACAGTGGTGTCGTGGGTAATTTTTAACCTATTCTTCTTGAGTGTGAACATAACTGTAAGGTAAATTCCTAGAAGTAGACTTGCTAGGCCAAAGGAAATGTGCATTTATAATTTTTATAAAATATAATATTGTCCTTCCTAGAGGTTTAGTAGTTGATACTGTCCTTAGCAATGTGTGAGGCTGTCTATTCTCCTACATTTTCACAATGTGTTTTCACAGTGATAAGTGAAAATTAGTATCTTAACAATTTTAATTTGCATTTGTCTTACTATAAATGAGATCAGATATCTTCATATACTTAAGAATCATTTATCAATTGCTTGTTCATTTCCTTTGTTCATTTTTCTAATGAGCCATTGGTCTTATTAATTTGTCTTTATTTATTAGGAAAATAACTGTGATATAATTTGTAAATATTGTCTGTGATATTTTAATGGTCATTTTTATCACCATCACTGCATTTCTATAGGTGTGAAGAGCTGATGAGTATAAAAACAGAAAAGGTGGATGTGTATTAGCAGATAATGTCAGTCCAGCTATGTAGAGCAGAGTCAGTCCAGCTATGTAGAGCAGAGACATTTGTTAGAGAGACAGAGTGTGTGTGTGTGCGCGCGCGTGCGTGTGTGCGCACATATGTGTGTATAGGTACAAAAAATACTGGAAGAATAGAGGAATTCTAGGAGTTCCTTTCCTAGAACCTAGAAATGAATTGCTTTCATTTTTATGACTTTATCTATAGTTTTTCTAATTTCTGTAGTGAACCATATAAATTCAAATTAGGTAGTACAGAATATCAATTTATAGTTTATCTTAACATTTTACATTTTTTATTCAATAAAATGCTCTTGACTTTTTTCATAATTGCTATAGTTGTTATTTGGCCACCATCCACCCCTCAGGGAGGAGAAGCGTGTTGTATCTTTAAGAATGCTCCATAAAGCTTGACACAAATATAAATCATATTCTTTAGTACTTATCCATTAACTGCATGGGAGACTTCCAATTATCAGAACAACTGCTATAACTTTTTACTGGGTTTTTGTACCCTAATTTCTGAAATGTTAATTTGGGACTAGTCAATATGATAAAATCTTCTTTCCCTCTTTTCAGATAAAATATATTTGAATTAAAAAGTCATAGCTCATAATGTGCGTGGCTGATATTCATTTTTTAATTTATTATAGACAATATTGTGAAATAATGTCAGTCATGAAGTGTATTTAATAGTCTTTATGTAAGTAATTTCTTTGTTTTTTTTTTGTTTTGTTTTTGTTTTTGTTTTGAGACAGGGTCTGGCTCTGTCACCTATGCTGGGGTAATCTCACGCAGTGATGCAATCTCAGCTCACTCTACCCTCTGCCTCCTGGCCTCAAGCAATCCTCCTACCTCAGCCTCCCGAGTAGTTGAGACTACAGGCATGAGCCACTGTGCCTGGCAGTAATTTGTTGCTTTTTTCTTTCTTTCTTTTTCTTTTCTTTTCTTTTTTTTCTTTTTTTTTATTTTCTTTTTTGTGTGTGTGTGAGACAGGGTCTTGCTCTTTTGCCCAGACTGGAATGCAGTGATGCAATCACAGCTCACTGCACTTCCAACACCCAGGTTCAGGCAGTCCTTCTGCCTCAGCCTCCCAAAGTGCTGGGATTAAAGTTGTGAGCCATCATACCTGGCCTACATTAGCATATTTTAACTGCGTTATTAAAAATGTTTGTTGCCCAGTATGGTTGCTCACGCCTATAATCCCAGCACTTTGGAAGTCCAAGACGGGCGGACCACTGAGCCCAGGAGTTCAAGATCAGCCTGGCTAACATGGCAAAACCCTGTCTCTACTAAAAGTACAAAAATTAGCCAGGCGTGGTGGTACATGCCTGTAGTCTCTCCTGCTCAGGAGGCTGAGGTGAAAGGATTGCTTGAGCCCAGGAAGTTGAGGCTGCAGTGAGCCATGATCACACCACTGCTCCAGCCTGGTCAACAGAGTGAGACTCAGTCTCAACAATTAATTAAAAGTTTGTTCAAGGAAGTTTTGAAATATATTCCTTATTATAATACATTTAAAAATTTCTAACTGAAAACATGTACACATGACTTAGGGAAATAAGATAGTTTAAATGGTGGAAATGGTGATCATTAAAATGCTGTCATAAAAAATACTTTATTATTATTTTGATATGTGAACATATATGTGAATAAGAAGGATTTAATTAGTAAAGGGATACTTATATGTGAGCTGATGTTGAACCTACACAAATGGATTAAAATTATTCTCTGAGCATTTGGCATACTTCTGATTCACAGAGTAGATTTTGTTTTTTAAGTTGCCAGGAACTGAAAATGTTGGCATTGAGCAGTTCTAATTGCCAGCTTGAGAATGGTAATGTCAGAAATGGGAAGCGTAATTGCCATGTGGGTTCTCCCAATTAGAACTTTCTCACCATATCTCAAGCACAGGTTGACATCTGTTATTACATTTCTGCAAGCAAAAAAAAAGAAAAATCATTCAGAAGCTAAAGTATAATTGACAGCTTGAATCTAAAACAAGAAAAATCTGTAATTTACTTTCAAATAACTCATTTGTTTTTGCTGCTAACTAGAAAAATTGAGCTTTCTAGCCACATATTTGATCAAACTTGTTTGATTACAGTATTTATAGATTCTAAGCTATCTACATTTATTTATTGTTGAGTCAGGATTTTGATTTGATGAAGAGGCTAAGGAGAGGTATCATTTTGCAAAACAAATTCACTTAGGATAAAATATTTTTGTGTTGGAGTAAAAGTATTCACAATAAAATCCTCATAGGTATTCATTGACATAATAACTAATACCAACTGAATGTTCAATATGGTCTGAGCTGAATGCTGTGTTTCATCTGTATTCTTCTGGTATATTTCTTCTATAAAATCCAAAAGATAGCTATTATTATTTGCACTTTAATATATGAGAAAATCAAACAGGATTACAGCAATTAAAAAATTTGCCCAAAGTCATGCAGCTGGAAAGTATCTGAGCTACAGTTTGTGCTATTGTTCAGAAAAACAAATGTGAAATTCTTGGACCATTTCAATTATCTTCAATGTTATAAAGAACAGATAGTTTTTCTTAGTGGCAAAGAGTGAGGGATTTGATCACAGCACAAATAAAGGTAGAGATGTAGGCAGGCCTAACAGTGACACCCCCCTGACTACGTTTAGTCAGGGATGTGTCGGAGAATAGTAAAAATTAAGGTTGGGTGGAAAAGGGTCCCTGTTTTGGTGGGCATTGAAGCAAAAGAGTTTGGATTGAATATATTTCGCTGCTTCTCACACTATTCTACCAAAGTACCCCTAAGACATAAAAGCATGAACTCATATTTGTAGACTATTAAGGACATATTAAATCATAACTTTCAGTTGCAGATGACAGAAACCCACTCAAATAAGCATGGGCAGAGTAGGGGAGAGATGTATTGGCTCACATAATTGGGAAGTCTAAGGGTACAGCTAGTTTTAGGCATAGCTGGATCCAGAATCTCAAAGGCTGTAATTAGGGCTGGCATGCTCCCTCCCTTTCCTCTGCAGCCCTTTCCAGGACAGTCTCTTACTACCATCTGCAGCCCTATTCTCACACTCTTATCAATTTAGAACTCTGGCAGCAAATCTTTTCTGTTAATTGGGGCAAAAAAGTCTTAGAGGAAGATTTGAAGTCATATACCCACTTAGTAACCAGTCACAGTGGCCCAGGAGATAGGCTGTGCTGGCTGGTCTAGGTCATGTTCTTACGCTTGTAAATAGGAAGTGAGGTGCTGGGTCAGCCCTGCTCAAACCGTATGGGGTGCATTTCTCAACAGAAGGATCTTTATCAGAGGAAGGAGCAGGGAGGGTTTCTCGACAAAATTAATGCTGTCCACTGAAGACTTGCTTGTCTAGTGCAAGTTAAAATATCTTTGAGATAGTGAATTTTACCTTTCAAATTCATGTAAGTTTTGTCTGAGATGTCTGTTGTAATTTTTTTTAATGTTTCGTGCTGTGGATTAAGCTCCCCTAGGATTTCCTTGGGAGACTCCTAGGGGTAAAATTTGAATTCAGGAGATTTTATTGGGGCATGCTTTTGGGAACACCTATAAGGGGTAAGGAAAGCAGGATTGAGCAGAGGGAAATGTTGAAATGTGATGCAGATGCAGCAGAGGCCTCAGCCGATCCCACAGGGAGCTCAGCAGCTGGGGGTGGTTCTTCGGAGATGTCCCAAATTGAAGCAAGGAGGCCTGATCTTTGTACTTCCTCACAGACCAGTGACTGGATATAGGTTACTCTAGGGAGGATGTTACTTTGACAAAGCAGCTTCCTTTGGCTGAGGGCAGTTCCTGAGGAGGGTTAAGTAGCGAGCCTTTAGCAGACATCTCTAGCCACTAGTGGAAGAGGATGTTGTTCCTGAAACAGAGGGCAGCTTACCACAGCTTTCATTACATTAATTCCAGGAAAACATGTCGTGTTTATCTGTTGTTTTATTAATATTTTGTTTTATTTTATATTTTTGAGACAGGGTTTCTCTCTGTCGCCTAGGTTGGAGTGCAGTGGTGTGATCTTAGCTCACTTGTAGCCGCAACCTCCCAGGCTGAAGTGATTCTCCCACCTCAGCCTCCTGAGTAGCTGGGACTACAGGCAAGCGCCACCATACCCAGCTAATTTTTTGTTTTTTTGGAGAGACAAGGTCTTACTGTGTTGCCCAGGTTGGTCTTCAACTCCTGGCCTCAAGCAGTCCTCCTGCCTCAGCTTCCTCAAATATTGGGATCATAGGCATGAGTCACTGCACCTGGTCTGGAATTAAAAAAAAAAAAAGTATAGGCTTATAAAGATGAGTTTATTCATCGTGATTTCAGCTTTTTTCATATTTTTATGGTATATAAGATCCTGGGTAAGCAGTATATTGCTTCTGTGGGATCAGCCTTTGGGTGACAAGGGAGAATATGGCAGAAAGAACGTGTTTCCAAGTGGGCATGCGTCAGCCCCACCCCACATTCCATTATGTCTAAGGAAAGGAGGGTTATTAGAAGGTTGGTCCATTTATGCGTACTTGATTTTCTCAGGCGCTAAGGTTCCAAACCAGCTTATTTGATGCTGGTTGAATCTTGTTGACCTGTTTAATACTATAATTACTTCTTTTCTTCTGTATGGTATTAGAAATGCATTTCTTTTTCTTTTCTATTTTATTTTACCTATTTATTCATCCACCTGTTGGCTGAATGAGACACTTAAATGTAATGTGAGCCTGGGTTGAAGATGTATTTTCCTAAAACGCAGAGCATGTGTTTCGGCATGGCGGATAAGATACCTCTCCCCAACTTCCCTAGGGGATTCTGAATTTAGAGGAGAACATAGATTTTTCTCTGAATATTACTCCCTCTGATTGAGCTTCCTCTTACTAAAGTTGACTTGGTAAGGGCTATTAAATAGGTGTAAGTATTTAAACATGCATGGTTGAAAGTGTCTTAATCTACTTAATGAAGAAATATTTACTAAGCACCTATTCTATGCAAGGCTATTCTGGAGATTTGTGAATCCCATCAGTGAACAAAATACAAAAAAAAAAAAAATTCTTCTTTCCTAAAGTCTGAATCCAGCAGGAGGTGGTAGACAGTAAACATATGAAATAAGTACATCCTATAGACCACTAAAAGGTAGGAAGAGCTATGGAAAAAGACGTAAACTAGAGTAATTGTTAGTAGCTGGGGATGGGGCTTGGAATTTGGTCAAGATAGATCCCGTTGAGAAGGTGACGTTTGCACAAGTGTGTAACAGATGTGAGGTGATTCAGTCTGGATATTTGAGATATAAAGCATTCTAGGAAGATGGTGGCAGCCAGTGTAAATACCATAAGGCTGCAGTGGGAAGAAATAGTAGGAGATGAGGTAAGGTGTGGTGACTCAAGCCTATAATCCCAGCCCTTTGGGAGGCTGAGGCAGGGGGATCACAAGCCGAGGAGTTCGACACCAGCCCAGGCAATATAGTGAGACCCTATCTGTAGAAAATACAAGAAATAGCCAGGCATAGGGGTACACACCTGTAGTCCCAGTTACTTGGGAGGCTAAGCTGGGAGAATTACTGGAGCCCCAGGAAGTCGAGGCTGCAGTGAGCTGTAATTGCAGTACTGCGCTCCAGCCTGAGCAACAGAGGATGACCCTGTCTCTAAAAATAAATAAATAAATCTTAAAAATAAATATTTCAGACCAGGAGCAGTGGCTCATGCCTGTTATCCCAGCTCTTTGGGAGGCCGAGGTGGGTGGATCACCTGAGGTCACGAGTTTGAGAACAGCCTGACCGACGTGGAGAAATCCTGTTTGTACTAAAAATACAAAATTAGCCAGGCGTGGTGACGTATGCCTGTACTCCTAGCTACTCGGGAGGCTGAGGCAGGAGAATCGCTTGAATCTGGGAGGTAGAGGTTATAGTGAGCTGAGATTGCACCATTGCACTCCAGCCTGGGCAACAAGAGCAAAACTCTGCCTCAAATAAATAAATAAATAAATAAATAAAGTTAAGTATTCATTATTCTCATATAAAACAAGCTAGATTTCATACAGTGCATTTAAACAGTCTTTCGATCAACGTGGGGATTAGGGAAAAATTTTTTTAAAACTCAGTTTAAGTGCAGGCAGGCACATAGCTCAGCAAAAAATAAATATATTAGGGTCGAATTACTGTAAGTAGAACTGCTGTATCATAAATTTAGAATTAATATGTGAATATATTTTAGCAACCAAGATTTTCTTAAAGTTGCAAGTTGAATTGATGCAGTTTGAGGCATTTTTATCAATTAAAATGTACGCATCAAATTACTTGATAAATATATATTGAGCATCAGCAAGTGACAGTGCTTGTGTGGCCTCTGAAGATGGGATTCTGCCTCATGAAGCCTAGAGGGAAGGCACTAATATGTGTAAAATTACAATGTTGATAAGAGCTGTAGAGGTATAATGGTGCTATAAAATTTTAAAATAGGAGGATTTTGACTTATTCAGGGAGGAAGGGAAGGCTTCTCTGAAGAATCGATGATTCTGTTGAGTCTGATATCTGAAAGGAAGAATGAAAGTAGACAATGAAAGAGACCAGCCATGGGGTGAGGAGAGGAGAGCATCCGGGATCAGATTGCTTCAGAAGCCCAGGCAAAATATGATGGTGTTTGGAGTAATGGATTTGTAGTACAGATGAAAAGAAGAGAGCTTAAGTTAAAAAAAAAAAAAAAAAAAGTTGTGTTGGCAAGGCCTGAAAGGAAATTAGAGTGAGCAGTCTCAGTCCATCCTCAGTAAAATGGACCCTCAGGATTCCATTTTAATTGGCCCTAGAGTTTACAGAGCAATAGATTCTGTAATATCTCCTTCACTGATACTTGAATATATGTCTTATCTGAAGATATGTTAGGAATTTTAATTTGAGAAGGTAACTTAATGAAATTTTTATGCCTGTTTTATTTTAACCTGTAGAATCTTAAGAAGATTCAAGAAATGGAAAAGAGTGATGAATCTAGCACAGACTTGGAAGAGCTGAAAAACGCTGACTGGGTAAGAGCTGGAAATGCTTTCTGATCTGTTTACTGTCTAAGAAATGGTATAATTTTTTTTTTTTTTTTGAGACAGGGTCTCATTCTGTTGCTCAGGCTGCAGTGCAATGGTGCGATCTCAGCTCACTGCAACCCCCACCTCCCAGGTACTGCAACCCCCACCTCCTGGGTTCAAGTGATTCTTCTGCCTCAGCCTCCCAAGTAGCTAGGACTACAAGCATGTGCCACCACGCCCGGCTAATTTTGTATTTTTAGTAGAGACGGAGTTTCACCATGTTGGCCAGGCTGGTCTCAAACTCCTGACCTCATGTGATCCTCCCACCTGGGCCTCTCAAAGTGCTGAGATTACAGGCATGAGCCACCTTGCCCAGCCTGTATAATATTTTTAAAAATGCTAGTTATTGGCCAGGCATGGTAGCTCACATCTGTAATCCCAGCACTTGGGGAGGCCAAGGCAGGAAGATTGCTGGAGCTTAGGAATTCAAGACCAGCCTGGACAACGTAGTGAGACCCTATCACTAAAATAGGAGGATTTTTATTATTACTAAAAATAATAATAATGAAAAAATTAGCCAGGCTGGTGGCATGTGCCTGTGGTCCCAGCTACTTGGGAGGCTGAGTTAGAAGGATCACTTGAGCCCAGGAGGTTGAGGCTGCAGTGAACTATGATCACACCACTGCACTCCAGCCTGGTCAACAGAGTGAGACCCTGTCTCAAAAAAATAAAAAATAAAATACTCGTCATTAAGGACTGTAGTATGAATTGATATATAAATTTGAATGCTTAGTCTTACCTTTGAGGAAATAATCTATTCCCCATTTTAAAAAGCTTTCTGGTTTTATTAAAACCACCCCTAATGTCTCTGAGAATTTTAGTGTTTTAAAATATTAATATTTCTAATTATGTTAATACCTTAACACAGCAGTCCCCAACCTTTTTGGTACCAGAGACTGGTTTTGTGGAAGACAATTTCAAGGATTCGGGGTGGAGGGGTGGTTTCAAGATGAAACTGTTCCACCTCAGATCATCAGGCATTAGATTCTCGTAAGGTGCATACACCCTAGATCCCTCACATGTGCAGTTCACAGTAGGGTTTGTGCTCCTTTGAGAATCAAATGCCGCTGCTGATCTTACAGGAGACAGAGCTCAGGCATAGTGCTTGCTCATCCACCACTCATTTGCTGTGTAGCTCAGTTCCTAACAGGCCACAGACCAGTACCAGTCAGTGGACTGGGGGTTGCAAACCCCTGCCTTAACATATTCTTGTGTATAAATTAAAGTTTAAGCTATGTTTTCAGGATTAAGTGTGAAACTAACAGTGTTGTACATTTATTTATCCAATGAACAGTTATCTGTGTGAGGACCCCGGGAATGCAGAATAAACAATATGGGGTCTCTCTCCCAATAAAACTCAGTCTAAAACAGAAGACAGATTTGTAAAACAGATAATGTGGTTTATTCATGTGACACACTTTGAATATCTACAGTTTTTCAGGCATAGTACTAAATCCTAGTGACTCCAAAAATCCCTGCTGTCATATAAAACTTAGAGTTGGTAGACATGACAGTGTTGGGGACAGACAGTGAATGTTGTGGAGTGTGTTAGATTGTGGAAGTCCAAGGACAGGCGTGGTGGCTCACACCTGTAATCCCAGCACTTTGGGAGGCTGAGGTGGGCGGATCACCTGAGGTCAGGAGTTTGAGACCAGCCTGGCCAACATGACCAGCCATCTCTACTAAAAAATACAAAAATTAGCTGGGCGTGGTGGTGTGCACCTGTAATCCCACCTACTTGGGAGGCTGAGGCAGGAGAATAGCTTGAACCTGGGAGGCGGAGGTTGAGGTGAGCTGAGATTGCACCATTGCACTCCAGCCTGGGCGACAGAGGGAGACTCTGTCTCAAAAAAAAAAAAAAAAAAAAAAAAAAGGGTTGAAGTCCAGGTATTGGGGGAAGGCACATTTTAGGATTCTGACTTTTTAGTTTAAGAATGCTAGATAAATCGTGCCATTATCATATGAATGGGTTGTTTTTGACCATGTTAGGTTTTAATTGTTTGTCACATTATTTTCTAACTTTTATTGAGATATAATAGATATACAATAAGCTGCACATATTTAAAATGCATAACTTGATAATTTTGACATATTTTGTACATATATGTATATTCACCCATGAAACCATCACCACAATCAAAATAATGAGCCTATTTATCACACCCAAAGTTTCCTCATACCTTTTTATGATCCTACCTCCTGCCTCCCTCCCCCAGTTTTCAGGCAATTAGTCATCTGCTTTCTGTGACTATAGATTAGTTTGCACTTTCTAGAATTTTATATAAATGTAATCATATGGTATATACTGTTTTTTGGGGTTTTTTTTTTTTTTTTTTAGATGGAGTCTCGCTCTGTCGCCCAGGCTGGAGTGCAGTGGCGTGATCTTGGCTCACTGCAACCTCCATCTCCTGGGTTCAAGCAATTCTCCTGCCTCAGCCTCCTGACTAGCTGGGATGACAGGTGCGCACCACCACGCCCAGCTAATTTTTGTATTTTTAGTAGAGACAGGGTTTCACCATGTTGGTCAGGCTAGTCTTGTACTCCTGACCTGGTGATCCGCCCACCTTGGCCTCCCAAAGTGCTGGGATTACAGGTATGAGCCTCCGCGCCCAGCTGGTATGTACTGTTTTTGGTTTGGCTTCTTTCACTCTTCATAATTGTTTTGAGATTTCATCCATGTTGTTGTCTGTATCTGTATTGAGAAGTAATCCATTGTGTGGACATATCGCAGTTTATCTCTTCATCTGTTGCTGGTCATTTGGGTTGTTTCTTGTTTGCAATATTCTTAATTTATTGACAGATATCTTCAAGATATTTGGAACATTCAAGACAAAACAAAAATACTTGCCTACATTGTCTTAAAAGCTGGTATTATTTGTCATTTTAGAATAAAATTGATGATTGATTTTCCTTTATGAAGAATACTTGGATAGTGTTGTTCTAGGTGTATATCATCTTGGCCAATAAATTTTAAATTGGTTTTCTCAGCCATTGAAACCAGATAAATAACTTCTAGTGTTCAGAAGTTAGCAAACAGCTAGTATAAACCTAAAGTAAAAATTTAATTTCTTACTGTAAGCCACCTTCATTTGAAAACTAGTGTCATCCCTGATAAGAGAGGCAGTAACTCCAGAGGGAGTTATATCTGCATAGATCACCAGCTTCCTCCTCATAAGACCACCAAGTGAATTACCTAGAAAGATTAGAACGAAAAGAGCAAAGAGTTGAGAGAGAATTAGAATGTCTTTACTAGCAGATTCTAGTTTCAGAATTTCCCTAATGGGATAAGGGATAAATTATAATCTCCAGGAATGCATACAATGACAGTTGTCTGTTATTTTATATAATAACTGTGACTTTAATTTCTGAAAAGTAGTATGTAAGATTTTTTAACCAAACAATCATACACACAAAACCGACTATATAACAAAGTGTGGGTCAGGCACAGGGGCTCACGCCTGTAATCTCAGTGCTTTGGGAGGCCAAGGCGGCTGAATCACTTGAGGTCAGGAGTTCAAGACCAGCCTGACCAACGTGACGAAACCTGTGTCTACTGAAAATACAAAAAATTAGCTTGGCGTAGTGGCAGGCACCTGTAATCCCAGCTACTCAGGAGGCTGGGGCAGGAGAATCGCTTGAACCCGGGAGGCAGAAATTGCAGTGAGCCGAGATCGCACCATTGCACTCCAACATGGGGCGACAAGAGCAAAACTCCATCTGAAAAACAAACAAACAAACAAAAAAACGAAGTGTGTTTGAATCCTTTTATAAATTATAGCAAAAGTTTCTAATGTGGGTAACTGTCCCCTGTCCCCTAATTTGAAGCCCAAAGGGAGACTTTTAAAAGATGAGATGATATTTGAACTGCATCTTAAAGGAATGAATAAGAGAAATGTGGAAGTTGGGACAAAAGCATTCCTGAGAGAAATGCGGATATTTTAGGGATATTATTTTAGAACATCTTTAACGGCAGAATCTAAGAATCTTTTTAAATATGAATATTTTAGGAGGCATCTAATGGTACACCATAAGTACCTCAAATCCTTTTTGGAACAAGAGGATGGGAAATGGTATGGTTTTTATATTTTT
This sequence comes from Symphalangus syndactylus, assembly GCF_028878055.3. Classification (NCBI taxonomy): domain Eukaryota; kingdom Metazoa; phylum Chordata; class Mammalia; order Primates; family Hylobatidae; genus Symphalangus; species Symphalangus syndactylus. Next base: position 78,759,252 of record NC_072423.2, on the reverse strand, counting down.
TGGTACCTTCTCATTGTCCAAACCCAACATTTTGTTTTAATTATGAATTGTTATTGAGGACGTTTTGAGAAATTTAATCAGTTATTTTACATAGAAGATTCTTATGCAATATATCACTTGATTTTACAGCAAATATATTTAAGCAACTATTGTGTCACTTTATTTATTTATTTTTTTTTTTGAGATGGAATCTCTGTCGTCAGGCTGGAGTGCAGTGGCGCTATCTCGGCTCACTACAACCTCCACCTCCCAGGTTCAAGTGATTCTCCTGCCTCAGCCTCCTGAGTAGCTGGGACTACAGGCACGTGCCACCACACCTGGCTAATTTTTTGTATTTTTAGTAGAGACAGGGTTTCACCATGTTAGCCAGGATGGTCTCGATCTTCTGACTTCGTGATCCGTCCACTTCAGCCTCCCAGAGTGCTGGGATTACAGGCATGAGCCACTGCGCCCAGCCATGTCACTTGTTAATTTTAACAAGTTACAGGTTTTTAGCTAAATATTGTGATGGACTTCACTCAAGTAGAGACTTTGACACATTATAGGCAGGAGAACAAAAGTGTTAAAGTATAATAAGACAAATATAAATAGATTTTGTATTATTTTATGTTTTTTTTTTTTTTGAGACAGAGTCTCACTCTGTTGCCCAAGCTGGAGTGCAGTGGCGCAATCTGGGCTCACTGCAACCTCTACCTCCTGTGTTCAAGCAATCCTCCTACCTCAGCCTCCTGAGTAGCTGCAATTACAGGCGCACACCACCACACCCAGCTAATTTTTGAATTTTTAGTAGAGACAGGGTTTCACCATATTGGTCAGGCCAGTCTCGAACTCCTAACCTTAGGTGATCTACCCTCCTTGGCCTCCGAAAGTGCTGGGATTACAGGTGTGACCCATTGCACCCAGCCTTTTTTAGTATTTTCTATGTATAGAACACCATCTACTGATTCTGATCTTCTCAACAAGTAATAAAGTACCACTTCTTTTATTGATGAGGAAACTACAGCTCAGAAAGGTGCAGCAACTTGCTCTGTGTCAAATAGCTGGCAAGTGGCCGTATCTCAGTCAGCTGTGGTCACAGTAATACTGTGTAACTAACCACTACAAAATCACAGCTGCATAAAGCAGAAGCACTCACTAGCTCATGGGTCTCCAGATCCCCTATGGTAACTCCACTTTACAGGTATCTCATCTTTATCCTGGGACCACAGGCTAACCCACGCTTGACATTCTCATGGCCATAATAGAAACACAAGGGACAAGCCCATTGTACATATGCTTTTGAAGCCCTTGGTCTTATCACACCCACCACTATTCCAGTGGCCAAGCAAATCATATAGCCAAATCCAAAGTCAGCGTGTGGGAAATATAATCCCCTTTAGTGAGCAGAGTCACACATAACGGCATAGACACCGGAAAGCATGAAGAACCTGAGCCCTTAATGCAGCCTACCACAGTGGTGGAGCTCAGGTTTAAACCCATGTGCCTCAGCAGGTAGAGCCTGTGGATTCTCTACTTGCTTTCCACCCATCTTTTAGTACCCAAAATCTAATTTTTAAAATAGTTTTTGGTTGGTTTACTCATTGTTTTGTAATCCAAGCTCTTCATTTATTCTGTATGACTAGCTGTTTAGAAGAAACTAGTACATTTATTCACTGATGTCTCTCTATCCTTGGTTCTTTCAGGCACGATTCTGGGTACAGGTGATGAGGGATTTGAGGAATGGGGTAAAACTTAAGAAGGTCCAAGAGCGGCAGTACAACCCTTTGCCCATTGAATATCAGCTCACCCCTTATGAGATGTTAATGGATGACATTCGCTGCAAAAGATACACCTTGCGAAAAGTGATGGTAAGTAACCAAACTGTCAGGCCGGGTGTGGTGGCTCACTCCTGTAATCCCAGCACTTTGGGAGGTCGAGGCAGGTGGATCACCTGAGGTCAGGAGTTCAAGACCAGCTTGACCAACATGGTGAATCCGTGTCTGTACCAAAAAATACAAAAATTAGTTGGGCGTGGTGGTGCACGCCTGTAGTTCCAGCTACTCAGGAGGCTGAGGCAGAAGAATTGCTTGAACCCAGGAGGTGGAGGTTGCAGTGACCCAAGATTGAGCCACTGCACTCCAGCCTGGGCGACAGAGTGAGACCCTGTCTCAAAAAAGAAAAACAAAAAACTATTAATGGACTCAAATGGTTATTCATCCATAATTGCATTTGTTGAAAATAGTTTTAATATTAAATTTTAAAAATTATTTATTTTTATACAAGTAATACTTGATCATTGTAGAAAATTTGGAAAATACATTAAGCTTAAAGAAGGAAAGTTACAAACATATAATTCCATAACCCAGAGAGAAATTTTATTAACATGTTGATCAATAACCTTTAGCCTTGTTTCTATGCACTTTATTTGGACAAAGTGAGTTAATATAGAATGCTTTGTTTTATTACTGGTTGTTTTGCTTAACATATCGTGATTTTTTTTTCCATGTCATTATATATTCAACATTATCATTTCTAAATAGCTATATCTTTTCTAGCTTATGGCTATTCCGGAGTTTATTAAACAAATCACCTTGTGTCCCTTTATAAGCAACATATTTTGTGTATCCTTGTGTGTAAATCTTTTTAAATGTCCACCATGAAATCCTTAAGTTCCTAGATGTGGAACATCTAGTTCATTAGCAAATTCTGACAGCTCTCCCTTTAAAATATATCCTGATTCTGACCACTTCTCTCCATCTCCACTTGAGAGATTTTCTTTTTTGAGACGGGGTCTCACTCTGTCACCCAGGCTAAAGTGCAGTGGCACGATCACAGTTTCACTGTAGCCTCAACTTCCCAGTTTCCAGTGATCCTCCCACCTCAGCCTCCTGAGTATCTGGGACCACAGATGTGTGCCACCACGCCCAGCTAGTGTTTTTTGTATTTTTGTAGAGATGGAGTTTTGCCATGTTGCCCAGGCTGGTCTCAAATTCCTGACAGAGCTCAAGTGATCCACCTGCCTCCGCCTCCCAAAGTGCTGGGATTATAGGCATGAGCCACGGCACTTGGCCAAAATATCTTCTATTCCAAGCCACCATCATCTCTCATCAGACTATGACAGTAACCTCTAAGTGGCCTTCCTGCTTTCACCCTTGCCCCTTTCAATTTATTTTTCCCAAAAACAACCAAGTAGGCTTCTTAAGTAAAAAATATGATCATGTCATTGCTCTACTCAGAACCTTCCACTGGCTCTTCATCACCCTCAGAAGAAACTCCACGTCCTTACTGTGGCCGGCACAGCCCATACGGCTGGATCCAGGTTACCTCTCAGACCTCATCTTCTGCTACGTTTCCCTGCAGGGTTCTGCTTGTTAGCCACCCTGATCTCTGCCAGTGTCTCAGCAGTGCCTAGTGTGCTCCTGTAACAGAGCCTTTGCCTTGGATATTCCTTCTCTCAGGAACTCTCCTCTCCCACATAGCCACATAATTTGCCTCTTTACTTTTCAGGCCTGTGCTCAAGTTTTCCCTCATTAGAAAAGTCTTCTCCATCTCTTTACTCTTGTGTTTCACTAGCTGACATTGCAGTCTATTTCCAGATTTATTGTCTGTCTCCCTTACAAAGACAAGAACTTAGTTATTTTCACTGTTTATCCCCTTTGACAAGAACATGGGCCTGACATGCAACCAAATACTGAATACTGTGCTCAATAAATAGTTATGGGATGAATTAATAAATTCTATCCACATTTTTGAGGAAATTTAATCAAAGTTATTTTATGTTAGAAGGTTCTTATGAAACATCACTTGGTTTTTTGTTTTTTATTTTTGAGACAGAGTCTCACTCTTTTTGCTGAGGCTGAAGTGCAATGGTGTGATCTTGGCTCACTGCAACCTCCACCTCCCAGGTTCAAGTGATTCTCGTGCCTCAGCCTCCCACGTAGCTGGGATTACAGGCACATGCCACCACGCCTGGCTAATTTTTGTATTTTTAGTAGAGACAGGGCTTCACCATGTTGCCCAGGCTGGTCCTGAACTCCTGACCTTAGGTGATCTGCCCACCTCAGCCTCCCAAAGTGCTAGGATTACAGGCATGAGCCACCATGCCCAGCCACGTCACCTGGTTTTATAGCAAATTGGTTTAAATGGCTATTTGAGCTGCTTGTTAATTTTAATAAGCTAAACATTTCAACTAAATATTATATTTATTTACTTTTCATCAAATCTGATTTACTTTACAGATGAGGAAACTGAAATTTAAAGATGCTCAGTAGTAACTTCCCAAGTTCAGACAGCTGGTTACAAGGCAGAGCTGAGGGTCAGCCTCATTCTCTCTAACCCCAGTGCTCTGTGCTATGTACATATTCCCCAGTTGCCCTCAGAAATACTGTGATGATGACTATTTAAACAGAATAGTTTTGCCCATTGCTTCACATCCTTGCACAAACTGGGTGTCTTTTGGGGCTGACCATTTTAACTGAAAAAATATTCTTTCATTTTTAACATCTACATTTATTTCATGCTTTTAAACATTTAAAAATCTGTGCTAGCTGCTTGTATTTCTTAATTTTATTTTAATTTAACATATATGTGTTAAGGACTTTCTATGTGCTAGACCTTATTCTGACTCTGGAAGGATGTATTACAGTCTGTTCTCTCAAAGCTTCCAGTATTTTGGGAACCACTGATAACCTGTAGGGAAGCAGCTAAGTAGGGGAAAAAAAAAAAAAAAATACCCAAAGATCAAGAAACAATGGGATCTGACACATGAGAACAACAAAAACAACTCACCATCATTAGAGGATAGAACAGAATGCAGGAAACTGGAAAGGTGAGAAGAAAAGACGACTCAGGACCGAACCCATGCAGCTTTGGCGCTGAAGGATGAGTGGAGAAATCTGACAAAATAAAGACGGACAAGGCATAGTCAGAGAGAAGGCTGGAAAGTCAGGGGAAGTGGAGGCACAGCTGTGAAGAGTAGGCAGTGTTTCAGAGAGGTCGCTGTGAAATGGTTAACAGATTTAGCAACATGGAAATTATTTGATCCTTTATTAAAGTAAAAGAGAGAAACCAGATTTTATGGTAGTAGGTGAGGCAACAGTGACAGTGAGCAAACAGTGTGAGCTTAAGAATGTTTAAAAGAAGATAAAAGATAGATAACATCTGGAGGAACACACAGGGTATTTCCTTTTTTTTTTTTGAGACGGAGTCTCGCTCTGTCGCCCAGGCTGGAGTGTAGTGGCGTGATCTCAGCTCACTGCAAGTTCCGCCTCCCGGGTTCATCATGCCATTCTCCTGCCTCGGCCTCCCGAGTAGCTGGGATTACAGGTGCCTGCCACCACGCTCAGCTACTTTTTGTATTTTTAGTAGAGATGCGGTTTCATCAGGTTAGCCACGCTGGTCTCGAACTCCTGACTTCAGGTGATCCACCCACCTCAGCCTCCCAAAGTGCTGGAATTACAGGCATGAGCCACCGCACCCCACCCACGTGGGGTATTTCCTTGTATGTGTGTGCCGTGGCTTGTGTACCCAACCCCCTATTAATAGATATTTGGTGGTTTCCAGTTTTCATTGTTTTAATCCATATTATGATGAACATCCAAATGCAGACATCTACCCAATTATCCCCATGGTTTAAATTTTTATTGGTGAGATGAATAGATCAATATAATGCACATTTTATTGCTTTTTTTATAATGTATATTTTAAATTTTAGTACTTAATATTTTGCAAGATTTCTCTCCAGAAGGGTTGTACCAATTTACATTTTTACCAGTTTTGCAAGACTGTTCCTATTGATAATACTGGGTAATGTTATCTTTCTCAAAAATGTGTACTTATTTGAACTTTGTCCTTTCTGACTGGGGGAGCACTTAATGTTAATCTTAGGTGATTTTCCTTGTTATCCAGAAGGAATTATTCAAAAATTCCTATCAGTGTTAAAATAAGTCCTAGTAGATCATTAACATTTCTATTTGATTTATCATTAATGTATTTTACCTGTCATATTTGATATTGCTAAATCTTTTTTGTTTTTTGTTTTTCTTAGTTTTTAGCAGAGTTTTACACTGCAAGAATCTTTCTCTTTTTATCAGAGAAAATAATTGTGCTAAATAGTAGTCAACCTGTTTGATACTAAGAATTATAGATTCCTTTCGAAGTTGCTGATTTAACAGTTCTCAGCTAGAGTCTAGGAATCTGTATGTTATAAGCACCCTAGATGAAGCTTAGGGAAGTAATGGTGTGTGATAGACAGAATGACAAAGAACTGTGCATCCAAAATGGAAAATGTTTGCTAGCATAAATAATTATGTTTCTCCTGTGGTAAATAAAAGACATTTATTGATTGATTGACACAGGGTCTTGCTCTGTTGCCTAGGCTGGAGTGCAGTGGCATGATCACGGCTCACCACAGCCTTAACCTCCCCAGCTCAAGCAATCCACCCATCTCAGCTTCCTAAGTAGCTGGGACTACAAGTGTGCACCACCACACATGGCAATTCCTTTTAATTTTTTGTAGAGGCAGGTTCTTGCTATGTTGCCCAGGCTGGTCTTGAGCTCCTGGGCTCAAGCAGTCCTCTCGCCTCAGCCTTCCAAAGTGCTAGGATTATAGGCATGAGCCACCACACCTGGGCCAGGCGCCATGGCTCATGCCTGTCATCCCAACACTTTGGGAGGCCGAGGCGGGCGGAACACGAGGTCAAGAGATTGAGACCATCCTGGCCAACATGGTCAAACCCCATCTCTATTAAAAATACAAAAATCAGCTGGGTGTGGTGGCATGTGCCTGTAGTCCCAGCTACTCGGGAGGCTGAGGCAGGAGAATTGCTTGAACCCGGGAGGCAGCAGTTGCAGTTAGCTGATATCGTGCCACTGGTACTCCAGCGTGACAACAGAGCGAGACTCCGTCTCAAAAACAAACAAAAAAAGTCTGACTTTTTTCTTCCAGTTTTCTTTTTTATTATATATACCCATGTACCCATTTATTATATAAACCCTGTACCCATGAAGCATCACTCCCATTCTTCTCTCCCCTTATCCCCTGGTAACCACAAATATGCTTTCTGTCTCCATGAACTTACCTATTCTGGATATTTCATGCATATTGCCTCATCATATATGACCTTTGGTGTCTGGCTTTGACTTAGCATAATGTTTCAAGGTTCATTCATATTGTAGCATGCTGAGGTACTTTGCTCTTTCTTTCTTTTTTTTTTTTTTTTTTGAGACAGAGTTTCACTCTTGTTGCCCCGGCTGGAGTGCAATGGCGCGATCTCAGCTCACTGCAACCTCCACCTCCCGGGTTCAAGCCATTCTCCTGCCTCCACCTCCCAAGTAGCTGGGGTTACAGGCATGCACCACCACACCCAGCTAATGTTGTATTTTTAGTAGAGACGGGGTTTCTCCATGTTAGTCAGGCTGGTCTCGAACTCCCAACCTCAGGTAATCTGCCCTCCTTGGCCTCCCAAAGTGCTGGGATTACAGGCATGAGCCACCGTGCCCAGCGAGCTACTTTACTCGTTCTGTGGCTGTACAGATATATCATATTTTGTTTATTCATGACCCAAATGTACATTTGGGTTCTTTCCAATTGGATTCTTTCATTTTCTAGCATGAGTAGTGCTGCCGTGTATAGTACTGTACACGTTTTTGTTTGAATACCTGTTTTCAGTGATTTGGGGTATATACCTGGGAGTGGAGTGGCTGGATCATATAGTAATTCTATGTTTGGCTTATTGAGAAACTGCCAAACTGTGTTCCACAGCAGTTGCACCAATTAATATTCCCACCAGCAATGTACGAGGGGCCCAGTTTCTCCCATCCTTGCCAACACTTGCTGTTGTTCATTTTGTTTTTAATTGTAACTCCCCTAACTGTGATATGATATCTCATTGTGGTTTTGATTTGCATTTCCCTGATGACTCACAATGTCATAGATATTTTCATGTGCTTGTGGACCATTTGTATATCTTTGGAGAAATGTCTGTTCAGATTTTGTATTCATTTTTTTTACATTTTAATTTAGATTCGGGTGTGCATGTGCCTGTTTGTCACATAGGTATATTGCATGCTGGTGGAGATTGGGTTTCTAGCGTACCCATCACTTAAATAGTGAACATTGTACCTGATAGGTAACTTTTCAACCCTGACCCCCCTCCCAACCTCCCCATTTTTGGAGTTCTCCAGTGTCTACTATTTCCATCTTTGCATCCATGTGTACCCAGTATTAGCTTCCACTTATAAGTGAGAACATGCAGTATTTGGTTTTCTGTTTCTGAGTTAGCTCACTTAGGATAATGGCCTCCAGCTCCATCCATGTTGCTGCAAAGGACATGATTTCATTCTTTTTTTATGGCTGTGTTGTACTCATTTTTTAATTGGATTGTTTGTATTTTTGCTGTTAAGTTGCAAGAGTTCTTTATATATTCTGGATAGTAGACCCCTGACAGATAGGTAATTTGCAAGTACAGAAAAACACCCATTCTGCAGACTGTCTTTTCACTCTCTTGATAGTGTCCTTTGATGCACAAAAGGTTTTAATTTTGCTGAAATACAATTTATCTATTTTTCCTTCTGTTGCTTGTGATTTTGGTGTCATATCTAGGAATTCATTACCAAATCCAGTTCATGAAGATTTTCCCTTATGTTCTCACCTGAGACACTTATAAATAGTTTTAGCTCTTATATTTAAGTCTTTGATCAATTTTTTTTAGTTAATTTATATATACGGTGTGAGGTAAGGGTCAAACATTATTCTCTGTCAGAATTCCAGTGACTTTTTTTTTGGCAGAAGTGGAAAAATCAATTCTGAAATTCTTACGGAATCTTAAGGAATCCCAAATAATCAAAACAATCTTGAAAAAGAAAAAGTTGGTGGACTCACACATCCCCATTTTACAACTTACAACAAAGCTTTAGTAGTCAAAACAGTGTAGGATATAAAAAACAGAATTCAGAGTACAAAAACAAACTCATAAACCTATGTTCAGTCCATTTACGACAAGGGTGCCAAGACCACTAAATAGAGAAAGAATAGGTCTCTTCACCAATTGATATTGGGACAACTAGGTATCAACATGCAAAGAAGGATGTTTGGCCCTAACCTCACACTTCTTGAAATTTCATTAGGGGACCAATATCAATCACTAAACTATAAGTTGGTTTTGTAGATTATTAGCTGTGGTCTTATGTCATCATTAATGGTTCTGTTTTATTTAAGATAAAAATAAAAGGCCAGACACAGTGGCTCATGCCTGCAATCCAACACTTTGTGGGAGGCCAAGGCAGGAAGACTGCTTGAGCCCAGGACTTTGAGAGCAGCCTGGGCAACTTAGTGAGACCCCATCTCCATGAAAATAAATAAATAAATAAATAAATAAATAAATAAATAAATAGGCAGGGTGCAGTTGCTCACACCTGTAATCCCAACACTGGGAGGCCAAGTGCTAGGATCGCTTGAGCCTGAACATTCAGGACCAGCCTAGGCAACATAGACCCCCAATTCTACAAAAAATAAAAAACTAGCTGAGGATGGTGGTTCACACCTGTAGTCCCAGCTACTCAGGAGGCCGAGGTGGAGGGATCTCTTGAGCCTGGGAGGTCAAGATGGCAGTGAGCTGTGATCACGCCACTGCACTCCAACCTGGGTCATAGAACAAGACCGTGTCGCAAAAAAAGAAAATTATTTCAGAAACAAGATTGAGTACAGGGTAGACGTTTTAAATTTTTCAGAGGAGATCATTTTATGTATTAGAAGTTTTTTGTTGGGCTGGGCTTCCAGACTCACACCTGAAATCCCAGCACTTTAGGAGGCCGAGGTGGACGGATCACCTGAGGTCAGGAGTTCAAGACCAGCCTGGCCAACATGGTGAAACCCCGTCTCTACTAAGTAAAATACAAAAAAGAAGTTTTTTGCTTGTTTAAGGCATTGTTGCTCAAAAATAATACCAAGTTTCTATAACTGATCTTATTTACTTAAGCATCTACTATTTGTGTTCATCCAGGAATCATTTCTCGTTTCGCTTCAGAGAGCTTGTTTACTTACAGGAAAATAATTTAACTGACCCAGCAGCAAAATATTTTTCACACAAACTTATCCTTATACAGGTTTAGCGTCACAAACCTGGACATCTGAAGTGCTCCAGCAAACTTTTTGAGGGCCAGTATGATACTCAAAAGACATTCTCATTGGAACATTTCAGATTTTTTGATAAGTATAATGTAAATATTCAAAAATCTGAAACACTCTTGTCCCAAACATTTGGATAAGGGAGCTTCCTCCACCCGTACTGACTTAGGTCCATAATGGCCTGCTGCCTCCCTCAGGAGCATTGTCCCGCATCTGTAATTGGGACCCAGGATACAGCCTCTTGACTACTGAGAAGACTGTTACAGTTAATGTGCTTGTTTTGGGAATGGAACATATAGCCTTGGCCTCAGTTAATCCATTCTCATTTCTGCTCTTAGGATACAAAGAAAGCATGTGAAAATTAGCCAGAAAGATACATGTTATTCAGGAGTAGACTAGTCCTGAATAGAAAAGTCTGATTAAACTGTTTTGTAAAATAAGGTTTTTTTAAATCTACATAATATGAAATCCACAAATAGTGGGTGGTGCCAGGTTAGGCCACTGGTTCTGCTTCTCGATCACCCTCCTTAAACTAGCAGTCATATGCCTGGCTTGGCTCAAACAGCAGCAGTTATTCCTGAAGCTTGCTCTGGGCCGTCCTGCTCTCATTCAGGGCTGGGGGAGAGGGAGGACCAGCATAGGGAGGATATTGAGTAGGCCCCAGCAGGCTTGCCTCACACTCTGAACTCAATATGGTGGTCACATCTGGGGAAGGGACAAGGCATGGGAGTGGCCATTGAGGTTCTATTTTGTCAAACAAGACCAGGAAACAAATAGGACAAACTGGTCATGACTGTGCCTTCTAAGTGGTCAGAATGGGAATTTAAGTTGTTACTTCTTGTGGTTTTCTGGGTTTAAAAAAAAATTTCTAAAAAAAATTGTTTTTAACACATTGCTTTAAAAAGAGAGGACATTAGAGTAGAATCAGAGACAGACTGGTCCTCCACAATAGCTCTTCTACTTAAAAGTTTTGTGGATGGAGGCAGATATCCTCTGCTCTGTGCTTTAGTTTTATTTACAAAATGTGAATCTTTTTCCTGTTTTTTTTCTATTACCTAGGTTTTTGTAGGGTTTTGTTGTTGTTGTTGTTGTTGTTGTTTTGCAATGGAGTCTTGCTCTGTTGCCCAGGCTGGAGTGCAATAGCGTGATCTCGGCTCACTGCAACCTCCTCCTCCTAGGTTCAAGCGATTCTCCTGCCTCAGCTTCCCAAGTAGCTGGAATTACAGGTGCCTGCTACCATGCCTGGCTAATTTTTGTATTTTTATTTTTATTTATTTATTTTTCTTTTTTTTGAGACAGAGTCTCGCTCTGTCACCCAGACTGCAGTGCAGTGGTGTGATCTCGGCTCACTGCAAGCTCCGCCTCGTGGGTTCAGGCCATTCTCCTGCCTCAGCCTCCTGAGTAGCTGGGACTACAGGTGCCTGCCACCACGCCCAACTAATTTTTTGTATTTTTAGTAGAGACGGGGTTTCACTGTTAGCCAAGATGATCTCGATCTCCTGACCTCGTGATCATCCTGTCTCGGCCTCCCAAAGTGCTGGGATTACAGGCATGAGTCACTGCTCCTGGCCTACCTGGGTTTTTTTACAAGGAGGAAAATAAGAGGTAAAAATTTTTTTAATCATAAAATACTTAATAAGTTCAAGTATTATTTATTCCATTTACATTCATAATTTTAGAAACTTTTTGTTGAAATTTCCCAAAGTCGTAGAATTAAAGTAAACTTGGATTTTCTTCAATTTCACAGTCTTTCCTCTGAATCACTCAGCCATTTACTCCCACTTTATTGATTTGAAATGTATCCTTGATAATTACACTTCACTAATTTTGTGGCACATTTGAGATAACAGCTATACCTAGAAATTCATGATAGTCATATAGTCACATGAATCTTCTGCTTTTTGTCTCCTTTTAGGTGAATGGTGATATTCCCCCTCGGTTAAAAAAGAGTGCTCATGAAATCATCCTCGACTTCATCAGATCCAGACCTCCTTTAAATCCAGTATGTAATTCGACATAGTTCTCTAGATTGGAGATATCATAATGAATTATTCTACTCTAGGGTGTCATCTCTAGAACTCAGCTTTCCTAGGTGATTTTTCCTCTGAGCTTTTTACTTTAAAGATGAAGCCCAGCTGTAAATTATATTCTTTTTGTTTTTGAGACAGAGTTTCACTGTGTCACCCAGGCTGGAGTGACCCCTGGGACTCAAGTGATCCTCCTACCTCAGCCTCCCAAGTTGCTGGGACCACAGGTGTGCACCACCATGCCCAGGCTAACTTTTTAAATTTTTTGTGGAGATGGGGTTTTGCCATGTTGCCCACGCTGGTCTCAAACTCCTGGCCTCAAGCAGTCCTCCCACCTCAGCCTCCTGAAGTGTTGAGATTACAGACATGACCCACCACAGCTGGCCTTGTAAATTACATTCTTAAGTCACTGAAAAATCTTAAAATTATTTAATACAAGTCTGTCTTAGGATACTTTTACTCAAAACAACCTGGGTCATGGTGCAAAATCTGGCCATATACCTCCTAGATAACAGCTAAATATATTACTGGATAGTCTCGTTATGGATTGTCCTTCCAGTTTACTATAGGATGCAACTACCCCTCCTTGATTAAATTGTCATATTGACATATTTTATAATAAATCCACCCTGCTGTACATCCATTTCTATGTTAATTATCATGTTCCTCCGTTAGCAGAGTTCTTTCTAGCAACCATAGACTCAGAATATTCTAATCTGTTGGAACATTGGTTTGTGTTTCTTCTGTTCCTTATTTCTTTTTTACCCGGCTCAATAGCCAGTGCTCACCAAAGCCTCTCAAAAGAGTGTACATAAAGTAACTAGAAAGTGAATAGTATTTCTCAGTTTGTATACAACTAAAGCATAATTAATGATCCTTTTTATAAATCTTTTTTAAAGAAGGCAAAGAGGGCCACCTGGGAGGTTTTGTATTTTTTTTTTTTTTTTTTTTTTGAGACAGAGTTTCACTTTGTCGCCCAGGCTGGAGTGCAGTGGTGCAATCTCGGCTCACTGCAAGCTCCGCCTCCTGGGTTCACGCCATTCTCCTGCCTCAGCCTCCCAAGTAGCTGGGACTACAAGCACCTGCCACCACGCCTGGCTAATTTTTTTGTATTTTCAGTAAAGATGGGGTTTCTTTTTCTTTTTTTTTTTTTGTGACAGAGTCTCGCTCTGTTGCCCAGGCTGGAGTGCAGTGGCGCGATCTCGACTCACTGCAAGCTCCACCTCCCAGGTTCACACCATTCTCCTGCCTCAGCCTCCCGAGTAGCTGGGGCTACAGGCGCCCGCCACCACACCCAGCTAATTTTTTTTGTATTTTTTTTTTTTTAGTAGAGACGGGGTTTCACCATGTTAGCCAGGATGGTCTCGATTTCCTGACCTCATGATCCACCCACCTCAGCCTCCCAAAGTGCTGGGATTACAGGCATGAGCCACCGCACCCAGCCAAGTTTTTTTTTCTGAGTTTTTTACTCTAAAGATGAAGCCCAGCTGTAAATTATATTCTTTTTGTTTTTGAGACAGAGTCTCACTGTGTCTCTGAGGCCAGAGTGGTCATGGTAGGATGGTAGGTCATGGTAGAATAGAAGGAGCATGGACCATGTGAACCTGGACTTGAACACTGGCTCCACAATTGAGCAGCCACATATCTCTGAGGCAGCTAATCAGCCTCCCGGAGTCTTTATTTCCTCAATTATAAAATGAAGATAATAACAATCTAAGAAGGTTATGGGGGGTTACTAAAAAATGTTAGTTTTAAAAACAGTAGAGCGGGATGTTCACAGCACTTTGGGAGGTGGCTCACACCTGTAATCCCCGCACTTTGGAAGGCCAGGATGGGAAGATTGCTTGGGCCCAGGAATTCAAAACCAGCCTGGGCAACATAGAGAGACCCTGTCTCTACAAAGAAATTAAAGAAAAAAAAATTAGCCATGTGCAGTGGCATATACTTGTTGTCCCAGCTACTCAGGAGGCTGAGGTAGAAGAATCACTTCAGCATAAGAGGTCAAGACCACAGTGAGCCACTGCACTCCAGCCTGGGTGACAGAGCAAGACCCTGTCTCAAAAACAAAAAAACAAAACAAAACAAAAACACAGAAAAAACAGCAGTAGTAATAGCCTACATTGCAACTGATTACCTATCGTGCTAGCATATAGGGAACATAATTATAACTGCTTAAAATTAGTTGAGCAAGCCAGGCTCAGTGGCATGTACCTGGAATCCCAACCACTTGGGAGGCTCAGGCAGAGGGACCCCTTGAGCTTAGACATTCAGAGGTGTAGTCAGGTGCAGTGACTCATGCCTGTAATCCCAGTACTTTGGGAGACTGAGGAGGGTAGATCACTTGAGATCAGGAGATCGAGACCAGCCTGACCAACTTGGTGAAACCCCATCTCTACTAAAAATACAAAAATTAGCCAGGCATGTTGGCACACGCCTGTAATCCCAGCTACTCGGGAGGCTGAGGCATGAGAATCGCTTGAACCCGGGAGGCAGAGGTTGCAGTGAGCTGAGATTGCACCACTGCACTCCAGCCTGGGCAACAGAGCGAGACCCCTTCTGTAAGCAATAAAATACAATTTGAGAATGTATAACCAAATCACTCTGATATCCAGTAATCTCCCTGTTGCTTTAGGAACCTTAATATTTAATGACTTGAAAGTAGTCTTTTATCAAGCAGTGTTTCAATCAATGAAATGTAATTTATAATACTGTACTGTATGACTAGACTTCAGTAAAAATTACTTAATTACTCAAGTCTTTAGCCATTTTCCTTACTTTCAAGGTCTCAGCCAGAAAACTGAAACCAACTCCACCACGGCCACGGAGCCTCCATGAAAGAATATTAGAAGAAATTAAAGCAGAAAGAAAGCTTCGGCCTGTCTCACCAGAGGAGATTAGACGTAGCAGATTAGGTGAGTCCACTGCTTCCTATACTCAGTCTAGAGTCATCCCCTGGGAAAAGGATCTTTATACACCCAGCCCCATGAAAGTAAAGAGTTCTCATTCCGTGTTCATTTCTCTGTATCTCACTTACTTGTTCTCCCTCTCACTCTCTCATATACATACCCCCTCACACTTACTTGAAATTTATAGGGTGGGAAATCCTTCTGCCTATCTAATATTGAACTATATGAGAACATCGTGCCATAATTGAAAGAGCTCTGCCAGTCTCTAGGCTGAGGTTTTAGGAAAGTCTCTTTACCTTTCTGAGCATCATTTTCTTCATTGGCAGAAGGGGGATAAAAATTCCTCTTAACCTACATTATGAGTTTTATGTAAGAATTAAATAGGATTATGGTAAAAATACTTTATAAATTGTATTGCATATATAAAGATAAGGTATTATATTTTAGAAATATAGATGATATATAGTTTTACCTTATGTTTCTTTATTATGGGTTTAAAGATACGGTATTATGTCATGAAAGCATGTTATTACCTGATATCACTTAACTTATTTCTAAACGGCCTTTATAGTTATTATTTTTTATTTTTTAGTGTATACTATAAGCACATATTGATTTTGATTTATAGAAAGGCCATATTATAAGATGTCTGTAAACATTTTTGTTTATACGACTGTCTTTCAGTTTGTAAGACTAAAAATGCCCAAAGAATCCAGAGAAACTGCCTTTAGGAAAACAGTCTATAGTGGTACCTTAACAGGAAAGGATCTAGTTCTGTGACCCTCACTCTGCTAGTTTTCTCCTCTGATCTCTTCTTCTGCCTTTTTCAGACTCTTGGACTTCAAAGTTTCTATCCTGGGTTCTGTTCTCCCTAAGCAACCATACCTTCTTCCATGGTTTTTGTTTCTGACTACCTTCCAGCTCACAGTCTACATTGCAGATCTCTAAAAATGCAGACTCATACGTCCAGCTGTCTTCTCATATCCTACAAGCAAGACAAACCCAACATGTCCACAAGTGAACTCATCCTGTCTCTCCCCAAACCATCGCATTTTGTTTTCCCAGTGTAGAAACCTTAACATAATCTTTGACTCTTACCCGATGGCCAACCCCTGTTGATTTTACTTCCTCTGGATCTTTTTAATCTTCTACTCTTCTCAGCCCAGCAGCCACTATACCAGCCGAAGCTGTCATCTGTCGCAGCAGCACTGACTGTTCTCCTGCTTCCAGTCTTGAACTCTTCCACCATTCCATATTGATTTTCCTTGTTTAATCCTGACCCTTCTGTTGGGTGACCTTCGTGATGACAGGGCCCATGTCTGTCTTGTTCGTTGTTGTGTCCCTAGTACAGCACTGGACTGTACAGAGTACTCTCATGGGTTGAAATAATTAAATGTACTTTCTGGTGACAAAGCTTCAGAGTGGATCACTTGAGCCCAGGAGATCAAGGCTGTAGTGAGCTGTGATTGCACCACTCCACTCTAGCCTGGGTGGCACCAAGATTCCATGGAAAGAAAGAAAGAAAGAAAAAGATCAGTTGACTGTATATGTGTGGGTTCATTTCTGGACTCTTTGTTCTGTTCCACTGTTGTTTGCCAGTACCATGCTGTTTTTGTTGCTGTAACTTTATAATATATTGTAAGATCAGAAGGTGTGATGTCTCCGGCTTTGTTATTCTTTCTCAAGATTGATTGGCTATTCATTGTGTTTTGTGGTTCCCTAGGAATTTTAGGATTATCTTCTATTTCTGTAAAAAATACCATTAGGGTTTTCATGGGGATTCTGTTGGATCTGTATATAGCTTTGGGTAGTATTCACATGTTAACAGTAAGTCTTTCAATTCATGAACATTATTCTTCCATTTGTTTCTGTCTTACAGTTTTTGTATATAAATCTTTTACCTCCTTAATTAAATTTACTCCTAGATATTTTATTCTTTTTGGTGCTGTTGTCAATGGGATTGTCTTTTTGTTGATAGTGTATTGAAAAAATTTTTATGGAGTTTTCTATCTATAAGATCATGTCATCTGCAAACAGGGACACTTTTATTACTTTCTTTCCAATTGGATGCCTTTTATTTCTTTTTTTGCCTAACTGCTCTGGCTAGAACTACCAGTACTGTGTTGAATATAGAAGTGGTCATCCTTGCCTTGTTCCTGATTTTGGAGGAAAATCTTTCAGTTTTCCCCTATTGAGTATGATGTTAGCTGTCAGCTTTCCATATGTGGCCTTATTATGTTGAGGTAATTTCCTTCTATTCCTAATTTGTTGAGTGTTTTTATTACGAAAAGGTGTTGAATTTTGTCACATGCTTTCTCTGCATTTGAAATAATCATGTGATTTTTATTCTTTATTCTGTTATGGTGGTGTATCATGTTAATTGATTTTCATGTGTTAAGCTGTCCTTGTATCCCAGGGATAAATCCCACTTGGTCATGATGTATGATCCTTTTATTGTGCTGATGGATTCAGTTTGCTAGTATTTTGTTCAGAATTTTGAATCTATATTCATTCAGGATTTTAGCCTGTAATTTTGGGGTTTTTGGCCTCGTAAAACAAAATTAGAAGTGTTCTCTCATCTTCAGTGTTTTGAAAGAGCTTGAGAGGGCTTGGCATTAATTCTTCTTTCAATATTTGGTAGAATTCACCAGTGAATCCACCTGGTCCTGAGCCTTTCTTTGTTGGGGAGCTTTTTGATGAGTGATTCAGTCTGTCATAGAAAGCCTTTGTCACATACATATTCTTCAGTTTCACTTTTTAAAATTATATTTAGTTGCTAATGGGAACCCTACTTTAGAATAATTAAATATCATTTTTATGTTAAGTATGTCTTTATTTTAACCTTGACAGTTGGTATTTCACAACCACCAGAATTGAGCTGTTACAGAAAGATACTGTTCTGTGAGAGTGTTACTTCTAGAATTCCGAGTTCAAATTGATATTAAACCCTAATTGTAAAGTAAGGGATTTTGGTCATTTTTTCTACAGAACTACATTGGTTCTTACTATACAGTTTTGCTTTGGGGAGTTCAGTTCTGATAATATTGGCAGAATTAACTTGAAGAAAAGTTTCCCTAAATATTTGTATCACTTTTCCCCTACATGTAATTGCAAGTAGGAGCTCACTGCAGCAATGGCAAAAATGTCTGAATGTTTAAAGATGAAAATGTTACCCATAATTACAACAGCCAGAGGCATCCACTGTGAATTTACTTGTGCATTACAAAGTGAGGATGAAAACTGTGTATATACAGTACTCTGTTCTCTGCATCTAATGTTTTATTTGGCATGACCATCTTCCTATGTCATTAAATATGACTCCAAATACGATTTATAAGGATGTAATCTCCTAACAGATGGCTAAATTGGGTTTTATTTACCTATTTTCCTGATTCACAAGCTTTTTCCATTTTTTCCTAGTAAGTCTGAAATTACTATTTTTGTACATCAGTCTTTGTTCATGTCTCTGATTATTTGTTTTCTTCTAAACATCTTAATTGCCATGATCCTCAATTTTTGTCCTCTTTTTGGTATAGAGATTGGAAAATATATAAATGTCATCTCCCAAGAAATAATTGCATCCCCTTCTTAACACAGTAGTCAGCCTTATTTCAAAAGATATATTCATGTGCTAGAGAAAAAAAGAGCAGAATAAGAAGATATTAGAGAAGATGGAAGAGTGCTTTGATAATATGTAATACTTTATTTGCTATACATAATTAGGAAAATCTAGAGTAGATAATATAGGAGTTTAGAAGTACAGTTTTTTGAATGGTGAGTGGAAGATTTTTTTTTTCTAGAAAACTTCTCCAAGATAAGTTCAAGGAAGATTATTCTTTTTTTTTTTTTTTTTTTTTGAGACGGAGTCTCGCTCTGTCTCCCAGGCTGGAGTGCAGTGGTGCGATCTTGGCTCACTGCAAGCTCCACCTCCTGGGTTGACACCATTCTCCTGCCTCAGCCTCCCGAGTAGCTGGGACTACAGGCGCCTGCCACCACGCCCGGCTAATTTTTTGTATTTTTTTTAGTAGAGACGGGGTTTCACCTTGTTAGCCAGGATGGTCTTGATCTCCTGACCTCATAATCCACCCGTCTCGGCCTCCCAAAGTGCTGGGATTACAGGCGTGAGCCACCGCACCTGACCCAAGGAAGATTATTCTTATCAACACAAAATCCCTAACCAATTTCCTATGAGATAACTAAAACACAGTAAAATGCCTGTTTAAAACATACATCCTAACTTCTATATTAGGATGAAAATACTTAAAATATTATTTCCCAGTCCTCAAACAGTATGATTGTTAAATAATAGTTGATTTGCCACATCTGACATGCATATCCCCTTTATTGACGTATGTATATCTAAAAACATCTACATATGATTCTGACATCTTGCTAATGTGTGTTTGGGATGTAAATCAGTACTTTTCCTTCACGTCATCTTTTTTTAATATTGAGCTTTTGGGTTGTAAATAAAAATTGTTCCTTTAAAACCAGCTGCTAAAATACACACTGAGACATATTTACATTCCATTAAATTGGGGTATTAGAAGTCTAGAGTCTGTCTCCCTGGAAAACAGCAACTGGAGAGACATTGTGCCTGATATGCCTGTACTTCCAAAGCTACTGCTGCTCTGCAGTGTGTCCGTCTCCAGCCACAAAGGCCCTCCCCACTGGGCATAATCCCCACCAGGACCTCAGGCTTCCAGAAATCAAAAGTCAGGAAGGCAAGGTTATCTTTGGTGACAACAAAGTTTCACCAAGGGGCCAACTTTGTGAAATGGGGTGACAAAAAAATTACAAGGAAAAATAATTAACATCTCAAATTATTCTACCCTGTTTATATGAAGAGGATTTAAAAGAATGGAAGAAAGGATATGACAAACGATATTCAGTGAGGCATTGCTTTGGCTTCAGCAGTTTTGGAGAATATGGGAAGTCCTGGTAGATGTAGTTTTTGGAATGGAAAACGAAGACTATGCTTTGTTGGAGAGGAAGGGAAGACTGGCCAATGGTTGTCTGAAGTCCTGTGCTTCAGTGCCTGATGTGCTGGTTTCTGAACAATCCTAGGAAGGCTGAGCCTGTGTCACAGGAAAGATGTTTTCTCTTTGATGCAAAGGTACTGGTATGAGCTTTGGACTGCAGTGAAAATAGATAATCCTCGCTGTCATGAATACCTAAAGTCATCACATCTCTGCAATAACCTTTTTAACAGCTTTATTGAGCTTTATGGCATTTATATGCCATAAAATTCACTCATTTAAAGTATACAATTTAGTGGTTATTACATGCATAAATTTTAAAAGCAGAGTGCTTCAACAGGAAATAATAATTTCATTTTTAAGAAATGATAGGCCGGGCACAGTGGCTCATGCCTGTAATCCCAGCACTTTGGGAGGCCAAGGCGGGCGGGTCACAAGGTCAGGAGTTCAAGACCATCCTGGCTAACATGGTGAAACCCAGTCTCTACTAAAAATACAAAAATTAGCTGGGCCTGGTGGCAGGCACCTGTAATCCCAGCTACTCAGGAGACTGAAGCAGGAGAATTGCTTGAACCTGGGAAGCAGAGGTTGCAGTGAGCCGAGATTGCACCACTGCAGCCACTGCACTCCAGCCTGGCAATAGGGTGAGACTCCGTCTCAAAAAAAAAAGAAAATAAATGATAATTACGGTAGTCTTCCTTTATCTGAGGGGGAGATATATTCCAAGACCCCAAGTGGATGCTTGAAACGATGGATAGTACCAAACTTTATATGTACCATGCTTTTTCCTTTACATGCATACCTATGCAAAAGTTTATTTTATAAAATAGGCTCAGTAAGAGATTCACAACAATTACTAATAATAAAATAGAAAAAGTAATATTCAGGAAACATGCAGTTTAAAACTTATGAATTGGCCGGGCATGGTGGCTTATGCCTGTAATCCCAACATTTTGGGAGGCCGAGGCATGTAGATCACCTGAGATCAGGAGTTCGAGACCAGCCTGGCCAATATGGCAAAACCCTGTCTCTACTAAAAATACAAAAGTTAGTCGGGCATGGTGGTGGGCACCTGTAATCCCAGCTACTCAGGAGGCTGAGGCACAAGAATTGCTTGAACCCGGGAGGCAGAGATTGTGGTGAGCTGAGATCACACCACTGCCCTCCAGCCTTGGCAACAGAGCGAGACTCCATTTCAAAATAAATAAATCTTATGAATTGTTTATTGCTGGGATTTTTCATTTGATATTTTTGGATCATGAGTAACTGAAACCATGGAAAGTGAAACTATGATAAGGAAGGACTACTATATTCAGTTTTTACTGTGTGTCAAGTACTATTCTAAGCACCTTTTTTACATGAAGTTATTTAATCTTTGCAACAATTCCATAAGATAGGATTATTCTCATTTTACAGATGAAGTAACTAAAGCACAGAGAGGTTAAGTAACTTGCCTGGGGTCACACTCCCAGTTAGTGGCAGAGCTGAGGTTCAAACTCAGGCAGTCTGGACTGTCCTTCAACTACTGTGTTATACGGCCTACAATAGATAGTTTATTGACACATAGTGGTGATGCTGCTGAACTAGCTGAACTGAGAATTTTTTATGAACTGTTTCACCTTTATTCTGAGAGCCAAATTTTCATCCTGACATAAATTATTGAAGGATAAATTTACTCTGAAATTTTAAAGAGTTGTATGTTCCCTAAAATCATGTTTTAAAACATGGCTTTTTAAAAAAATCTATATTTAAGTCAAACATCCTATTCTGTGATTCTTTAAAATGTTTGTATTTTTATCATGCTTTCATTTTTAACTTGTTTTTTAAAAAGTTACTTTTTCCTTTTATTGTTACTCCATTTGAAGTCTTAGTGATATAATTGAAACTAAGACTCTTGCATGGTTTTAATGTATTTCAGATTTTCATTCACTAGCTTCTGCCTTAGAGTCTGACATGTAGCCACTAAGGGTCTTCATTAATCCATTCCCTTTTTTGTCCTCCCTGTATATTCCTAACAGCTGAATTATTTTCTTTTTATTGTTTGTTTTCTTTTTTTCAGCAATGCGGCCACTTAGCATGTCTTACAGTTTTGACTTGTCAGGTAAAAAAAACAAAAACACTTTTACCCTGACGTGGGTTTTGTGGTTTCTGTGAAATACATTTCATTCGTCTGCTTGTTCAAACATGTTAAAAAAGAAAATTGAAAGGCTTCTTCTAAGCCGTGGTCAGTAAAATAAAACATTCTGCTTGTTTGAAAACAATATATGTAAAAAAGATACAAGACTACAGTAAATCTGTTTTCTCCTAAGCAATTTTGGAGGAACCATCACACCATACTCATGGTTCTAGAAGATGGTGCCCATCTTAATGGCGGCTGTGACTGCCCAGGCTCTTCTAGAGCAATGAGGTTAAAGCCTACAGCAGACCTTTGCCCTAAGAGAATAGAAAAAAACTTCGTAGAAACAAAATTCTGACACATCTACTTCCTGTTCTCTAAAGTATTCAGTTATTTAAGTAACTAAACTTAAAATGGTTATCTACTTCAGATGACAGCACCTCAGTTGATGGGCAAGAACTGTCTTTTGTATCTTTGTGCTCAGTGGATAGAGCCTAGTCATGAATGACTTTGAATGCTGATTAAGAGTATAAAAATACAGGCCGGGCACAGTGGCTCACGCCTGTAATCCCAGCACTTTGGGAGGCCAAGGCGGGCGGATCACGAGGTCAGGAGATCGAGACCATCCTGGCTAACACGGTGAAACCCCGTCTCTACTAAAAATACAAAAAAATTAGCCAGGCGTGGTGGCACACGCCTGTAGTCGCAGCTACTTGGGAGGCTGAGGCAGGAGAATTGCTTGAAGCCGGGAGGCGGAGGTTGCAGTGAGCCGAGATCGTGCCACTGAACTCCAGCCTGGACAACAGAGCGAGACTCAGTCTCAAAAAAAAAAAAAAAAAAAAAAGAGTATAAAAATACACGAGCATTGTAATGGCTTTGGTTGTAATATATATGTGCCTCAGATTTGTAGTACAGGTTTAGACCCTTCTGTTAAACAGAGATTAATAGTGAAATGACTAAATTTGATCTACAAAATCAACCCTTTTTAAATTAAAACTTTAAATATATATGAGTGAATTTTCTTTTATTTATTTATTTATTTTAGAAAATAGAGACAGGGTTTCACCATGTTGGCCAGGCTGCTCTCGAACTCCTGGGCTCAAGCAATTCACCAACCTTGGCCTCCCAAAGTGCTAGGAATACAGGCATAAGCCACCTCACCCAGCCAGGTGAATTTTCAAAACCAACTTAATCCCAGTAAAATATTTTGCAAGTTAGAGTTTTTAATTTTGGAAGCTACTGTTTTAAATATAAAATGAGATGAGATGTTGGCACAAATATTTTCTCTTGGAATTTTCTTTTAAATGCCATAGAATGCCTCTTAAGATACAAAGAATTGTTGGCATACCTGAGATACAAATTCATATTTAAAGAGTTCTAGTATATTCTGTATATGAATATTTACTGAGTATCTTCCAGCTACAAAGCTAGTTTCCAACTGTTTTTAAATCTTCTGCTTATTTGTGTAGGTCTCAGGAATGACTGTAATATTTTACAATCACTCACTTACTATTTTTGACTGACCACTGAAGAGCTTTTTCTGTTTTCTTTATTCTTTTGGAATTTTTATTTTTTCAGCCATTTGCAGAGTGACCTTGTAAAAAATTTAGTCTGGAAAATAAATGCAGAAACATAGTAATATATATGTCACTACTAATCCCCAAAAGTTGGCAATATACATTACAGATACTCTACCTTTTTTTTAGTATCTACAAGAGATGCTTCCATTAGTTGGACCGTAATAAGAAAGTGAGTGGTTGGCTGCCTAAACTCATTGACCATTGGCTAATCTAAATTAGGCACACATTGCTGATCTTGACAGTATGCATGCTCACACACCTCATCTATAGGTATGTTGTGTGTTCTGTGTTCTTGCAGCCTACACGATGGGTTCTGTTTGGAAAGAAAACTCTTGGTACTTAAATTTCTTAGTGTAAAAGGGTAGCAGAGAATTTTTATTTGGTTTCACTGCTTATCATTTGCTATAATTTATTTCATGTCTTCGTGTACTTTGTGATTGTCTAATGCTTCATTCTTGATTTCTTGTGCTGCTTTTATGTTTTTCATTGTTGCATTTTAACTATTAATTAAAATTTCCCAAATTATAAATAGAAAAGATCGATTCATTCTTCTAACTTAAATGCAAAGATTGGAGTGCATTTTCTGAGTTAGAAAATGAACAAACTAGTGAGAAACATTGTAAACATATAGTGTAGATGATAACTCTGAACTTAAGTACAAGATAATGAAGTATATTCTGCTGCTTAAGTATATCTTAGAAATATTAACTCTTAGTGAAAATCTTAATTTATTCAACATCACTTATGGTAAGTATAACTTATTTTTCCTATACAGATATTAAATATATAATTGATATGCCAGTCACATTTCCTCACACTAAATAAGGCAGCAGACACATGTATTTAATATCATGGGTATGCATTTTAGGTTCTAAACCTAAGGTATGTGATTTCTAAAGCCATATCTAAATATTTCACCTCTTAAATATTTTGCTTACATATAAATATCACCAGTTTTTTTTAAGAAATGCCATGTTAGGTACAAGAAATACAAAGCCTATCCAAGGGCTTTGCTTTTCTCATTTGATACTTTAAAGGAAAAATGATAATTTATTCATTTAAACAGAAAACTATAAGTAATCAAACTTCTTAAAAATATGTTTTCTGGGCACAGTGGCTCACGCCTATAATCTCAGCACTTTGGGAGGCTAAGGTGGGCGGTTTGCTTAAGCCCAGGAGTTTAAAATAAGACCAGCCTGGGCAACATGGCAAAACCCTGTCTCTACACACACACAAAAAAAAAATACAAAAAAATTAGCTAGGCGTGGTGGTGCACACCTGTAGTCCCACCTACATGGGAGGCTGAGGTAGGAGGATTGCCTGAGCCAGAGAGGTCAAGGCTGCAGTGAGCCATAATTGTGCCACTGCACTCCAACCTGGGCAACAGAATGAGACCCTGTCTCAAAAAAAAAAAATAATAATAATAATTCAATTAAGTCTTTTGCCAGACTGTGGTGTGAGATAAAATCACTCAAGTATTTAGATCATCTTGAAACCTGGCTGTCATATAACCCGTTTTTTATTAATTCAGTTTTTCTCAAAGTTTTGAATTTAGTACAGATGTTTTCTTTCAGTAGTCTCAGTCAATTAGCTAAAATAATAATGATCAATCTCATAGCACAGGGTTCAGGCAATTAGAGAGCTATTGGACAATTTCTCAAATCCCCTGCATTGAGAATGAACTGAACTCAAGGCAGCCACGGTCATTTGACAGTGCTCCCTAAAATTCAGTTCATATGCCATCTTTATGATTTTCTGCCAGCCTTAAGTGCCCTGGTACTATTAAAAATTTTTAATCTGCCATAAACAACTTTAAACATTTCTTAAGCAATAAAATCATGGGTCTTAAAATACAGTATTTTTTTCTGCAGCAAAAAAATAGAGTATTTATTTATTTATTTATTTATTTATTTTGCAGCACATTAAAAAAATATGGGCCTGGTGCGGTGTCTCATGCCTGTAATCCCAGCACTTTGGGAGGCTGAGGCAGGCGGATCACAAGGTCAGGAGATCAAGACCATCCTGGCCAACATGACGAAACCCCGACTCTACCAAAAACACAAAAAAATTAGCTGGGCATGGTGGCACGTGCCTGTAGTCCCGGCTACTCAGGAGACTAAGGCAGGAGAATCGCTTGAACCCAGGAGGCAGAGGTTACAGTGAGCTGAGATCGTGCCACTGCACCCCAGCCTAGTGACAAAGCGAGACTGTCTCAAATAATAAATAACCGCCAAAACTATTTGAGTGTTCCTCTGTACAGTGGTATGCATACAGTGCTGTTCTTAGGGAAACTCTGTCGATTGGAAATGTGGGGCCAGCATGAGAAACTGGTTGTGTTTCTCTTATTATGATAACTCCAATTATAGTAATTAGAAAGTGACCTGCTGCCAGGTCAATGGTGGGAGCCTCTGTGAGAACGTGGCTAGGAAAGGTGGAAGATGTGTGTGTTTGAAATACTTGTGCTTTCTCCCAGAAAATTCCCACAAAATGTCAACAATTCTATTTCTCATTATATCTCCTTTTAGAAGATTCCTACAAAATATCAACAATTCTATTTCTCTTATCTTGTTATTGAAAGATTTATTTTAAGATTTTTACCTTTATAATTTGTATAAAAACTCGCTGCTTTTTTCCTTTTGTCCCTTTCAGCACTCCCCACCACCATCACCAATTATTTATTTGTTCTAGCTATTTAATGCCTGGGAAGGTAACAATAAAAGAAATGCATGTGTTGTCAAGTTCTCAATTAAAAATTTTATGTAAAAAGATAATTAATGGACAGCTGTTCTTCCTTCTTTCCTTTCCTCCTCCCTTCTCTTTCCCTTTTTTCTTTTTCTTTTCCTTCCATTATTTCCAGCTTGTTCAGACCCTTCAAAAATGAGCAGAAATTATAAATATTAAATAGGATATATATCATTTGTAATAAGAAATAATTTACATGGTTTTTATAAATAATGTCAGGGAAAGCTGCACTAGAACACACTTATATACCGAATGTTTCCTGGAGCTCTACCTCTTATACTTAAGGTGTGTAAATATTACTTGCTGGGGGGGAAACATCCTACTGTAAACAGCACATTCTTGGGTGGGGGGTGGGGGTTGTTCTTTTTTTTGAGACACAGTCTCGCTTTGATTCTCCTGCCTCAGCCTCTCAAGTAGCTGGGATTACAGGCGTCCACCACCACGCCTGGTTAATTTTTGTATTTTTAGTGGAGACGGGGTCTCACCATGTTGGTCAGGCTGGTCTCAAACTCCTGACCTCAATTGATCCTCCTGGCTCGGCCTCCCAAAGTGCTGGGATTACAGGCATGAGCCACCATGCCAGGCCACATTCTTGTGTTTTATAGTAACCTCAGTTACAGTGCTTTCCCCTCTAAAAGAGCATCAGTCAGTCTTTTTCACTTTAGTACTTAGCATGCCCTTTGCCCCACGTACAGCAGCCTCACAGACTGTCCACATGCAAAGAGCAGTCGAGTGTGCTGGTCTATAAATTACATCATGCGGTAACTGCTCTTTTTCACTTCTAAATACACCAATTTTATAGTTACTAAATTTAGCCCATTTTTAACTCTTCATTTGAAATACTGAAGAAAAGTAGTTCCATTTGCCTTGGAGGATTCCAGGCTATGGTACCAAAAAGCAGGCCATCAGAGTCAGTACTGACAAAGACTCATGGATCAGCTGTGGCATGACACCATGGTGCCACTGTGGCCGAATCCATCTGAGCCTTAGTTTATTTATTTACCAATAGAGATCAAAATCAGTATCAATAATTGCTAACATTTATTGTTCACTGCCTGTACTAGGCACAGAATTTTATATGCAATTATTAACCTGTTTAATGCTCACAACAAGCCCACGTCTGTTAGTATCCTCATTTTACAGACGAAAGGAGATGAGATAGCAGTAGAGACCCAAACCATCCCCATCACACCACACTATGGACTGCTTCATTGTCTGTCATTTGTTGTATTGACATCTCATCCAAATTTGAGCTCTTAATAATATAAATCAGACTCATCAGAGGAAATGTATCCCAGACTTTTTGTGTTCACATTAAATATGTTTATATGAATATAGATTATTAGCCATTTTTATTTTTAAACCAAAACTTTTTCAGATCTTACAGCCATGTGTCTGGTAAGGCTTTGTGTGTGTCCTCTCTTCATCCATACATCACTGGATCCTTAGAGGCTGTGAAGTAAACTAGCTTCGCTCAGCCCCAGTTTCTTCATCTGGAAAATAAACAAGTTGGAGTCAGTTATCTGTAGGATTCCTTTTAAGTCTAAATTCTAATCTACAAGTATGAATATGTAATTATTCATTTTAAAGTTTCCTTTAATTGAATTTGACAGTTAATATCCAACCAGAAAAAGTTTTCTATACATAGGCAAGGTGTTACTGAATCAAGCCTCTGTATTTTTGTATGAAATGCTCTGTTACCTGATATGCTTCCAACACAGATAACCTTTCTTGGCTCAAGAAAAGGTAAGCTTTTGCTTTTTTACCAGATGTGACTACCCCTAAATCTACAAAGAATCTTGTGGAGTCATCTATGGTGAACGGAGGTTTGACATCACAAACAAAAGAAAATGGGTTAAGTACTGCACAGCAGGTGCCTGCACAGCGGAAGAAGCTCCTCAAAGCCCCAACTCTGGCCGAACTGGACAGCTCTGAGTCTGAGGTGAGGCCCCAGTTCACCCAGCTTGACTCCAAGATGAGGGTGCTTAATGCTTTCTGACCCAGTTTACTGATTATCTTGCTTCAGTTGATGCTTAATCTCTTCCCATTTTTCAACCAATAAAGCTAGGATTAAAATTAATTTGGTTTGCAGGAAATTAAATAGTAGATTACTTTCTATTAGTAAAGACCAATATAGTGGCTGTAATTTATAGAACACTAAAATTTTTGTCAGGCATGTTAGCTCACGTCTATAATCCCAGCACTTTGGTAGGCCAAGGCAGGAGTATCTCTGAGCCCAGGAGTTTGAGACCAGCCTGGGCAACATAGCAAGACCCTGTCTCTACAAAAAATTAAAAAATTAGCCACATGCAGTAGCGCATACCTCTGGTCCCAGCTAGTTGGAAGGCTAAGGCAGGAGGATTCCTTGAGCCCAGGAGTTCGAGTCTGCAGTGAGCTGTGATTGCGCCACTGCATTCCAGCCTGGGCAACAGAGTGAGACTCTGTCTCAAAAATAAAAAAGAAAAGAAAAAGAACAAAAATACATACACACACACACACACACACACACACACACACACACGTAGTCTTAAATTATAAGTAGGGTTAAAACAAGTCAACAGTTTTCCAACTTATATTACCTTAATATCTTCCCGTTTGTTTGGGGAACAAAAAAATAAAGTTAAGGAAAACATTTTGCATAGATTCTTCTCCTTCTAAAATCCACACACACATACACACACTCATACTTAGGATTATTCTTTCTGTAATAGTAATACCAACAGACAAAACTCCAAAAAAGAAAATTCTAATAGTATTCTCCAGATTTCATCATCCACCTACTGCTCTTTGTGGAGGGGGAAAGATCTCGTATCCTTCCTGATATCAACATCCACCTATATGCTAATGCTTCCCACATCCATCTCAAGCCCCCATCTGCGATGTCAGTATTGTATATGTCATTGCCTGCTGAGTCTCCACTGCCCTTCCTCAAAATCAACTTAGGTAAAATGAAATTCTCTTCTTCCCTCCCTTCTCCCTCACCCACTTGCCAAATCAAACACACATACCTACCCTAGCTACATATGCATGCACACACACACACACACACTCTAGCTACACACACACATACACACCCTAGCTTCACACACACACCCTAGCTACACGCACACATGCGCGCACACATATTCTAGCTTCATACACACCTCCCCTAGCTACACATGCGTGCGTGCACACACCCTAGCTACACACACACATACACACCCCAGCTTCACACGCTAGCTACACACGTGCACATACACACACCTGTGTGCATGCACACATACCCCCTAGCTTCTCATCTTCTGCTTGCTATCCTAGTTGCTGGCTCCATCCAAGGTAGAATCTGAGGAATTATTCTTTAATTCTCCTCTCATCGGTCTCCACCCCATTCCAAGCAATACCAATAATAATTTTGCTACTAAAGGTTTTTCAAACACTAATAACAATAAGAAATATTCGTATTAACTAACGTCAGTTGGTCTCTCTTTCTCACTGTCTCTTCAGTCTATCTGACTTTTCTTCTTGGCTCCCCAAATTCCATCTTGCACTCACTGCTCTTTGTAACTCCTGCTTAAAACTTTCGGAAGGCTCCCTGGCACTTACAGAATAAAATTTGCATCCCCTGTTCACACGCCTGCAGACACTTCTGGTCTAATGTCACACCTTCCCTGTCTCTGGTTTATGCCTCAGCCACGCACAGCTGTTCACTCTTCCTGCACAGCCCATCGGTGCTCAGCTTGGTGCTTAGCTGTGTCTGCGGTCTGCCCCTCCCGTCCTTGTCAGAGTCAGCATGGCCTCGCTTTGTCTTAGGAAGTCTCCTGGATACCATTAGCCTGCCAGGACCCCTTCTCTGTGATTCTATCATAACCCACTCATCCCTCTGTTTCACTGGAACACTTTAACACCCTGTCACGTAATTATTCACTTATTTCTCTGTCCCACCAGAGTACATGTTCCCTGAGAGGAGGAACCATGCTGAATTTACTTTATATCACCAGTTTCTAACACTCAGTAGACACTCAAATATTTAGATAAATTCATACTAACCTATAAGAACAGTGATTTACATTTTAAAAGCATCTAGCTCAGATATCTAGATAGAGCTCCAATTCGGTAGCCACTCCCACATGTGGCTATTTAAATTTAAGTTATATTAAAATCAAATAAATGAAGAACTCAGTTTCTCAGTCATGACACTCAAGGGCCCAGGAACCTCTGTGACCATGGCTACACAGATCATAGTCCCTTCACAGAGAGTTTGGTTGGGTGGCACCAATCTGCAGCTGCCAGGAACTACCTTCCTGCACCCCCACAGGCCTACTTTTAACTCCTTTTCTAGTCCTCTTTCATTACCTCATGAGGTAAGACTACACCGCAAGGCATGGTCAGATAAATTTGCAGCCTCTATAACCTTCTTTGTGGTCCTCTTTTTGAAGATAAAGTGGTAATGCCCCAAATCCACATCTTGAGATGATTTGCTAGGCACGCTCTTCTTAATCAAAGACAGGCCATTTTCATCAGTTAGAACAGGAAGCAAGCAATAAATTGCCAGAAAGAGAAATGTGAGATCTGGATTCCAGCTACCTCTGACTTTTGTCACTAGCTACTGGTTTAAATCTGGATGAGTCATAGTTCTTAAGTCAGTGGTGGTAGAAATCTCAAAGATTTATGGAACAGAGTGAATGATCTTAGACAAGGGTATGGAAATAAGCATATTCCTCTCTTCCTCTTCAATCTAAAATTTATGTTTTTAAGTATAAGGGAAGAGCAAAGGTATTAAATGTGGGAATGCCTTGTGTTCCTTTTTAAATATATATATAATTCCTTTTTTATATATATATATATTTAGAAGTTTTGAAATTCTTTTATATATATATATATATATTTTTTTTTTTTTTTTTTTTTTTTTTTTTTTTTTTTGAGACAGAGTCTCGCTCTGCCACCCAGGCTGTAGTACAATGGCCCAATCTCTGCTCACTGCAAACTCGACCTCCCAGGTTCAAGCGGTTCTCCTGTCTCAGCCTCCCGAGTAACTGGGATTACAGGTGCCTGCCACCATGCCCAGCTAATTTTTTTATATTTTTATTAGAGATGGGGTTTCACCACGTTGGCTAGGCTGGTCTCAAACTCCTGACCTCAAGTGATCCACCTGCCTCAGCCTCCCAAAGAGCTGAGATTACAGGCGTGACCACCACGCCCAGCCGAAAACTTCTAAATGTATTCGTATGTTAACATTTAGAAAACACAGATAAACCAAAGTCTTTATTGTTAATCAACTGTTTCAAGTTTTAGGTTTATATTAATCAAAGTTTTAATAAACTTTCTATTGATGAGACAGTAGTTCTCTTTAACCGTGGTAGACGAATTGTGTTTATTCTAAAACACTCTATTAACATTAGCTAATTTCAGATCATCAACTGGTTAAAGCCAGCTCAGAAGAAGCTCTGTGCTAAAGCCATTTAATGAACTGACATTTATATAGGCGTGAATGAACACCTGGAAACTCCAACTGTGTTTCCTTACAGTGTGAATTAGTAAAGACAGTTCTCTATGTGGCACCTGCCCTAGGCCCGCTCAGGGTATATGGACTGGGTGCTGGAATGGACACTTGATCTTGCCAGCCATCAGCATATTCTCCCTTTGATGAGAGGAGCTGATTCTGTGATCTCTAGGTCTCTTCCAGTTCCAAAACATGGTAGTTTTGCTCCAGAAGCATGAAACTGGAAAAGATGTTGAGGAATTCTATCTATTCCTAAACCAAGATTGACTTACCTCTGGTCATATTTGCTGTCTTACAGATGGCCACAAATACGGAGACTGTTAAATACACCCCATATCACATTACAGGGTTTTTTTTTTCGTTCACATTTTATAGTAATTTTTTGTTCCTTACTTTTTAGTGCATTTTTAAACTCTTCTATTCTTTTCACCAACTTCTTTTTTTTTCCCAGTACCACTCCATTTTTTCCAGCCAAATATTTATTGAATACCTTCAGTAAGTAGTAAAGGTATAGAGAGAAATATGATGGTCTCTGCCCTCCTCTTGTTTATAATTTAAATAGAATATAAAAAACATACCTAAGAATCATTCCAAGTGCTTAGTGAGCACAGTGTCTTCCAGACACTGTCTTAGGGTATGTAGAATGTGACTGGACACTACAGAAGTCCAGAGATGGCAGAGGTCAGTTCAGTGAGTGAGTAAACACCACAGGGACTGAAAAGGCTGGAGAAGCCACATGGAAGAGTAGTAGGACTTAGGTTTTAGAATGAGTATAAAAGATGGCAGAGGGCGTTCCATTTTGTTGTGGGATGTGAGCCAGGCTGTGCCACAGCATGTTGATGTATTTCTCCCGTGCCTTCGCAAGAGCAGAAATGCAGTCTTACTCAAACCTCTGCTCCTTACTGCATGTCTGGCATCTAGTGACTCTGCTGACTTGTCTAGTGAATTCCTGGCTGACGTTGCACCATGAGCAAAGACCAAGTGAAGACTCAGGGCTGTAGACAGTAGAGAACAAAGGGCAGTCTCAAAAAGGTTGACTTTATTCTTTTTCTTCCTGCCTCTCAGTTGTATAACCTACTTCCCCATTTTCCCTCTCTTCCTCAAATTTAATGGCTGGCTTCCAAACATGTTTTTTGGGGGGTCTTTTTGAGATGGAGCCTCACTCCATCGCCAAGGCTGGAACACAGCGGAGCGACCTCTGCTCACTGCATCCTCCGCCTCCCAGGTTCAAGCAATTCTGCTTCAGCCTCCCGAGTAGCTGGGATTACAGGTGCCCACCACCACACTTGGCTAATTTTTGTATTATTAGTAGAGACAGGTTTTCACCATGTTGGCCAGACTGGTCTCGAACTTCTGACCTCAGGTGAACTGCCCACCTCGGCCTCCCAAAGTGCTGGGATTACAAGCATGAGCCACTGCACCTGGGCCCAAACATGTTTTTAAGTGCCAAAACTTTATCTTCATACCAGACTTACACAGAAGTACAGTGTCAATCAGCTAGAAATGGAGATGGGGACTAGACCTTCCCCACCCACCATCCCCCACCCTTCCCATCCTTCAGGGCCTCCTGAAGGCTTCATAGAGCAATGTGAAATTTCTTTTCCATTCCAAGAGGGAGTGGCCCACTGCTGAGTCAGTACCCAGCTGGCACTGAACTCAGTAGTGGAGTCCACTTGCCTCTGCTGCCCCTTGCATGAGCCTCTTTGCCCACCCTCTGTAATGAAGCCCACAAAACAATTGAAGGAGACACCAGAACTTCCCCTTGAAGAGAAGCAGTGACACTTCCAACTGTAAACTGAACACTTTATTCACTCTTGATATAGGAAATGCTGTCACGTGTATGTAAATTTCACCTGTTAACTTATCAAGACTCATTCTAGCAATGTTTTTGGTTTTTGTGGGGTTTTTTTGGTTTGTTTGTTTTACATTTTAATAAATGCTTTCTAGCCACCATAATACCTACTATATGGTAAACTGTATATATACGTGATCTTATTTAATCTCCTTTTCCATAGAAGCTCCATATTCTTTTAAGAGATATCTTCTACCATTCCACGATATCACCTGTGCTCCCCTGCAGAGTTTTCATTTGATGACATTATCCACCAGAAATTTCTTACCACCCATTGCTGTCTTTGGGGGTTAACTTAAATGTGGGTCCAAATTATCACACAGAACAGTTTACTGCTTAAATAACCGTTATTTAGTTCTGAATTTCTTTGTAATCAGTTAATATATAATTGTAGATCAAATACTCATGAAATTAGAATGATGTTAATTATTTACATTATCTATTACAAACTCAACTGTTCTATATAAAAAGAAAAAACTCCTTAATTCTTTTAAGAACAAAGACACTGACTTGCTTTTTAATTAACAAAATATGAGCAATTTCCATTTGATTAAATGTCCTTTTCCAACATGATGCCTGATAGCTGTGTGGTGTTCCACAGTAATAACCTACTGTATTTTATTTACTCAGTCCTCTATTTTTTAACATTTAGGCTGTTTCCAGTTTTCTACCATTATAAAGAGCAACACTATGTGAACATTGTTATATTTTTGCTTTTGTTTCTTTCTCAATTTTTTTTTTTTTTTGCCAGAACTGAATTTTCTGGGTGAAAGAATGCACATTTGTGTAGCTTTTGATACATATTGCTAAGTGCCTTAAAGAAAGCTATAATGAGCCAGGTGGTTGGCACACAGCTATAATCCCAGCACTCTGGGAGGCCAAGCCAGTCAGATAGTTCGAGATCAGGAGTTTGAGGCCAGCCTGAGCAACATAGCAAGACCCCCATCTCTACAAAAAAATTTGGCTGGGCATGGTGACTCACGCCTGTAATCCCAGTACTTTGGGAGGCCAAGGTGAGTGGATCACTTGAGTTCAGGAGTTCAAGACCAGCCTGGCCAACATGGCAAAACCCCATCTCTACTAAAAATACAAAAAATAGCCAGGCTTGTGGTGCATGCCTGTAATCCCAGCTACTTGGGAGACTGAGGCAGGAGAATTGCTTGAACCCGGGAGGTGGAGGTTGCAGTGAGCCAAGGTCACGCCACTGCACTGCAGCCTGGGCGACAGAGTGAGACTTCATTTGGTGCCCACCTGTAGTCCTAGCTACTGGAAGGCTGAGACAGGAGGATCACTTGAGCCCAGGAGTTCAAGGCTGGTGAGCTATAATCATTGCCACTGCACTCCAGCCTGGGTGACAGAGCAAGTCCCCCCCCCAAAAAAAGACCAACCACAGTGACTCACACCTGTAATCCCAGCACTTTGAGAGGCTGAGGCAGGTGGATCACTTGAGCCCAGGAGTTCAAGACCAGCCTGGGCAACATGGCAAAACCCCACTTTTACTAAAAATACAAGAACTTAGTCTGGCATGGTGGCACATCCCTGTAATTGCAGCTACTTGGGAGGCTGAGGTGGGAGGATCACCTAAGCCCAGGAGGTCAAGGCTGCAGTGAGCTGTGATTGTACCACTACACTCCAGCCTGGGTGGTGGAGTAAGACCCTGTCTCAAAAACAAAACAAAACAAAACAAAACAAAACAAAACACTGGGCATGGTGTCGCTATAATGGTTATTTTGTATTGAGCTAACCCTGTGTTAGACTTTCATTGTTGCTGGGGTTTTTAGTTGTTTGTTTTTATTTTTTTATAGAGACAGGGGTCTTGAACTCCCAGTCTCAAGCATTCCTCTTGCCTCAGCCTCCCAAAGTGCTAGGATTACAGGCATGAGCCACCATGCCCAGCCTCTGTTAGACTTTAGATATAAATCAGTTTGTCTTCACAAAGACCATAGATAGCAGCTATGATCCTTGTATAAAAGATAAGAAAACTGGCCATGCATGATAGCTCCCACCTATAATCCCAGCACTTTGGGAGGCCAAGGCGGGCAGATCACTTGAGGTCAGGCGTTCAAGACCAGCCTGGCCAACATGGCAAAACCCCATCTCTACTAAAAAGAAAAAAATTAGCCCGGTGTGGTGGTGCACACCTGTAATCCCAGCTACTCGGGAGGCTGAGGCATGGGAATCACTTGAACTCCAGAGGTGGAGGTTGCAGTGAGCCAAGATTGTGTCATTGCACTCCAACAGGGGTGACAGAGCAAGACTGTCTCCAAAAAAAGAAGAAGATAAGAGAACAGGCACATGAAATTGTTGCCTAAGTTCAAAGAGTTAGTAAATGATAAAGTTAGATTTGAAACCCAAGTCTGTCTAACTCTGAAGTCCATGTATCTCATGAACTTGCTAGTATTCTCATGGTACATGAGAATGCCTGAATTAAAGAAAAGAACAAAGGCTGGGCTTGGTGGCTCACACCTGTAATCCCAGCACTGGGAGGCCGAGGCGGACGGATCACTTAAAGCCAGAAGTTCAAGACCAGCCTGGCCAACATAGTGAAACCCCATCTCTACTAAAAATACAAAAATTAGCTAGGCATGGTGGTGCATGGTTGTAATCCCAGCTCTTTGGGAGGCTGAGACATGAGAATCTCTTGAAGAGCAAGACTCTAGTGTCCAAAAAAAAAATGAAACCAGTATTTTTTTAACTGGAAGGGGCCTTAGAAATTTTGTCCAGCATCATTACTTTTCATTGAGAAAACTGAGCCCCTAGCCAGGTAGAAACTGAGTTAGAAAAGCCATACAGTGTTTTAGTCACAGATCCCCTATAAAATTAGACCCCCCACACCCAGACCTTCTTTCCATCACTCTTTTTTTCAGTTCCTGGAAACCTAACTTCAGTGTCTCTTGTTATCTTTAATAACCTTTGCAAGCCTATCTTGGTAACTTTTTTTTTTTTTTTTACTGAAAGATGAGTTTTGATTGTAGCCATATCAAAGCTTCCAGTAGGAAAGCTAAGCAAAGGAGCTGTGTCTGAGCCCTCCTTGAACCTCTTTTCAGAAGGAGGAAGATTTCCATTCCTGTTAAGTGAGTTACGTGCCCAGACTGGCCCCTGAAACTATACTCTGGCAGTATTCGGCACCAGCGGACCCTGGAGCAAAGCAGCAGTGCGGGAGGCTTTCCTGCAGCCATGGTTCTGAGCTAGAGAAGCCCTAACTCAGTGAGGATCAGCCAGCCTCTGAGATCAGACGAAAAACACAAGCAGATTTCGGGAAGCAGGCCAGGCAGTAGAAGAGACTGATGTTCTAGAAATGTCAGAGACCCATCAGAATTCCCCAGATAAGCAAAAAGTGATTAGGCAGTTGGAATAGACACGAGAGGATACGCAGCAAACAGGAGTCTGTACACACACATGCATGTACCCACACATATGCACACACGTGTGTACTCACACACCCTTCTCTCAGGAGATCTGACTGTTAAAAGTTCCCTGGCTCTCCTTCTGAGTGTCTAAGTTACCCAAGATAGGCTAGCAGAGGTTAGTGTGATTCCTCTGGGGCAAGAACTAATCCTGGAGAAGATTCGTTTTAAGCAATCAGAAAATTGTGTGCAGCTGCCTGTTGTGGGTATTCAGGGACAGTGGGCCATTAACACTTCTGGGGCAGCAAAGTAAAATTTAAAACAATTCTTTATATCTGTAACATTTCAGTATATTGTATGTGCATTGGTACATGTAATCAAGGTACATCAGATTCTAATGTCAAACCTTAGTTATTTCCTTTTTGCAAAAGCATTTTTAAAAAATTAATATACTGGCCACACATGGTGGCCAGTATAGGATTATGTCTGTAATCCTAGTACTTTTGGAGGCCAAGGCAGGAGGATCACTTGAGGCTAAGGAGTTTGAGACCAGCCTGGGCAACATAGCAAGACCCTGTCTCTACAACAAATGTTTTTTAAAAGTTAGCTGGGCATGGTGGTACATGTCTGTAGTCCCAGCTACTTGGAAGGTGGAGATGGGAAGATCACTTGAGCCCTGGAGGTCAAGGCTGCAGTGAGCCATGATTGCACAACTGCACTCCAGCCTGGGCAACAGAGTGAGAACCTGTCTCTAATTAACTAGTTAATTAATGAACATAAAAACTGAATATATTATGTGGTTTTCTTGTGTTATTTTTAAATCTTGAGTATATGCTTTTTAAATAGAGAATGCACCCTGTGAGTGCCAAAATCTAGTACTCCAAATGTGCTTACTTTTGCCTCAGTTGCATCTATAAGAGTCTCATGAGATCTCGTAAAGTGTGTATGTGTGTATATATAATTATATTATATTATATTATATATATAAATATATAATATATAATGTATATTATATATACTATATATAAATATATAGTATATACAAATATATACTATATAATATATTATACTATATAATATATAATATATACTATATATACAGTATATTATATACTATATATAATATATACTATGTATACTATAGAATATATATTATATATACTATAGAATATATACTATAGTATATATTATATATGTAGTATATATTATATATACTATAGTATATATAATTTATATATATAAAGAGTAAGCATGAAATGAAAGTATTCAGCATTATTAGGATTTTAAAAAATCAGAATGTGGCTGGGCGTAGTGACTCACATCTGTAATCCCAGCACTTTGGGAGTGCAAGGCAGGAGGATCACTTGAGGTCAGGAGTTTGAGAACAGGCTGGCCAACATGGCAAAACACCATCTTTACTAAAAATATATATATAAATTAGCCAGGCATGGTGACGCTTGCCAATAATCCCAGCTACTTGGGAGGCTGAGGCAGGAGAATCGCTTGAACCCAAGAGGTGGAAATTGCAGTGATCTGACATCACACCACTGCACTCCAGCCTGGGTGAATGAGCAAGACTTGGTCTCAAAATAATAATAATAAATAAAAAGATTTTAAAAATCAAAATGTTACCTTTAAATTCACCTAAACTGAAATGTTAATTTCCCTAGAACCGTATCTGCAAATTTTTAGTGTTACTTTAAAAGGGAGATTCAGGAAAGACTTTCTTAGACTTTTATTTTCGAGACAGGGTCTCACTCTGTCACTCAGGCCACAGTGCAGTGGTGCGAACACAGCTCATTGCAGCCTCGACCTCTTGGTCTCAGGGGATCTCCTGTCTCAGCCTCCCAAGTAGCTAGGACCATAGGCGTGCACCACCACACCTGGCTATTTTTTTATTATTATTTTTTGTAGAGACGAACTCTCACCTTGTTGCTTAGGCTAGTCTCAAACTCCTGGGCTTAAGCGATCCTCTGGCCTCAGCCTCCCAAAGTGCTGGGAATGCAGGGGCGAACTACTGTGCCTGGCAGGAAAGACACTTAGTTTTGATTTACATTTTTGACCTGGAGAGGACTATAAAGAATATTTCACCCAACCACATTTTCTAGATAAAAAAGATTCTGAGAAATGCTGAGTTATGCACCCAGGTTCTTCTGACTGATTAGAGTGGAACTGGCTCATTTGGGCATAGTGAAGCCTCTTGATTAAGTTGCTTTGTTTCTTCAAAGGATTTTCAGGACCATCAAACATTGAGTAGTCATTTTAAAGATCAGATGCAGTGGTGGAAAAATCCAACTTTGAGATTTCATAGGACTTCACTGAGAATAAAGTCTGAATGAGAGAAAAGAGCCCCTTCCAGCCAAGCTTCCCTCTACTGCTCTCCATGTTTTGGAGCTCAATATGTACTTAAAAAGGACATGAAATATAAAGGAAACATGAGAGGACCACATCGCATGTATGGCTAGATGTTGCCATTCTTTGAGCTGAGTGGAAGTGTGGCCAGTGCTGGACTGCAGTAGTGTGCTCTGGCTCCACCTCTTCAGATACAGATTATTATGCTTTCTCATGTTTTCAGTTTTCTTTAGAATTTTAACATTTGTGGTCATAAAATTATTGATCTTTTTAATTTGCTTATAAAAGACTTCATTCTGACCGATTTACTTATTTATAGGCCACTTTTTCTCAGAGATAGTTTTCTTACAGAATTAAGTATGATATTTTCATTATACAGAATTTAACTCTAACTGGTTTCCACCCTGGAGTAAATAAACATGATCTAATTCTCCCTTAACACTAACAAAGGTAACAACGTATAAAATTAGACTTTAAAAATATTTCTTTTTTTTTTTTTTCCTTTTGAGATGGAGTTTCACTCTTCCTGACCAGGCTGGAGTGCAGTGGCAGTTTCATGATCTCAGCTCACCGCAACCTCCACCTCCCGGGTTCAAGTGATTCTCCTGCCTCAGCCTCCTGAGTAGCTGGGATTACTGGCGTGTGCCACCACACCCAGCTTATTTTGTATTTTTAGTAGAGACACAGTTTCTCCATGTTGGTCAGGCTGGTCTCCAACTCCTGACCTCGTGATCCGCCCACCTCAGCCTCCCAAAGTGCTGGGATTAGAGGCGTGAGCCACTGCGCCCAGCCGACTTTAAAAATATTTCTAGCGAAGGTGAGCTGAAGTGTGTGAGGCACAGAGATGGTTTCTGCTGTTTTAATCAGGGTAGCAGATAATTATTTGGGAAGTATTGTGTATGACTCCTCAGCAGATAATTACCTGGGAAGTACTGTATATGACTCCTTTGTTCCTTTTCCTAAGAGATACTCTCTGCTTTTATCTCTTTCTGACCTTCTGTAAACAGAAAAAGATTGTTCTAATTGCATGCTAGGTTTTTTGGAGATTAGTATGACTGACCTACATCGTATCTGGGATAGAGGCTTTGCTTACAGTGCTTGATTTGGTCTTCATGATAAGTCCCAAAAGTGTGGAGGTCACTGTTTAAACCTTTTTTGGTTTTTTTGGTTTTTGTTTTTTGAGACAGAGTCTTGCTCTGTCGTCCAGGCTGGAGTGCAGTGGCGCGATCCTGGCTCACTGCAACCTCCGCCTCCCGGGTTCAAGTGATTCTCATGCCTCAGCCTCCCAAGTAGCTGGGATTACGGGTGCCTGCCATCATCCAGCTAATTTTGGTATTTTTAGTAGAGACAGGATTTCACCATGTTGGCCAGGCTGGTCTCAAGCCCCTGACCTCAAGTCATCTGCCTGCCTTGGCCTCCCAAAGTGCTGGGATTACAGGCGTGAGCCACCTCGCCCAGCCTGGGTGCCCAGCCTCGCCCAGCCCACCCTTTTTTGTTTGAACTATGTGGTTTACATGGCCTTTTTTTTCCCCTTTTCTTTGACCAGACACTTTGTATTGTAGCTTACTTGAAACTAATGATTTCAGCAGTAGGTTTTAGGTGAGGCCAGTTTTTGGTGAACAGCGAATTCTTAAAAGTTACTTTATGCTGGGCTTAATACCTATGTGATGGGTTGATGGGTGCAGCAAACCACCATGGCACACGTTTACCTATGTAACAAACCCGCACATCCTGCACATGTATCCCAGAACTTAAAAATAAAACAAAAATTTTTTAAATTAAAAAATTTTAAGTCATTTTAGCTAAGAACATCAAAAAATTTTCACTATCTCACGTAGTCTTGAGTGAATATATTTGCCTAATTTTCTTTCTTTTGTATTTAAAAATGTCTGTAGGCTGGGCGTGGTGGCTCATGCCTGTAATCCCAGCACTTTGAGAGGCCGAGGTGGGCGGATCATTAGGTCAGGAGTTCAAGACCAGCCTGACCAACATGGTGAAACGCCATCTCTACACACAAAAAAAATACAAAAATTAGCCGGGCGTGGTGGCACTCACCTATAATTCCAGTTACTCAGGAGGCTGAGGCAGGAGAATCGTTTGAACCCAGGAGGCGGAGGTTGCAGTGAGCTGAGATTGTGCCACTGCACTCCAGCCTGGGCAACAGAGTGAGACTCCGTCTCAAAAATATATATATATCTATAGATACTAACTAGAAATTACGAGTAAATGTTTATCTCACATAGTATTTAGTAAATATTTCAGGAATAAATATTATACTTTATTTTTGTTTAGTCTAAAACAAGTTAGGATCTCTTCTCACTGGTAATAAGAATTTTAATTTTATTTGGCACGATGTAGACATTTTTCTTTTTCTTTTTCTTTTTTTTTTTTTCTGAGACGGAGTATCACTCTGTTACCCAGGCTGGAGTGCAGTGGCACGATCTCAGCTCACTACAACCGCTGCCTCCCCGGGTCAAGCGATTCTCCTGCCTCAGCCTCCCAAGTAGCTGGGACCTCAGGTGCGTGCCACCACGCCTGGCTCATTTTT
This sequence comes from Symphalangus syndactylus, assembly GCF_028878055.3. NCBI lineage: Eukaryota > Metazoa > Chordata > Mammalia > Primates > Hylobatidae > Symphalangus > Symphalangus syndactylus. Next base: position 78,717,219 of record NC_072423.2, on the reverse strand, counting down.
ATATTTTTAGTAGAGATGAGGTTTCACCATGCTGGCCAGGCTGATCTCAAACTCCTGACCCCGTCTTGGCCTCCCAAAGTGCTGGGATTATAGGTGCGAGCCACCGTACCTGGCCCACAATGTAGACATTTTTCTAGACTCATATGACATTTCATGAAATGTTTATTTTTTCATCCATTTATTCAACAAACACTCATTACTTACTAAGTGATGGGTTTGGTACTGGACATACATCAGTGAACAAGACAGACCCAGCATCTGCTCCCATGGGGCTCACAATGTATTACTTTTATAAATGTATTAAATGTTTCCCTAATAATATTAACCACTGTTTTTATTGTGTGCCAGGTAATGTGTTAAGCATTTTGAATGCATTACCTCATTTAATCTTTCCAATAACCCTATGGAAAAAGTGATATTAAATACCCTCTTTCACAATGAGGAAACTAAGATAAGAAACATGCTCAGGCCAGGTGCAGCGGCTCACACCTGTTACCCCAGCACTTTGAGAGGCTCAGGTGGGAGGATCGCTTGAGCTCAAGGCCAGCTGGGCAACTTAGGAAGACCCTGTCTCTACAAAAAATTTAAAAATTAGCTGGGTGTGGAAGTGCACACCTGTGATCCTGGCTATTGGAGTCTGAGGTGGGAGGATCACTTGGGCCCAGAAGGTAGAAGCTTCAGTGAGCCAAGATCACACCACTGCACTGCACCAGAGCAACAGAGTGAGACCCTGTCTCCAAAAAACAGAAAGAAGCATGCTCAGTTTCACATCACTCTAATCAGGGCAGAGCCAAGGCACAAACCCAGACCTGTCTTGTTTGAAACCCCTTCTAGTTTGTCTTCTGCTTGCCTTGAACCTTTGACATACTTTGGTGCCTCATGTTAAAATAACTGTTTAATAATAAAATGTTATTAAGTAGCACTAGAGCACAAATGTCTAAGAAGTGGATTTCTCCACCTGTACTTTGCTCAGGAAGAAACGCTGCACAAGTCGACCAGCAGCAGCAGCGTGTCTCCCTCTTTCCCTGAAGAGCCAGTCCTGGAGGCCGTGTCCACAAGGAAGAGTGAGTAGTTGTGGTGCTAAGAACTATAGTCGGATGTCTTACTACAAAACACACTTGACCTAGAGCAAAGATCCCAGAGCGCCCTGTGATCATTTGGGGTAGAAAGAACTAACTCAGGCATTTCCCTGATCGGGAGATGAAATACTTATTTTCCAAGGGTGGCATCATACCAGGCCTCGGGATCTTATGACAGAGCAGGCACATGTGTGTTTGTGAACAATAGTCATGGGAAATAGTATAAATCAGTTTTGTGTGTAGTGTTCTGTTTCGTTTTGTTTTAGATAGATTACCTCCTTGGCTAAATTTAAACCAGAAGCCCAACACAACCATATTTATTATCACTCCACCTGCCACCAACACACACCCATCTCCAAAAACCTGTGTAGATAGTGAAAACACCTTTATAACTCTTCAGGAGATAGATTCTGAACACAGATATCTAAAGTTAAGAGATTTCTAAAGGCTTTTAATAATCCTTTTCATTTACAAGAACATTATGAAGTATTAAAAATTATATATTGGCTTGATTTCTCATACACAAAAATTCTTTAAGTAGTGTTTTTATTATTTACACAGATTATATCAAAAACAGTAGGTACTGACTAGTTATCCACAGTTGGTATTTGGCCAGGCCTATTAAATATCATAGGGACCCAGTTGAATCACATAATGGATTTCTGTATCTTTTCTTGACTGTGGAAATTATATCTGTGTTTTCCTTTAGTGGTTTCTCATGGTGGAACAGTCTAAATAGATGGATCATATGTAACTTTGTGTTGACTCTCACTTTCCACACCCACTATATTGAAGCAGCTCTACTCTGTAGGTAGAGTAGGAGGAAGCACTAAATAAAACTCTGGCACCATAATTTATTTCTAATGTTCTCCTTATGTTTTCAAAATGTGAATCCAGAACCATTCAGACACTAAAGCATTCTCCTTTTAAACAGTCTTAAAATATTACTAGGCAGAGAAGGACAATGGTACAATATTAACATCAAAGCTGAAGCTTACTTTTTGCAGTTTAAATACAGTTTAATTTAAACCTAAGGACAAAATGTCTTGGTAAACATGTAGAAAGAAGGATTTTCCTTATTTTATCTTTAAAAAGGAGAATGTAAAAAGAGGTTACATTTGAGAATTGTGGTATGATTTGGGAATCTTTCTGGCTACACCTAACATTTTTCCTTTTTTCTTGCTATTTCTGTAGCAAGTTTACTTTGCAAAGATTCTTCTGTAACAGCCCTCAGAGTCTACTCCTAAGGATTACCATTAGCATCTTAAAATATCTCTCCAATGAAATAAATAATTCATTTTTGAATTACAGTGTTTGTCACAAATGTCAAAAGGTTTTGTGTTAGAAAATTCACAGTAAGTTTTATTTCATTTGGTTCAATCTTTAGAGCCTCCAAAATTCCTGCCCATATCATCAACACCCCAGCCAGAGAGACGCCAGCCGCCCCAGAGACGACATTCCATTGAAAAGGAAACGCCTACTAACGTGAGGCAGTTCCTGCCGCCTTCCAGGCAGAGTTCCCGCTCTCTTGTAAGTACAGGAAAGACTTCGTAGTAACTTAGGGACCAGCTAGAAGACCTAGAATCATTAGCTTTCTTATGAAGATGATAAGGAGAAAAAAAGTTGCAAAAGTTAGAATGAACTTTGAATAACTTACTTAATAGCTAAAGGAAACAAACAGCCAGGTGTGGTGGCTCGTGCCTATAATCCTAACACTTTGGGAGGCCAAGGTGGGAGGATTTCTTGACTCCAGGAGTTCAAGACCAGCCTGAGCAACATTGTGAGATCCCGTCTCTGCAAAAAAAAATAATAATAATTAGCCAAGTGTGGTAGTGCACACCTGTGGCCCCAGCTGCTTAAGAGGATGAGGTGAGAGGATCACTTGTGCCCAGGAGGTTAAGGCTGCAGTGAGCTATGACTACACCACTGCACTCTAGCCTGGGCAACAGAGTGACACCTTCTCCAAACTCTATCCATAACTTAAACGAAACTTGACCAGTGTTTGTTCATTTTGAGCTCTTTTTTTTTTTTCCAGAAAATTTATCAATGGTTGAAAGTATGGATTATTATTAAAGAAATGCTTTCTTTCTTTCAAAGGCTATTAATCCATTTAAAAATTGTTAAAAATTGACCAAAAAAACTCTTAGCAAAATGACTACAGTAGGTGATCTTATTGAGGCAGAAGTACAAGGTGAGGGAGAATTTTGATCCATTAACAACTACTGTACATTGTTTTCTAGTATGTTTTGTGATATTTGGGGCCAGTGGTGTTATTTTGGTTGAACTGGTTAACAGTTTTTGCTGTTTTCCAGAGACTTGCAGGTTCTTATAGTGGGTGCTCATTTCTCAGGACAGTGGGCAGCACACAAGGGTCTGCCAGGAGGAATTAATAGATCTCCCAGCCAACAGAGGTCTCCAAAGACTCTTTTGTAGCCCCACTTGGCTTCTGAAATATTTGTAGGCAAGACGCACCGCTGTAATTAACATTCTACCCACAGTCAAATATCTAATGTGTTTTCAAATATTCATGAATAAAAAATAATAGAATATATTGAATACGTAAGTCCATTTTTTAAGGCTGTGATTATTATTAGAGTTTCAATTAAAGTAATAACAGATGGGAGATAATGCGGTTATTGTGAAGGCAGGGATTTTGAACAGAGCTTAGAATGTTAATATTTGGTCATTCATCTCTATTCCAAAACAGTGCAATTAAAGAACTAATGATTTTACGGCAATTCCTGATAGGATTCTTCTAGCTCTGGAATAATCACCAAAACACAGCTATTTGATTAAATATAGCCTTGTCAGTGACTTACCAACAAGAAAACAGAACTCTGACCAGACAGATTCAAACTTAAAAATCTAAAGATTTGTTTTCATGTGAGTAAGTTATTGCTTTTACCAAAATATACAGCTATTATCACAACTTTAAAATATGTAAGAGGGGCCAGGCGCAGTGGCTCACACCTGTAATCCCAGCACTTTGGGAGGCCAAAGGAGGAGAATCGCCTGAGGCCAGAAGTTTGAGACCAGCCTGGGCAACTTAAGAAACGCCTGTCTGTACAAAATTTTTAATGAATAACTTAGTTAGATGTGGTGGCGCATGCCCGTAATCCCAGCTACTCAGGATGCTGCAGAGGGAAGATCCCTTGAGCCTAGGAGTTTGATGCCACAGTGAACTAAGAATGTGCCACTCCACTCCAGCGTAGGTGACACAGCAAGACCCTGTCTCTAAAAATATATATACACACATATGTGTATGTGTGTGTACATGTATACGTGTGTGTGTGTGTGTATACACCGGTTGTATACACACACACACACACACGTATACATGTATATAGGTAAGAGGGAACTTGTGGTTTTTTTAATAAGTCTAATCATTAGAGTATTCTCTTCTTCACTCAGCTTTTCCTAGAAGCCAGTCTATCATTCAGCTTGTAACTGGCCTTTATGTGATCATACAATGTCATTATTGAGGTTAGACTTAAAGTTTAAAATTATCAATGTAAAGGAACTATCAGCTTAGCTACAAAGTAGTTTCAGCTTATAATAGAAGTTATGCTGAGACCTTCAGCTGACCCCAAGGGCCCATGACCGTATCTGTTTCCTGTTAAAGCAGAGCTCTTAGTGTTGCGAGGTCAGGCTGTGCACTGTTTTTTTTGTGGAGCAGGAAGGAGAGCAAGATAAACTAACTTGCAATCACTGAGGAAGATGTCAGTGAGCAGGCAGTGGGAGAGCCACTCTGGTCAGCACTCAACAGTGGTCAGATTGAGGGCAGGGAGCAGAGTCCATGCAGGCCTCCAAGCACCAGCAGAGACAAAATGAAATGATCTTCCTTGCTAATAGCTTATCTTGGGAAATCCATAAAATCATACCTTGTAGTAATGCCCTATAGCTTGGTAAGTATTGTTTTTATAAGTGTAATTAATTTTAAAATGTAGCTGCATTTTAGAAAACAAAGAATCATTTTGTATTTGTAACTCCTCAACTGAAAATGGCAGGAATGTTTTTATTGTTGATAATTTTTTTTTTTTTGAGATGGAGTTTTGCTCTTGTTGCCCAGGCTGGAGTGCAATGGCTCAATCTCGGCTCACCACAACCTCTGCCTCCCTGATTGAAGCGATTCTCCTGCCTCAGCCTCCCAAGTAGTTGGGATTATAGGCATGTGCCACCACACCTGGCTAATTTTGTATTTTTAGCAGAGACGGGATTTCTCCATGTTGGTCAGGCTGATCTCGAACTCCTGACCTCAGGTGATCTGCCCGCCTCGGCCTCTCAAAGTGCTGGGATTATAGGCGTGAGCCACTGCGCCCGGCTGATAATTTTTATTTTTATTGTATCTCCCTCCCTTTTCTTGTGATGTTTAAAATGTAATTTTTTTCATCTTTTGGTCAAATAACTGAGGGCAAGTGCCTGTCCAGTCTAAAGGCATCTCGTGTTGGCAGTACCTTCCTGGGGCAGGTGCAAGTGGCTGCCTGGCACATGTCCCCATGCTTTCTCAGGCACAGTAACGAGTTGCCTCTGTCCTTAGTCACAACAAGCCCCATTGAGGAAACTCAGAGTGTTCACAGGACCCTAAACTAGAAAAATCCTTTCTGTGTGAACACTGACATTCTCCAGGAAGGACTTCGTGGTTTCATCACTGATTTATACATGTGGATGCAGATGTTGGCACGGACTGTACCAGCCTCATGGTGTTTTTTGTTTTGTTTTCCTCTTGTGATCTGTAATCACTATGTGTAGGTCACTTGTGTTCAGCATTATTTTCTCCTTTTCTTTTTCCCCTGCCATTTTCTTTTTCCCTTATCTGTTGTTCAGGTTCCTAGGATAACCGGTGTATGGCCAAGGACGCCTTTTCGACCACTTTTTTCTACCATACAAACAGCTTCTCTGCTCAGCTCTCATCCTTTTGAAGCAGCCATGTTTGGGGTAGCAGGGGCTATGTATTATCTGTGTGAGAGAGCTTTTACCAGCAGGTGGAAATCCTCAAAGGTTGGCCTCTTTCTGCTGGGTCTGGGATTATTTCATTCTCTGTATCTCTGACGGTGACACCTCAACTGTTGCGCTCTCTGAGAATTAACCGCTTAGATAGCACTTTGCTTCCAATCATTGATTCCACTCTTGTGCAGGATGCACCGATCATGCCGTGGTCTCAGTTGAGAGAGAAATAACTGGGAAAGGACAACAAACTCAAAATGCAGCATCTGATGAGAGGGACCTGTGGGTGTTTGTCTCCTCGGGTGACCTAATTGTATAGCAGAGTCAGTGCTGCCACCTTTCTCCGTGTGCAGCAGGCACTCTGAGCCCGTGGGGTGCATTCCTCCTAGGGCCTCCCCCCACCATCAGAAGAGTATTTGCTCACTCATTCTGTGAGCAGAGCAGCCTCCTGCCAGGCCAGGTAGCCATGGTGGACTCTGCCCACCCACAGACACCTGCACAACCAGGGCATGGGCTCAGGAAACCTGTGTGCTCCCATCACCTGTCATGAAGCTGTGTTATGACAACCAGGGTGTGTACGTTACTTCTCTGCAAAGAGAAATTTCAAGTTTCCTTTTTATTGATGTGGCTATTTTAAATAATTCTGCATTATATTACTGTTTTTTGAGAGTTTTTTTACACAGAATAATATATCATTATTTGAACCTTCACATTTCTAAGTGAAATAAAAAGCTCTAGGACCATATTGAAGCCTCTTCTGCCACCACGTAGCAGGTGCTCAGAGCAGCCTTTGTGCTACAGTAGGCAGGGCCTGGCTCTCTAAAGCCTTGGATTTACTAACCTTGTCCTTGACAGATGACCCCGCAGCTGGTTTCTTTGTTACTCTTTCTTAGTCATCTTGATATGGAAAGGAGACTCAGTGTAAATAAGACACAACACATTGCTTTCTCTGATCTTTGTCATGAAATGCAGGAAAAATCTCTGTCCTTTTTCCCGTTTTAGATGTGCTCTTGGGCAGCACATGGTCAGGTGCCAAGGTGGCTTTTTAACTCCTGTCACTCCTGCCTCTACTGAAGACCTGCTGGCATTTGATTATCAATTCTCCCCAAACAGAGATATCTGAACACTAAGGCCATATACCACTTTAGGCAAAGAAAGGAATCACTTTGAGTTTTGTTTGTTTTTGTTTTTTTTTTTTGAGACGGAGTCTCTCTCTGTCACTCAGGCTGGAGTGCAGTGACGTGATCTCGGCTCACTGCAAGCTCCGCCTCCTGGGTTCATGCCATTCTCCTGCCTCAGCCTCCCGAGTAGCTGGGACTCCAGGCATCTGCCACCACACCCGGCTAATTTTTTTTGTATTTTTAGTAGAGACGGGGTTTCACCATGTTAGCCAGGATGGTCTTGATCTCCTGACCTCGTGATCTGCCCACCTCGGCCTCCCAAAGTACTGGGATTACAGGCGTGAGCCACCATGCCTGGCCTTCACTTTGAGTTTTATAGTTGATTAAGAAGAGTAAACTTAATAGTTGCTATTTTTATTTAAATTTGCCTCTCTTTGGTTTATTAAAAACTCAAAAAGCAATGGTTATTTTGGGTAATTTTCGAATACTGGTTAATTTATGAAGTTTTTACTAATCATGAACACTGTATAAAAGATGACTATTCCCAGCCAGGCACAGTGGCTCATGCCTGTAATCCAGCACTTTGGGAGGCCGAGGCGGGTGGATCACGAGGTCAGGAGATCGAGACCATCCTGGCTAACACAGTGAAACCCCGTCTCTACTAAAAATACAAAAAATTAGCTGGGCGCAGTGGTGGGCGCCTGTCATCCCAGCTACTCAGGAGGCTGAGGCAGGAGAATGGCGTGAACCCGGGAGGCGGAGCTTGCAGTGAGCCGAGATCGCACCACTGCACTCCAGCCTGGGCAAAAGAGCGAGACTCCGTCTCAAAAAAGAAAAAAAAAAGATGACTATTCCCATTTCTCTCTGTGCCACAATAACCAAAATTTTACATTATGCTGTCTAATCTCCGTGCTGCCTAACTGACCCCTTTTGAATGGTAAAATATAGGCAGAATAATCATCAAAAAAACTCAACAATTTTAGTGACATGCACAGAAGTAAGTTTAAAGTCTTCTAGCACATTGTTGTCTTCATTAAAGCACTCTAAGATTTAGCTTCCCTTTCCTGAATCTGGGAGTCCCATTGACACATGAGCAAGCAAGGGAACTAGAGTTGTGCTAGTGTGGTTCTTCCCCCGGCCATGTCTGGCCACTCAGACGGGCCGAACACATGCAGTGGGAGCCCCAGGCAGTGCCGCGGTGGAGAAGGGCTCCCGCTGCCGCTGGGGCATTGAGTGCCCTCCACGTTCCAGAGTGCTAATAGCTCTGCGAGATCTGTGGAAGTTTAATTTGGCTTTGGAGATGTTGAATTAATATTTTTGTAAGCTGAAAAAAATAATTAAAACTATTTTAGTAACTATTTATCATTTTCTTTTATGTTGCATTAAAGTTTTGTTGTCCTTGGGAAGTCTCCAAAATTAAAACATTAGCATTTGACCGGATGGAAATTATTTCACTAAAGGGTAATCTGCTTGAAATTTTTTAAAAAAGAACAAGAAAACAAACAAAAATTTACTATTTTTAAATTATATCTCATGATGGCCGGGCACGGTTGCTCACAACTGTGATCCCAGCACTTTGGGAGGCTGAGGCTGGCAGATCACTTGAGGACAGGAGTTCGAGACCAGCCTGGCCAACGTGGCAAACCGCCATCTCTACACAAAAATTAGCTAGGTGTGGTGGTGCACACCTGTAATCCCAGCTACGCAGGGGGCTGAGGCACAAGAATCACTTGAACCCGGGAGGCAGAGGTTGCGGTGAGCCAAGATCATGCCACTGTACTCCAGCCTGGGTGACAGAGCGAGACCTTGTCTCAAAACAAAGGAAAAACAATTATATCCCATGAAGTACTGGATTTTCATGTGGGTCAAAGCACTGAGTTGAAAATATGCTTTACTAAGCCCTTTGTGGGAGGTGCAAGCTGCCAGGTCTGTTGTGCCATGCTAGCATATCCCTACAAATGAAAAAAATCACCATCTGCCTGAAGGGTTTACAGCCCAGTTATCCACATCATAAAGTCAGTTAAGTTGGTACCGTTTGCTGTCTTCCTAGCACACACAATAACAAATCTGGCTATCTGGTTATTGGCTACATAATAAATCTAGCAGTGTTTACCTGGTTATGTGCTAGATTCCCACATTATTTTGTTGCAGCATAGCCATTTTGTCATATCATTAGCCTTCAGAAGGTATACCCTACTCATACTCATCACTGATGAATAAAAATAATAGCAAAACTCCTGAAATACATTAAAAGCTGGGAAATGCCATCATTCGGATGTATTCAGCCAACACTACTTACTTAGTGCACAGTTTTAATGGCCTAACCCTCAAAAAGGCAGTTTATTGTTCCCACCTAGCACTACTCTTTTTCTGAGGGTGGAGCAAAACAGAGTAGGTATCAGGCATGCTGATATAATTCTGTCATCTCTGAAAGTAGTTCCTGTTGAAAGAGGAAACTGTGATCGCTGATTTTTTAAATGAGTATTTTAGGCATCTTAGAGCAAATGATACAATCTTTCTGAGTAAACTCACCCCCCGTCTTCTTATACTAATAAGCTTCTCATCTTAAAAATTCAAATGCAGGATTTTTCCCAAAGCATTTTTAAGCAAATGTAATCTTCCTTAAGTTAGCTTGAACAGAGATGGTTTTGCATTGATTTTTAGTAAGAAGCTGTAGTTCTTCAGACTACTTTTTTAAGTAAAATGCTAATGTTTGACAAGTTTGCAACCTAGACTGATTTTTGTTTTTCTCTGATTGAAAGACAGAACGGATTGTTAAAACTCCATAAACTGACTGCATTCATAGTCATGTGCTTTCTCACTGGCGTGTTGGATTCCAGAGTGCCTGTGAGCAATGCTGTTGTGTGTGTGTGGGAGTGAATTATAATGTGTTTGTGCTGAGAACATTCAGTTTCAGTGTCACTGCACCACAATGGCCCCTTGCAGCCTGGCAGGGTCCAAATGCACAAGACTGTTCTGTCTTTCTCTGAGATCCACCAATCAAGTGTGGGGCCGGATGGGGAGCGGATGGGTGTGAGGCTCTTATTCAATGAGATCAGTTACATCAACATCTTCCGCAGCTGCTTGTAGGGAAACCATTAACACAAGACAGCCAACATAAATATTTATTATGAAATCTTTTACATTTCTCTAGTCTTTCCAGTGCTGACTATACATTTAGCATTTGTTGAAAGTAACAACAAATCTAGAGAACTGTGGGGCAGCCTGGAGAGACTGCCTTTTGGATATAAATGCTCCAGTACTTTCGTGTTCCAGTTCCACTCGTACCATTAGGATTTGTAAAGGTGTGCTGATGTAACTGATCACTAAATAATGCTTGTCAGTAAAAATTACTAACCATCTTCTTTTGGCTATTCTGGGTACCACAAATGAGTTTTAAAAACAAGGCCAGGCTAGGCAAGGTGGCTTATGCCTGTAATCCCAGCACTTTGGGAGGCCAAAGTGGGCAGATCACTTGAGCCCAGGAGTTCAAGACCAGCCTGGGCAACATGGTGAAACCCTATCTCTGCAAAAAATACAAAAAAATTAGCTGGGCATGGTGGCATGCACCTGTAGTCCCAGCTACTTGGGAGGCTGAGGTGGGAGGATTACTTGAGCCCAGAAAGTCAAGGCTGCAGTGACCCATGATCGCGCCACTGCCCTCCAGCCTGGGTGACAGAATGAGACCCTGTTGTGAAAAAAAAAAGGACCAGTGTAGATTTGCTTTTTATCTATTGGTATATAATGTACAACACAACACTAAGTAATGTCTTTTTCATAAGCGTAGAAGAAAACTGACATAAAATTGGTTTAGAATAAAATTTATTTCAATATTTCAAGCCCTGCTTGAAATATTTCAATACAGCCCTGCTTAATGGAATAGAGTTACTTGAGTCAAAATACCTGAGCAAACGTGAGGAACTTTCATTTATTGGAAATTTCAGTAGATCACTTGGTCCCCAAATGTTTTCTGCCATATTTAGTCTTAGTGTAATTAGAAATGATGTGGTCCCCAGAGGGAGCCAGCTCTGTCCCAGTGGTCATTGGGAAACCTCTTTTCTTCTCTGAAGCCACTAATCAGGTGTCTGATCTGAAGGGAAATTTTGCACTTCCAGAACAGGGGGTAGGAATCTCTTATTCATGTGACATTTTGAATTTCAGGAGGAATTCTGCTACCCAGTGGAATGCCTCGCTCTTACTGTGGAAGAAGTGATGCATATTCGCCAGGTCCTGGTGAAAGCAGAGCTGGAAAAATACCAACAGTATAAAGACATCTACACCGCCTTGAAAAAAGGAAAGGTAGTGCTGTTTAAAGTTGATTGATCAGAAGAGTAGAAGGATGGCCAGTCCCATGCATAGTCTCCTGGGAGAGTTATCTGCTAGCCAGGTGGCACAGACTTTGAGGGGATTTGGGATGTGTGATGTTCATATCCTAGTAGACAGTACCTGTGCTGCCTCGTTCACAAGAGGGGGCATTTTTGTTTCTGCCTTGGAGATCAAAACTGGAAGGTTTTCAAGCAACCGTAACAAATACCGACATGTCTTCCTAAAACCATGCATGTGGCAAGGCACGGTGGCTCATGCTTGTAATCCCAGCACTTTGGGACGCCGAGGCGGGCAGATCACGAGGTCAGGAGATCAAGACCATCCTGGCCAACATGGTGAAACCCCGTCTCTACTAAAAATGCAAAAATTAGCTGGGCATGGTGGTGCATGCCTGTAATCCCAGCTATTTGGGAGGCTGAGGTGGGAGAATCTCTTGAACCTGGGAGGTGGAGGTTGCAGTGAGCTGAGATTGCGCCACTGCACTCCAGCCTGGTGACATAGTGAGACTCCGTCTAAAAAAAATAAAAAAGCCACGTGTGCATTTAGTCATTACACTTTTAAAGGATCTGTAAAGAAAATGTATCCGAGAAGGCCAGGTGCAGTGGCTCACGCCTGTAATCCCAGCACTTTGGGCGCCGAGGCAGGCGGATCACAAGGTCAGTAGATCGAGACCATCCTGGCTAACACAGTGAAACCCCATCTCTGCTAAAGATACCAAAAAATTAGCCGGGCATGGTAAGCAGGTGCCTGTAGTCCCAGCTACTCAGGAGGCTGAGGCAGGAGAATGGCGTGAACTCGGGAGGTGGAGTTTGCAGTGAGCCGAGATCGCGCCACTGCACACCAGCCTAGGCGAAACAGTGAGACACCATCTCATAAAAGAAAAAAGAAAATGTATCTGAGAAACAGAGAAGGGTTTTTCAGAACCTTCTGCAGATTCCTTCCATGATGAGGATACACTTAAGAGCTGTGGCCTTTTATTATCTTTTGAGATAGAATTACAATTAAATACAGAGCTACATTATCAGCATCACAGAGCCAGCTGTTATAAACAGGATTTCTGAATTCTCTTCCTCCTCTTGTCTGTTCAGCTTCCCCCATATATAGATGTTAAGCATATTCAAACATGGATATTAGGAAATTTGCTGTTGGCAATGTTTTTTTTTCCTCTTAAATTTGTATTTTTTAGCTCTGCTTTTGTTGCCGAACCAGGAGGTTTTCCTTCTTCACTTGGTCTTATACCTGTCAGTTCTGTAAGAGGTAAGGTATTTTGTAATTGATGAAAAGATAAATTTAACAGTCGTAAGAGAAATACCAATTATCTTCCTTATTTAAACATCTTTCTAAACAGGAATAAAATTATAAATGACTCATTCTGTTACGTTACCTTGTGCTATCCTTGTAGGTTAGGAATACTGATTTCTTAAGAGAGTGAGCCAAATATTTATTTGATATTGAACCTAGAAAATGTTTCTCTGTATGTTACAGAGAAACATACTATGATCTTAGTTTTACATAACTAAGATCATTCTAATAATATGTCATGTTTGAACAGAAAAAAAATAAGATGTGATTATCATGTGATCCCTGGATAGACAAATAATAAAATTCCAAACACATGTAAGTTGATCCTTTTATAGGAGACCGTGTAAGAGTTAAGTTCTGTAGATTATCTTTTTGGCAATTTGCAGTGTGTCAATTTGTTACATTCTAATAGAAGGGAGAGTTTTGCAGTTTATTGTAGAAACTTACAACCCTACTGCCATAGGCTTCTCTAACTCGCAGTTGCATCCCCTGGTATCATGCCAAATAACATTTATGATTTTGTTTACAGGCCGGTGTGCTCACAGTGTTGCAAAAAGGTAAGCTAAGCTTGGTTCATTTATACTTGTGTTCCTTTTAGTGACTGCCTCTTTAACAGTACTGCTCATTGTCAGTTTTATTTGGGATAATAGATGCGGCTGCCCTCCAAGCCATACTCCACTCTTCCTATCTTTTCATTGGGACCTTCTGCTCTGCAAAGAGGGGAAAGTAGTATGAGGTCAGAAAAACCCTCCACTGCCCATCATCGGCCACTTCGGAGCATTGCCAGGTGAGCAAGGGGCCTGGGTTCTCAAACCATCCTTTGCAGAAGAAGAGTTCTACTCTTGAGGACTGTGGTAGGGTGTTAGGGTTTTGGCTCGAGGGGTTTTTATTGGTTTGTTGGTTGGTTGGTTGGTTGGTTTTAATACAGTTTTACATACAAATCTCCAAAACTTCCCCAAAGGTAACTTTTCAAGGAATAATGGCTAGCTACTTGAAAGATACTTTCATCACAGAGTTTATATTTTTTTCTACTTTAGAAATAACTGTTTTACTGTGTCCTATAAGAGTCATCTTTAAAATTGACCTTGTTTTCAATGGAGTTGGAAATTGGAATGTAACAGTCTCATCTCCTTGTCTAGTTTTGAAAGGAATCTGTTTAATCCTGTTTACAATGTTCTGCCATAGCTTTGACTGACTTTACTATTATTGTAAAGGCAGAAATAAAGCTTTATGCCAAGAGCTAATAATTTAAAAGAAAAAAACATCACCTGAGTATCAGTCCCTTTGCATTTAGTGCAGGGTAAGTTTAGTGTTGGGCCTTAAGAAAGATGGAAGGAGGTAGGCCAGCTCAAGCCTCAAGCTGGCAGGGCCGAGAGGCTGGGCTTTGATCCACCAACCATATGTCCTGGCTCTGTGGACAGCGAGGTGAGGAAGCTGTGAGCCCAGCATGAACCTTGTGCCTGAAACATCTGCCTCTGTGCTTGGGCTGCCTCCTCTGAGACCTCTGGGTGTGAATTTTCAGTGAGCTCAAGGCAGTGCATGTAACAGCTGCTACAGTTTTCCATACGTAACTCTGAACCTACTATAGACTACCCATTTATATCCTGTTTGGTTTAGTTAAAATAGTAAATAAGTAGATGATTCCTGGTTATCTCAGACATTCCTGGAAATATTTATTATGATGTTGGTCTGGTTAACTCCAGCTCCTTGGAATCGCACAAATACAGGGAATTGTTGGGGAGGGAGAGGCTTGTTTGATAAATACATAAATGATGAGAAAACTAGTCAAAAGATAGTTTTTAGGATGTGTCATGGGATTAAGATAAATTTACTTGAATTTCCTGTAGTCTGACCTGCCATCTACAGTTAGCTAATGTTCATTGGGAATCAGGTGAATACCCTATTTTCCAAGAATTCTAGAAGGGTGGTTAAGAGTTTTTAGTATTATTTCTTTTTTTTTTTTTTTCCAGATGAACAGTCTCTTATTCATCCTCCTCCTCCTGCTCCACCCCCCCTCCTTCTTCCTTTTCATCTTGTTTATCTTCATCTTCCTCTTCCACCTTTTTCTGGGCAACTTTAGCAGGACCCTTTTCTCCATCAAACTTTTCTTTCAACTTATAGTCAGAAACATCCTTCTCATACTTTTCCTTCAGCTTTGCCACCTTAGTGGTGTAAGGCTGCTTTTCACTGTCATTTAAGTTATTCCACATCTCACCCAGCTTTTTTGCCACGTCTCCAATAGAGATGCCAGGGTTTATGAATTTGATCTTGGGGTGGAATTC
Organism: Symphalangus syndactylus; assembly: GCF_028878055.3. Taxonomy (NCBI): domain Eukaryota; kingdom Metazoa; phylum Chordata; class Mammalia; order Primates; family Hylobatidae; genus Symphalangus; species Symphalangus syndactylus. Next base: position 78,702,165 of record NC_072423.2, on the reverse strand, counting down.
TGAACAGGGCAGGAAGAATCCAGACGGTGGCTTTTTCGGGGCATTAGGATCCTTCTTCTTGCCTCCCTTAGCTGGTCCATAATCCTTCATTTCCCAATGGTAGTGTACTTTATCCACCTTTGCCATTTCATCAAATTTAGACTTTTTTTTCCCAGACATTGTCTTCCACCTCTCAGAGCACTTCTTGGAAAACTCTGCAAAATTGACAGAGACCGCTGGGCTCTTCTTCTTATGTTCTTCTCTGCACGTCTGCACAAAAAGGCATAGGCAGACATCTTGCCCTTTGGTTTCTTGGGGTCACCTTTAGCCATCCTGACTGTATTATTCGATAGTCTGGGCAGCGCCTATCTTAATAAGACTTGTTTCCTGCTTTCTTTCATTTTCTTTTTTTGAGACAGTTTCGCTTTTGTCATCCTAGCTGGAGTGCAGTGGTGCCATCTCGGCTCACTGCAACCTTCACTTCCCAGGTTCAAGCGATTCTCCTGCCTCAGCCTCTAGAGTAGTGGGGATTACAGGGGCCCGCCACAATGCCCAGCTATTTTTTTTTTTTTTTTTTTTTTAGTAGAGACTGGGTTTCGCCATGTTAGCCAGGCTGGCCTCCAACTCCCGACCTAAAGTGATCTGCCCGCCTCAGCCTCCCAAAGTGCTGGGATTACAGGCGTGAGCCGCCGCACTCGGCCTTCTACTTTCTTTTCTAAGTAATAATTTTTAGCCTTGTCTCCAATAAGAAATTTTTTTAGAAGGACATATGATTAAATCACTCATCCATTCCATGATGTTTTGACAACAAATTTACTTTTTTTTACACATATTTTCTTAATATTGCAGTAGACCTATAAGTAACAATGCTGGGCTTCTGTTTTGTTTTCTGTTGTTTTTACCCCAGGTTTTCCTCAAAATCTAAGTCTATGGACAAATCAGATGAAGAACTCCAGTTTCCCAAAGAGTTGATGGAAGACTGGAGCACCATGGAGGTGTGTGTGGACTGCAAGAAGTTCATTTCGGAAATCATCAGTTCAAGCCGGCGCAGTCTGGTGTTGGCCAACAAAAGGGCCCGATTGAAAAGGAAAACGCAGTCTTTCTACATGTCCTCACCAGGCCCCTCGGAGTACTGCCCTTCGGAGAGGACGATCAGTGAGATCTGAGCCTCGTGCCTTTCAGCTGCTTTTGTGCTTAGAGTCAGCATCCGTGCGCGAGAACACTGAGCCAGGCTGGCTCTCCTTTCTGTGGTTTTATTTAATGGGCTTGAATTTGCATTAGATCAGATTTGTGCTGCATCACATTGTTCCACAGACTGAATGCTGTGTTCATATCGATTGATGAAACGTGACAGGTCTGCCAATTGCTCGTTTGCACTGAGAGAGGACAACAGTTTGAACTTACTTTTGTGTGTATGTGGCTTTGGAAGCCAGTAACTACTTCCTTAGTTCAGTTATTTACTGTTCCTCGAATAATCTCCTGACTAAGGCAAAAAAAAAAAAAAAAAAAAAAGCTTCTCCTGCGAGAATCAGTCTAACAGAGATGCCGATGTCAGCACAGCCCTAAGCAGTAAGTCATATTGGCATTTCCACGTGACTGTGTTTCTATCCCGTGTACAGAGAGATCCAGAGCCCTACACTCCAGGATCTGGGGGCTCACAGCACAGAACCTAGAAGCACCTGCTGACACTCTTCAACTGATTTTTAAATGTTGTTGCTTGGAGATAAAAATTACATAAGGGACTTCATGCCTGCATTCTAGTGCAAAACATCTGAAGAGCTGTACACCCACAAGGGTGACTATTTCCCCTCAGTGGCCGTGTTGTCCCAGTGCCCTGGATTAGTGTCTCCTGAGTGGATAACAGGTCTTCATTCTCTATCTTGAATGTATTATGGTTACTAATAGTTTTATAATGGAGGTCTAAGAATTAAAGTTGTGTGGGAGTTTCAGGACAAAGGAAGGCTAAAAGTTTGTCAAGAAGTTGAGCGTATTTTGGTTACCTATGAGAAGGGTTGTGACAGCATACAGTGGCAGCTGTTGGCCACACTGCAGAAATGAGCTGGAGCTCATGCGTTTTCAGCTACATTTTTCATAACTTTATAGTACATCCATCTTGAGTAAATTAAGCCACAATTTGGTACCTAGGGTCTCAAACTGAAATTTATTTTTATAAATGAATTTTAAAAGAAAAAATGTCTACTTCTTTTAAAGTTAGAAGAAAATTAACCTGCTGACAGGCAACATTTTTGGGGTGCTTTCTGCACTAGTTTTCCTTGTAAATGATTTGAGTGAGTAGGTTTGGTTTCTGACGAAAGTAGACTGGAGGGTAGCATTGTATGCCTCAAATATCTCAGTGTGTTTGGCTCATACATGGGCTATACTTTATTATTTTGGTATGCTTACAAATGACCAACCAATCAAATTGTCATTAATGTTCGGAAAATCTGTTAACGCACATGCACAATAATTTCCTGAAAGCCATAGGACATGTCTGTAGTCAGCACCACGACAGCACCGTTTCATGAAAGGCATGGTGGCTGCATTTCATACCACATCAAAATACAGTAACATTTCTATACTAAATTAACAGTAATACCTCAAAACTGCTCCGGTAGTAGTTTTTAATGGATTGAAATTTACAGTTTAGTAAATGGCTTAAAATTACTTACACTTATGAAATAAACTTTACCAGTTGACTAAAATAATGCATGTTAACAGTTGGTCTGTATTTGCATGTAAAAGTGGGCGACCAGAGAACCCTTATTGATTACTTAAGTGTTTAAATTATTTTAAAGAGTCCTGTTTAAGAGCTTTCAGAATTGTACTGGGTGAATCTCATTTATAAAACTTCCTAAGAGACTATCTGAACTCTATACTCCAGACAGTTAGGTGGGAGTATAAATCTACCCCCTTTGATGACCCCAGGCTTGAGTTTTTAAAATGACTACCCAGAAGGGCACAAGAGGGAGGAAATGGTATTTGTATATGTATGTAAATATGCACCTAGGAGAATGTGCTTTTTAAAATAATGACTACTGTTTTTATTAAAACATAAGAAACTACATCCCCAAAATAAGACTTTCATTCACATTCACAAAGCAAACCTCTAGTAAATGTCTTTCACTTCACTTTATGATAGTGTATTGGATGATTTGGGCATTACGATCACTTCTTACCACAGCATGGAACATACATTCTTCAGCAGCATTAACGGAGTTTGCCAAGTGCATTAAAGAGGTCACATGGAGGGTACGTTCATTTGAAACAATCTGCAGAAAGTGGTGTAAGAAAGGGCACATGGCACAGTTGTAGAAATCAAATTACTATCATTTTTTGTTGCCAAAACAAAGTCTTACATTTAACCCCCCTTTGTACCACCCCCCTCCACACTTCACCTAAGCTAGATAATTTCCACAGGGTAATTCACTAAGAGCTTGTGGAGCTTGGTTTTAAAATCCTTAGCCTAGTCTGACTTTAGGCACAGCTTCCAGTTCTTCCTTCCTTGTCCTGGTTTCTTGTTCAGCTTTTACTTCTAATCCAACAACAAAAGAAATGTCTGGCTAGTCTCAGCTAGAGTCTGATGTGTCTTAGAGCATGTATGCATATCTGAACCGTCATCCCTGCTCTCATCTCAGCTCCCTCCAGGCCTGAGCACCGGTTCCTTTTGTCCCATACGTCATGAAGTCACACTATTGGGAAACCTGTGCTTCCCTCTCCATGGCATAACTCCCTGTCAGTGTCGGAGAATATAAGAATGCTTGTAAATACTGTAATATATTTATTAATATTTGAAAGGCATTCATTCAGTGGACAGTGGGAATTAACTATCCCAAGGCAAGTGAAAATGAATGATTGACATGTACATTGATTTAACAATCTTACTAGATTTTAATTCTTAAGGATTTCAAATGAAACCAGGAGGTGGTTATGTAAGAGGCTTAAAATGATCTTATGTTTAAAGAGATTCTGTTATTAGCACCATGAACTCGTACTAAGAAATTTTTAAGCCTTTTATTTTTCTAACTATATTAATATAGGACTGGATATTAGGTGCCATATAGGAAACACAAAAGTTGTTGCTATTTGCTAAAGCAAAATAGCAGAAAATTTTGTATGTGCAAAACTGTTGAAGCACCACAGAGAAATGTGTGCTACTGACGGGGCTTTTACTAGGCTTCCTGCGTGTGTAAAAGTCGAGGTATTGCTGGCATTCAGGGTGACATGATGGTACTAAATGTTTTCCATTAAAGTCTTCTATTTTAAAATTTAGGGAAAAATAAAATGGCTTTCCATCAGACCTTCTGTGTTGAGTTCCTGTTGTAAGACGGTGATGTCTTTTGGTAACTAGCTGTCAGAAATCACCTCGATTGGGAAGGCAGGGTACTTTTATCAGCAGCCTGTGATCTTTGAAGAAACACAGTCTAGGCCGGGCATGGTAGCTCACACGTGTAATCCCAGCACTTTGGGAGGCCGAGGCAGATGGATCACCTGAGGTCGGGAGTTAAGTGACTCTCGTGCCTCAGCCTCCCGAGTAGCTGGGATTGCAAGTGCCTGCCACCACGCCCAGCTAATTTTTGTATTTTTGTACATGGTGGCCAACATAGTGAAACCCCATCTCTACTAAAAATACAGAAAGTAGCCGGGCGTAGTGGTGTGTTCCTGTAATCCCAGCTACTGGGGAGGCTAAGGCACAAGAATCGCTTGAACCCGGCAGGTGGAGGTTGCAGTGAGCTGAGCTCGTGCCACTGTACTCCAGCCTGGATGACACAGCAAGACTCCGCCTCAAAAAAAAAAAAAAAAAAGAAAAAGTCTACAAGGACCTCACTGGAAAAGTTAACATGCTGTCACCACAAATGACAAACAGCCATGAGTAGGAGAGTAAAATTACATAAAGAGTACATAACATTTTATTATGTGTCACACATATGGAGACAAATCCTATGGGAGATGGATGAAGCTTTCACAGCTTCCTGGAGGCATAATTGATAAAGCAGAAAAGCCTGCACAGCTCAATAACCAATAAGTCATATTGGCATTCCCGCGTGACCGTGTTTCTGTCTCCTTCACAGGTGCTGCCTTTTTACAGTTGTGGCAGCCCTACAGCAGGCAAGTCAGTCAGCAGCATTTTTCCAGCAGGTTGTGCACACTTTGTGTCTCTGCATCACATTTTGGTGACTCTCCCAACATTTCAAGCTTTTTCATTATTTCTGTATCTTTTATGGTGATCTGTGATCTTTGATGTTACTGTTGTAATTGTTTTGGGGAGCCATGACCTGTGCCCATATAAGATGGCAAACTTAATAAATGTTGTGTGTGTTCTGACCGTTCCCGCATCTCTCTCCCTCTCTCCTCAGGCTCCCCGTTCCCTGAGATACAATATTGAAATGAGGGCAAAAACCCTACAGTAGTGGCTTCTAAGTGTTAAGTGAAAGAAAGAGTCGAAAGTCTCTCGCTTTAAATCAAAAGCTAGAAATGATTATGCTTAGTGAAGCAGGCATTTAAAAGCTGAGATAGGCCCAAAGCTAGGCCTCGTGCACCAAACAGCCAAGCTGTGAATGCAAAGAAAAAGTTATTGAAGGAAATTACAAGTGCTACTCCAGTGAACACTAATGATAAGAAAGCAAGCTGTGTGTGATGCATGCCTGTAGTCCTAGCTCCTCAGGAGGCTGATGCAGGAGGATCACTTGAGCCCAGGAGTTTGAGGCTGCAGTGAGCTATGATCACACCACTGGATTCTGTTCTGGGTGACAGAGAGAGACTCCATTTCTTTAAAAAAAAAAAAAAAAGAGCAAAACAGCCTTATTTCCTTATTTCCTGATATGGAGAATGTTTGAGTGGTCTGGATAAAGATCAAACCAGCCACATTTCCTTAAGCCAAACCTAATCCAGAGCAAGACCCTAACTCACTTCAATTCTTTGAAGGCTGAGAGAGGTAAGGAGGCGGCATAAGAACATTTGAAAGCTTGCAGAGGTTGGTTCATGAAGTTTAAGGAAAGAAGCCATCTCCATAACATAAAGTGCAAGGTAAAGCAGCAAGTGCTGATGTAGAAGCTGCAGCAAGTTCTGCAGAAGATCTAGCTATGATCTTGAAAAAGGTGGCTACACTACACATTTGCAATGCAGATGAAACAAGATGCCATGTAGGACTTTCATAGCTAGAGAACAGTCAATGCCTGGCTTCCAGGCTTCAAAGGCTGATGCTCTTGTTAGGGACTAATGCAGCTGGTGACCTTAAGTTGAAGCCAGTGCTCATTTACCATTCAGAAAATCCTAAGGCCCTTGAATCTGAAGCTAAATCTACTCTACCTATACCCTGCCAATGACTAACAAAGCCTCGACAGATGACAGCAGATTTGTTTACAGCAAGGTTTACTGAATGTTTTAAGCCTACTGTTGAGACCTACTGCTCAGAAAAAAAGATTTCTTTCAAAATATTACTGCTCATTGACAATGCACCTGGTCACCCAAGAGGTCTGATGGAGATGTACCAGGAAACTATTGTTGTTTTCATGCCTGCTAACACAACATCCATTCTGCAGCCCATGGATCAAAGAGTAAGTTTTACTTTTACTTAAGAAATACACTTCTTAAAGCTTTAGCTGTCACAGGCAGTGGTTCCTCTGATGGATCTGGGCAAAGCACGTTGAAAACCCTCAGGAAAGGATTCACCATTCTAGATGCCATTAAAAACACTGGTGATTCATGGAAGGAGGTCAAAATGCAACATTAACAGGAGTTTGGAAGAAGTTCATTCCAAGACTTCAGTAGAGGAAGTCACTGCAGATGGAGTGGAACTAGCAAGTGAACTAGAATTAGACATGGAGCCTGAGGATGTGACTGAATTACTGCAGCCTCATGAGAAAACGTAAATTACTGAGGCATTAGTTCTTGTGAATGAGCAATGTGGTTTTTTAAGAGGAAATCTACCAGTGAAGATGCTGTGAACATTGTTGAAGTGATCAAAGATTTACAGTAGTGCATACTTAGTTGATAAAGCAGCGGCAGGGTTTGAGAAGATTGACCCAGATTTTGAAGGTAATTCTACTGTGGGTAACATGCTATCAAACACCATTGCATGGTACAGAGAAATTGTTCATGAAAGGAAAATGCAGTTGATGCAGCAAACTTCATTGTTTTGTAGAACGTGTCCCTAAAATACGAGGAGAAGAAAGTTCTTGTGTCTTTATGTTAACTAAGAATGCATGGTTTACCTTCTAAATATCTTACACATTACCTAAAGTTGAGTTTTATATTAATCCATTTACATAACTTGTTCCCTCAGTTGCCAGACATTTCTTAGGAGCCCCTTCCTCTGAAGTTCCTCTGTGATGTGTATGTCAAGATACTTGTGTGTATGTGTCCAACTCATAATCCACATGTCCAGTGACTAAGTCCAAGTCATAATCTTTGACCCGTGCTTCCTGTATTGCAGATATACAAAGAATTTGGATACCATAAGTAGGAAAAGCTTTGGGTAACACATATTTAACTTTTTTCTTACCAGCTCCAGTTGAGGAAAAGATGTACAGTTGTAAATCATAGTCTACAATTTCATAAAGAAAACTACCTTTAGGAAAGGGCTTGATTGCATATGTGAGTTATTTAAAGACTCTTTGGCCAGGCTTGGTGGCTCATGCTTGTAATCCCAACATTTTGGAGGCCAAGGCAAGTGGATCAGGAGTTCGAGACCAGCCTGCCCAACATGGTGAAACCCCGTCTCTACCAAAAATACAAAAAATTAGCCTGGCGTGGGGGTGGGCGCCTGTAATACCAGTTACTCAGGAGACTGAGGCAGGAGAATCTCTTGAACCCGGGAGGTGGAAGTTGCAGTGAGCTGAGATTATGCCACTGCACCCCAGCCTGAGCAACAAGAGAGAAACCCAGTCTCAAATAAATAAAGACTCCTGATATCGCTCCAGGGTGTGCATGTGCTCGCACCAGGCACACGCACACACACATTGATTATAATGCTAATAAAAGGCGTGGTGCTTCCCTCCTATTAGCCAAAGGCATGCGAAACCTCTCCCTTTGTCCACCCAAAAAAGTTTTAAAAGCTAAGACCTTAATATGAAACTCTAGGCCGGGCACAGTGGCTCATGCCTGTAATCCCAGCACTTTGGGAGACTGAGGCGGGTAGATCACTTGAGGTCAGGAGTTCAAGACCAACCTGGCCAACATGAGGAAACCTCGTCTCTACTAAAAATACAAAAATTAGCTGGGCATGGTGGCGTGCACATCCCAATTCCTCCCAGTAGCAAGAGTTTTTAGGAGAGTAGAAAGCCAAAGATGAGGATTTCTGCAGCTCTAACCTGAACCTCAGGCTCCTGAGCAGACACTGTGTGGAGCCTCTAGGGAACAGTGTGGCAGAGGAGGGACAGACAGCCCACATCTGCACAGGAGAGCCTTCCGAGCAATGCAGCTTCTACAGAAAAGTCACTCCTTTTTTTTTTTTTTTTTTTTTTTTGAGACGGAGTTTCACTTTTGTTGCCCAGGCTGGAGTGGTGCGATGGCGCGATCTCGGCTCACTGCAACTTCCGCCTCCCCACGCCCCCTGCCCCTGCTCTCCGGTTCAAGTGATTCTCCTGCCTCAGCCTCCCGAGTAGTTGGGGACTACAGGCGCCTGCCACACGCCTGGCTAATTTTGTATAAAGAGACGGGGTTTCTCCATGTTGGTCAGGCTGGTCTCAAACTCCCGACCTCAGGTGATCCGCCCACCTCAGCCTCCCAAAGTGCTGGGATTACAGGCGTGAGCCACCATGCCCACCCAGTCACTTCTTTTTCTAAGAGAGAGGGTCTCACTCTCACCCAGGCTGGAGTGCAGTGGTGCAGTGGTGCAAAGCTGCTCACTGAAGCCTTGAGCTCCTGAGCTCAAGCGATCCTCCCTCATCAGCCTCCTAAGTAGCTGGGACTACAGGTGCATGCCACCATGCCTGGCTAACTTTAAAAAAAAAATGTAGCAACAGGGGTCTCCTATGTTGCCCAGGCTGGTCTGGAACTCCTGAGCTCAAGCGATCTGCCCACTTCGGCCGCCCAAAGTGCTGGAATTACAGGTGTGAGCCACCATGCCTGGCCACTTTCTGTGTGTGCTTTTGTTTGTTTGTTTGTTTTTGTTTTTTGAGATGGAGTCTCGCTCTGTCACCCAGGCTGGAGTGCAATGGCACGATCTGGGTTCACTGCACCTTCCACCACCTGGGTTCAAGCAATTCTCCCGCTTCAGCCTTCTGAGTGGCTGGGACTACAGGCACACACCACCAATGCCCAGCTAATTTTTGTATTTTTACTAGAGATGGGGTTTTGCCATATTGGCCAGGCTGGTCTTGAACTCCTGAGCTCAAGTGATCTGCCCGCCTCGGCCTCCCAAACTGCTGGGATTACAGGCGTGAGCTACTGTGCCAGGCCTTAAAGTGATAAAACTTTCATCTTAGATATCTCAAAGGGGAAAGAAGCCTAAGAATTCAGCTTGCCCACCAAGGGGAACATGACTTGAGAGAAGAAGCCACTAGCGGGGCATCCACCATAGTCTCAAGGTTGCTGCAGAAGGCAGATGCACAGAATATCAGCTTGGGCCAGGGGATCTGGATGTGACTGGTTGGACACTGCTCTGTGTGTAGCAGCTGCAGTGAGGGACGCCTCTCTACTCCAAAGTAATACTCAACTAGCAAAATGGCTTTTTCAAGATCCAGAACCTTTTGTCCTGATGACTGAAAAAAACTAGTCTGTAACTAGCAAAGTAGATTATTTCTCAGCAATACCTAGTTTTCAAGTAGCTGGAATGGTTCTAACTAAACTGTGCTCCAGCATGGCAACAAAACAGCTACCTAACACTGGGACAGCTCCTGAGCATTTATGAATTTGTCTCTTTGATTTTAAAGCAAGAGTGTGCTAGGCGCAGTGGCTCACGCCTGTAATCCCAGCACTTTGGGAGGACGAGGAGGGCAGATCACCTGAGGTCAGGAGTTCGAGACCAGCCTGACAAACACGGAGAAACCCTGTCTCTACTAAAAATACAAAATTAGCCAGGCGTGGTGGCGCATGCCTGTAATCCCAGCTACTGGGGAGGCTGAGGCAGGAGAATCGCTTGAACCCGGGAGGCGGAGGTTGTGGTGAGCTGAGATTGTTATCATTGCACTCTAGCCTGGGCAACAAGAGCAAAACTCTGTCTCAGAAAAAATAAATACATGAAATAAAGCAAGAGTGTTAGACTAGGTGTTCTCTAAGGTCACTTTCAACTAGGAGAGAGATTCAGGATACTGTGTGAACAACCAGTACTACCCAGGCATCAACAAGTAAAGACACTTGAAGCCTAAGCCAGTGTGACTTGAGAAACAGCATGTAATCCAAGCCAGCCCTTCACTAAAGTGAAGTGTGAAATGACTGATACTTTCTAAGCATTATTTCTGTGTTGATACAAACCTGATTATGAATATTACATGAAAGCAAGGAAAGTGCAAAATGTGCTGCACTTATTCAAAACTGGAGGCAAAGGCAAATTCAGTTTTACTAGTTGCTATAAAGAACCTGGCTCCATCTCTCAAAATTAAAAAGAAAAACCTTAGAGAGATGAGTTGACTATTTTAAAAACGGACACAGCCCCTTACATCAGCCATTTGGTGTTAGTACCAGTGGCTCATCTCTGGATCCTGTTGGAGGGAAAGACCTTATCTGCCTTGGCCATAGCAGACTCCTGGTGTTTTTGTTCCCACAGCGTAGTGTGCGCTTCCTATTGGAGATGTAAAGAGAAGCTGGTGACTGTCGGGTGCGTGCACACAGCAGGCTCTTCTCCACTTGGCATATGTGGCAACACTACTTGCGCTAAAAGGAAACACAAGTAAAGACAACTCTTGTTCTCCAGCTTGGTCAAGGATAGTGAGCACCGCTGCAGGTAGTCCCTGAGATATGCACCTCCATGTATATTAATGAGATCCCAGCAGGGAGACTTCACGCTCTGGCCCTCAGTGCCAAAGTCTCCATCGCTGCCTGAACTCCTCACTAAATTTGATCTCTATGGTCTGCTTTTATTTAGAGCTGATAAGACACATGGCCACCCTTCGGCAGGAATCGCCCACAACCTCTCACCTGACAGGCTGTCTCAGCTCTGTTTAAATGTGTCTAGGACAAAGCAGAGCTGATTCTCTGCGAAGTTCCGTCTTTGAATAGGTCAAAGAGTTGGGAGTTGTGCCCTCATGTCACTTCCCATTGCTGACTCGCTGGTGCTGCCCACAGGGCTCTGCAGAGCATGCCTGCTCCCCCTACCAATAGGCTCCCTCACGTCGCCTCTTCCTTCCCACTCCTCCCTGCAACACGTCCCACTACTTACGGCTTCTGCATTTTATTTTTTCCATTGTACCACCTAACATTCTACTACATTGTTCCATGAACACAGGCATCTTTGTCAGATTGCTTCACTTGCCGTATCCCCAGCTTCTGAAAATAATTCCTGGCATGTAACAGGTGCTTAATAACTGTGAGGGGAATTACTGACTGAATGAGCAGGCTTAATACGGACATGAGAGTAAGTGATAAATACAAAGATGGAACCATCAAGATGTCTTCAACTGACATGGTGTGTTAACTGCAGTTCAACAGATAAATGCAACATACAGCCCCGTGTCTTTAAGTCACGAGTACAATTCTAAGTCAACAAATTACTGCAGCCCTAAAATAGCTCATTAGAATAGAGAAGGCCAAGTCAGCAGCTCATGCTGTGAGCATGGTTGACTTGTGCCAGTCTGGGCTTTCTACCTCCCGCTTGAAAATGCCACTCGTCACACATTCCTCTTGGCTCTACCCACCACTAGAACCCAAGTCGGGTGACCTGCACAGCCCTGCCTTCCAACCTGGCTTTTCCCATTAACAAACTGATGTGCAGAAGAACAGGGATCCTGAAGACCTGTCATCAAAGCTGCTTTATGAATGCAAAGGGATTTATTAGTACAGAGCTTGTACTCATTAATTTTTTACTACTTGCCTCTTTTGAGTGTGGTAGTTAACTCTTAAGAGTAATCATACGGCTGGGCGTGGTGGCTCATGCCTGTAATTCCAGCACTTTGGGAGGCCGAGGCGGGTGGATCACAAGGTCAGGAGATCGAGACCATCCTGGCTAACATGGTGAAACCCCGTCTCTACTAAAAATACAAACAAATTAGCCGGGCGTGGCAGCTTGTGCCTGTAGTCCCAGCTGCTGGGGAGGCTGAGGCAGGATAATGTCATGAACCTGGCAGGCGGAGCTTGCAGTGAGCCGAGATCGCACCACTGCACTCTAGCCTGGGCGACAGAGTGAGACTCCATCTCAAAAATAGATTAATCATACAAGTTTTATTATTGCACGGCAAAAGAAAGAAACGGAGTGAAGAGACAGCCTGCAGAATGGGAGAAAATATTTGCAAACTACACAACCAGCAGGGGACTAAGATCCAGAGTTTACACGGAACTCAGCAATAACAGCAAAATAGCCCAATAATAAGGTGGGCAAAGGACATGAATAGACATTTTTCAAAAGAAGACATACAAATGGCCAACAAGCATATTTTATTTTTTAATTTATTTTCTTTTTTATTGAGACAGGGTCTCACTCCCGTCGCCCAGGCTGGAGTGCAGTGACACAATCACGGCTCACTGCAGCCTTCACTTCCTGAGCTCAGGTGATCCTCCCACTACCACCTCCAAAGTAGCTGGGACCACAGAGGTGCACCACCACGCCTGGCTAATTTTTTGTGTTCCTAGTAGAGATGGGGTTTTGCCACCTTGCCCAGTCTAGTCTCAACTCCTGGGCTCAAGCAATGTGCTCGCCTCGACCTCCCAAAGTGCTGGAATTGCAGGCCCGAGCCACTGCACCCGGCCCAACCAGCATATTTTAAAATGCTCAACATCAGCCAGGTGCTGTGGCTCATGCCTGTAATCCCAGCATTTTGGGAGGCCAAGGGGGGCAGATTATGAGGTCAGGAGTTCGGGACCAGCCGGGCCAACGTGGTGAAACCCCGTCTCTACTAAAAATACAAAAAATAGCTGGGCATAGTGGCAGGCGTCTGTAATCCCAGCTACTTGGGAGGCTGAGGCAGGAGAATCGTTTGAACACGGGAGGCGGAAGTTGCAGTGAGCTGAGATGGCGACACTGGACTGGGCAACAAGGCAAGACTCCATCTCAAAAAAATAAAAAATAAATAAAATGCTCAACATCACTATCATCAGAGAAATGCACATTAAAACCGCAATGAGATACCATCTCAAGCTAGTCAAAATTGCTATCGCTGAAAAGTCAAAAAAATTATAGACATTGACAAGGATGTGGAGAAAAGGGAATGCTTATATACTGTTGGTTGGAATGCAAATTAGTACAACCTCTGTGGAAAACAGTATGGAGTTTTCTGGTTTCATTTGTTTTAGCTTTTTTGAGATAGGGTCTCACTGTCTTGCCCAGGCTGGAGTGCAGTGGTTTAATCATGGCTCACTGCAGCCTCGAACTCCTGGATCAGGTGATCCTTCCACATCAGCCTCCTGAGTAGCTGGGACTACAGGCACACATCACCATACAATGCAGAAGGTATAAGTAGTGGGACGTGTTGCAGGGAGGAGTGAGAAGGAAGAGGCAACGTGAGGGAGCCACTTGGCAGGGGGAGCAGGCATGCTCTGTAGAGCCCCGTGGGCAGCACCAGCGAGTCAGCAATGGGAGGAAGTGACATGAGGGCACAACTCTCTCTCCAGCTAATTTTTGATCCAGCAATCCCAACTCTGGGTATCTACACAAAGGAAAATAATTCATAAAACTACCTGCAATTTTGTTTATTGCAGCACTATTCACAATGGCAGGGACAGAATCAACCTGAATGTACATCAGTGGACGAGGAGCTAAAGAACACATGGTATATGCTCAATGGAAGACTCTGAGGGTGAGAGGGAAGTGAGGAGGAAGAAATTACTTAATGTGTAATGTACACTATTTGGGTGATGGGTACACTAAAAGCCCAGACTCCACTATGTGACAGATCCGTGTATCAAAACTGCATTTGGCGGGGCGCAGTGGAATCATGCCTGTAATCCCAGCACTTTGGGAGGCCAAAGTGATCTGGGCGGATCACCTGAGGTCAGGAGTTCTAGACCAGCCTGGCCAACATGGTGAAACTCCATCTCTACTAAAAATACAAAAATTAGCCTGGCATGGTGGCAGACACCTGTAATCCCAGCTACTTGGGAGACTGAGGCAGGAGAATCGCTTGAACCTGGGAGGCAGAGGTTGCAGTGAGCTGAGATCATGCCACTGCCCTCCAGCCTGGGTGACAGAGTGAGACTCCGTCTCAAAACAAGACAAAACAAAAAAAGCCTTTGTACCCCTTAAATTTAAACAAAAATGAGTGTTAAAGTTTGATTAACGATTTTATACCAGTTAGGCTGAAGTAAATATTAAACTTTCAAATGTGTCATATTAAGATAATTTGGCCAATAAAATAAGGAAAAATATGAAAATAAACTTTATGACATTATTCTATGCTTATGTTACTATTAATACATAGTTTTAGAAACTTTGCTTTTCAGTAGCTGACCGCTGCCAGTTTTCCAGGGCTTACTGTACGCAAGCATCCTGCTCAGCATCCCGCTCAGCATCCCATTCTCTCCTCCCACACTCAACTCTCACACAGACGCTATTAACGGCCTCTTTTACAGATGCAAAACTTGGGAATAATAACGTAGTCATTTGCTTAAGGTGAAACCACTAGCCCGGCATCAAGCTGAGGCTGCAACTGCCCTCGGGCCGCCTTCGGGCAGCTCTGACTCCAGGCGGTTCTCCAGTCACCAAAGCCCTTAGAGAAGACCCAGGACCATCAGCTCAAAAGCAGGACATCTGCCTTGGCTCGGAAGAACTTTGAGCCCAGGCTAGTCAAATACATACGCGAATAGTTTTAAAACATAGTTCAAGGCAACATAAATCTCTAGGAATTGATGGTGATGGTGGGCTGTGGCGCTGTGGGACGGCGCCGGAGGGAGAGCTCTGCAGAAGATCTGAGGTTGGGCTCTGAGGGGCCACCGCTGCCCGCCTGCCTCACTCACCCGTGCCGGTGCCTCAGCCTTGCTTTTGACTTTTTTCAGAAAGGGACAAGAACCCTCCCTAGCTTTCTAATCAAGGGACTTTATGACAGGAATATTTTTGGAGCAGTGTAAGAAGTGGGACAGCATGAGCAAGAGGCCAGACAGAAGGTGACTGTGCAGACAAGTACGAGGCGGTGCATTCACTGCCTGCATAACAGATGACCCCGGGCTCTGCAGGAGGTGACGAGCATTTACGGGAGCAGCTCTGGCGGGGAATCCCGGCCTGGGCTTCGCACGAGGTGGCAGTGGAGATGGCAGCGAGACCCGCAGCCTCCGGGGGCTGCACCTGGGCTGGAGGATGGCGTCCGCGGTGGCCACTCTGAGGGCCCCTCCAGGGTCCTCTAAGCCTGGCAGAGTGACCATGTGCGGGCCGGCCGGGCTCGCGCCACGTAACTCCGGACTTGGCCTCCCCTCAGCCCCCAAGCCCCGCGGCCCGGCCTCCACAGCGGGCACGCGACACACAGGCAAGGTCACAGAGTGGCAACGCCAGGGACGAGTACACAGAGCAGAGCGGGGCGGGGAAACCCAGAACTCAGCCTAGATGCTGGAGGAAGGTGCGATGTCCAAACAGCCCCAAGAGAAAAGGCAGGAGGAGGATGTTGGCCGGGGACCTGGGCTTTGTTTGGGAAATGGGAGCAGCACTTATTAGAAATGGGGAAGAATAGCCCTGTGGTGGGAGGAGCATGCTCGTTTTCTGTCTGTTCATGGGAGATGCAGGGGTGCCTCTAAGAGAGGCTGCGGCCCCAACTGGTGGCACACACCTGTGGTCCCGGCATTTAGGGACAAGGCTGAGGTGCAAGGATGGCTTGAGCCCAGGAGTTTGAGACCAGCCTAGGCAACACAGTGAGACCCTGTCTCTTAAAAAAAAAAAAAAATACTGGCCAGGAGTGGTGGCTCACGCCTGTAATCTCAGCACTTTGGGAGGCCAAGGCAGGTGGATCACAAGGTCAGGAGATGGAGACCATCCTGGCTAACACGGTGAAGCCCCGTCTCTACTGAAAAAAAATACAAAAAATTAGTGGGGTGTGGTGGCGGGTGCCTGTAGTCCCAGCTACTTGGGAGGCTGAGGCAGGAGAATGGCGTAAACCTGGGAGGTGGAGCTTGCAGTGAGCCAAGATCGCGCCACTGCACTTCAGCCTGGGCGACAGAGGGAGACTCCATCTCAAAAAAGAAAAAAAAAAAAAATTAGGTGTGGTGGCAGGGGCCTGTGGTCTCAGCTACGCAGGAGGCCGAGGCGGAAGGATCACCTAATCCCAGGAGGCGGAAGCCGCGCGCTACTGCACTCCAGAGCGAGACTATGCCTCAAAAAAAAAAAAAAAGACTGAGGCCGAAAGGCAGCAAGTGCACTGCGGTTCCTGCTGGCGAGAGTCTCGGACCCTGCGCACCAGCAGCACTGGGTGCCCTCAGGGCCACGGCCTGTGGGCTTCGATGGGAGCAGTAGGCCGCCTGAGGGGGCGTTTCTTCCCAGTGCCAGGCCGGCCAGCAGGGGTGCGGGGCCGCGTCCGGTGCCCCACAAACACTGCTGGGCCACTGAGGCCGAGCCCTGCTCAGTTTTCCCAGACGAGCTGCCTGCTGCCTTATCAGACCACACTCACCTCCGTGCAGATGCACATTCCGCGGACATCAGACCACACTCACCTCCGTGCAGATGCACACTCCACGGACAAAGCTGCATGTCCGCACTGAGTCCGTTTCTGGCCGGCGGGGCAGGGCGGCCTCTGGCACTGCCGTTCGGTCGCACTGGAACCGCCTGCTCTCCTCTTCCCCTTCTCACCACCGCACTTGACTCCTTTTCAAAACAAAGAATGAACCTATTTCCAACCAACACAGAAGTTACGAAGACAACTTTACACTAATTAAAATCAACTACTACTACTTTCTCGGTTTAAGAACTGACCACCTCAAGAAAAACTTCTTAAAATTTATACATATTGGAGAGCATAGAAGAATAACCACAACGCACACAGGTGCTTGTTTTTACCCCACTTTGGTCACCAAAGGTTTGAAGTGGCTGGAGTCTGACATTTACAACTGTCCTTGCCTAAAAAATGTGATCGTCCCCCCAAAATACGCAGGGACCTCTGCGTGCCCCAGCCAGTGTGCGACCCTTTCTCTCCATCCCTGCTTCAGAGATGGTTTCCAGATCCCACGTTTCCTTGTTTCCGTCTAGAGCAGAACCACCAGGTGACAAGTTCTAGACCATTCCCACTGGCATATTACAGAGCTGCTGCAGGAGCAAGATGGGCCGCTCAAGGGCGCTGCGTGCCGGGAAGGGCGGCGCAGGGACAGCGCACCAGCACCCCGCTGCCTTCGGGACTGGGGAGGCAGGCGCCGCACAGCTCCACTCAAGATGACGCTGCTTAAACGCAGAAAAAAGACAGACACGAAACAGTTTATCCAGCATGAGCCTATCTGTGTTTAATAAAAGAAGGGAAGAGAAAGGCCACACATACACTTTCATAAGCACAGAACTTCTGGAAGGCTTTGCGAAAAAGAGCCGACTGGCAGCTTGTGGGAGGCCTTTACCCTTCAACGGACTCCAGACTCCTGTACTCTTTTTCAACCATAAGCCTGGGTTGCTTTTATGTATTTTTTTAAATTAATGTTGTTTTAAACAACTTTGATTTAAAGATGGTGGGAAAAAGACCTTTGGTCGTTGTCCCTCAAACACTCACAAAACTATAAGGAGAAAAACAGGAACTCAAACCTTGGATACTATGAGGGATCCATGGCCTCCAGCCCCAGCAGGTGAGGCTGGCAAGCAGCGAGGCAGGGCCTCCAGCCTGGGCGCAGGATGTCCCCCGGGCAGGGCAGGGGCAGGCTGGAGGGGGCTGGCACAGCCTGCAGAAAGGGCCGGGAAACCCCTGGACCCCAGCCCTCTCCCCGCATGAGGAACCTCGTCAGGAGAGGCTTAGCCACTCCAGGAAAGGCATTTGGGGGCCGAGAAGAAAGCCGTGGCCCCAGGCCCCGTGAGCCCCGCAGTCAGAGCCCGCCGAGGCCAGCAGCAGATGTGAGGCCCGGAGCAACCGCGGGCCCAGGAGAGCTGCTTGCTGATCTGCAGGACCGAGGGGACTGGGACGGGGACGAGGGCGAGGGCGGGGGCGGGGGAGGGGGGGCGGGGGGCGGAGAGGCTGGAGGGCGGCACACCCGCCAGCGTCTGTGGAGGCGCCTGAGTGGAGGACAGTGTGGGCAGGCGGGCGGGCGGGCGGGGGCGGCGCGGGCCACCTGAAGGGAGAGAAGGGCCTGGGCCACCGCGGCAGGCAGGACGATGGGCACCGCCCCTAAGGGACACGGGCGAGGGCCTCGCGCCCTCCATCCACTCAGACGGCGGAGGTGGGGCTGGCTGGGGCTGCTCCCTGTTGCACGCTCATGAGGGGAGGGACGTCTGGTCCCGGGGTCACCTGCGACCCGCGATGAGTCCAGCCTAATTCCTCCTCCCCGGCCCTGTGCGCCCTCGCAGCCAGACACGCTCTTCCGTCCCGTCTTTGCTCGCCCTCTCCTCATCTCCTCACCTTCTTTCCTTTCTTCTGGGAAGCATCTGCAGAGACACCAGGGGTCGGCTCGCAGAGGGGCAGAGGGCGCACCACACACCACACTCAAGACATAAACCACACTTATGACACACATCACACATACACATCACACACATGCATATCTTACACACATGCACTCACCACACACATACACATCATACAGACATGCACAAATCACACATAGCACACAATACACATCACACACAGGCACATCATACACACATGCACACACACCACACATATCACACAGAGCACACATACACATCACACACCTCACACACATGCATACATACCACACACATATACACATCACATAGCACACACAGCACACACACATCACACACACGCACATCATACACACATGCACACACACCACACATCACATACATGCGTACACACCACACACATACACATCACACACATATACACATTACACAGAGCACACACTATATACACACATCCACACACAGCACACACGAGTAACACACACATCATACAAACATGCACACACGACACATACCACACACATATATACATCACATACACAGAGCACACACACACCACACATATACACATCACACACAGCACACACATCACACACACCTCCTACATACCACACACACATATACACATCACACACACCCCACACATATGCATATCACACACACCCCACACATATGCACATCACACACAGCATACACACACACCACACACACACACCACATATATACACACAGCTCACACAACACACAGCACACAAACACACCATGCCACACACAGCACATGCACACCATACACGCTGCATACACACCACACCACACACACATATATACACACCACACACAGCACACACCACACACCACACAGACACAGGACGCCAGGCAAGGGAGCTCCTTACAGGCGCTGAACTCAGGGTGCGGGCATGAAAGAGGCGAGGCCCATGGCCACCCCCGGCTTGGGTTCAAGGAGAGCAAAGTGTGGCTTCAGTGACTCAGGCAAAATCAGCACGAAGTTCTTAAGGATCCCCGGACCCACACACGCGGGGGACAGAGGGGGACAGATGTGGATGAGATGTGGACTGCGGCCCAGAGCAGCGCAGCACAGCCTCCCCGGGAGGCGCGTCCTCCCCAGGGATCAGGCCCTGGTGGCCGCTGGCCATCGGGGCAGGGCCACTAGAAGTCCAGCTGCTGATGGCACAAGAAGCCAGGGAATGTTTGTGAAGCTCAAGGAAACGCCAGAAAAGACTTCCACTGCTAAAAGGAAATGGCCGGCTGCAGCCGTGTGGCCATGCACTGGCTTGGGGCAAGTGAAGAGGTGGGCACAGGACCTCGCTCACAGCAGCACGTGCAGATGCACCCAAAGGACAGTGCCCTGTCAGGACAGGCCTGGCCACTCGTGCCGACTCTGCACAGTCACTGAGGTCACCTCAGCAACCCAGCCCAAGGGCGGCTTGCTGGAGAGGCCGAGCTGCCACCATGCGACCCAGAGGGCCTGGAGAGCCACCAGCAGCTGCATATTTCTGGCATCCCCTCGCCATGTGCACCATGCACATGGGTCACAAGAGGCTACAGGGCCCTCCCGGGTGAGTGAATACTGTACTCACCACCATTTATCACAAGCACAGGCACAGGCCTCCTTAGCTCACAGCGCTTTCAGAGTGTTCAATTATCCACTCGATAGCGGCCCACCCCTGCAAAACAGAAAGATTTCAGCACTGAGTGGGTCGTCCCGCCTCCCGCTGCAGGCAGCAAGCGACAAGTCCACGGGCTAAACTGCAGAAGGCAAGCGCTGCAGTTACAAGGAGACACAGCAGTGACCTTTCCGAATGATCTTCACACAGGCAGGCAGTTCCTCCAGCTCAGAAGGGGGAAGGAAAACAGTGCCTAGGAGTCACTGCTGTGTTAGCAAACCAGCGCCCCGCTTAGCTCAATACGGCAAGTCCTGTCCCTCACCTCCCAAATCCCAGCGCTGAGGCTGCCCCAGGAGGCCAGGAAAGCCCAGGGTGACAACTCCACACACCCCCAACCCCATCCCCTGCACCTGCCCTCAGGCCGCTCCGCTGTTTCCAGGCACAACACCTCTCCCCACCTTGCAGTGATTCTCTCCTAAGCCTTCAACACAACCTCTAATAAAGTGAAATAAAGGAAAGCCAATTTGCCCTCGCTGAGTTTACCCCAATTTTTTCACACAAAAGGTCTAAGGTAGCTGTGGCCTCACTGAATATTCCCTTCCTCTTATAATATTTTGTTTGGCAAACATTTAGGGCTTCTGCCCTAAGCCAAGCATTGGAAACAACGATGGGTGAGATCTGGTCTCCTTCCTCCAGCATGGACAAAGCTCTCCCCCTTTGGCCTTCACTGCCCTACCTCCTCTGAACTGAGCTAAGCTGCTCAAATCTCTATTTCTCAAATCTGGATTCCACAAAATTAGATAGACAGGCTCTTCTATTGGTGATGAGACTAAATGAAAGCCCTAAATAGTTTTCCACTAGTTGGAGAGTTAAGCATGGAAGGACATTGGAAAGGGAAGTACAGCCTTACGACTCGCCCACTCATCTCAAAAATGAAGACTCACTTCTGACCCCCAAAAAGGGGGGAAGAGAAAGAGGGAGGAAAGGGAAGAGTGAGGGGTATGAGAGACAGACAAAGGGAAGACATGAGCCTGTGAGGTGGGCCCAGGTGAAAAGCAAAGCCCCTGCCCTGGCAAGTGGCATCCTTTAAATGTGCGGAACATCTTCCTCCCAAACATTCAAGCGCTTTCCATCGACTCTGCTGGAGGGGAGGGCAACCTGGACTCCTAGAACAATCTCTGCCTCCATTCCAGTGCCCTGGACACAAAGGGAGTGCCATGGATGGCCTCCTGGGATCTATCCTTTCTCCTCTCACCTCCACAAAGCTTACTGCCAAATCCTGCCAGAGAGGAGCTGTGAAGACGGCAGCAGGCTCCATGGAAGCGTCACTGCTGGAGAGGTTCAGCCAAAGCCACTCAATTCCCATTAAATAGGAAACTACTGTAAGTCCTGAATAGCCTACCTGACACTGTGAACACCTTGTATTTCTGATGTTGTGGGTTAGTTTGCTTTGGTAACTGAGCTTATGACATTTGGGCTCTTTGAAGTGGTAGTTGCCTTGGCTGGGTTTATGCTCCAGGTTTACCCCATACTTTCTCTACTGAGAAGAGTAACTTTGTGGCTCCCTTGGCTTTCACAGACACACTTCCCTCAGACCTGGGTCAGCCTTTTCCTACCCTAGTTTTGAAATACTGTGGCATTATGAGCTCAGCATAAATGGAGAGCCCCAGCACTCAGGATTTTATTTATTTATGTATGTATGTATTTACTTATTTATTTATTTTGAAATAGAGTCTCATTCTGTTACCCAGGCTGGAGTGCAGTGGTGTTTCAGCCCACCGAAACCTCTGCCTCATGGGTCCAAGCAATTCTCATGTCTCAGACTCCCAAGTAGCTGGGACTACAGCGGTGTGCCACCACGCCCAGCTAATTTTTGTATTTTTAGTAGACGGGGTTTCAGCATGTTGGCCAGGCTGGTCTTAAATTCCTGGCCTCAAGCAGTCCACCTGCGTTGGCCTCCCAAAGTGCTAGGATTACAGACATGAGCCACCATGCCCAGCCAGGAAGACTGATGAGACTAAAAATGTCATTTCTTAATCTGGCACTTAACAACCAGAGCACACACAGGACTCCTAGGATTGAGATACATACCTTCTTTGCATTGGACGATATCGTATTGGCCATTAAACTTTCCAAATAACTACCGAGGCTAATTCCCTTCACAGTGATGATGGCTTCTTGTGTGAGCACGGTCCTGCAAAAGAGCAAGAAGAAAAGGGGCTGACCAGCCCTGAGAGAGAGGAGGGTCTGCCCTGCCCTCACCCGTGGCATTCAATGTGTCAATCCCACAGGAGATGACTCACATTTCTGGGTTCTCTGGATGAGGTGTGTACACCAACCTCTCATTAACTGACACCAAATTTGTGAGTGTGATCTTAAAAAGAAAAAAAAGGTTTAGATTGTATTTCTCTTGCATTTCTTCCGAAACCATCTGCCCATACTCTTCCATCCCAAAATTAGCACTTAGTGGGGCCAGAACAGAAGAAACTTTTAGGCATAGGAGATACGACCACATTAAGTCCTAGGAAACCATGGTTTTGCTGTTCCTTCTGGCAACTGTCATCTGTCTTCTTCCCATGTCCCACTCCACACGTGAGCAGGGCTCTGGCCTTCAAGGTACAGTCAAGCTGCCAAAACTATCAGCAGTTGTACTATAGAAAAGGACAAATAGGCCTGTGTGTCCACATAAGTGAGAGAAGGCTTTTCACCTACCCATGGCAGCCCACGGAGCACTGTCTCCTAGGACTGGATGGGACAGACTCTGAATCTACATGGAGACTGCAGGGTTCTTGTCTCCTCCAGTACCACTTCCTATAAACAGACTAACTCCTTATGTACATTTATACTTTCTTTCTTTTTTTTTTTTTTTTTGAGATGGAGTCTGTGTAGCCCAGGCTGGAGTACAGTGGCGCGATCTCAACTCACTAAAAGCTCTGCCTCCCAGGTTCACGCCATTCTCCTGCCTCAGCCTCCCGAGTAGCTGGGACTACAGGCACCCGCCACCACGCCTGGCTAATTTTTTGTATTTTTAGTACAGACGGAGTTTCACCATGTTAGCTAGGATGGTCTTGATTTCCTGACCTCGTGATCCGCCCGCCTCGGCCTCCCAAAGTGCTGGGATTACAGGCGTGAGCCACCACACCTGGCCTCTTTTTTTATTTTTTGAGACACAGTCTTGTTCTGTTGCCCAAGCTGGAGTGCAGTGGCGTGATCAAGGCTCACTGCATCCTCAACTTCCAGGTCTCAAGTGATCCTCCTACTTCAGCCTCCTGAGTAGCTGGGACTACAGGTGCACACCACCACACCGGACTAATTTTTAAATTTTTTGTAGAGATGGGATTTTGCAATGCTGCCCGGGCTGCTCTCAAACTCCTGAGCTCAAGCGATCCTCCCACCTTGGCCTCCCAAAGTGCTGGGATTACAGGTGTCAGCCACTGGGCCCAGCCTATATTTTCTTTTTTTTTTTTTTTGAGACGGAGTCTTGCTGTCGCCCACACTGGAGTGCAGTGCCTTGATCTTGGCTCACTGCAAGCTCCGCCTTCTGGGTTCACACCATTCTCCTGCCTCAGCCTCCCCAGTAGCTGGGACTACAGGTACCTGCCACCAGGCCTGGCTAATTTTTTTTTTTTTTTTGTATTTTTAGTAGAGACGGGGTTTCACCATGTTAGCCAGGATGGTCTTGATCTCCTGACCTCGTGATCCACCTGCCTCGGCCTCCCAAAATGCTGGGATTACAAGCATGAGCCACTGCGCCCAGCCTATATTTTGTCAAAACCAATTTAAACACTGGAACTCTAGAGCCACACTAACAGAATTTTCTGTGATAACAGTAATGTCCTATGCATGCTGTCTGATATGGTAGCCACAAACACATGCAGCTAATGACTGACGAACGGAATTTTTAATTTTATTTTATCCTAATTAATTTAATTTTTTTTTTTCAGATGGTGTTTCACTCTTGAGTGCAATGGCACGATCTCGGCTCACTGCAACCTCCCCCTCCCAGATTCAAGCGATTCTCCTGCCTCAGCCTCCAGAGTAGCTGGGACTACAGGCACCCGCTACCATGCCTGGCTAATTTTTGTACTTTTAGTAGAGATGGGTTTCGCCATGTTGGCCAGGCTGGTCTGGAACTCCTGACCTCAGAGAAGTCAGGTGACCTGCCTGTCTCAGCCTCCCAAAGTGCTGGGATTACAGGCGTGGGCCACCGCACTGGCCATAAATAGCTTAAAATTAAATAGCCACATGTTGCTGGTGGCTGCCACACTGGACAACAGAGCTCTAGAATTGCTTCATTGTTTAACCCAGTTCACCCTCTTTTCGAAACGCCAATTCTGATAAAAGACCATGTTTTAAAAAGTTTAAACAGTGAAAAGCAAATTAACCTTTCCATAGGGATAAATACTCATTTTTTTCAGTAATCTCTCACTGAATCCCGCCCCTAGCCTCACTGTCCCAATGCAAATGGTTAGTAGGAAATCTCTCTCCTCCTACAGAGTGCCAGGTTATCAAGAGTCTCGCGTGTATGGGCGTTACATTCAACAGAAATATCTTACAAATTAAACTCTGATTAGCTGTTGTCATTTTATGTGCAATATTTTATGCAAGTCGCTGTGTTTCGTAAACCTTACTTCTCTGAGGTTTGTTCTTTTCTTTTTTATACAAGAAATGTGAGACTCAGAAAATGTAAATAGCATCCCCAAGTCATCAGGCCATCTAGCGATGGCTTCAGGATGCAAGCACATGTCTGTCTTGCTCCAAACCCCGTTTCCTTTCCATCAGACTTCACTGGAGCATAAACTGCACCTTTTTACATACAACTGAGTTTTCTGGAAGGATAAAGTGGAATTTCATAAGTAAATATTGGTTTTGGGGGGCAGAAAGAACATAATACATAAGCTGTCAGGAATAGCCAGTGGGGACCCCGACAGGCTCCTGTGACTTCGTGCAGCCTGGAACAAGGAGCCAATAGGACCAGGGGACACTGGCAGAACTCCAGGTAGTACACTAAGGAGCTAGGCTCTATCCTGCAGGTGGCTCAGAGCCTCATCTCAGCACACAGGGATGCACCTGCTGCCTTCTACGGAAGGTGCTCCCAGCTGGGCAGAGTGTGGCTGGCCGACAGCACCGAGCATCCTGGGGGGCTGTTCCCATGGCCACCTGAGAAACTCATAGGAGCTCCCGAGGCCCTCGGGTTGGGGCAGGGGAGCCGCAGGACCAGAGCAGCTCCACTTTCTTTCAAACACTGGGCCTCCCACAAGATGCTGAGAAGATGGGGAGCTGCCCAGGTACCAGTTCGGGTACTTGTGCATAGCCGCCTGGATGACCTGCTCCTCAGCCCTGTCCCCACCCACTGCACCCACCAGCCCTGCCTGCCCCTGGGCCCAGGTCGCCCTTCCCTCACTGCAGCACCGCTGGCCACACCTTCAGCTTCAGGCTGGACACTCCACAGCCTGCTGTGCAGGGGCCGCATACTCAAGATGTGCAAAGCAAGCTTACCTCTCTCTTCTCACGCCTGCCCCTCATGGGCCACCATTCAGCCTGGCGCGCTAACCAGAGAGCAGAGCTGCACCGTGAGCCTCCTGTTCCTCATTCCCCATGTCTCACCCCAGGTGGCCTCTGCTACCTCTCACCTGGACAATTACCTGCCCGGACTACTGGTCTCCCTGGCTCAGGTCCCAACATCCCCCCCGCCCTCTCTCCACAAGGATGCCAAGGTATTCTTCCCAACACACAACCTGGCTACCTCACCTTCCTGCAACAAACTCTCAGTGGCTCCCTCTTACCATGAAAACGACCTCCAGCTCCTCTTCCTCTTCTGTGGTCTTGTGCCTGCCCCTCTCCAGCCTTCTCCCTCCCACACCACCTTCCCCTCTTAGTCTGTAACGCCATCTGTTTGTGGCTCTCTAAGGCTCAAGGGCGCCCACTGCCAGTGTGTATGCAGAAGTCCTGCCAGGCTCCCTGTCACCTACCTTCACATAGCCACTTAGGGGAGCTCCTGCTACTGCCACCTACATGGGCTGTTTAGATGCCCACCGTGCGATGACAGAGCCAGTCAGGAGGAAATATCTTAATCCTTGCATTCCCCATCCCTAGCACTGTGCTGGGTACCGGGCAGGCACTTGATACTGTTGGCAGAACCAGTCAATAGTGGTGGCTAGAGCCAACCATGGCACTGGGGACAGAAAAGGGAGGCCAGATGAGGGCACTGCTGACTTCACCCACCATAGCCCATTTCTATATTTGCTGAAAATAAGGATTATTTTATGAAATAAATAATTTTCCTAGCCCATGCATATTCCCCAACATGTTCTTGCATTTGCATTAGGCCAATATACGTTTTTTAATTGAGAGAAGTGAGAGAGGAGTGAAGGGGGGAAGTAGCTTTAAAAGTACCTGTTGGGCCGGGCACGGTGGCTCACACCTGTAATCCCAGCACTGTGGGAGGCCGAGGCGGGTGGATCACGAGGTCAGGAGTTCAAGACCAGCCTGACCAACATGGTGAAACGTCCTCTCTACTAAAAATACAAAAATTAGCAGGTGTGGTGGCACGCGGCTGTAATCCCAGCTACTCAGGAGGCTGAGGCAGGAGAATCGCTTGAAACCAGGGGGTGGAGGTTGCAGTGAGCCAAGATCGCGCCGCTGCACTCCAGCCTGGGCGACAGGGCGAGACTCCATCTCAAAAAAAAAAAAAAAAAAAAAATGCCTGTTGGTGGACACACCTGTAGTCCCAGCTACTTGGGAGGGTGAGACAGGAGAGTCACTTGAACCCATGAGGTGGAGGTTGCAGGGTGCTGAGACCCACTGCACTCCAGCCTAGATAAGAGAGAGAGACTCTGTCTCAAAAATCAAAAATAAAAAAACAAAAAAGAAAAAGAAAAAAAAAAAACCCATTGGGAGGCATCACTTGAGACCAGGAGTTTGAGATCAGCCTGGGCAACAGTGAGATCCTATCTCTATGAGAAAAAAAAAAAAAAAAAAAAAAGCCAGGAATGGCAGCACATGCCTGTGGTCCCAGCTATTTGGGAAGCTGAGGCAGGAGGATCACTTGAGCCCAGGAGTGCGAGGCTGCACTGAGCTATGACCACACCACTGCACTCCAGCCTGGGTGACAGGGCAAGACCCAATCTTTAAAAAAACAAAAACGTCTGCTGGTTGTTGGGACAGTGGTTATCCTGTGGGGGGTGCCCAAGGGGTCTCTGTTGCTTGACCTTCTGTTGCTTGACCTGCCTGCTAGTTAAGAGGTGCGTTCTTTGTGACAATTCATCATTATGTGCATTTTTCTATATACTTATTATACTTGAATAAAAAGATAATAAAATGAATTCAGCCTTTCTATTAAAAACAAGCAACACCTAGACCAAAGGTGGGCTGGAAATATAATTAAACTAAGGCCTTACGCACCACCACCCAGACACGCTGAGCCCCTTTCTCATCTGAGGCCATTGCTTACATTGGTAGAACAAAGTTCCATTTTCTTTTCCACTGGATCCACCACAGAATGTTCTCGGATGTATGTCAAAGTCCTACTGGTTCCTAAAATCTAAAAAACAAAGCAAAACTAGCATAGTGGAACGTTAAAAATTCTACTTCATATCACCACCGAATACCATTGCATTTACTAATTAGTTCACTATTCAAGAAATGATATCATGGGATGCAGCAACGGACAGAGACAAAACCCTCTGTCCAGGGCGCTTCTGCTCCAGCAGGTGAGCCACTGAGCAAAGAAATGAATTCCAACAGAGTGGAGTGTGCGGTAGCACTATGCTCCCGGCAAAATAAAACAGGCTGCGGGCAGTGGAGCTGGGAGGCTCCTCTGCCAGGTAGAGTCTGGGCAGAGCCCCAAAGAGGAAGGTACCACCATAGTGCTAGGGTGGGGGTGTCGGGCTGGGGGCAGCAGGTGCAGGCCCCTGCAGCAGGAGCTGGGCTGACTGAGAGGCCTGTGCCAGGCCAGGGCGTGGACTGCAGGTGGAGGCGAGATCCGGGGGCCGGGTTGGGGTGAGCCGTGCTCAGATTCGCATTTCCAGTGACCTCCCTGGCTCTGGGGAAGAGGCCGTGGGAGGCTGAACCATGGTGAAGCCTAATCCTGGTGCCCTAGGATGCGGCTGGCTGCAGACGCTGGGCTTTAGAGGCGATTAAGCCAGGAGGAGGGGCGCCTGGCGGTGCTAATCCAGCAGGTCTGGGCCCTTTAGGAGAGCAGATGGGGATGCCAGACGCCAGGCGCCGGGCAGAGCCTCTCGCGCCCCCGATCTCAAGGAAGACCCCCCACCAACCCCCCCCCCACGCCCTCTGATCTCGAGGAAAACCCACCATCCCCCCAGCCCGCGCCCCCTGATCTCAGGGAAGTTCCCCCCACCGCCACCCCCACCCCGCGACCCCGACCTCAGGAAAGGCCCCCCCGGCCGCCCTCCCACCCCGATGGCAGCCAGAGCGGCAGAGGGACTGACGAGGGGAGGAGGGACGCAGGAGAGGGCGGGGGCGGGAGTGGGGGGGTCGGGCGCGTTCGGAGCCGCAGCCCCCGCCCCGCTCACCGCTCTCACGAGGCCGGGCAGCCCCCACTCGGTGCTGAGCAGGCGCAGGCTGTGCAGGCGGCCGCGGCCGTCCACGCGGCGCTGCAGCACATCCACGCCCAGCACGCTCGGGTTCATCGGGTTCGGGTACTTGCGCATGGCCGCCTGGATGACCGTGTCCCACGGGTGGCTGCGGGGAGAGCATAGGCGGCGGTGAGCAAGCGCCGGGGCCGGGGCCGCAAGGCTAAAGGGGAGGAAAAGCCGCCGCCAGGTCTGCGCAACCCGCTGGTCTCTTCACTTTAATGAAAGGCTCCTCCGACAAATCTGAGGAGTTCCGCGAGCCCTCCCCGGCCGCCGGCTCAGTACCTGCACGCCTCGGCACCTGGCAGCCCCTTGGTTTTTGTTTGTCTGAGGCAGGGTCTCACTCTGTCGCCCAGCAGGCAGGAGTGCAGTGGTGCCATCAGGGTCACTGCAGACTCAACCTCCCAGGCTCAAGTGAACATCCTGCCTCAGCCTCCTCTTGCCCCACCTCCAGTAGCTGGGACTACAGGAGTGTGCCACCAAACCTGAATAACTTTTTTTTTCTTTTTTTGAGACGGAGTCTCGCTGTATCACCCAGGCCGGAGTGCAGTGGCGCGATCTCAGCTCACTGCAAGCTCCGCCCCCCGGGTTCACGCCATTCTCCTGCCTCAGCCTCCTGAGCAGCTGGGGCTACAGGCGCCCCCCACCATGCCTGGCTAATTTTTTTCTGCTTTTTAGTAGAGCGAGGGTTTCACCGTGTTCTCGATCTCCTGACCTCGTGAACCGCCCGCCTCGGCCTCCCAAAGTGCTGGGATTACAGGCGTGAGCCACCACGCCCAACTTAACTTTTTAAATTAATTAATTTTTTTTTGAGATGGAGTCTCGCTCTATCACCCAGGCTGGAGTGCCGTGGCACGATCGGGCTCACTGCAACCTCCGCCTCCCGGGTTCAAGTGATTCTTCTGCCTCAGCCTCTCTAGTAGCTGGGATTACAGGCACCTACCACCACACCTGGCTAATTTTTGCATTTTTAGTAGAGTCGGGATTTCCCCATGTTGGCCAGGCTGGTCTGGAACTCCTGACCTCAAGTGATCCGCCTGCCTCTGCCTCCCAAAGTGCTGGGATTACAGGCATAAGCCACCACGCCTGGCCAACTTTTTTTTTTTTTTTTTTTGAGACGGAGTCTTGCTCCGTCACCCAGGCTGGAGTGCAATGGCTCTGTCTCGGCTCACTGCAACCTCCGCCACCCGGGTGCAAGTGATTCTCCTGCCTCAGCCTCTCTAGTAGCTGGGACTACAGGTGCCCGCCACCACACCCAGCTAATTTTTTTTGTATTTTTAGTAGAGACGGGATTTCACCATGTTGTCCAGGCTTGTCTCAAACTGCTGACCTCATGATCTGCCCGCCTCCACCTCCCAAAGTGCTAGGATTACAGGCGTGAGCTACCGTGCCCAGCCCAGCTTTTTATTTTAAAAAATTTTTAAGGTCTCATTATGTTGCCAGGTTGATGTCAAACTCATGGCCTCAAGCAATCCTCCTGCCTTGGCCTCCCAAAGTGCTGGAATTACGGGCATGAGCCACCACACTCAGCCTCCCCTTGTTTTATTTCCTGCCATCAGAGTGGTTGCAAGTTACCCATTGCTTTCCAGAGCTCTGTACTTGTTTAGGCCTGAAACCTGCAGGGGTCAGACACATGTCTGAAGGGAGCCAAGTAAGGGGCCACCACACCTGTCTAGCATGGACCTTCCCCCGGACTGCTGAGGGGTTGCTAGCAAGTCACTTTATTGCCCTAATTGTCCTAATCCACCCTTCCTTCAAGGTGTGCTCTCTCCAAGG
Organism: Symphalangus syndactylus; assembly: GCF_028878055.3. Lineage (NCBI taxonomy): Eukaryota > Metazoa > Chordata > Mammalia > Primates > Hylobatidae > Symphalangus > Symphalangus syndactylus. The sequence continues at coordinate 78,671,572 of NC_072423.2, read as the reverse complement.
AAGCCTCTGAGCCTCCTGCAAGGACAAACATTCTGACAAGATCATCATTTCTTCAAAAGTGCCCAGAGAGGTTTGTCCAGCATATGTATAGACACAGCCCAGAGGCAAGCCCGGATGTGTGCACACATATATGCACCATCACATTCACATGTGTGCACATATGCATGCAGACACACATATATGCACATGCACACACATCTTGAAAAATTAAACTGGGATTATACTCAATATATGGGTTTACCATCCACTTTTTATAACTGCTGATAAACATTTTCCTATATCATGAAGCCATTTTCAGGAATATGATTATAAACGGCTGTACACTAGGTCATCTTGTGGCTGTGTATATTTCACCAGTCCTCTGTGGTGGGTTATGTTATATAGATTGCTTCCACTTTTACATGATAAATTATAACAGTAGAGAACATTTGTGTACATTAGTCTTTCAACATATCTAATTCTTCCTTAGGATGAAGTTGTAGAAATGAAATTTCCAAATGAAATATGAAAGATTATAAGGATATTGAAGTTTTTTGTTCCATATTTGAGGTCAATTTTCAATATAACAGAGTGATCATTAATTTACTTTACCCTCATCAAACTCTTGTCCTAGGTGAAAGTTAGCAGCAGGGCCCAGATGAGAACCAGGTCTCGCAGCTCCCTAACCTGTTCTTTCTATTACATTCGGTGGCCTCTAAATGGTCAGGGCCTGGCCTAGAATCCTCTCTTAACAATAGAACACTTATGTTCAGTTTTTCAAACCATGCAATTGTGTCACTAAGTTGACGCATTCCACTGGCTAACATAAAGAGGGGGATGAAGAAGCCAAGACTGGGTGGTCCTGATCACTCTAGGAATTCAGTCAGAGTGGAGCCCTTTCGTCTCTCTGAGGTTTAGGGAAGAACTGTCAGGGACATAGCAGACCCCAGATCTAGGTAAGGAAGTTGAATCTAGAGATACATGTGAAGCAGAAAGGGTCCCAGTCTCCCAGGAGAGCCTCCTCAATGAATAATCTGAAGGCTTTTCAGTTAAGTTCCTTAGACTTGTTCCCATAGAAATCATTACTTTAAGCAGAATAGGGTATGCCTTCTAACATTAAGCTTAAAATAATCTAAACATTGAGAGATTTTTGCATTAAGCTTATCTCAAATAATGTTTCTTTCATATAAAATTCTTGCATCTTAGGGCTGGATGCAGTGGCTCATGCCTGTAATCCCAGCACTGTGGGAAGCCAAGGTGGGCAGATCACTTGACGTTAGGAGTTCAACACCAGCCTGGCCAACATGGTGAAACCCCATCTCTAAGAAAAATACAAAAATTAGCCGGGCATGGTGGCAGGCGCCTGTAATCCCAGCTACTTGGGAGGCTGAGGCAGAAGAATTGCTCAAACCCGGGAGGCGGAAGTTGCAGTGAGCCAAGATAGCGCCACTGCGCCCCAGCCTGAGCAACGAAGCAAGGCTCCATCTCAAAAAAAAAAAAAACTTACATCTTTCTGGCTGATGATTTAAACTAAATACAATCTGCTTAAAATATACACATAATAAATAATTTTACTAATTACAGCAGGATGACCACACGTTAATACATATAGCAACAGAACAATGGAGGAAAATGATAAACATAATAATAAAATCTCAACATCTCTAAAATGATGACGTCTAAGCACAGCAAGTCAATAGCACACACTTTGGTTAAAGAAAATAGCCTTGTCTGGCTGGGTACAGTGGCTCATGCCTGTAATCCCAGCACTTTGGGAGGCCGAGGCTGGTAGATCGCGAGGTCAGGAGATCAAGACCATCCTGGCTAACATGGTGAAACCCCGTCTCTACTAAAAATACAAAAAATTAGCCGGGCATGGTGGCGGGCGCCTGTAGTCCCAGCTACTCGGGAGGCTGAGGCAGGAGAATGGCGTTAACCCAGGAGGCGGAGCTTGCAGTGAGCTGAGATTGCGCCACTGCACGCCAGCCTGGGCAACAGAGTGAGACTTCGTCTCAAAAAAAAAAAAAAAAAAAAAAAGAAAAGAAAATAGCCTTGTCTGGGCACAGTGGCTCATGCCTGTAAATCCCAGCACTTGGGGAGGCTGAGGCAGGAAGACTGCTTGATGCTAACAGCTCGAGCCCAGCCTGAGCAATGTAGCAAGACCCCTCATCTCTACAAAAAAATAAAACATTAACCAGGCATGGTGGCACACCCCTGTGGTACTAGCTATTTGGGAGGCTGAGGCTGAGGCAGGAGGATCACCTGAGACTGGAGGTCAAGGCTGCAATAAGCCATGATTGTACCACTGCACTCCAGCCTGGGTGACAGAGCAAATGCCTGTCTAAAAAAACAAAAACAACAACAACAACAGAAAGAACAAAAATAGCCTGACACACTTTCAATGGGCAAAAATAGACAAGTCTGGTAATATCGAGTACTGGAATGGGTATAGGAAATAGGACAACAGGAAGTGCTGCTGGTGGACACAAACTGGCACAGGCACTAATGGGAGCAGTTTACCCAGAGAAGCTGAAAATGGACACCCCGCCCCTGCCAAAATCAGTCAGGGTTCTCAGCCACCTTGTTTAGGCAGAAGAGGAATGTGCCGAAGTTTATTTTCAAGAGGAGCAGAGAACTGCCTACTCAGAGATCCCCAACCAGGCGGCAGGAGCCTCCTCTGCTGCTGCTGTTCACAGAGACCTCTGGGGAATCCTATCCCCCAAGGGCAAGAGGCCTCTGCTGCCACCCAACATGGATGGCTCCCCACATACACGTGCCCTAAATGCTGTGACACCCTGTGTGTGGTGGGTCTGCCTGGCGGGCTAAGGGAAGCTGGTTTCTGTGCTGGGGAATGAACAGGAGTAACAAAGGACTCTCTAAGCACCAACAGTGTCAGAAGATGAAGAAGGAGGAAATTACATGATGTCTGGGATTTGCCTAAAATAACCCAAGGGAAGGAGCAGTGGGTGGGGACACAGAGGACCCCGGACTGGCTGCCAGAGGGTAACTGTTAAGATGGGGGTGGCACCGGCTCTCAGTATTCCAGTCTCTCCATGTTTGCATAGTTGTGAAATTTTCATAGTAAAAAATTTGTCTTAAAAAGATTTAAGGCCAGGCACAGTGGCTCATGCCTGTAATCCCAGCACTTTGGGAGGCTGAGGCAGGAGGATCACTTGATAGGAGTTCTAGAACAGCCTGGCCAACATGGTGAAACCCAGTCTCTACTAAAAATACAAAAATTAGCTGGGCATGGTTGGTGGCGCACACCTGTAGTCCCAGCTACTTAGGAGCCTGAGGCAGAAGAATCGCTTGAACCTGGGAGGCAGAGGTTGCTGTGAGCCAAGATCGCACCACTGTACTTCTGCCTGGGTGACAGAGTGAGACCCTGTCTCAAAACAAAACAAAAAAATAAAAATTTAAAAAAAAAGATTTAGGCAGACCAGGTGTGTTGGCTTATGCCTGTAACCCCAGCATTTTGGGAGGCCGAGGCAGGAAGTTCACTTGAGACCAGGAGTTCAAGACCAGCCTGAGCAATAGAGCAAGATCCCTATGTCAACAAAAAATACCAAAATTAGCCAGGTGTGGTGGAGCGCAACCATAGTCCCAGCTACTCCAGAGCCTGAGATGGGAGAATCACTTAAGCCAAAGAGTTTGAGGCTGCAGTAGTCGTGATTGCGCTACTGCACTCCAGCCGGGGCAACAGAGCAAGACCGTCTCTAAAAAAAAGAAAGAAAAAAAGATGTAGGCAGCCAAAAACAAGATAATAGGCCTGCTACACCCCACCACCAAGTGACCCAAGGCCTCCATCAGCTGCTCCTTAGCATGCGGGCCGCACACCCTGGTGGCTCCAAGACCTCTTCCAGACACAACTGTTGTCACAGTGCTACTGAGACGTGACTGACCTTTTTTTTTGGCAGGGGTGGAGGGGTGGGGGGAGGACCAAGTCTCACTCTGTTGCAGAGTGAGACTGGAATGCAGTGGGTGTGATCTCAACTCACTGCAACCTCCACCTCCCGGGTTCAAGCAATTCTCGTGCCTCAGCTTCCTGAGTAGCTGGGACTACAGGCATGAGCCACCACGCCCAGCTAATTTTTGTATTTTTAGTAGAGATGGGGGTTCACCATGTTGACTAGGCTGATCTCAAACTCCTGACCTCAGGTGATCCACCCACCTTGGCCTCCCAAACTGCTGGGATTACAGGCATGAGCCATGGTGCCCGGCCAATGACTGGCCTTTTTTGCTGTATTGACATTTGCACTGATTCTGCAAATGTAAAAGGACAGAGCCAGTATCTTCCCAGCATCAAGGCGGGGCTCCAAATTGCATGTGGTCACTGCAGTCCTCACTGCTGTGCACTTGGGAAACAATGCCAGTTTCTCTTAGGGACATCTGTGATTAAATGGCCAAGTGATTAGTTTTATGACTGCTTGACCCCCGAGTACTCTTCTCTTTGATATTCTGTGTGAGGGAACAGAAGTGCACCAGAGCGCCTCTGCTGCTGCTGCGGCCCAAGTCCCTCGACTGTGGGGTGTCTGAGGGGCGCCGACACTTGTTCACTCTGAGTGGGAGCCCCTGTCTCTCTGCTGCTTTCCACTGCCTGCCTCTTGTACTTGAAAGAGCAATAAACAGAAAGAACAATAAAAACAGATAAACTTTGCTTATTCAGACTTGGGGATCTGGCAGATGATTTCTTGAAAATTAACAAAGTAAGCCTGTGCTTCAAGGAAAACAACTGATAGCATTTGCTGCCAAAGATAAAATTTGAGCTTTAAAGTGATAATTTGGCCAGGCATGGTGGCTCACGCCTGTAATCCCAGCACTTTGGGAGGCCAAGGCAGATGGATCACCTGAGGTTAGGAGTTCGAGACCAGCCTGGCCAACATGACGAAACCCCGTCTCTACTAAAAATACAAAAATTAGCAGGCCGTGGTGGGACGCACCTGTAATCCCAGCTATTTGGGAGGCTGAGGCAGGAGAACTGCTTGAATCTGGGAGGCAGAGGTTGCAGTTAACTGAGATCAAGCCACTGCACTCCAGCCTGGGCGACAGAGTGAGACTCTGTCTTGGAAAAATAAATAAATAAATAAAGCGATAATTGAAATTTCAGAAAACTTGTATCTGCTACCAGGAGCTGGATGACTGCCCCATGTTGCATGCTCAGTAGAGGCCTATATTCCCAACGATTCCAAGTCATACTTGGGTTAAAGACTCATTCATATACAGGACAGGCCAATGGGTTTGTTGTTGTTTTAAGAGATGGTGTGGCTCTGTCACTGTAGCCTCAAACTCCTGGGGTCAAGCAATCCTCCTGCCTCAGCCTCCTGAACAGCTACGACTACAGGCACAAGCCACTACACCTGGCTAATTTTTGTATTTATTTTTTGTAGAGACATAGTCTACTATGTTGCCCAGGCTAGTCTCAAACGCCTGAGCTCAAGCGATTCCCCCCGCTAGGCCTCAGAGCTCAATACTCTATTCATTATAGTTTCAGGTTTTGTATTCCAACTAAGTGTTAAGAAGCTACCATTTCTTTTGTCATAGTAGGAAAGAATAGCCATAATTACTTAAAAAGACTACTAAGATACTCCCACCTTTTCCAGCTGCATGTTTGTGTGAGGCTGGGGTTTATCCATACACTTCAACCAAAACTATATATTGCCAAACACAGACTGCAGAAGCAGATACGAGAATAAAGTTATCTCCTATTAAGCCAGATATTGTAGATATTAGTAAAAACAGAAACAGCGCCACTCCTTTCACTAATTTTTGGAAAATACAGTTTTTTATTCAGAAACATTATGTTAACATAACAGGTTTATTATTGTTAAATTTAATGAATTAACTTTTTCAATTTCTCATTTTTAATTTCTAACATGGTAAATATTGACAGATATAACCCACATAAGCAAAACTGTTTAGGATTTTGCTAAGTCAAGAGGTCCTGAGGCTGAAGAGCTTAAAATCCACTGGCCTAAGTGGGCCCTTGATTGAGTGGGAAGTAGACACAGGGCTGGTCACGCAGTCCGATTTGTAATAAGGGGAAAACTTAATGCCCTTCAATAAGAAAAAGAATGGTGGCACATTCACACGGCTATTAATATCTATCTATATCTACATATATTTATGTAGACATCCATAGACATCTCATATGGATGGATTTTCGAAAAACAATAGGGCTAGGCGCGGTGGCTCACGCCTGTAAACCCAGCACTTTGGGAGGCCCAGGTGGGCGGATCACTTGAGGTCAGGAGTTTGAGACCAGCCTGGCCAACATGGCAAAACCCCATCTCTACTAAAAATACAAAAATTAGCTGGGCGTGGTAGCAGGTGCTTGTAATCCCAGCTACTCAGGAGGCTGAGGCAGGAGAACTGCTTGAACCTGGGAGGCAGAGGTTGCAGTGAACTGAGATCCTGCCACTGCCCTCCAGCCTGGGTAACAGAGTGAGAATCCACCTCAAAAAAAAAAAAAAAGAAAAGGCCGGGCGCAGTGGCTCATGCCTGTAATTCCAGCACTTTGGGAGGCCAAGGCAGGCGGATCACAAGGTCAGGAGATGGAGACCATCCTGGCTAAACTAAAAATACAAAAAATTAGCTGGGCTTGGTGGCGGGTGCCTGTGGTTCCAGCTACTCTTGAGGCTGAGGCAGGAGAATGGCGTGAACCCGGGAGGCGGAGCTTGCAGTGAGCCGAGACTGCATCCCGGCACTCCAGCCTGGGTGACAGAGCGAGACTCCGTCTCAAAAAAAAAGAAGACAATATGACACATGCATATACACAGATGCGGTAAAGTGAACATCTGGAATATAGACCCCCTTAGAAGGATGCCCACCAAACTCATCCTCATGGCTGCCTGCAGGGAAGGAGACACAGCGGAACGGCAGTGGGGAGGGGAAGAGCAGGCTTCAACTCATCTGTAATGTTTAATTTCTCTTCCCTGCCCCTAGCTGGAAGGCAAGCCTGCTTTAGGCATGACTCCCGTGCCCCAAAGCCCGTCCTGCCCTGAGACAGGCATGGCCAGACATTCCTGGCAGCTGTCAGAATCAAAGGTGTGTGCAGCCTTGAACCCTGGGGGAATTCTATTTGTGATGGGCTTTGTTACTGATGATTTTGTCATAGGTCTGCCTGAAACCTCAATGCTGGGAAGAAGACATTTTAAACCCTGTCCATTCTTAAATGCCCCTTTCTATATTTTGGCCATATATTTTTAATTATATTTAAACTACTTTCACCCCTGTCTAGGTAACACACACGTTAATTCAGTGGCCTTTCCCCGGGCTCTCTGTTTTTGTCCGAGTATTTACACTGCTGTCTGCTGTGAGTGATCTCAGGGGCGGAGTTTCTTCTCAATGTGGACACAGGAAGAAATCTTGATAAGATCAAAAGTGTTTGTGCCTAATTATTTCATTTCAAAAGTACTGTAATCCCAGCACTTCAGGAGGCTGAGGTGGGTGGATCACTTGAGGTCAGGAGTTTGAGACCAGCCTGGCCAACATGGTGAAACCCTGTCTCTACTAAAAATACAAAAAAAATTCACCAGGCGTGGTGGCACACGCCTGTGGTCCCAGCTACTCGGGAGGCTGAAGCACAAGAATTGCTTGAACCCGAGAGGCAGAGGTTGTGGTGAGCCAAGATCACGCCACTGCACTGCAGCCTGGGCGACGGAGCAAGATTCTGCCTCAAAAAAAAGGAAAAAAAAAAAAAAGTAAATTTATTATTTCCAATCAAATGTTCACCTAACAGTACAACAAACTTTTTTTTCTTTAAGTATAGAAAGAAAAAGAAAGGTCTATAATCCTCAAAGGAAAAAAATCAGGGGTTTCAATGGACGAAACAAGGGGAAAACTGCACAGTAAGTCCAGCCAGGAAGCCAGACTTCCAATTTGTACTGTCATTTGGATGCTATGCCACCTCATGGTGCCACCTCATAGTACCACCTCATGGTACCACATCATTCATAACCCGTCCAGCCACAGGTCAATGACAGCATCCTCGGCCAGTCACATTCCACATTTGTCAGGCTTCATTACGGCCCTTTGCTTTTAAGTTCAAAAGTCTATGGCAGAGAATGAGCACCTAGTCCACAGCCAGCTCCAGGGATGACCGGAATTCCTTTGGTGGATGGCTCCCCCTGTCCTGGAAGGACATCTGATCTCCATGTGAGATTCCTCACCCCTTCTGAGCACCTGCTAGGCGCCAGGCCCCGGCGGGGTGCCAGGAATACAAAATGAATGACGGGAGAAACGAAATATGGACACTCTACCACATGGTGAGCCTCAAGAAAATCATGCTAAGTGAAAGCAGCCAGACAAAAAACACCCCATATTGCAGGATGACATTTACATGCAATGTCCCAACAAGGCAAATTCATAGAAACAGAAAAGATTCCTGGTTGCCTGGGGCAGGGGTGAAAATGGGGTAAAATGTGAAGCTAATGGGCATGGGGCACCTCTGCAGGAGGACAGAAGTGTTCTAAGACTGGATTGTGTGTGTGATGGTCATACTTAGCAAAACTTAACGAATTATACACTTAAAATGTGTATAATTTTATGGTATGTAAAGTATACTTCGGTAAAGCTTAAAAAAAAAATGGGAGTTAGCAGCTGCAACAATTTTCAAAAGCATCAACTGTGATTTTTCACAGCTGGCTATTCATTTGTGCTTGTCCACAGACATTTCACAAACCTCTAGGGCAGACCTCGGCCATTCCATGAGAAAACTGAGCCCCAACCGCCTGGCACTCCTGGTATGCAATGACTTAACTGTCCACAGCATCCAGACGGCTCAGTGATGCCCCCATCCTTGTTGCTGATGGAAACCCACTTGAGAAACACTGCAGGCCATACAAAAAATTAGATCCCATCAAGTCTAAAGGCTTCATGAAAAATAATTTCAGAGGTTTTGAAACCACTTGATATATTTTTATTATAATTTTACATGTTTAAAGTCAGGCCAGCCACGGTGGCTCACACCTATAATCCCAGCACTTTGGGAGGCCGAGGCGGGTGGATCACCTGAGGTCAGGAGTTCGAGACCAGCCTGGCCAACATGGCAAAACCCTGTCTCTACTAAAAATACAAAAATTAGCCGGGCATGATGGCCTACACCTGTAGTCCCAGCTACTCAGGAGGCTGAGGCACGAGAATCACTTGAACCCAGGAGGGGGAGGTTACAGTGAGCCAAGATTGCACCATTGCACTCCAGCCTGGGTGACCGAGCGAGCCTATGTCTCAAAAAAAAAAAAAAAAAAAAAAAACTCCAGCCTGGGTGAAAGAACGAGACTCTGTCTCAAAATAAATAAATAAATAAAAAGAGTCAAAGGATGACAATTTCCTTCCACGCAGTACTTTTTTCCCCCCAAAATAAAATGTTTAATGCTTAAGTGAGGTCAGATAATTAAAAAATCTTTGTTGCTGTAAATAAACATTAAAGAATCATTTCAGTGTGTCACAGATCACTGACTTAAGGAAAAGATACCACTTAGGTTGGGGGGCACTTTTTTCTTTTTATTTGCACAATTTATGGAGTATATGTGCAATTTCGTTACATGCATAAATTTCGCAGTGATCAAGTCAGGCCTTCTACGGTATGCATTACCCGGGAAGGTGCCTTGCACCCATTAACCAATCCTCATTATCCTCCTTGCACCCACCCTCTCACCCTTCAGAGTCTCCATCATCTGACGTTTGACTCTACACCCATGTGAACACATTCTTAAGCACCCACTTAGGAGTGAGAACATGCGATACTTGTCTTTCTGGGCCTGGCTTCACTCAAGATAATGACCTCCACTTCCATCCGTGTGCCGGGGGCGCATTTTTAAACAGTTCGAGGTTTTCCACGCTGGCTTGGAGGCCTTCCATGCCTACAAGTGAGTTCAGGGCCAGGGCCCCCCAAATGCCTTCTTCCCTTTTAGCTTCCTCCAGAGCTCACAGCCCGCCGTGGGCCCTCCGTGAAACCCGCGGAAGGTTTATGACAATCTCAGCAAAGGCGCCAGCTTGCAGGCCTCTCCCCTGCCCAGCTCCCGACAATAAGGAGAGCAGAGAGCGCCAGGCCCCCGCCCGCCCCCAGCTCCTGCCGCCCCCGCCCCCGCCCCCGGCTCCGAACGCCCCCGCCCCGGCCGCCCCCGCTCCGGCTGCCCCCGCCCTGGCTGTCGACCACCAGCGGGGCCTCTGTGCCTGCCGCCAGGCCCCTGCGCACGCCGGGGGAGAGGCCGGACCCGGCGCAGAGCCTCACCCAGACCGCGGTCCCGGGGAAGCGCGCGTGCCCCTCTCCCGGACGCCGAAGTTGCGGTCTGGGAACGGCCGGCGCGGGGCGGGGAACTCCGCGAGGCCCGCTGTGAGGTCCAGCCTTTCCTGGACCGCTCCAGCCGGGCTCGGGAGCAGGAGCCGGCGTCTGGACGGCCCCACCGCGGCCCTCAGCCCGGCCTCACCCAAACACGTGCTCCGAGCTCCAGATCTTCATTGCCGCCGGCGCAGGGCGCGGGCTCTGGGATCCGGGCCGGGTGCTTTGAGCCGCGCGGCTCCGGGCGCGGCGTGGGCGGGGCCTCGGTGGGCGGGGCGCTCTTGGATGCCGCCCACCCGGTCTGGTGGCCCGGCTGGCTGCAGCGGCTAAAAATAGCTCTGCGGGCGCGGCTGTGGCGCAGCCCCAGACCTGCGCTGCCACCCTGGGGCGCGCGATGCAGGCTTGCTGCAGATGCCGCGGGCGTAGGAGGCGACGCTCGTTCTTACTCCCATTGTCCAGATTCTCCCAAGGCCCTGTCCAGCTACGCCGGTTTATACTGTCGGGGACGTGTAATGAAAAACAAACCTGCCAACCCTCAAAACTCCACTGCAGTTTGGGTCTTGAACAAACATTAAACCAGCATGTGATGTGCATCACAAGCAATCCGCCAAATAGGCTGCAAAGACAGAAATCTCATCCTGTATCAAACAGCCGGGAGGATGCAACCTACCCCACGCATGCTCCCGAGGTAAACGAGACAGTCCTCCGGGGAGGGGACTCCACTACACCATTTGTCGCAGAGTTCATCTTAAATTCGCCTGATGATGGAGTGGCCATTGGTAAATGCAGTGGCCGTTTGCGTTTGCCAATTGCCTTTATCCAAAGGAAAAATGAATTTTTCTTATCTTTATGACAGGAGGTAGGTTTACAATTTGAAGCCAGGTGCTCTCTGGTAGCTGGGCTCCTACCCTCCCACAAAACTGGGAGACGGGGATGACATTTCAAAGAGATGACTCCCAAGTCCTTGAGAAAATACATTCTTGAGTTGTAAAACTGGGAGGAAATGTTATTTCGCTTAAAAAAAAATTTACGTGTGTCTCAAAAAGAATTTGTGATTACAACTTTTCTAAAGCAAATCCTCTAAGGAAAAAGAATCTCCCTTTTGCATAAACTACTTTTTAGCTTTGCAAAGTACCCTGCAGTGCCACAAACCAGGTTCAAGTGCACGGAAGTGAGATGCTTGTTCTGAGAAGAGGGTACTCTTCTCCAGGATGAGATGGGGCGAGAGGGCAGGGCCCTTGTCTGAGTCGGCTGAGTCTCAGCCTAGAGCAGCGCCTGGCGCCCCTGGGGCGTCCGTGGGCGTGGGGAGCGCATTTGTGCAGTGAGGCAGGGAAGTGGAAGAGCACACAGCATGACCCGAAAGACCTGGGCTACAGTCCTGGCTCCACCGTCCACTCACATTGACCTCTACCTCCTACAGCGTTAAGCTCAGGATGATCTTCCAAAGTTGGTGCTATTCTTCCCGTTTTACAAATGAGTAAACTGAAGTTCAAGCAGGTTTCAAAGCTCTCTACTCCATGATCACACGCTGAGGTGAGAACCCAGGTTACAAAATTCCCCCTCCCCACTGTGCTGCAGTGATTCTAGATTATCACTGGGCCAGCTGTTGAACACTTCTTGTATGCCAAGCACTATTGAAAAAACATGAGGCAACGCGCTTGTTCCAGGTCACACATCTAGGAGTTAGCCCACCCAGAATTCAAAGCCACATCCTGATTTCAAAGCCCAGTCTTGCCATTTATTAGGAACAGATCTAGCTGTGGAACACTCATTCATCCAGTCCGTCTTGTTACCTGTCAAATGAGGATCATACTGCCCACCCCACTGGTGTGTGGTAAGGATTAGATGCATCCATGTGTGGACATTACGGTTTACTGGTATCTTTAGAATATCCGTTCCTCCTATCACTAGCTAAGGCTAGCCAGATAACTATCGCTTAGCATCTTTTTTTCTTTTCTTTTTTCTTTCTTTCCTTTCTTTTTCTTTCTTTCTTTCTTTCCTTTCTTTCTTTTCTTGTTTTCTTTTCTTTCTCTTTCTTTTTCTTTCTTTCCTTCCTTCCTTCCTTCCTTCCTCCCTTCTCTCTCTCTTTCTTCCTCCCTCCCTCCCTTCCTCCCTTCCTTTTCTTTCCTTTCTTTCTTTCTTTCTCTTGTTCTTACTCTGTCCCCCAAGGTGGAGTGCTCACTACAACCTCTACCCTCCAGGCTCAAGCAATCTCCCATATCAGCCTCCCAAGTAGCTGGAACTACAGTCACGCACCACCATCCTGGGTTAATTTTTGTATTTTTAGTAGAGACAAGGTTTCACCACGTTGGCCAGGCTGGTCTCAAACTCCTGAGCTCAAGTGATCCACACTCCTCAGCCTCCCAAAGTGCGGAGATTGCAGGCATGAGCCACCCCATCCAGCCTCTTAGCCTTTTCTTTTCTAAAATATTCTAGAGAGGAGACACTGCAACCACCCTTATCAATGGATTCCAGGATCTCTGAAAACTTTGTCAGGAATTATTTCCTAGATAGATCCTGACCCCAAACCTGGATGCTTAACACCAGCATGATCACAATTATAATACTGAGCACTGATGGAGCATTTGCCTTGGGCTGTGGAGTGACTCATTTAGTCATGGACAGATACTGTTACTATCATCTTCATTTTACTGTCAAGGGGACTGAGGCACAGGAGGACCAAGTAGCTTGTCCAAGAACACACAGCTAGGAAGTAACAGCTGCAATCAGAAACCAGGCAGTCTGGCTGGAAGACCAGAGCTCTTACAATATGCCAAATTTGGTTCTGCCTACTAGATTGCTTAAATTGGGGGAGCTTTTGTGATTAATATTCATCACTTTGCTTAAAGGCAGAGGCTATCCATTGACTTGCTACAATGTATCACAGAGCCACTATTTTAGCAGATCCCAAATTTAAGGCACATCTGATTTCTTCTTACCAGTTCTGTCTTTCACTGTTGTTTGTTTGTTTGTTTGTTTGTTTTGAGACAGAGCCTTGCTTTGTCACCCAGGCTGCAGTGCAGTGGTGTCATCTCGGCTCACTGCAACCTCTGCCTCCCAGGTTCAAGCAATTCTCGTGCCTCAGCCTCCCTTGTAGCTGGGACTACAGGCACCCGCCACCACACCTGGCTAATTTTTTGTATACTTAGTAGAGATTGGGTTTCACCATGTTGGCCAAGCTGGTCTCAAACTCCTGACCTCAAGTGATCTACCTGCCTCAGCCTCCCAAAGTGCTGGGATTACAGGTGTGGGCCACCACTCCCAGCCTTTCACTCTTTTTAAATTACATTATTCATACAATTGTATATTTCATCATAGATTTTAAATGCAATGACTAAGTAAAATAGAGTACATAAGTGATTCCCATTATTTTACTATGAATCTTAGTATCATATTGTCTACTTCTACCTGTAACTTTTGTGGGTTTTTTTGTTCTGTTTTTTTCCAGACAAGGTCTTGTTCTGTTGCTCAGGCTGGAGTGCAGTGGCATGATCATGGCTCACTGCAGCCTTGACCTCCTCAGCTCAAGTGATCCTCCTGCCCCAGTCTCCCAAGTAGCTGGAACTACAGTTACATGCCACCATTCCAGCTAATTTTTTAAAAAAATGTTTTTAGAGACGGGCTCTTGCTATGTTGTTCAGGCTGGTCTCGAACTTCTGGACTCAACCATCCATCCCACTGCTGAAGCCTTCTGAGTCACTGTGATTACAGACTTGAGTCATCACACCCAGCCAACCCTGAGACACTTACATTGCATTTTTTCCTAAATAGCAAATTCCAAATAAACTGGATACTTATTTTTTCAACCTATCTTTTCGTATCTCTGTAGAAGATTGTCTGAGCTACCTAACTCTCAATAACGGGAGAATGTACTGCATTTGATACTCTCAAAATCCATAACATTTCCAAAACCGAAGGCATGGATGTGTTTAAAGTTTTGTCCTTTCCTTTCTGGGATATGTGTGCAAGAGGCTATGTGTGGATTTTACATGATCATTCTCAGCTGTTTCTATTTACGTCTCCTACAGATTATGAGGTCCTCAGGGGTAGGAATGGATCTTTGTAAACCAGGAACTTAAATGAAGCATGTGCCCAATAAATATGTATTGAATTTAATTGAATTTTGGTTTTAAAAAAGTGTCATCATTTACAATAAGCATTTCCAATGAAAGCACATTGAGCAGGAGGCTGAGGAGATTGTGCGGCGTGGCGAGAGCTCAGTTCACTTGCTCCATGTCTGGACCACGTGGAGCATCCAGGTCTTCTCTTTTTGCCTTGTAGGAAGACTGAGTCCCAAATCAGGTTGCTCCTCGGAATAAAGACACTATTTAGTGGTGGAGCTGGACAGACGGAAAACTGTAATGAAATGAGAACAGACTTCAATCCCTGGACTATTACAACACAGTCTCAATGTTCTCTGCCTCTTCCCCCACCACCCTCACGTTCGAATCTTTCTTTTTTTTTTTTTTTTTTTTTGAGATAGAGTCTCGCTCTTGTTGCCCAGGCTGGAGTGCAGTGACATGATCTGAACTCACTGCAACCTCCGCCTCCCAGGTTCCAGAAATTCTCCTGCCTCAGCCTCCCAAGTAGATGGGATTACAGGCACCCACCACCAGCCACCATTCCCAGCTAATTTTTGTATTTTTAGTATTTCATGTTGGCCAGGCTGCTCTTGAACTCCTGACCTCAGGTGATCCACCAGCGTTGGCCTCCCAAAGTGCTAGCATTACAGGTGTGAGCCACAGCATCCAGCCTCACCCTCAAATCTACTTCACACCCTGCTATTGGAATTCCACTGGGCGTCCAAGCCCTGGGGCAGAAGTTGTCACTCCTCTGCAGCTTCCCCTCTGCAGTTACACATCCACCCAGATGCACCTCCCTCAGACTCACCATAGTGTGTTAAAATCATCTGCGTATAGCCGGGCGAGGTGGCTCAAGCCTGTAATCCCAGCACTTTGGGAGGCTGAGGCGGGCGGATCACGAGGTCAGGAGATCGAGACCATCCTGGCTAACACGGTGAAACCCCGTCTCTACTAAAAACACAAAAAATTAGCCGGGCGTGTTGGCGGGCGCCTGTATTCCCAGCTACTCGGGAGGCTGAGGCAGGAAAATGGCGTGAACCCAGGAGGTGGAGGTTGCAGTGAGCCGAGATCGCGCCACTGCACTCCAGCCTGGGGGACAGAGAAAGACTCCGTCTCAAAAAAAAAAAAAAAAAAAAATCATCTGCGTATTTCTCTGCTTCTCCTACTAGGCTAAAAAAATTTCTTTTTTAAAAAAATTATGTCTCTCTCTGTGGTCCAGGCAGGCCAGAAGTGAAGTGGTGTGATCATAGCTCACCACAGCCTTGAACTCCTGGGCTCAAAGGATCCTCCCCACTTCAGCATCTTGTCCTGAGTAGCTGGGACTACAGGGGTGTGCCACCACGCCTGACTCTTTTTTTTTTTCTTCTTTCTTTTTCTTCTTCTTTCTTCTTTTCCTCCTCCTCCTCCTCCTGCTCCTCCTCTTCCTCCTGCTCCTCCTCCTCCTCCTGCTCCTCCTCCTCCTCCTTTTTTTTTTTGTAGAGACAGGGTCTTGTTTAGTTGCTCAGGCTGGACTCAAATTCCTGGCTTCAAAAAATCCTCCTACCTCAGCCTCCCAAAGTGCTGTCATTATCTGGAATTACAGTTATGAGCCCCGGCACCAGACCTAAAATTATTCTGAGATCAAGAACTATGTTATTTTTTTCTTCTTGCTGTTTCCAGAGTCAGAAACATAGTAGGTACACGATAAATAAATAAAGTTCATCCTAAAGTCCTATGCTGACAGATAAATCTTCTTTAAGTCCACCTTCTATTCTCATCTCTCCCTATTCCTCACTCCGTGTCACCTCCCATGGTCCAGAGCCGGCTGCATCGCGCAGGAGTGTGTTGGAAAGGTAAACTCTCAGGCCCCGCCTCACACCCAGGATGCAGCATCTCTGGGGTGGGGCCCGGGAACTCGTGGTTTGACCAGCTCTCCGGGAGATGCTGACACTAAAGGAGACCCCTCCCTGTCCTAGGGGCACTGACCTCAGCCTACCTGAGCTATGGTGATTCCTGCACACGCCCTCACCTTCTTCATCCCAGGCGCTGGTTCAGTTTCCTCCACCCAGAGAACTGTGCTCTGTGCCGGTCCTGGAGGCATCCTCCCGGAAGAAGAGCAGAATACACAAGGCCCAGAAGCCAGAGGCTGGACCGTAGGGTCCCATGGCAAATGGCAAGAGTTGAGGCCAGAAAGGGAGACAGGAGCCACAGCTCATGGCACGAGTTGTCACATGAATCATAAAAGGCTTTATAATTCATGGTGAGCTCAGACAGATTTTAGAATTTGAGATTTGTGAGGCAAAACCGTTTAACTCAAGCTAGATCCAGGAAGTAGGCTTGGCCGTCTGTTGGGGGCCAAAGTCAAGTGGAGATGAAGATGGCGAAGCCGGAAAAGGGCCTCCTTTCTGGGAAGGTTTCTGGCCTCCTCCCCACCTCGGGTTTAGAGATGACTACTGGATGCCGTGGAGCTGTCCTCTGCCATAGCACCTATCACAATGCTGTGTATACTTCTGTCCCCTGAGGAAGTGTCTTTCTTTGACTTTGTTGTGGGGGACACTCATGTATTTTTCATCTTTGTATTCCCAGTACCTGGAAAATATTAGGGACTTGACAACTTTTTTTTCTTTTTTCTTTTTTTTCTTTTTGAGACAGAGTCTCACTCGGTCCCCCAGGCTGGAGTGCAATGGCGCAACCTCGTGTCACGGCAACCTCCGCCTCCAGGGTTCAAGCGATTCTCTTGCCTCAGCCTCCCGAGTAGCTGGGATTACAGGCGCATACCACCACACCAGGCTAATTTTTGTATTTTTAGTAGAGACGGGTTTCACCATATTGGTTGGCTGGTCTCAAACTCCTGACCTTGTGATCCGCCCTCCTCAGCCTGGCATTACAGGTGTGAGCCACCGTGCCTGGCTTTTTTTCTCTTTTTAAGAGGCAGGGGTTCTTTAATACTTCTTTCCTGCCCAGCATTAAACTTGATTAATGTCTAATTTGTTTCCTTGGTTTAGTTACTTTTGGCCATGTTTAGTACACTTCTTATGAAGCAGGCATGTAGGAATGTTTATAAGTTTATGGTTCTCACTCTTACAAATCCCTAATGGCAGCACCCCAACAGACACACACCACAATATAAACACATACACACACACCCGTGCACACCCATACTCACCCACCTACACACACACACACACACACACACACTCCAGTGGATCAACACATAAAACACTCTACAGGCAAAGATATCATACATCAGGGATCTGTTAGTGCAGTACACACTTCTGCAAATTATCAGGACTGCTCAATTGAGGTGAGTCTACAGAGATTTCAAAGGCTATTTGAGTGCTAAGCTATCTAACTAGTGGTTGGACACTATTTAAATAGTGCATTCAACGCAACTCTTGAGGCTCTGAAGAATTTCTGTGCTTTCCAATGAACCAGGAGTTACAAGGTCCTGAAAACTGCAAGCTTGTTATATCCTTTAATAGATAAAGCAAAGCTGATATTAATGTGAATATACTTTATATTTACTTCTATTCGTGTTAATTTTTTTTGCCTGTAATATACATTTTTATATAACTGGGAATAAGAAACATCTTAGGAAAAAGAAAACAAAAAATAAAATTTCCCTGATTACACTGTGCCTTGGTCCAGTAACCCTGCACTGCACATATACACTATAAATGGGTGTCTTGGGGAGCCACTTTGGTATTTCATTTTAATAGCTCATTCTGGAGAATATATTTGTGAGTGGATCATGTATTACAACTGATTTAAATTTTGACCCATATAGAAATAAGTTTTCAAAAATACGTCCGAAGCCTGGATACTGTAAAAATATTTATCATCATAGAATAATAAAAGGCTAGCCATTAGTCACTCCGAAATTGTTCAATAACTCTAAGACAACTTAGACACAAATAGTTATGAGTGAGTATAGTTCATCATTAATGTTTGTAAAAATTAATGCTGTCATTTATGGTTGGGAATAAAAAACTAGAAATGTAACTTTATTTGATAGAGATAAATGATATAAAATTTACATAAAGCAAGAGAATAATAATAGATGTGTAAAAATATTTGTTTTATAGGTAAGGTTTTATGTTGAAATTGTGTTGAACAACATGAATCAAACGTGCTTTGCATACTACGTCTGCAGTTACAACATCACAGCCTTTTAAGTATTTCATTAACTTCAAAATGTAACTTATCACTGAAACAATCTGATTTAATGAATTGGGATAATGGGTAATGATTGGTGTAAGCTGAAAGCAATACTACACTTTTAAAGTTATATCTCTTTGTGTATTAATACAAACACCAGAGAAGATGGTCAATAAATTAATTACTGTACAACACCTATCATAATACTTAAACCTGGAAGAAAATCAGTAAATGTTTAGTGAATAGAATTGGTGAATTGCTTCCATTTTATACAATTTTCTGTTCATTTTAGGGCTTACCAAAACTTGCAGCTATGAGTAAGGCCCAATTATTTACTCCTTCAAATAAAGCAAGATTTCAAGAATAAGTGTGAATGTTTTGTTTTGTTTTTCACTGTTTTGTTTTTCACTGAAATATTCCAGTCTGTAGTTGCCCCAAATCATGCTAATCTTTCTAGAGTCTGGTGTAGGTCCCGGTCTCAAGGCCACTGTTACCACCATCACCATCTTTTGTGCCTCAAGGTTGAGCCCTCCTAACTTACCTGCATGGAATTAGAAAAGTCCCATTTCATGATACTTTATGCAACCCAGATGTCTCTTTGACTGAAAGTGGTATTCTTCCTGTGTTTTTTTTCCAGCAAGTGATGTCAACCTCTACCTACATCTGACACCTCAATGTAATTCTTGACATTTTCTTCTTCACATTTCCATTTTCAATCACCAAGTGTTGTCGGATTTTACCTTCTGTCTATTTCTTCAATGAATTTTTCTCTTTCTGTCTTCATTGCCATCATGGATTCCAGCCCATCACTCTCTCACCTGGGCTATGGTGAGCACCTCTAAAGTAATCTCCCTGATTCTCTCTCCAAAAATGTTTCTGTGCTATATCCAAAATGACTTACTTGAAATGTAAATACAATTTACATTGTAAATTACTTGGCTTAAAAATTCCCAAAGACTTCACATTGGTACTAGGATAAATATCAAGAGTCCAAAAATGGGTTCAAGCAGTACAGAATTTGTTTCTTTTCTCTCTCCCCCATCTTGTGGCATGAACATTATTGAACTAAATGATTCAGATATGTTTTTTCTCGCCTTCTGGACTTTGGTCTTCTTATTCATATGCTTTTCCCACCACCATCCTAGATTTATATAATTAGCTCTTACTCTTATTTTAGTTTGCTCTTCATCTTCCCCACCAAGGGAACCCTTATCTGAGATCCCTAAATATGAAAGCCTTTCGTAACAGTGCATAGCTTTTCTCTGTTACTTATAATATTGTTTTTAGGTTTTTATATTTTCATTACTATTTATAATAAATAAATCTGAGCATGCTCTTTGATAAGTCTAATAAAGTTTTGATGCAATTAGTAATTCAGTATATAATTGTTTTCTGTAAGCCATGATTCTAGAGATTGAGGGGAAAATGCAGCAGTAATCTGTCCCAAGTGGAAGGACAAATAGCCAAGCAATATTGACCTACCCATTCATCTCTCAAAAACAGGGTTAAGATATTGATTCTCCTGTTTTCAGGATGAAGCAGGGACAGGGAGTTTCTTGCTTGTTATCCACTCAACTCACTCTTTTTATGGAAAAAGTAATTAATCTGATAAATGACACAGAAGATTTTGATGTTCATTAGCAAGGTGGTGATTCTGAGAAGTTGAAAAAGGCTTCAGAGCCTGTCTCTCTCAATCGCTGTCTTTGGGCTCTTGAGGCTGCTTGTGCACAAAATAGGAAGCACTTAAGTAAGAGCCACATGGGCAGGCTCAGTCCAGCTACTGGTTTCATAAATCCAAGTTTTCCAAGAACGACAGAATGTTGGAATCCCATGAGCCAAAGTTTTATGATGAGAGAGAAAGAATGTTATTTTACTCCCCAATCTAATTTTCTTTTTTTTTTTTTTTTTTTTTTTGAGACGGAGTCTTGCTCTGTTGCCCAGGCTGGAGTGCAGTGGCGCAATCTTGGCTCACTGCAAGCTCCGCCTCCCGGGTTCACGCCATTCTCCTGCCTCAGCCTCTCCGAGTAGCTGGGACTACAGGCGCCCGCCACCACGCCCGGCTAATTGTTTGTATTTTTAGTAGAGACGTGGTTTCACCGTGGTCTCGATCTCCTGACCTCTTGATCCGCCCGCCTCGGCCTCCCAAAGTGCTGGGATTACAAGCGTGAGCCACCGCGCCCGGCCTCCCCAATCTAATTTTCAAATTAAATTTTAAACAAAGTTAATAAAGTTAAATAAAGTTAATAAAGCTGAATGTACACACACATGCGTATACCCATGGACATGCACACAGGCTTCTTGCATTCTTTTTTTTTTATTGTTTAATCATTCACGAGAAGTGGTTTGATTTTGTATTTTCTATCTACCAACACTTGCACAAGCTCTGGCTGCAAAACTTTTGTTGGTCAAACATTAGCATTTGGGGCACATGTCCCTGCTGAGAGATAGAAGATCTTGATACAGCCTTAACTACATCATCAGTAGACATGGGGCTCTTTTTAACCAGAGGGAGGCAAATGGTTTTCAGTTGGTTGTCTAGCTGGTTTTAACAGTAGCCTGCAGTGGCTTTTTGACAGACATAAACCTTACTAGTTATTATTAGGCTTCAGCGCATTAGTATGAGAGGTTTTAATTTGCTTATGTTAGGCATGAGAAGGTAGCAGTATCCTAGAATGCCTAAATATTGTTCCTTGTCACTTTTTTCCCACTGAAGTCAGAGGTAATTTGGGGGCTGTATCTAAAATGGTCTTATATTCATTTGTTTGCCATAGGTTTCTGAAGCTTCCATTCTGAATGTGGTCTCAAGTTGGCTCTTGAGGGCTAATTTCATTACACATGATCATAGGCATAAATTTAAATTTATGGAGGATTGTTTTGTACATCCCACAGAATCTGCATTCACTACCAAGAGACTGTAGAGTTTATCAAAAAGAAGATAAAGAAGAATAAGAGTCATTGCTGTCTAGGGAATATATCATCTTCTTTGGGTAATGCCTCCTCAAAATAGCTAGAGCATTCAAGGTTTGTAACCAGCTTACAATAAGAGAAGTAGCTTTTACTAGAAATTAAATATATTAGTTATTTCATTGAGTAACTATTTCTACAAGAATATATTTGCTGAATAAACTAGCATGCTTATTGACATAATTGATTTGCATACCATGGCAACACTTCATGGACCAAACCCTAAGTCCCATGAAAAATTGAATAGAATTATTCGACAGTTAAGTATCATTGGAAAAGCCTGGCTCTAGGTCTCAGGAAGCAATCTGGTTGATTGTGTTTTCAGTGTGTAGTCATAATACAACTGTGTATCCGTAGCATACATTAGACACTTTATGTACTCTACATATATTTTCTAATTTGATCCTTCAATACATGCATAAGATAGGAAATAAGCTTGAATTTAATTGCTCCAGTAAGGCCAAAGACCAAAAACCTCATTACAACGCCTACGTTAGAAATTCTTCTTCCAATTAAAATAAAGTTACCAGAGGCAATTGTTCCTGCCATAATGAGAAGATATTGGATGAACTTAAAAATTTTTTTTTGTTGTTTAAAGCCATCAAAACACTGTGGGCCTAAAGTTACAATCAACTAAATTTGAGAGAAAAACAAGCCCTTCCTAGGTGATCACAGATAAGCAGCAGAGCCCATATCTGAGGACATTTGCTGGATCTGGGGCCTTGAGTAGGTAGAAGGACAAGCCCACAATGTGCAGAAACAGCTGGAACATTGGGAATAAGCAAAGTAATCTACAGGGAGCTGCAATAGGGGCTGAAAACTAGAAAGATCATGTGGTCTCCTAGGTCTTACTTATTTTCACTTAAGAGACAGGGTCTCATTCTGTCACCCAGGCTATGGTGCAGTAGAGTGATCATGGCTCACTGCAGACTCAGACTCCTCCCTCAGGCGATCCTCCTGCCTCATGCTCTCCAGTAGATAGAACTACAGGTGCACAACATCATGCCTGGCTAATTTTTAATTTTTTTTGTGGACACAAAACCCCACTATGTTGCCCAGGCTGGCCTGGAACTCTTGGCCTCAAGTGTTCTTCCTGCCTTGCCCCCTGCCCTCAAGCACTGGTATTACAGGTGTGAGTCACCATATCTGGCATCCCCTAGCATTTAGATACTAAACTGTTGGAAAAATGAGTAAAAAATAAATATAAGTAGCATTTTTAGTATTTTCTTCCCATACACCCACGGGATTGTTTAGTGTATCTTACTACTTCACATAGGAGACCACTCCTCCAACAAACTATGCAAACTAAGTATTTAAAATTTGATTTTTGTCCTACAATAAGCTCTATACTAAAGCTCGTTACATGTGATTTTGACAATCTCTGTTTTTATACCACAGTTGCAAAAAATTAATGATATTCTTTACTTCATGAGACATTTTATTATTGTTTCCTACAAGTTTCTCTCTGGTTTTACTTATTCAATTTTTTTATTCCTTATCCCTTGTCACAGACAGGCATGCTAATGTGTTTGATATACGTTCTTTCCTCTTAAAGAATTCTTACAAGATAAGAAGGTTGTTTTCTGAGTGTGTGTATGTGTATATACATAAGTATATACATTTTTCTTAAAGAGTATTGTGCTATAAATCTAATTTTATTTCTAATTTTTTTCACCAAGCGTCACATCCTTCATATATTCCCACACTGCTGTAGGTTATTTTTGGTTGTTTATTCCCCTGTAGCTGCTGCATAGTTTTGAATAAAATGAATCAACCACATTTTCCCTATCCAGTCTTGCAGTAGAATTCACACTGATATCCTGCTACTGAAATATTCACTTCCCTATGGTATTCTTATGAAAACACTTTTTGGTCATGTGTCACCATTCATCAGGGGCTATGTTAGTCTGTTACTATTGCTATGAAGACAAACGTGATGCTGGGTAATTTATTTTATTTATTTTATTTTAAAAAGAGGTTTATCTTGGTTCAGGGTTCTGCAGGCTGCATAGGAAGCAATGGCATCTGCTCTGGGTGAGGCCTCAAGAAGCTTACAGTCATGGCAGAAGGTGAAGGGGAGCCAGTGTGTCACATGGTCAGAGAGGGAATAAGAGAGAGAAGGGGGCAGTCCCAGGCTGTTTTTAACAATCAGGTCCCTCATGAACTCACTGAGAAGAACTCACTCACAAGGGGATGGTGCTAAACCAAGCTTGTCCAACCCGCAGCTTGTGAACCGAATGCAGGTCAGAACAGCTTTGAATGTGGCCCAAAACAAATTTGTCAACTTTGTTAAAACATAAGAGATTTCATGTGTGTGTGAGTGTGTGTGTGTGTGTGTGTATGTGTGTGTTTAGCTCAGCAGCTATTTTTAGTGTATTTTATGTGTGGCCCAGGAAAATTATTCTTCCCTTGTGGTCCAGGAAAGCCAAAAGGTTGGACATTCCTGTGCTAAACTATTTATAAGGGATCCACCCCATGATCCAATACCTCTCACTGGGCCCCACCTCCAACATGGGGGATCACATTTCAGCATGAGATCTGGAGGGGACACACATCCAAACTGTATCAGGGATATGTGCCCATCATTGAGACAGGTTGTAGAGTATGCATACTTTCAAATGGGTCCTGTCATGTTGTTTTCTGAAATGTTTAAAACCATTGAATTTCCCATCTATTGCCCATAAAGGTTGTTTTCCTCATATCCTCATCACACAATGTTATCTAGGATTCTTATATTTTCTAAGCGAGTGGTGAAAATACAGATCTCATTTTATTTGTGCACATTTGCATTTGTCCGATTGTTAATAATGTATTGGAATTTTTTTGGCCCATTTTTCTATTGAGTTGACTGTCTGCTTTGTTCCTGTGAGTATCAATCATATTCAGTCAACATTTTCTATTACTCTGTCACATGTCTGATAACCTTGTATGCCAGCCTTTCTTGAAATGAGTCTTTATGATTTTTATACTCCTTCTAGAGTTTGCGTATTTAATTAAGTTTTTTGGTTTAGTGTATCTTTTATTAAATTGTAACAACAGGCCCAAATCTATGTTTTATTGGGTTCATTCAGATTTAGAATTCAGATAACTTTTTGGTGGATAAATTCTTTTTATCATAATGAAGAATGGCTATGATAACACAATATGATTATTTCTGCTAATGCTTATTGTTTTATAGTCTACTTTGTTTATGTGGTCAGGAGGACAAGACCTGAATGGCCTTGACCAGCTCAGCTTTCTGTACCTCCTAGTTCTCAGAATAATTTTAGAATGTTCCAAGAAGACAATATCCTGAGATAAGGAGAAACTGTCGGGGACAGTCTGGGCTCTGTCCTTGTTGTTCCTAGAACAGGATATTCCTGCAACTCTTAAACTCAGAGAGCCAAGGTGCACATGGGGTGTGAAACCCAGGGCGGAGCACTCAGGGGTTCCTCAGCTGCAGTACAGAGTGGGGCATGTGCAGAGGAGACTCTGTCAACCCCGGGCAACTTTTCTGACCTCAAGGGTCAGGCTTGCCATAGAACTTAGGTTTTTGCTGATTCTCCCTGCCCCTCTTTAAGTAATAAATTTGGTTTGCCTGACTTACTGTGTGAGCATTCTTCTGTTTCTGGAAAGTTAGTTTATATAAAACCTCCTGCTAGACCTAGGAATCTATGCAATGTGGAAGTGTCATAGAGGTAAATAAGAAGCAATTTAACTGAGTTGAAAACTAGCATATAGGACATGGGGCCACTGTAGCAAGGGGCAAAATGATCCTGCCAAAAAGGCCACATACGACTATTCCAGACACATTCTGGAAGAAGAAGGATGTTGAAACTCAGGCAGATCTGAAGATTTTATCCAAGCCAACAGGAGGCTAATAAAGCAAGGGAATTCCACTGTACTCTGATTCAAGAGTACAAGCTTCATCTCAGAGAAAAGCAATGCAATGGCCCCAGGGATCAGACCAGGGAGACCCTCTGCCACAGCGAAAGCAGAGTTCTAGAGAACAGCACGAAGACAGTAAGAGACTTCAGACTCGCTTTCCCTTTGCCTTGAGGCCACAGAAAGCCCAAAGCATTTGAACATCTTCTTGGAGGCATTTTCCTAAAAGAGAGCTATTGAAACTTGAAGAAAAATGTGAATCAAGAAACTAAATTTAAAGTTATGTTATTTTCTCCTGCCCTCTCCCACAAATTAACCACAGGATAAGTCTAGTGAGATAAAGCATATAATTTATACAAAATACAGAAGTTATATATTCTTTATGTGAGCAGAAATATGTTCAAATTTTACTCAATAAATGCATTTTGTTTTACTACTAGAAATAGTAATTTTCACTTGGTCATTACTTTATTTTATAATTATCTCTATTTAAATTTGTATTAGCCTACTCCTGGGTGTCTACCTAGAGGAAAATAAGTCATATGAAAAAGACATTTGTACACACATTTATAGCAGCACAATTTGCAGTTGCAAAAATGTAGAACCAGGTTAAATGTCTATCAGCCAATGAGTGGACACAGAAAATGTGTTATAGATACACCATGGAATACTACTCAGCCCTAAAAAGGAATGAAATAATGGCATTTGCAGCAACCTGGATGAAGTTATAGACGATTATTCTAAGTGAAGTAACTCAGGAATAAAAAAACAAATATTGTAGGTTCTCACTTATAAGTGGGAGCTAAGCTATGAGGGTGTAAAGGCATAAGAATGATATAATGGACTTTGGGGACTCAGTGGGAAGGTTGGAGGATGAGGGATAAAAGACTACACATTGGGCACAGTGTCCACTACTCGAGTAACGCATACACCAAAATCTCAGAAAATCACCACTAAATAACTTTTCCATGTAACCAGAAACCACCTGTTTCCCAAAAACTATTGAAATAGAGTGATATGTATGAAAACAATGAATATGATAGTCTTGAGGCACAAAATTTACTGGGTTTCATATGGGAGAAAAACAGCTAAAATCAAACACATAGATAGGCAGTCAGAACAATGTCCATCATACACATAGTAAAATTAATACAACAGCAAATATACATGAGTGGAGTCCATTTGGAATATCCTGCAGTGAAGATGTATGCCTTAGGGCATACACAACTCATGTTAGGGAGAAAATGTATTTTACTCAATGTGAAAACATCTTCAGAAATAACTCAGTTCATGCTGTGCAGATGCAGTCCTGTACTGTAGAGACTAAGAATAAGAATCATCAAAGTGGAAAAACCTCTGCCCCCGCTCCAAACTCTGCTTCACACAGGAGTAGCACTACTGGAGAGAAAAGCCATACCTGCCCCTAATGTGGAAAAGCCTTTATTTATCAGTCATTTCTCATGAGACATATGAAAATTCACACTAGAAAGAAACCTTATGAATATAACAAAAGTGGGAAACGCTTTAGATATTCCCCACACCTTAATAAACATTTAAGAAAGAACATTCTGGAGAAGTCCTATAAATGTAAGGAACGTGGGAAAGCCTTCAGCAAGCCTCAAAACATGCATGTATAAGGAGTCACGCTGGAAAGAAACCCTATAATGTGACAAATGTGGAAAAGACTTTGCAAAGTCATCAGAATTAAAAGCCATCTTAAGAGATACAATAGTGAGAAGCCCTGTGAGTGAAAGGTGGAAAACCATCATTAATTTTTTCACCATACTGAACATGTGAGGAGGACATACTGGAAGGGAGCTCAATGAGTTAACATGCATAAGAACATCTTTCCTGAACTCTCATATCTTACAGAAGTGTGCAAAGAAACCCTCTGAAGGTAGTCTATGGAAAGCCTTTCATCTTCCTTCATCTTGAGTAGATATTTGTTCTCACACTGCAGAGAAGCTATGAAAGTAAAGAATATGACAAAAAAAAAGCCTCAGTGTTGCCTCAGACTCATAGTTCATACAAGAACTCACCCTGCAGAGACTGCTTATGGAAGTAAAAACGGTAGAAAAGACCTCTTTAAACACTTATCCCTCCTGTTACACATGATTCCACCCTCTGGAGGGAGACTACAATGGGAATAAATATAAGAAAGCTTTCAGTTCCAGCTCTTCACTTATTGGGCATGAGTGAGCACATAGTAGGACGGAAGCACTGTAAATGTGAACAGTTGCTGCCATTTTCATTGTCTTATCTCTCAATTAGACCCCAAATTCATAATTTTATAGTTTTTCTTTTCTTAAAAAAAATGGTATAAGATGACAGATAGCTGTCTTAGCACCCTTTCCTCTCTGCCACCTTAGTGTTGCTATGTAGTAGCTTTGTTACAATTCACTTACATACACATGGTTTTATTTTCAATGTGAAGCCCTCTTTGAGTTCCATTCAATTTAGATTTAGAATTCACATGCTCCAGGATACCCTTTTTTTGGTCAGTTTGTTTTCATTGATCACAATTTGCCTGTATTATGGTCACATTATGTGGCTTTAATGGTACTGATTTGGGGTGCCTGTTATGACTTTCACTATGGTCTAATGTGGCCAATTCTGTCTGTTTCCCTGCTATATCCATTATTCTCATCTTCTTCACTAAGGGAGCATAGATTTATTTTTTACAAGGAGCATTGTTTAAATGTCTTTATTTATCCTTATTTTATTATTTAATTTATAATCTGTTTTTGAAAAATGGTCTCACTTTGTCTCCCAGGCTGGAGTGCAGTGGCATGATCAGAGCTCACTGCAGCCTTGAACTCTTGGGTTCCTGTGATCTCCCAGCTCAGACTCCTGAGTCGGTAGGACTGCAGGCATAACAGGTGTGCACCACCACACCCAGCTTTTGTTTTGTTTTGCTTTTGTAGAGACTGGGTCTCGTTATGTTGCCTGGACTGGTTTCAAATTCCTGTGCTCAGGCGATTCTCCCACCTTGGCCTCCCAAATTGCTAGAATTACAGGCAGGAGCCGCCATGCCTGGCCCTGATTAACGTCTTTAAATGAGTTTCCCAGTTTTTCTCATAACTGCAGTGAGCAGAGCTTATAGACTTGGCCAATATGAAATGCAGAATTCACTGGTTTGGATTTCTGAAAATCTGTTTGGAAAGGGGAGAGTTATTGTTCCTCTTTTCTCTTAACCAAGTTCCCTTTGCTCTCTCTGCTTGCTGCTCTCTGGAAATATGATGAAATGCTCTGAGTCGGGTTTAGCAACTTGAAGGCCACTGGTCCCAACTATATAACCTTCAATCTACAAGATTCCTCACTCCCCAATGGCATGTTGGGTATCCATGGCTGCCCTGGACTATTTCTGGACTTGTTTCATGAAACTAACCCCTAGTAGAACTAAGAAACAATTTTAGGAGAGATACTTATAAAAAATTAAATGATAAACCTAAAAATGAATAAAACATAATATAAAAATAAAGAGAATAGACAAAATGGACTTGCAGATGCTGACCGGCCACACATTCTTGGTGCTCACCCCCATGGATACCTCACCTACTGTGACACTTGGAGAGCTGGCAGCCATCACTCAAGAAATCAGAACACAGTGGCCTCTACTGCAGTATCAGGGAACAAAAACTAAGCCTGTCAGCTCTCAAGAAACATACTTATGTGTATGTATATATATGACATAAATTTATTCAGTTACTTTGAGATATCTCATGCCAAACAGATAAAATGAATTAAAACTAGTGCAAATTTCTGGCAACAGTACTTCATCTCCCCATTATTTATCCCGGGCATTGAAAATTAGCACACATCACAGATCCTTAAGTCATTCTCTGAATCAGGAGGAAAAAAGAGAACAGAAAGAACTAACCATATGTACCAGCCACTGGGCTGAGCGCTGCACCTACAGGATCCCACTTGATGCTTGAAATAACCCTGCAAGATAAAACACACACACACACACACAGACACTTACACATACAACCACATGCTCAAGCACACACTAGAAACTACAGAACAAAGAAAGCATTGACAACTAATAGAAGTATAGTGCTGGCTAAGTACAGTGGCTCATGCCTGTAATCTCAGCACTTTAGGCCAGGAGTTTAAGACAAGTCTGGGCAACATAGCAAAACTCCATCTCTACAAAACATTTTCTTAGATAAAAATCATGTTTAAAAAGTGGTATAATGCCTAAGGGCTCAGGGAAGCAATACCCCTATGGCTGTATGGTAAGCAGCAGGCAAGGCTATTTGTCAGACCAAAGTGGTAGTGATGCCAGGGTTCCTTTGCACACTTAGCCGGGAGCCTGGCTAGCTCAGCACTGCCTGGGTTTACTTTATACCTTCTATAGCTCTAAAGTTCTGGCAGGTGGGACCTAAGCATAAGAGAAAGTGCTATTACACAGGACTCTCTTGACTCCAAGTGACAGACACCTAACGCAATCCAGCAGAACGTTGAATTACTTGACTCTAATTACTAAAAATGTCCTTAAGTAGATGGGCTCCTGGCTCAGTGGGATCAGGGCTCAGCTAATATCAACCAAGGCTCATTCTGTCCCTTCATTTCCTGGGTCAGCTCTGCTTTTCAGGCAGGCTGTTTTGAGAGAGCAGCAAAAATGGCCCCATAAATTTCATATCATTTACTTCCCTGCAAATAGCTATGTCAATAAAAAGAAAGCAGCTCATTCCCAGCAGTTTCATCAAAAGTGCAGGGATGACTTCCATGAGCCCAGCTTGGATCACATGATCATTCCTGAATTAATTACCCTGCTGATTGCCCAGGGTGGCCAGCCCCTCCCCAATCACATGGACTAGTATTAAGAGTGGTCCTGTCATGAAAAAAAAGGAAGGATAGTGGCAGAGGAATATGGATGGGATGGCCTCATCTCTATATAAAAAGTATGAGTGTATTTGCGTTCTTTTGTACACTCATTTATATAGTCACTGGGAAAAAAATTGAGAAAAACCCACACATGACTTTCTGCATGCCTCTGTGCTTTGTTTTCAACACTGAGCTGTGAGAAATGTAACTACTAAAACAAAACTTTGAAAAGAAGTAACAATTTGGGACAATGGAGACCCTTAGCTGATGCCACACCAGTGAGCAGTTCTTCTTTTGTGCCCATGAAGATGCAATTCCCAGAAGCCAGCCTGGGGTCTCCTAGGACAAGCATGTGGGCACCTACTGGCTGCAGTTCCCCCTTTCCTTCCCTGGACTCTCAGGAAGAAACAAGTTCTGGATTCAGCTGAACTGAGTTCAAGTTCAGGCTCTGTGACTCACTGGCTGTGTAATTTTGGGTAAGTCACTTGCTGTCCTTGAGTCCCATATTGTCCTTGGTAAAATGGATATGTAGAGTTATTATTAGGTTTGGAAGGCAAGGTGAGGGTTAAAAAAAGACAGAGACAGTTGGCAGATTCAACAGCAACATCTTTATTGACAGCAAAACCCTGCGGAGGGGTAAACCAGCTTAGTGCTAGGGCCAACTGCCACTCACAGGCTGGGGTAATCATGGGACTGGGAGGGAGGGTTCAGGGTGGTAGAGCTTGCTGCCCAGCAGGATATGGCAAGGA
The DNA here is from genome assembly GCF_028878055.3 of Symphalangus syndactylus. Taxonomy (NCBI): domain Eukaryota; kingdom Metazoa; phylum Chordata; class Mammalia; order Primates; family Hylobatidae; genus Symphalangus; species Symphalangus syndactylus. Next base: position 78,640,685 of record NC_072423.2, on the reverse strand, counting down.
TGTCTATGCAGTCAGGCTGTTGGGCCTTTGCCCGGGAGGGTGCGACAAGGATGTTTCTGCAGTCACGTGGTCAGGAAGGATGTTTCTCATGGCCCGAGTTCCCATGGAACGTTCCACTCTGACCAGCGTCTGCAAAATGGCTGGAGGTTTACAAAATGGTACAGGTTAGACTAACAGTAACACCTCCCAGGTAGACAGTTCTTCAAAGTAAACTTCCCTTGAGCATCTACCCTGTACCAGACATGGTGCTAGGACCCAGGCCACAGGAGGAACAGGACAGATGAGGCCCCTGCTATGCTGGTGCTCATGTCTGATGAAGGAAGCTAACAGGTCGTAAGACCAGGTCAGATGGTGGTGGTAATCAAAGACATTACAAAAGTGAGATGAGTCAGAAAGAAACCAAAGGAGCTGTTACAAACACAGTGACAGGTGGAGACCCCTCCAAAAGGTGACTTTTGAGCAGAAACCTGAGAAATGTGGAGGGGGCTATGGAGAAGGACCAGCCCCTGAAGCCATCCTAGGATTAAAGACCCAGCACCAGGAGGGCAATGCAATGGTCTGACCTATGCATCCTTCATGATTCTGTCCTCAGTGATGCACAAACAGAAACATGGAGCAATTTCACGCAGGGTCCATGGAGGAAGCAGGAAGCAGCCGCACTGCATAGCTAAGGTGGGGATAAAATCTGGCCCAACAGTAAAGCTAGAAGCAGGTGCTGCTTACCACCCACCGCAATGCAGGTCATGAAGCATAACCAGCTGCTAAGGCATGTCCAGGGCCGGACCAGCTGGCTGGGCTGCCAACATCTTAGTAGAGATCCCAGGAGATCAGATGAGCTGGTTGGGGGGAGAAAAAAAAAAAACAGGAAACCTTCAGAAAATTCCAGAGGACCCATGACACTTAACATCAACTTCCCCCAAGTGGGATCTGTTTGTCATTGCTGGTTCTAAAGAGTTGGTCCCACCACCCCCACCTGCCCATTGCCTAACCAGGGGAACACTCAGGGTGGGGTCCACAGAAACAATCCCTGTGGAAGGGAAAAGGGTGTTTCTCATCCAAAACCAAGGGAGGAGACCCACAAAACACCACTCATAATGAGCAGAGGGGCCTGCAGGGAGAGACAGGATTCTGCTGCTCATTTGGGTATCTGCTTACCAGTAGGAAAGGGACAGGATAGAGGGGCTAAGTGGACTCTAGGCTGTGGGGCTAGGGGAGCTGGTGCTGACTGACTGTTGGAGTGAGCCACAATAGGAGGCTTAGAACCCCTCCCTGCAGCCTCTCCAGTCTAATAAGGGGATGGTAATGTGGTCAGTGGGGGCATCCGGATGCAGTCAAAGGGCACAGGGAGTGATGTCTCCTCTGGCCTCCTCTTTCAGCTGCAGATTCTCCGAGTTACTGGAACAGCTTCTCCATGACCCCACCAGCCTGGAGGGTGGTGACAGCTCCCAGATGATGCTAACCCCAGGGCCCTGCACCATCTCTCCTGGTTCCCCTTGGCCCTGCCCACACCTTTGTAAACAGCTTTTTCTTAATGACCCTTCAGCCACTTCGAGGTCGCTGCCAGCACCTGACTGCCGCATTCCCCAAAGGGACCAGGCTCCTCAGCACAGGAGCTGAGATTTCTACAGGCACAGAGAAAACACTGTCCCAACTGTTGGAATGGAGTCGGGAGTGGAAAAAAGAATGTTTGTTCTCAATGCTTACACTTACCAATTGTTTCATTTAATCACATGAAGGCTGTGTGGCGTTTTGAAGTAGAATTAGTAATCTACATAATTACAAATTATGTTCTTAAAAGAAGCTGCTCAGTGCAGTGCCTGACACAAGGTGGAACTCCACGATGAGTTGGGTAAGAAGGCAGGGTGCCATGGTTACAGACAAGGACTCCAGGTACAGACTGCTTGCTTCAAACCTGGACCAATGGTGTGAATTTGGGCAATTCTCCGTATTGCTCTTTGCCCCAGTTTTTTCATCTAACAACTAGAAGTAAAAGCAAGGTTACTGTGAAAATTAAATGAATTACAGTAAGCAGAGTGCCTACAACAACACCCCCAGGCACACGGCCAGCACTGGGCATGTTTTTCATTATACTCTTAATGAGGTAAGAGTGAGAACACAGGCGCCAGCCATGAGCCTGGGGTTTCTCTGGCACAGGCATCAGAGACCCTGTTTTAACATCCTCCATTCATTCATTTGACCCTGATAAGGGAGGAGTCTCGTGGGATAGGAACAAGCATCCACCTTGGGGCCACCCATGGTCAAAGCTGAACTCCACCACTGTTCAGCTGGGTGACTTTGGGCAAGTGACTTTCCTTCTCTGATCCTCATGTTCCTTTTTGATAAAAACAGCACAATGGCAGGCCTATGGGGATTTAGGGAGCTGACAGAAAAATGTGTGTCTTAGTTTGAATTTCCTGGAAGTAGATCCTGAGACAAAGATTCAAATACAAAAATTCTATTTGGACATGACTCTAGGATAGTAATTTTACTGTCAGTTCTTCCTTAGGGTGCGAATCCCAGGAAACACCAGTAGAGGAGTGGGAAACTGAGACAGGAAAGGAATGCAGCAGTTAAAGGGACCTTCATCAAGAAAGTTTCCCCTGTGGCAGCCAGGACTCAGCCCTGCCAGGTATCTCTGAGAGACAGCACAGAACAGGTGTCTCAGAGTCATCCCACCCAGAGCAAGGGAGCTGGGGTATTTATCCACCGACACCCACCAGTCACTCCTCAGGGCTCCTTCCAAGGACATGATTCCTCCAGAATGTCCTGCCTGAGCTGCAAGGGTCAGACCCGGGGTTGAGGGCTGGGCCCCTGACAGCACCTCCAGCAATGAGCAGGAACACAGCCTGGTGTGGAGAGTTTCAGTCAGTGACTCCAACACATACACACACTCACACAGCACTTTCCAACCCAACAAAGTGTGTATGTACATATACATGCATACAAGACTGTTACCCACTTTGATCCTGGTGACTCCATGGGATATACAATAAGGCGGGAATCAGAGGGAAGAGCAGAATTAAGGGGAGTGAAAGTCTTAAGAACAAAATGCAAATTTAGGCAGAAAATCAAGGGGGAAGAGGAGTGGTCTGGACACCAAATGCCTGCTGGGTGGGCCCTGCTCTACATACACTGTCACTAATTCTCCAAGAAGCCTCACGAGTAGAAGAAATTCCTCTCACTTTACAGATGACAGAAATGTAGTTCAGAAAACTGATTTTACTAATGTCTCAGCAAGCTAGTGAGTGATAGATATGGACTCCCAGATCTTTCTGTCCACAAAGCCTACAAATTCTCCCTTGTTAGGCAGGCTGCATACCAGGCCCTGCTTCTGGGCTCTGCTCCTTTTCCTGCTAGGCAATCATGGCAGAATTGACAAAAACATTTTCCCCCTTCACCACCTGGAGCAGAGCCAATGAGAGGGGCTGGGGAACAGGCCATGAGGCCCTGCACCCACCATTCAATGTGTTCAGGATTATGGTCCCTCAGAACTCTTGCACCACGTGGTGGCATCACTCATGGTGTCTGGGTGTCTTCTGAGGTTGCATAGGATCCAGTAGAGGCCACTGGCTGTGCTGTCATATCCTAAGAGGCAGCCACACAGGCTTGGGTCTCTTGGCTGCTTCAGCACCAGAGGTTGGACAGTGCTCATGCAGTGAGGCCCTCGGGAGAATGGGAGGAGGGAAAGGAAGGGCAGAATGGAGTGATGTAATGTCCATCCACCATGTCCCTGGATGGAGAGACCTACACCGGGACCACCACTGGTACTCATGAAGATGCCAGCCTCCATTTATATGTCCTCATCTGACGACTCCTTCCCATTTTCATCCTGGAGACAAGACCTCTGAACACACTAGCTCTGAGGGCACCTGATTGTAACCTGAGACAGTCCTTGAAGACTGACAGGATCCCTCCCTTGCCATCTCCAGACCTGCCCCACAAGCTCCCTCCCTGGTCTCCTGGCTCTTGTTCACTCCTTCCAGGCAGCCTTCTACAGTCATCTCTAAAACATATCTGACTGTCCCTCCTTTATCCAGCACCTTCCATGGCTTCCCAGAGCCTTCCAGATCAAGTTCAAGTTCTTTGATCAGACACTTAACCTCAAGCTCCATTCTACCTCCTGAATTAAGATCCTGGAGAAGCCACCTTGCCCAGCACAAGTGCATCACTGAAGTCCTAAGTCTTGAACGTGGCCTTGGCCTTGAGGAAGTCATCAACACCCTGGCTAGTAAGGGTGCAGTGCTGCTGCAGGATGATGGTGTCTAAAATTGTGCACCAGGTCACAGGCCCTGCAGAAGCATCACCCCTCAGGAATGGCTAGTACAGGAAGTCCATGCACAGGCAGATCTGCTGGTGCTGTTACACTATAAGGGCACTGAGCTCCAAGATGGTGGCAATACATTCCCTGGGATTCCTGCAGGGTGAGGCTGGGGAGAGGAAGCAGCTCCATAACACATATGAAACCCTGGAAGCACTTCCCAGCCAGAATCTCAGGACCACATTACACCCAGAAACGGGTGCCCTCTGAGTACACTTGTCTCTCTGTTTCCCACTCTGAGCTCCCTCCTGGCCCCACATGCCCCAGCCTGGCCCAGAGCTTGGAGCCCAGTAGGTGCTCAGTCCATGGTGTTGACTGCTCCCTGGGCCAGGAGAGCGCTTGGTGGCTCTGGGACTCCTCCTGTGGAACCCCTGCCTCTGCCTCGGGACCTCTCTATTCCCATGGGAAGCCCCCATGGCTCTGGATTGCCCCACCTGCCCTGGGATCCTCCAGCCCCATAGGCCTTACTTGATGCCTTAGCCCTCCCAGAACATGACATGTTTCTCAGAATGTGGCTGATGTCCAGGGCCATCTGTGGAGGTTTGCTGGGGACCTCTTGCTGATTCCCTTTATGGTCTGCAGGGCAGGGCCAAGAGGAGAAACCAGCCCAACCTCAGAACGGACAAAAGGCTCACCGCCACAACGGCAACCACCAAACAGTCAGCAGTGCTTCTGGAAGGAAAGGAGGTTTCATTCTGCAGAAAGCTCCTTGTTTGGCTTCTTTCTGAAGCCAGGGAGGGGTACTAAGCCCAGCTTATCTGCGGTGCCTACGTTACCATCTGTGACTAGGATGTGCAATGGGCCCCTGCTCCCACTGCAGGGTTGACGTTCCCTCCAGCTGGAGACCTGGGCTCCTGACACCGCCTGGCCTGTTTGTCCTGCTCTGGATGAGGGTGGAAAGGCTGTACCTGGTATTTTCCCACGTCCTTGCCTTCCACCTTCTAGACATCCAGCAGGAGTGACCATGCCCTTCACCACACCTGAAAGGGGACTCCCTTTTAGAGCAGCAGAGATATCTACAGATGGAAGAATGCTCTGGTGAGACAGGCCACAGGGGTCCCCAGGGAGGATCGGGGGCCGAAGGATTGTGGAGGTTTCCAGGCTTGGGCTCTGTGGGAACTCTGATCTGGAGCTATTTTTTCATTTAGGTCACCAAGAGACAACCCCTAACCCCTGAGCAAGGCATGGTCCAAGCTCTGGCGTGAGATTCTCTTCCAGCAATGCAATGCCGGCAGGGACAGGTACAAAAGCCTGCTGTCCCCCAGGTAAGGACAGTGTGTTACCCACCCTCTGAGAGGCAGGTGGTGCCTAGCCACAGCACTGGGTGCCTGTACCACTGGCTCTGCAGACACCGGTCATGGAGGTCCCATGGAGGTCCTCCCCTCTCCACATTACCTTCTTGCTGCTCCTAGATTTCTTCTAGTCATTAAGCACTTTGAGCCACTTTTCTGTGCATTGGATCTGGCATTTTTGCTCTCAGATGAAACACGACAAAGTAAGCTGAGCCACCAGGATTCCTGGAGGGAACTTTGGATGCTGGGTCTTGGGCTCCAGGGCACTGATGGGACTGAACCAGAAGGAGCCAGGGGAAGATAAACACTGGGGCTCAGGCCCTATGACCCAATGGCCATTTGTGGCCTGTCCTCATGGCCCCAAGACACCCTGTCCTCAGGCCACAGACACCAATGGGCTTTGGTCAGGTCCCAGCCTCCCAGTAGTGTCCTGGCACTAGTGGGTGCTGACTCCTGAGCCACAATCGCAGTTCTGGGTTTTGGGTTTATTAAAACCACCCCAGGGACAGAGTTCTGGGGCCAGGTTTGGGAGGAACCAAGGCGCCTCCCAGGGATGGTGTGTCACTCCTACTTGCCATGAAATGTGCACACAGGCTGTCTCCCTGCTCGTCCCATCCTACTGGACAGAATGGAGGAAGTCAGGGAACAGGCAGAGTGGACATCTGGGGTACAGGGAGAGGCAGGTGCATGTTGGGAGGTCAGGCCCTGTGAGGGCTGCAGGGGCGTCAGGTGGAGTGGACTCCAGGTGCAACCTCAGTGCTCTGGGCAGGTCTCAGGACAGGCTCCCTGGACCCCAGCTGGGTGATGTGGTCACTCGCTGGGGGACTGCTGTCAGGCCCCAGACACCCACCCTGGGAAGCACCGTCCCATCCCAGGACTGGACTTTTGGAGTCCTGAGACAGGACAGCGCTGCCCAGTCCTGACAGACTGGGAGGACCTATTAAGTCCTCCATCTCTAGACCAGCCTCACACACAGCAGGGACAGTCTCCTACCTTTACCTTCAGGGCACTGACTGACCCATCTCACCCTAAGGCAACCAAGGCAGAGCTGAGGACCTGTGCCAGGCTGGGAGCCAGTCCCCTCCCTAAGTGGGCCTGAGGGAAGCGCTATCTGTGTCTCAATCCGCCGCAAGTTGCAGCCCAGGAGACGTATAGGGAAGGGAGAATGGGGCCTCCCTGCTGGCTGACCCTGGAAAAGTGGGACCTGGGAGGAGAGGGAGCGCAGGGCTGGCAGGGGATGCTCCAGGCCCATGGAGAGCTCGGGCTGCACCAAGGGGCTGCCCCTCCTGGGCTGGAAGCTGTGCCCTCTGCAGGATCTGAGGAAGTCCAGTCCTGAGATGGGACAGTGCTACCCAGGGTGGGTGGCCAGGGCCTGACAGCAGTTCCCCAGTGAGTGACCACATCACCCGGCCAGGGTCCAGGGAGCCTGGGACAAGACCCACCCTGCGCACTGAGGGTGCACCTGGAGCCCACCCCACCTGATGCCCCCACAGCCCTCACAGGGTCTGACCTCCCAGCATGCACCTGCCTCTCCCTGCACCCCAGCTGCCCACCCTGCCTGTTCCCTGGCCTCCTCCATCCTGTGTAGCCCATAGACTGTGACCATATCTCCAGCCACTCTGGCCCTTCTTTTACCTTTGTCCTGTCAGAATCTCTGAGCAAGATCTCCCAGGTCCATCCAAACACCTGCTTTGTCCACTTTTGACTGGGCCGTTGAACACCACTGGGCCATCCCAGCTGTCCACAGGGCCCTTGATAACATGCATTTCCCCTGACATCTCCCAGCAGTGCTCAGCAGCCCCCACTGACCAGGTCCCTGCTGACCAGATCCCGCACATCAGATCCTCCCTGACCACACCCTCACTGATTAGACCCCCATAACCAGGCCTCACTAACTAGATTCCCACTGCCAGGCCCACAATGACCAGGACTCCACTGACGAGGACCTTACTGACAAGGCCTCACTCCCAAGGCCTCACTGACCAGGTCCTTACTGACAAGGCCTCACTGACCAGGTTCCACCGATCATGACCCCGCTGCCTGACCCCACAGATGAAGCCCCACTGACCAGGCCTCCAGGGAATAGGCTGCCAGTGACCAGGCCCCTAATAACCAGGCCGGAGGTGACAAGATGCCCCTAACCGGGACCCTAGTGAGTACGCCCCACTGAACATGCACGTACCGCTCAGGTCCCCGTTGACCAGGTCACCCCGTAGACCAGTGCTACAAAAGCCACCACTAATCAAGTCCTCTCTGACCAGGCCCCCACTGATTAGGTTCCACGGACCAGCCTGCCCTGAGCAGGGCCCCACTGACAAGGGCCTCTGCTGACTAGGTCCCATGTGGCCAGGCCGCCACTAAATAGCACCCCTTGACCTGGTCACCAGCAACCCAGCCCAATCTGACAAGGCCACCACTAAGCCCCAGCTGACAAGGTCTCCACTGACCAAGTCCCACAGCCGAGATTGGCATTGACCAGACACCAGACATTTGTCTGCCACTAGGAACCCACTCACCAAGACCTGCACTGCTAGATCCCTCTAATGAGACCCTCTCTAAGGAGACCCCTGCTGACCACCCCCCACTAAATAGGCCTTACTGACCAAGTCCCAACTGACTAGGTCCACTGAGCAGGCCCACACTGATCAGGCCCCTCCTAACCATATCAGAAGGCCAAGCAGCAATGAGATGTTTCATATGGCAGGAGTAGGAGCAAGACAGAGAGAGGAAAGAGGTGCCACATCCTGTTAGACAACCAGATCACATGAGAACTCACGATCAGGAGATCAGCATCAAGAAGACTAACCAATGGTGAAGGATCCTCCACTCACACCACCGCCTACTGTTTCCAGGCAGAAGTCTCCTGCAGAGGCAGAACCTCTTAGGAAATGTCCACTATGGCAGTGCAGAAGGAAAATATAGGCTTTGAGCCCCCACACAGGAGGCCACCATCTGCCAGACTCCAGATTTGTAAGCCCACCAACAGCTCACACCCTCAGTATGGAAAAGCTACAGGCACTTAACACCAACCCAGCCCATGAGAGCAGCCATGGGGGCTAGACCCTGCAAAGCCACAGGTGCACTGCCCTAGTAGAGGTTTCCCATGAGCCTCTGCCTCTGCAGCAGGTTACTCCCACCCTCCCACCACCCTACTGATGACCTACTCCTCCCCACACTACCCCTCCTTTTCCTTCCACCCCAACCCCCTCCCATCCAAGATCAAATCACCTCCCACTGGCCCACCTCCAATATTAAGGATGACACGTGAGTTTTATAGGGACACACAGCCAACCTATATTATTCTGACCCTGATACCCCAGAACCTCATGTCCTTCTCACAGAGCAAAACACAGTCATGCCTTTTCAAAAGTTTCCAAAAGTCTTAACTCATTCCAAATGTAAAAATTTCAAAGTCTCATCTGAGACAAGGCTACAGTCCCTTCTGCCAATAAGTCCCTGAATTTAAAAGGGATTTCTTTTCTTTCAAGGTACAACAGGCATTGGGTAAGATTTCTCAATCCAAAGGGAAGAAATTCCCCAGAAAAATAACACAAATGCAAGTCCAAAACCCAGCAGGACAGTATATTCACTGAATCTCACAGCTCCATAATCATCAAGAGAACTCATGATCATGCAGACAGCATTAAGGAGATAGTGTTTAACCATTTACGAAGAATCCAACCCCCACCCTCATCTTTCACCCCCAGCCACAAAATAATCTCCCCCATTCTCCCCACACCCCTACCTCCAACACCCACTCTTCCCCATGATTAAATCACCTCCCACCAGGCCCCACCTTTAACATTCCCCATTACAGTTCCACGATAGTATTGGTAGGGACACAAAGTCAAATCATATTATTCTGACTTGGGTCCCCCTCAATCTCATATCCTTGTCACACTACAAAATACAATGATGCTTTCTGTACAGTCCCCCAAACTCTTAACTCATTCCAGCATTTACTGAAATGTCCAAAGCCAAGTCTCATCTGAGACAAGGCTGCAGTCCCTTCTGCCCATGAAACTCTGAAATACAAAGCAAGTTAACTGCTTTCAAAGTGCAATGACTGTACAGGCGTTGGGTAAGCATTCCCAGCCAAAAGGAAGAAATTTGCCAGAAAGAAGCACAAAACACAGATGGGACTTACAGACCCCATGCAAGTCAAAAACCCAGCAGGCCAGTCATTGAATCCTACAGCTCCCAAATCATCTTTTCTGAATCTATATCCCACATCTGGAGCACAGAGGTGGATGGCTGAGCTCCCAAGGCCTTGGGCAGCTCAGCATCTGTGGCTGTACAGGGTCTATCTCCAACAGGTGCCCTCATGGGCTGGGCTGGCGTTGAGTGCCTGTGGCTTTTCCACACTGACGGTGCAAGCAGTTGGTGGGTCTATAAATTTGGGGTCTGGAAAATGGTGCATCCCTGTGTGGGGGCTCCAACTCTATATGTTCCTTCCGTACTGCCCTAGTAAAGGTTTCCCATGAGGCTCTGCCTCTTGGAAAAGCTTCTGCCTGAACACCCAGGTTTTTCCCTACATATTCTGGAGTCTAGACAAAGGCTCCCAAGCCTCTAATTTTGTGCTCTGTGCACCTGCTGGCTTAATACTATGTGGAAGCCACCAAGGCTTGAAGCTTGCACCCCTGAAGCAGTGATGCAACCTGTACCTGTGCATCTTTCAGCCATGGCTGGAGCTGGAGCTGCAGGGATGCAGGCAGCAGTGTCCTAAGGACGGACACAGCAGCGCGAACATGGGACTGAACCAGGAAAGCATTCTTCGGTCCTAGAACTCAGGGCCTGTAACAGCAAGCTCTGCTGCAAAGGTCTCTGAAATGCCTTCAAGGCCTTTAAAAAATTGTCTTAGCTATTAGCACTGGGCTCCATTTTGTGCAAATTTCTGAAGCCTTCTTGAATATTCCCACTGAAAATCAGCTTTTCTTTTTGACCACTTGGCCAGGCTGCAAATTTTCCAAACTTTTAAGCCCTGCTTCTCATTTAAATATAAGTTTCAACTTGAGGTCATTTATTCACTCACACAGAAGACCACAGGCTGTTCAAAACAGACAAGGCGGTGGAGCCAAGATGGCCGAATAGGAACAGCTCCGGTCTCCAGCTCCCAGCCCCAGCGACACAGAAGACGGGTGATTTCTGCATTTCTGCTTGAGGTACCGGTTTCATCTCACTAGGGAGTGCCTAACAGTGGGTTCAGGACAGTCGGTGAAGCGCACTGTGCGCGAGCCGAAGCAGGGCGAGGCATTGCCTCGCTCGGGAAGCACAAGGGGTCAGGGAGTTCCCTTTCCTAGTCAAAGAAAGGGGAAACAGACGGCACGTGGAATATCGGGTCAGTCCCATCCTAATACTGCGCTTTTCCAACGGGCCTGGAAAACGGCACACTGGGAGATTGTGTCCCGCACCTGGCTCGGAGGGTCCTATGCCCACAGAGTCTTGCTGATTGCTAGGACAGCAGTCTGAGATCACCCTGCAAGGCAGCAACGAGGCTGGGGGAGGGGCGCCCGCCATTGCCCAGGCTTGCTTAGGTAAACAAAGCAGCCAGGAAGCTCGAACTGGGTGGAGCCCACCACAGCTCAAGGAGGCCTGCCTGCCTCTGTAGGCTCCACCTCTGGGGGCAGGGCACAGACAACCAAAAACTCAGCGAGAACCTCCACAGCCTTAAATGTCCCTGTCTGACTGACAGCTTTGAAGAGAGTAGTGGTTCTCCCAGCACGCAGCTGGAGATCTGAGAATGGACAGACTGCCTCCTAAAGTGGGTCCCTCACCCCTGAGCAGCCTAACTGGGAGGCACCCCCCCAGTAGGGACAGACTGACACCTCATTCAACCGGGTACTCCTCTGAGACAAAACTTTCAGAGGAACTATCAGACAGCTGAATATGTGGTCTCACGAAAATCCGCTGTTCTGCAGCCACCGGTGCTGACACCCAGCCAAACAGGGTCTGGAGTGGACCTCTAGTAAACCCCAACAGACCTGCAGCTGAGGGTCTTGTTTGGTAGAAGGAAAATTAACAAACAGAAAGGACATCCACACCAAAAACCCATCTGTACATCATCATCATTGAAGACAAAAAGTAGACAAAACCACAAAGATGGGGAAAAAACAGACCAAAAAAACTGGAAACTCTAAAAAACAGAGAACCTCTCCTCCTCCAAAGGAACGCAGTTCCTCACCAGCAACGGAACAAAGCTGGATGGAGGATGACTTTGATGACTTGAGCGAAGAAGGCTTCAGATGATCAAACTACTCTGAGCTACGAGAGGAAATTCAAAACAATAGCAAAGAAGTTAAAAACTTTGAAAAAAAATTAGAAGAATGGATAACTAGAATAACCAATGGAGAGAAGGGCTTAAAGGAGATGATGGAGCTGAAAGCCAAGTTTCGAGAACTACACGAAGAATGCAGAAGCCTCAGTAGCAGATGCGATCAACTGGAAGAAAGGGTATCGCTGATAGAAGATGAAATGAATGAAATGAAGAGAGAAGGGAAGTTTAGAGAAAAAAGAATAAAAAGAAATGAACAAAGTCTCCAAGAAATTTGGGACTATGTGAAAAGACCAAACCTACGTCTGATTGGTGTACCTGAAAATGATGGGGAGAATGGAACCAAGTTGGAAAACACTCTGCAAGATATTATCCAGGAGAACTTCCCCAATCTAGCAAGGCAGGCCAGCATTCAGATTCAGGAAATACAGAGAACGCCACAAAGATACTCCTCGAGAAGGGCAACTCCAAGACACATAATTGTCAGATTCACCAAAGTTGAAATGAAGGAAAAAATGTTAAGGGCAGCCAGAGAGAAAGGTTGGGTTACCCACAAAGGGAAGCCTATCAGACTAACAGCTGATCTCTCAGCAGAAACTCTACAAGCCAGAAGAGAGTGGGGGCTGATATTCAACATTCTTAAAGAAAAGAATTTTCAACCCAGAATTTCCTATCCCGCCAAACTAAGCTTCATACGTGAAGGAGAAATAAAATACTTTACAGACAAGCAAATGCTGAGTGATTTTGTCACCACCAGGCCTGCCCTAAAAGAGCTCCTGAAGGAAGCACTAAACATGGAAAGGAACAACCGGTACCAGCCCCTGCAAAAACATGCCAAATTGTAAAGACCATCGAGGCTAGGAAGAAACTATAGCAACTAACGAGCAAAATAACCAACTAACATCATAATGACAGGATCAGATTCACACATAACAATATTCACGTTAAATGTAAATGGGCTAAATGCTCCAATCAAAAGACACAGACTGGCAAACTGGATAAGGAGTCAGGACTCATCAGTGTGCTGTATTCAGGAAACCCATCTCACGTGCAGAGACACACATAGACTCAAAATAAAGGGATGGAGGAAGATCTATCAAGCAACTGGAAAACAAAAACAGGCAGGGGTTGCAATCCTAGTGTCTGATAAAATAGACTTTAAACCAACAAAGATCAAAAGAGACAAAGAAGGCCATTACATAATGGTAAAGGGATCAATTCAACAAGAAGAGCTAACTATCCTAAATATATATGCACCCAACACAGGAGCACCCAGATTCATAAAGCAAGTCCTCAGTGACCTACAAAGGGACTTAAACTCCCACACAATAATAATGGGAGATTTTAACACCCCACTGTCAGCATTAGACAGATCAACGAGACAGAAAGTTAACAAGGATATCCAGGAATTGAACTCAGCTCTACATAAAGTGGACCTAATAGACATCTACAGAACTCTCCACCCCAAATCAACAGAATATACATTTTTTTCAGCACCACACCACACCTATTCCAAAATTGACCACATAGTTGGAAGTAAAGCTCTTCTCAGCAAATGTAAAAGAACAGAGATTATAACAAACTGTCTCTCAGACCACAATGCAATCAAACTAGAACTCAGGATTAAGAAACTCACTCAAAACCGCTCAACTACATGGAAACTGAACAACCTGCTCCTGAATGACTATTGGGTACATAATGAAATGAAGGCAGAAATAAAGATGTTCTTTGAAACCAACGAGAACAAAGACACAACATACCAGAATCTCTGGGACACGTTCAAAGCAGTGTGTAGAGGGAAATTTATAGCACTAAATGCCCACAAGAGAAAGCAGGAAAGATCCAAAATTGACACCCTAACATCACAATTAAAAGAACTAGAAAAGCAAGAGCAAACACATTCAAAAGCTAGCAGAAGGCTAGAAATAACTAAAATCAGAGCAGAACTGAAGGAAATAGAGACACAAAAAACCCTTCAAAAAATTAATGAATCCAGGAGCTGGTTTTTTGAAAAGATCAACAAAATTGATGGACCGCTAGCAAGACTAATAAAGAAGAAAAGAGAGAAGAATCAAATAGATGCAATAAAAAACGAAAAAGGGGATATCACCACCGATCCCACAGAAATACAATCTACCATCAGAGAATAATACAAACACCTCTATGCAAATAAACTAGAAAATCTAGAAGAAATGGATAAATTCCTCGACAAATACACCCTCCCAAGACTAAACCAGGAAGAAGTTGAATCTCTGAATAGACAAATAACAGGTTCTGAAATTGTGGCAATAATCAATAGCTTACCAACCAAAAAGAGTCCAGGACCTGATGGATTCACAGCTGAATTCTACCAGAGGTACAAGGAGGAACTGGTACCATTCCTTCTGAAACTATTCCAATCGATAGAAAAAGAGGGAATCCTCCCTAACACATTTTACGAAGCCGGCATCGTCCTGATACCAAAACCTGGCAGAGACATAACCAAAAAAGAGAATTTCAGAACAATATCCTTGATGAACATTGATGCAAAAATCCTCAATAAAATACTGGCAAACCGAATCCAGCAGCACATCAAAAAGCTTATCCACCATGATAAAATGGGCTTCATCCCTGGGATGCAAGGCTGGTTCAACATACGCAAATCAATAAATGTAATCCAGCATATAAACAAAACCAAAGACAAAAACCAGATGATTATCTCAATAGATGCAGAAAAGGCCTTTGACAAAATTCAACAACCCTTCATGCTAAAAACTCTCAATAAATTAGGTATTGATGCGACATATCTCAAAATAATAAGAGCTATCTACGACAAACCCACAGCCAATATCATACTGAATGGGCAAAAACTGGAAGCATTCCCTCTGAAAACTGGCACAAGACAGGGATGCCCTCTCTCACCGCTCCTATTCAACATAGTGCTGGAAGTTCTGGCCAGAGCAATCAGGCAGGAGAAGGAAATAAAGGGTATTCAATTAGGAAAAGAGGAAGTCAAATTGTCCCTGTTTGCAGATGACATGATTGTATATCTAGAAAACCCCATTGTCTCAGCCCAAAATCTCCTTAAGCTGATTAGCAACTTCAGCAAAGTCTCAGGATACAAAATTAATGTACAAAAATCACAAGCATTCTTGTACACCAATAACAGACAAACAGAGAGCCAAATCATGAGTGAACTCCCATTCACAATTGCTTCAAAGAGAATAAAATACCTAGGAATCCAACTTACAAGGGATGTGAAGGACCTCTTCAAGGAGAACTACAAACCACTGCTCAATGAAATAAAAGAGGATACAAACAAATGGAAGAACATTCCATGCTCATGGGTTGGAAGAATCAATATCGTGAAAATGGCCATACTGCCCAAGGTAATTTATAGATTCAATGCCATCCCCATCAAGCTACCAATGACTTTCTTCACAGAATTGGAAAAAACTACTTTAAAGTTCATATGGAACCAAAAAAGAGCCCGCATCGCCAAGTCAATCCTAAGCCAAAAGAACAAAGCTGGAGGCATCACGCTACCTGACTTTAAACTGTACTACAAGGCTACAGTAACCAAAACAGCATGGTACTGGTACCACAACAGAGACATAGATCAATGGAACAGAACAGAGCCCTCAGAAATGATGCCGCATAGCTACAACTATCTGATCTTTGACAAACCTGACAAAAACAAGAAATGGGGAAAGGATTCCCTATTTAATAAATGGTGCTGGGAAAACTGGCTAGCCATATGTAGAAAGCTGCAACTGGATCCCTTCCTTACACCTTATACAAAAATTAATTCAAGATGGATTAAAGACTTATATGTTAGACCTAAAACCATTAAAATCCTACAAGAAAACCTAGGCAATACCATTCAGGACATAGGCGTGGGCAAGGACTTCATGTCTAAAACACCAAAAGCAATGGCAACAAAAGCCAAAATCGACAAATGGGATCTCATTAAACTAAAGAGCTTCTGCATAGCAAAAGAAACTATCATCAGAGTGAACAGGCAACCTACACAATGGGAGAAAATTTTTGCAACCTACTCATCTGACAAAGGGCTAATATCCAGAATCTACAATGAACTCAAACAAATTTACAAGAAAAAAACAAACAACCCCATCAAAAAGTGGGCAGAGGACATGAACAGACACTTCTCAAAAGAAGACATTTATGCAGCCAAAAAACACATGAAGAAATGCTCCTCATCACTGGCCATCAGAGAAATGCAAATCAAAACCACAGTGAGATACCATCTCACACCAGTTAGAATGGCCATTATTAAAAAATCAGGAAACAACAGGTGCTGGAGAGGATGTGGAGAAATAGGAACATTTTTACACTGTTGGTGGGACTGTAAACTAGTTCAACCATTGTGGAAGTCAGTGTGGCGATTCCTCAGGGATCTCGAACTAGAAATACCATTTGACCCAGCCATCCCATTACTGGGTATATACCCAAAGGACTATAAATCATGCTGCTATAAAGACACATGCACACGTATGTTTATTGCGGCACTATTCACAATAGCAAAGAGTTGGAACCAACCCAAATGTCCAACAACGATAGACTGGATTAAGAAAATGTGGCACATATACACCATGGAATACTATGCAGCCATAAAAAATGATGAGTTTGTGTCCTTTGTAGGGACATGGATGAAACTGGAAACCATCATTCTCAGTAAACTATCGCAAGGACAAAAAACCAAACACCGCATGTTCTCACTCATAGGTGGGAATTGAACAATGAGAACTCATGGACACAGGAAGGGGAACATCACGCTCCGGGGACTGTTGTGAGGTGGGGGGAGGGGGGAGGGACAGCATTAGGAGATACACCTAATGCTAAATTGCGAGTTAATAGGTGCAGGAAATCAACATGGCACATGGATACATATGTAACAAACCTGCACATTGTGCACATGTACCCTAAAACCCTAAAGTATAATTAAAAAAAAAAACAAAAAAAAAACAAAATAAAAGTTGCATTTGAAAAAAAAAAAAACAAAACAAAACAGACAAGGCACCTCTTGAGCTTTGCTGCCTACTTCATTTCACCAGATATACCCTAAATCGTCACCCTCAAGTTCAAAGTTTCAGAGGTCCCCAGGGCAGGAACACCATCCAGCCAAGTTCTTTGCTAAGGCAAAACAAAAGTAACTTTTTCTCCTGCTCCCAGTAAGTTGCTCATTTCCATCTGAGACCTTCTAAGCCTGGCCTTCACTGTCCCTCCTTCAGTCACTCTTTTAATTATAGCTATGTAACAAGTCTCTATGGTCACCCTTTTAATTTAACATGTCTCTACAATAGTCCAAACTTTCCCTCATCTTTCTGTCTTCTTCCAAGCCCTCCAAACTGTGCAGCGTCTGGTCGTTACCCACTTCAGAACCTGCTTCTACATTTTCAGCTATTGTGGCAGCCTGGCAATGTGGTAAAAGAAGAAAAGTCCATTTTCAGGGGGAAAATTCAAGAAGGCTTCTTATATTTGCATATAAAAGAAGCCAAATGCTAATAGTAAAAAAAAAATCAGGAAAAAAACCTTGAGGGCATTTCATAGCTCCACTCTACAGTACAAATTTTCTGTAATATTATTTTTAAAAGAGGTTTAATTGGCTTATGGTTCTGCAGGCTGTAAAGGCAGCAAGTGGCTTCTGCTTCTGGGAGGATCAGGAAGCCTCCCAATCATACCAGAAGGCCAAGCGACAATGTGATGTTCCATATGGCAGGAGTAGGAAGAAGACAGAGAGAGGAAAGAGGTGCCACACCCGGTTATACAACCAGATCTCATGAGAACTCACTCAGGGGATCAGCATCAGGAAGATTAAACAATGGTGAAGGATCCACCCACACCACCCCCCACTGTTTCCAGGCAGAAGCCTCCTGCAAAGGCAGAACCTCCTGGAGAACCTCTGCTAGGGCAGTGCAGAAGGAAAATACAGGCTTGGAGCCCCCACACAGGAGGCCACCATCCTCCAGACCACAGATTCATGGACCCACCAACAGCTTGCACTCTCAACGTGGAAAAGCCACAGGCACTCCACACCAGCCCAGCCCCTCTCACCACCCTACTAACACCTACTCCTCACCCTACCCACTCCTTTTCCTTCCACCCCCTGCCCCCTCCCATCCATGATTAAATCACCTCCAGCCAGGCCCCACCTCCAACATTAAGGACTACAATTCACATGAGTTTTGGTAAAGAAACAGAGCCAAATCATATTATTTGGACCCTGATCCCCCACAGTCTCATGTCCTTCTCACACAGCAAAATATATTCATGCCTTTTCAAAAGTTTCCAAAAGTCTTAACTCATTCCAACATTAACTCAAAGGTAAAAAATTCAACATCTCATCTGAGACAAGTCTACAGTACCTTTTGCCTATGAGTCCCTGAATTTAAAAGGATGTTCTTTTCTTTCAAGGTACAACAATGGTACAGGCTTTGGGTAAGCTTTTTCAATCCAAAGGGAAGAAATTTCCCAGGAAAATAACACAAATGGGACCACAGGCCCAATACAAGTCCAAAACCCAGGAGACCAGTATCCATTCAATCTCACAGCTCCAAAATCATGAAGAGAACTCACTATCACAAGGACAGCAATAAGGAGATAGTGTTTAATCATTTGTGAAGGATCTGCCCCCCACCCCCAATTTTCACTCCTCACCTGCACCATAAATCCCTCATTCTCCCTACACCCCATCTTCCAACCCCCACTTTCCATGATGATTAAATCACCTTCCACAAGGCCCCACCTTTAACATTCTGATTACAATTCTACATGAGTTTTGGTAGGGACACAGAGCTGAATTTTATTATTCTGTCCCTGGCTCCCCAAATCTCATGTCCTTCTCACATTGCAAAATACAATGATGCCTTCCCTGCAGTCCCCTAAAATCTTGTATCATTCCAGCATTTATACAAATGTTCAAAGCTTAAAGTCTCATCTGACACACGGGTGCAGTCGCTTAGGCCCATGAGTCTCTGAAATATAAAGTAAGTTAACTACTTCCAAGGTACAATGCTTGTACAGACATTGGGTAAGCACTCCCAGCCAAAAGGAAGAATTTTGCCAGAAAAAACAAAACACAGATAGGACTTACTGGCCCCATGAAACTCCAAACGCAGAAGGCCAGTCATTCAATCCTACAGCTCCAAAATCACCCTTTTTGAAACCTTGTCCCACATCCAGGGCACAGGTGTGTGAGGGCTGGGCTCCCAAGGCCTTGGGCAGCTTGGCACCTGTGGCTTTGCAGGGTTTATGCCCCACGGCTGCCCTCATAGGCTCGGCTGGTGTTGAGTGCCTGTGACTTTTCCCCACTGAGGATACAAGTTGTTGGGGGGTCTATGAATCTGGGGTCTGCATGATGGTGGCCTCCAGTGTGGGGGCTCCAATCCCATATTTTCCTTCTGCACTGCCCTAGTAGAGGTTTCATATAAACCTCTGCCTTTTTGGGATGCTTTTGCCTGGACACCCAGGCATTTCCATACATCTTCTAAAATCTATAGAGAGGTTCCCAAGCCTCTAGTCTCATGCTCCATCCACCAGTGGCTTAACACTATGAGGAAGTTACCAAGGCTTCTAGCCAGGACCCTCTGAAGCAGTGACCCAAGTTGTACCTGTGCATCTTTCAGTCATGGCTGGAGCTGGAGCTGGAGCTGCAGGAATGCAGGCAGCAGTGTCCTGAGGCTGCACACTGAGGGGGGCCATGGAACTGGCCCAGGAAACCATTCTCCTCTCCTAGGCCCCAGGGCCTGTAACAGCAAGGGCTGCTGCGAAGGTCTCTGAAATGCCTTCAAGGCCTTTTCCCTATTGTCTTCTCTATTAGCACTAGGCTCCTTTTCATGCAAGTTTCTGGAGCCTTCCTCAATTTTCCCCCTGAAAATCAGCTTTTCTTTTTGACCACGTGGCCAGGCTGCAAATTTTCCAAACTTTTGAGTTCTGTTTCTCATTCATTGTAAGAGTTGGGACTCATTTAATGTAAGTCCCATCCAGAGGTCATTTCCTCCATCACACATAAGAGCACAGGCTGTTCGATGCAGACAGGACACCTCTTGAGCATTGCTGCCCAGTTCATTCCACCAGATACTCAGTAAGTCATCACCCTCAAGTTCAAAGTTTCACAGATCTCCAGGGCAGGGTCACTGTGCAGCCACGTTCTTTGCTAAGAAAACAAAAGTAACTTTGACTTCTGTTCCCAGTAAGTGCTTCATTTTCATCTGAGACCTTCTATGTCTGGCTTTCACTAACCATTTTCCTGTGAGCCTTCTGATCACAAGTGTTTAACAATTCTTTACAAAGATCCAAACTTTCTTTCATCTTCTTGTCTTCAAAGCCCTCCAAACTCTCCCGACCTCTGCCTGCTACTCCCTTCTGAACGTGCTTCTACATTCTCACTATCTTTGCCACAGTCTGGCAATGTGGTCCATTTTCAGGGGGAAAATTCAAGAAGGCTTCAGATACTTGAATGAAAAGAAGCTGAGTGTTGATTGCCAAGACAATAGGGAAAAGGCCTTGAAGACATTTAATAGATCCACTTTGCACTACTAATTTTCTCTATGATCATAAAGAAAAGAGGTTTAATTGGCTCATGATTCTGCAGGCCGTAAGGAAACATAGTGGCTTCTGAATCTGGGAGGACTCAGGAAGCCTCCCAATCATACCGAATGTCAAGGGGCAATGAGATGATTCATATGGCAGGAGTAGGCGCAAGACAGAGAGAGGAAAGAGGGCCACACCCTATTATACAACCAAATCTCATGAGAACTCACTATCACAAGGTCAGCATCATGAAGATGGTGCTTAAACATTGATGAAGGAAAAACCACCCACCCCCAACTCCCACTGTTTCCAAACAGAAACCTGATGCAGAGGCAGAGCCTCTTGGAAAACCTCTACTAGGGCAGTGTGGAAGGAAAATATGGGTTTGGAGCCCCCACGCAGATGGCCACCACCCTCCAGACCCCAGAATCATAGACCCACCGGCAGCTCACACCCTCTGTGGAAAAGCTACAGGCACGCAACATCAGCCCAGCCCATGAGAGCAGCTGCAGGGGCTCAACCCTGCAAAGCCACAGGTGCACTGCCCTAGTAGAGGTTTTCCATGAGGCTTTGCCTCTGCAGCAAGCTAAGCCCCCTTCCTACTACCCCCCACTCGACCACCATTCTACTGCCAGCCTACTCCTTCCCACCCTAACCAACCCTTTTGTGATACCCTACCTTGTTTTAACCTGGTCGACTCTCCCTTAGCTGAGAGAGCCAGACAGACTCCATCTTGGCTCCTTCACTTGCAGCCCCTTACACACCCCCCTTCCTCAAGGACTTAACTTGTGCAAGCTGACTCCCAGCACATCAAAGAATGGAATTACTGACAAGATACTGTGGCAAGCTATATCCGCAGTTCCCAGGAATTCACCCGGTTGATAGTACCCAAAGCCCCCCGCATTTGTGTCCAGTTGATAACACCCAAAGCCCCCACATCTATCACCTTGTGATGGATTTAAAGCCCCTGCACCTGGAACTGTTTGTTTTCCTGTAGCCATTTATCTTTTTAACTTTTTTGCCTGTTTTGCTTCTGTAAGATTCCTTCAGCTAGGCTCCCCCTCCCCTTTCTAAACCAAGCATAAGAGAAATTCTAGCCCCTTCTTTGGGGCAGAGAGAATTTTGAACACTAGCTGTCTCTCAGTCGCCAGCAATAAAGGACTCCTGAATTCGTCTCATAGTGTGGGGTTTCTCTACAACTCGCTTGGTTACAACCCTTTTCCTTCCACCCCCAACCACCTCCAATCCATGATTAAATCATCTCCCCCAGGCCCCACCTTCAACATTTGGAATTAAAATTCCACATGAATTTGTATAGGGACACACAGCCAAACCATATTATTCTGACCCTGATATCCCAGAATCTCATGTCCTTATCACAGAGTAAAATACAATCATGCCTTTTCAAAAGTTCCAACAGCCTTAACTCATTCCAAGTGTAAAAAGTTCAAAGTCTCATCTGAGACAAGGCTACTGTCCCTTCTGCCTGTGAGTCCCTGAATTTAAAAGAGATTTCTTTTCTTTTAGGGTACAATGATGGTAGAGGCATTGTGTAAGCTTTCTCAATCCAAACGGAAGAAATTTCCCAGAAACATAACACAAATGGGACCGCAGGCCAAATGCAAGTCCAAAACCCAGCAGGACAGTATTCACTCAATCTCACAGCTCCAAAATCATCAAGAGAACTCACCGTCATGCAGACAGCATTAAGGAGATAGCGTTTAAACATTTGTGAAGAATCGGTCCCCCCACCCTCATCTTTCACTCCCACCCTCAAAATAATCTCTCCCATTCTCCCCACACCCCTCCCTCCAACACCCACTCTTCTCCATGATTAAATCACCTCCCACCAGGCCCCACCTTTAACATTCCCCACTACAGTTCCACATGAGTATTGGTAGGGACACAGAATCAAATCATATTATTCTGGCTCTTGCTCCCCAAATCTTGTATTCTTGTCACACTGTAAAATACATTGTTGACTTCTCTACTGTCCCCCAATGACTTAACTCATTCCAGCATTTACTGAAATGTCCAAGGACTTACAGACCCCACGCAAGTCAAAAACCCAGCAGGCCAGTCATTGAATCCTACCACTCCAAATCATCTTTTCTGAATCTACATCTCACATCCAGAGCACAGGCATGTGATGGCTGGGCTCCCAAGGCCTTGGGCAGATCTGCACCTGTGGCTGTGCAGGGTCTATCCCCAACAGCTGCCTTCATGGGCTGGGCTGGTGTTGAGTGCCTGTAGCTTTTCCACACTAAGGGTGCCAGCTGTTGGTGGGTCTATGAATCTGAGGTCTGGAGAATGGTGCCTCCATGTTTAGGAACTCCAACCCTATATTCTCCTTCTGTACTGCCCTAGTAAAGGTTTCCCATGAGGCTCTGCCTCTTGGAAAAGCTTCTGCCTGAACACCCAGGTTTTTCCGTACATACTCTGGAGTCTAGATGCAGGCTCTCAAGCCTCTAGTTTTGTGCTCTGTGCAGCTGCTGGCTTAACACTATGTGGAAGCCACCAAGGCTTGGAGCTTGCACCCCTGAAGCAGTGAGGCAAGCTGTACCTGTGCATCTTTCAGCCATGGCTGGAGCTGGAGCTGCAAGGATGCAGGCAGCAGTGTCCTGAGGCTGCACATAGAGGGGGGTCATGGAACTGGCCCAGAAAACCATTCTTCTCTCCTAGGCCCCAGGGCCTATGATAGCAAGGGCTGCTGCAAAGGTTTCTGAAATGGCCTCAAGGCCTTTTCCCTATTGTCTTGGCTATTAGCACTGGGCTTCTTTTCATGCAAATTTCTGAAGTCTTCCTCAGTTTTCCCCTGAAAATCAGCTTTTCTTTTTGACCATATGGCTAGGCTGCAAATTTTTGAGTTCTGTTTCTCATTTAATATAAGAGTTGGGATTGATTTAATGTAAGACCCATCCAGATGTCATTTCCTCAGTCACACATAAGGGCACAGGCTGTTTGATACAGACAGGACACCCCTTGAGCTTTGCTGCCCAGAAGTTCATTCCATCAGATACTCAGTAAGTCATCACCCTCAAGTTCAAAGTTTCACAGATCTCCAGGGCAGGGTCACATGCAGCCATGTTCTTTGCTACAGCAAAACAAAAGTAACCTTGGCTCCTGTTTGCAGTAAGTTCCTCATTTTCATCTGAAAGCTTCTCAGTCTGATCCTTACTGTCTATTTTCCTATGAGCCTTCTGATCACAAGTATTTAACAATTTTTTTTTTTTTTTTTTTTTTTTTGAGACGGAGTCTCGCTCTGTTGCCCAGGCTGGAGTGCAGTGGCGCGATCTCGGCTCACTGCAAGCTCCGCCTCCCGGGTTCACGCCATTCTCCTGCCTCAGGCTCTCCGAGTAGCTGGGACTACAGGCGCCCGCCACCACGCCCGGCTAATTTTTTGTATTTTTAGTAGAGACGGGGTTTCACCATGGTCTCGATCTCCTGACCTCGTGATCCGCCCGCCTCGGCCTCCCAAAGTGCTGGGATTACAAGCGTGAGCCACCGCGCCCGGCCAACAATTCTTTACAAAGATCCAAACTTTCCCTCATCTCCCTGTCTTCGAAGCCCTCCAAACTCTCCCGAACTCCATCTGCCACTCCCTTCTGAACCTCCTTCTACCTTATCAGCTATCTTTGTCATACTCTGGCTATGTGGTAAAGGAAGACAAGTCCATTTTCATGGGAAAAAATCAAGGAGGCTTCAGATACTTGAATGAAAAGAAGCTGAGTGCTGATTGCCAAGATATTAGGGAGAAGGCCTTGAAGACATTTAATAGATCCACTTTGCAGTAATAATTTTCTGCATGATCATAAAGAAAAGGGGTTTAATAGGTTAATGATTCTGCAGGTTGTAAAGAAGCACAGTGGCTTCTGCATCTGACAGGACTCAGGAAGCCTCCCAATCATATCAGAATGTCAAGGGGCAAGCAGATGTCTCATTTGGCAGGAGTAGGAGCAAGACAGAGAGAGGAAAAAGGTGTCATGCCCCATTATACAAGCAGATCTCATGAGAACTCACTATCACAAGGTCAGCATCTAGAAGATGGTGCTTAAACATTGGTGAAGGATCAGACCCACATCCCCAACTCCCACTGTTTCCAGGCAGAAGCCTCCTTCAGATGCAGAGCCTCTTGGAAAGCCTCTATTATGGAAGTACAGAAAGAAAATATGGGCTTGGAGCCCCCACACAGGTGGCTACCAGCCTCCAGACCCCAGATTCATAAACCCACCAACAACTCACGCCCTTAGTGTAGAAAAGCTACAGGTCCTCAATACCAGCCCAGCCCATGAGAACAGCTGAGGGGCTAAACCCTGCAAAGCCACAGGTGCACTGCCCTAGTAGAAGTTTTCCACGAGGCTTTGCCTCTGCAACTGGCTACTCCCACTTCCTACTACCCCCCACCCTCCCACCACCCTACTGCCAACCCACTCCTCCCAATCCTACTCATCCCTTTTACCTTCCACCACCACCAACCTCCCGTCCATAATTAAGTCACCCACGTCAACATTAGGGATTACAATTCCACATGAGTTTCATAGGGACACACAGGAAAACCATATAATTCTGACCCTGATATTCCAGAATCTCATGTCCTTATCACAGAGCAAAATACCATCATGACTTTTCAAAAGTTTGCAAAAGTCTTAACTCATTCCAAAAGAAAAAAATTCAAAGTCTCATCTGAGACAAGGCCATAGTCCCTTCTGCCTATGAGTCCCTGAATTTAAAACGGAGTTATTTTCTTTCAAGGTACAATGATGGTAGAGGCATTGTGTAAGCTTTCTCAATCCAAAGGGAAGAAATTTCCAGAAAAATAACACAAATGGGCCCACAGGCCCAATGCAAGTCCAAAACCCAGCAGGACAGTATTCACTCAATCTCACAGCTCCAAAATCATCAAGAGAACTCACTATCATGTGAACAGCATTAAGGAGAGAGTGTTTAACCATTTATGAAGGATCTGCCCCCCACCCTCATCTTTCACTCCCACCCACAAAATAATCTCTCCCATTCTCTCCACACCCTTACCTCCAACCCTCATGCTTCTCCATGATTAAATAACCTCCCACCAGACCCCACCTTTAACATTCCCATTACAATTCTACAGTTTCCCAATGTCTTCACTCATTCCAGCATTTACTGAGATATCCAAAGCCCAAAGTCTCTTCTGAGACAAGGCTGCAGTCCCTTCTGCCCCTGAGCCTCTGAAATACAAAGCAAGTTAACTACTTCCAAGGTACAGTGATTGTACAGGCGTTGGGTAAGTATTCCCAGCTAAAAGGAAAAAATTTGCCAGAAAGAAGCACAAAACACAGCTGAGACTTACAGACACCATGCAAGTCAAAAACCCAGGACAGTCATTGAATCCTACAGCTCCAAATCATTTTTTTTTTTAATCCAGATCCCACATCCAGAGCACAAGGGTATGAGGCCTGGGCTCCCAAGACCTTGGGCAGGTCTGCACCTGTGACTTTGCAGGGTCTAACCTCCACAGTTGCTCTCATGGGCTGGGCTGGTGTTGAGTACCTGTAGCTTTTCCACAATGAGGGTGCAAGCTGCTAGTGAGTCTATGAATCTGGCATTTGCAGAATGGTGCCTCCCTGTATTGGGGGTTCCAACCCTATATGTTCCTTCTGTACTGACCTAGTAAAGGAGGCTCTGCCTCTTGGAAAATTTTGACCTGGACACCCAGGTTTTTCCATACATACTCTGGAGTCCAGACAAAGGATCCCCAGCCTCTAGTTTTGTGCTCTGTGCACCTGCTGGCTTAACACTATGTGGAAGCCACCAAGGCTTGCAGCTTGCACCCTCTGAAGCAGTGACCCAAGCTGTACCTGTGCATCTTTCAGCCACGGCTGGAACTGGAGCTTCAGGAATGCAGCCAGCAGTGTCCTGAGGATGGACATAGAAGCGGGGCCATGGGGCTGGAGAAGGAAACCAGTCTTTTCTCCCAGGCATCAGGGCCTGTGACAGCAAGGGCTGCTGCAAAAGTCTCTGAAATGCCTTCAAGGTCTTTATAACACTGTATTGGCTATTAGCACCGAACTCCATTTTATGCAAATTTCTCAAGACTTCTTGAACTTTCTCACGGATAATCAGCTTTTCTTTTTGACCACTTGGCCAGGCTGCAAATTTTCCAAACTTTTAAGCTCTCCTTCTCATTTAAATATGTTTCACCTTGAGGTCATTTCTTTGGTCACATATAGGACCACAGGCTGTTCAACACAGACCGGACACCTCTTGAGCTTTGCTGCCTAAAATTTCATTCCACCAGACACACTCTAAATTATCACCCTGAAGTTCAAAGTTTCACAGGTCTCCAGGTTAGGGGCATCATGCAGCAACATTCTTTGCTAAGGAAAAACAAAAGTGACCTTGGCTCCTGTTCCCAGCAAGCTCCTCATTTTCATGTGAGACCTTCTAAGCCTGGTGATCACTGTCCATCCTTCTGTCACCTTTTTAATTATAGCTATTTAACAAGTCTCTACACTGGTCCAAACTTTTCCTTATCTTCCTGTTTTCTTCCAAGACCTCCAAACTCTCCAACCTCTGACCATTACACACTTCTCAACCTGCTTCTACATTTTCAGCACATTTGTCACAGCCTGGCAATGTGGTAAAAGAAGAAAAGTCCATCTCCGTAGAAAAATTAATGCAGGCTTCAGACATTTGCCTGAAAAGAAGCTGAGTGCTGATTGCCAAGACAATAGGGAAAAGGCCTTGAAGGCATTTCATAGCTCCACTTCACAGCACTAATTTTCTGTATAATCAGAAAGAAAAGAGGTTGAACTGGCTCATGGTTCTGCAAGCTTTAAATAAATCATAGAGGCTTCTGCGTCTGGGAGGACTCAGGAAGCCTCCCAATCATACCAGAAGACCAAGCAGCAATGGGATGTTTTATGTGGCAGAAGCAGAAGCAAGACAGAGAGAGGAAAAAGGTGCCATATGTTGTATAACCCTGTTATACAACCAGATTTCCTGAGAACTCACTATCACAAGGTCAGCATCAAGATGATGTTGCTTAACCATTGGTGAAAGATCTGCCCCCTACCACCCCCACCCCCCACTGTTTCCAGGCAGAGGCCTGAGGCAGAGTCAGAGCCACTAGGAAAACCTCTACTAGGGCAGAGCAGAAAAAATATATGGGCTTGGAGGACCCACGCAGGAGGTTTCCATCCTCAGACCCCAGATTCATAGACCCACCAACAGCTTGCACTCTTAGTATGGAAAAGCTACAGGCACTCCACACCAGCCCAGCCCACGAGGGCAGCCATGGGGGCTAAAGCCTGCAAACTCACAGGTGCACTGCCCTGGTAGAGGTTTTCCATGAGCCTCTGCCTCTGCAACAGGCTACTCCCCCTTTCTACAGCCCACCACCCTCTCACCACCCTACTGCCAGCCTACTCCTCCCCAGCCTACCCATTTGTTTTCCCTTCCACCCCTACCAACCTCCCATTTGTGGTTAAATCACCTCCCACCAGGCTCCACCTACAACAGTCAGGAATACAATTCCCCATGAGTTTTTGTAGGGAAACATAGACAAACTATATTATTCTGACCCTGACACCCCCACATCTCCTGTCCTTCTCACACAGAAAAACACAAACATGCCTTTTCAAAAGTTTCAAAAAGTCTTAACTCATTCCAGCAGTAACTCAAATGTAGTAAGTTCAAGTCTCATCCAAGACAAGGCTCCAATCTCTTCTGCCTATGAGTCCCTGAATGTAAAAGACAATTCCCCTGCCCGCCCGCCCGCCCGCCCGCCCGCCTTCCTTCCGACGGTCTCCCTCTGTTGCCCAGGCTGCAGTAGTGACATAATCTCTGCTCACTGTGACCTCCCTGCCTCGGGCTCCCGTGATTCTCCTGCCTCGGCCTGCCAAATACCTGGGATTGCAGGCACACACCACCACGCCTGGTTGGTTTTTGTATTTTTGGTGGAGACGGGGTTTCACTGTGTTGGCCAGGCTGGTCTCCAACTGCCGACCTCCAGTGATCTGCCCACCTTGGCCTCGCGAAGTGCTGGGATTACAGACAGAGTCTCGCTCACTCAGTGCTCAAAGTTGCCCAGGCTGGAGTGTAGTGGCGTGATCTCGGCTCGCTTCAACCTCCACCTTCCAGCTGCCTGCCTTGGCCTCCCAAAGTGCTAAGATTACAGCCTCTGCCTGGCTGCCACCCTGTCTAGGAAGTGAGGAGCGCCTCTGCCAGGCCGCCACCCCCTATAGGAAGTGAGGAGTGTCTCTGCCTGGCCGCCCATCGTCTGGGATATGAGGAGCATCTCTGCCTGGCTGCCCCATCTGGGAAGTGAGGAGCGCCTCAGCCCGGCCACCCCGTCTGGGAAGTGAGGAGC
The DNA here is from genome assembly GCF_028878055.3 of Symphalangus syndactylus. NCBI lineage: Eukaryota > Metazoa > Chordata > Mammalia > Primates > Hylobatidae > Symphalangus > Symphalangus syndactylus. The sequence goes on along the minus strand of NC_072423.2, from coordinate 78,611,922 downwards.
GCCTCTGCCCGGCCGCCCCATTTGGGAAGTGAGGAGCGCCTCTGCCCGGCCGCCCCGTCTGGGAAGTGAGGAGCGCCTCAGCCCGGCCGCCCCGTCTGGGAAGTGAGGAGCGCCTCAGCCCGGCCGCCCCGTCTGGGAAGTGAGGAGCGCCTCAGCCCGGCCGCCCCGTCTGGGAAGTGAGGAGCGCGTCTGCCTGGCCACTGTGCAACCTTCCAAGTGTGAAGTGACAGCCTTCGCTGTAGAATGAATGAAGACACTGGCACTGATTATATAACACCTTGGCAGCTATCTCAAGTCCTTGATGGTGGAGGTATTGGAATTATAGAAGAAAGCAAACACACAAATTTGACTAAAGGCGATTTTGTGACTTCTTTCTATTGGCCCTGGCAAACCAAGGTTATTCTGGATGGAAATAGCCTTGAAAAGGTGATATATATATATATGAACATATCTGATTTTTTCTCCCCCTATAATTCTTACTTTGTGCATTTGATATTCAGTTGTGTTTGTAATCACGGAAAAATAAAAGTATATATAAAAAAAAGACAATTCTTTTCTTTCAAGTTACAATGATGGCACAGGCACTGGGTAAGCTTTCTCAATCCAAAGGGAAGATTTTCCCAGAAAAAATAACACAAATGGGACACAGGCCCAATCCGAGTCAAAAACCCAGCAGGACAGCATTCATTTATCATGAGAACTCACTATCACACAGACTGCATTAAGGAGATAGTATTTCACCATTTGTGAAGGATCTGCAACCCAGCCCCATGTTTTACCCTCACCCACACCATGAATCTCCATTCTCCCACATCCCCCTTCCAACCCCCATTCTCTACCATGATTAAATCACCTTCTACCAAGCCCCACATTTAACATTCCCCATTATAATTCCACATGAGTTTTGGTAGGGACACAGAGCCAAATCATATTATTCTCCCTTTGGCCCCCCAATCTCATGTCTTTCTCATACTGCAAAATACAATGATGTGTTCTCTACAGTCCCCCAACGTCTGAACTCATTCCAGCATTTACTCAAATGTCCATTTGTGAAGGATCCACCCCCACCGCTGCCTTTCACCCCCAACCCCACCACAATCCCCCCAACCTTCCCCATCCCCCAAACCCCCAACCCTCCCCACCCACCAACCATCCAACCTCCACTCTCCACCATGATTAAATCACCTTCCACCAGCCCCCACCTTTAACATTTCCCATTAACATTCCACATGAGTTTTGGGAGAGACACAGAGCCAAAACATATTATTCTGTCCGTGGTCCCCCAAAGTTCATGTCTTTCTCACATTGCAAAACGCAATGATGCCTTCCCTAGAGTCCCCCAAATCTTAACTCATCCCAGCAGTTACTCAAATGTCCAAAGCCCAAAGTCTCTTCTGAGACAAGGCTGCCATATCTTTTGCCCCGAGCCTCTGAAATACGAAGCAAGTTAACCACTTCCAAGGTACAATGATTGTACAGGCATTGGGTAAGTATTCCCAGCCAAAAACAAGAAATTTGCCAGAAAGAAGCACAAAACACAGATGGGACTTACAAACCCCCTGCAAGTCAAAAACCCAGCAGGCCAGTCATTCCATCACACAGCTCCGAATCATCTTTTTGGAATCTATGTCCACATCCAGAGCACAGGGTGGTGTGATGGCTGGGATCCCAAGGCCTTGGGCAGCTCTGCACCTGTGGCATTGCAGACTCTTTCCCCTACAGCTGCCTTCATTGGGTAGGCTGGTGTTGAGTGCCTGTAGCTTTTCAACCCTAAGGGTGCAAGCAGCTGGTGGGTCTATGAAACTGGGGTCTGGAAAATGGTGCCTCCCTGTATGGGGACTCCAACTCTATATTTTCCTTGTGTACTGCCCGAGTAGAGGTTTACCATGAGGCTCTGCCTCTTGGAAAAGCTTCTGGCTGGACACTCAGGCTTTCCAATATATCCTCTGGAGTCTAGATGATGTGCTTCTAGTCCTGTGCTTTATGCACCTGCTGGCTTAACACTATGTGGAAGCCACCAAGGCTTGGAGCTTGCATCCTCTGAAGCAGTGACGCAAGCTGTACCTTTGCATATTTCATCCACGGCTGGAGCTGGAGATGGAGGTGCAGGGATGCAGGCAGCAGTCTCCTGAGGCTGCACACAGCCGTGGAGCCATGGGACTGGGCCAGGAAACTATTCTTTTCTCCTAAACCCCAGGGCCAGTGACAGCAAGGGCTGCTACAAAGGTCTCTGAAATGCCTTCAAGGCCTTTTTCCCATTGTCTTGAATTATTAGTACTGGGCTCCTTTTTATGCAAATATCCAAAGCCTTCTTGATTTTCCCCCTGAAAATCAGCTTTTCTTTTTGACCACTTGTGCAGGTTACAAATTTTCCAAATGTTTAAGCTCTGCTTCTCATTTAAATATAAGTTCCAACTTATGGTCATTTCTTTGATCACACATAGGTGCACAGGCTGTTCGACGTAGGCAGGACAACTCTTGAGCTTTGCTGCTTAGAAGTTCATTCCACTGGATACACCCTAAATCATCACCCTTAAGTTCAGTTTCACAGATCTCCCGGGAAGGGTCACTGTGTAGCCAATTACTTTGCTAAGGCAAAACAAAAAAACCTTGGCTCCTTTTCCCAGTAAGTTCCTCATTTTCATCTGAGACCTTACAAGCCTGGCCTTCACTGTCCATCCTTCTGTCAGCCTTTTAATCACAACTATTTAACACGTCTCTGCAATGGTCCAAACTTTCCCTCATCTTCCTGTCTCCTTCCAAGCTCTCCAAACTCTCCAACCTCTGGCCATTACCCAATTTGGAACCTGCTTCTACACTGTCAGCTATCTTTTTCGCAGCCTGGCAATGTGGTAAAAGAAGAAAAGTCCATTTTCAGGGGGAAACATCAAGATGGCCTCCAATATTTGCATTGAAAAAAGCTCAGTGCTAATAGCCAAGAGATTGGGGAAAATGCCTAGAAGTCATTTCATAACTTCGCTTCACAGCATTGATTTTCTGTATCTACATAAAGAAAAGAGGTCTAATTGACTCACAGTTCTTCAGGCTGTAAAGAAAGCATAGTGGTTTCTGCTTGTAGGAGGACTCAGGAAGCCTCCCAATTATACCAGAAGGCCAAGTGGCAATGAAATGTTTCATAAGGCAGGAGTAGAAGCAAGACAGAGAGAGGAAAGAGGTGCGACATCCTGTTATACAACTAGATCTCATGAGAGCTCACTATCAGCAGATCAGCATCAAGAAGATGGTGCTTAACTGTTGGTGAAGGATCCGCCCACCACCCCATTCTACCACCCACTGTTTCCAGGCAGAAGCCTGAGGCAGAGGCAGATCCTCTTGGAAAACCTCTACTAGGGCAGTGCAGAAGGAAAATATGGGCTTGGAGCCCCCACGCCACCATCCTCCAGACCCAAGAGTCGTGGACCCACCAATAGCTCACACACCCAGTAGGAAAAGCTACAGGCACTCAACACCAGCCCAGCCCATGAGAGCAGCTGCAGGTGCTAAACCCTGCAAAGCCACAGGTGCACTGCCTTAGTAGAGGTTTTCCATGAGCCTCTGCCTCTGTGGCAGGCTACTCCCCTCCTGCTACACACCACCCTACAGCCAGCCTACTCCTCCCCACCTTACCCACCTGTTTCTACTTCAAAACCCACCCCTCTCCCATCCATGAATAAATCACCTCCCACCAGGACCCACCTGCAACATTCGGGATTACAATTACATGTGAGTTTAGGTAGGGACACACAGCTAAACCATATTATTCTGACCCTGATCCCCCAAATATCATATCCTTCTCACAGAGTAAAACACAATCATGCCTTTTCAAAAGTTGTCGAAAGTCTTAAGTCATTTCAGCATTAACTCAAACGTAAAAAGTTCAACGTCTCACCTGAGAAAAGGCTACAGTCCCTTTTGCCTATAAGTCCCTGAATTTAAAAGGGAGTTCTTTTCTTTCAACGTACAATGATGATACAGGCATTGGGTAAGTTTTCTCAATCCAAAAGGTAGAGGTTTGCCAGGAAAATAACACAAATGGGATCACAGGGCCAATGCAAGTCCAAAACCCAGGAGGCCAGTATCCATTCAATCTCACAGCTCCAAAACCATCACGAGAACTCACCATCATGAGGAAAGGATTAAGGAGATGGTGTTTAACTATTTCTGAGGGATCCTTCCCCACCCCCACTTTTCACCCCTCACCCCCACCATAATCCACCCATTCTCCCCAATCTCCACCTTCCAACACCCAGTACCCTCCATGATTAAATCACCTTCCACCTGGCCCCACTTTTAACATTTCTGATTACAATTCCACATGTGTCCATAGGGACACACAGCTGAATCTTATTATTCTGTCCCTGCCTCCGCAAATCTCATGTCCTTCTCACTTTGCAAAATACAGTGATGCCTTACTTACCATTCCCCAAGCCACTATGCTTTTTTTTTTACAGCCTGCAGAACCATGAGCCAATTAAACCCCTTTTTGTTATGATCATACAGAAAATTAGTGCTGTGAAGTGAAGCTACGAAATGCCTTCAATGACTTTTCCCCATCGTCTTGGCTAAGACCCCCAAGGTCTTAACTCATTCCAGCATTTACTCAAATGTCTGAAGCCCAAAGTCTCATCTGAGACAAAGCTGCAGTCCCTTCCGCCCCTGAGCCTCTGAAATACAAAGCAAGATAACTACTTCCAAGGTACACTGATTGTCCAGGCACTGAGAAAGAATTCCCACCCAAAAGGAAGATTTTTGCCAGAGAGAAGAACAAGACACAAACAGGACTTACAGGTCCCATGAAAATCCAAAACCCAGCAGGACAGTTATTCAAACCTACAGCTCCAAAGTCATCCTTTTTTAATCCTTGTGCCACATCCAGGGCACAACGGCATGAGGGCTGGGCTCCCAAGGCCTTGGGCAGGTCTGCACCTGTGGCTTTGCAGTGTTCAGTCCCCACAGCTGCCCTCATGGGCTGTGCTGGTGTTGAGTGCCTGTAGTTTTTACCCGCAGAGGGTACAAAGCTCTTGGTGGGTCTATGAATTGGTGTCTGTATGATGCTGGCCTCCAGTGTGGGGGTTCCAACCCCGTATTTTCCTTCTGCATTGCCCTAGTAGAGGTTTCCCAGGAGGCTCTGCTTTTTTGGCAGCCTTCTGTCTGGACACCCAGGCATTTTCATACATCTTCTGAAATCTATATGAAGGCTCTGAAGCCTCTGGGCTAGTGCTCTATGGACTCACTGGCTTAACAGTATGTGGAAGCCATGAAGCCTTATAGCTTGCACCCTCCGAAGCAGTGATGCAATCTGTACCTGTGCATCTTTCAGCCAAGGTCGGAGCAGGAGCTGGGGCTGCCGGGATGCAGGCAGCAGTGTCCTGAGGCTGCACACAGCACCAGGGCCATGGGGCTGGCCCAGGAAACCATTCTTCTCTCCGAGGCCCCAGGGCCTGTGACAGCAAGGGCTGCTGCAAACATCTCTGAAATGCCTCCAAGACTTTTTCCCCCATTGTCTTGGCTATTAGCACTGGCCTCCATTTTATGCAAATTTCTGGAGCCTTCATGAATTTTCCCCCGAAAATCAGCTTTTCTTTTTGACCACTTGGCCAGGCTGAAAATGTTCCAAACTTTTGAGCTCTGCTTGTCATTTAAATGTAAGTTCCAACTGGAGGACATTTCCTAGGTCACACATAACCTCAGTCACACATAAGAGCACAGGCTGTTTGATGCAGACAGGACCCTCCTTGTGCTATGCTGCCTAGAAGTTCATTCCACCAGATATGCACTGAATCATCACCCTCAAGTTCAAAGTTTCACAGATCTCGAGGGCAAGGTCGCCCTGCAGCCATGTTCTTTGCTACAGCAAAACAAAAGTAACCTTGGCTCCTGTTCCCAGTAAGTTCCTCATTGTCATCTGAGACCTTGTAAGCCTAGCCTTCACTGTCCATCCTTCTCCCAGCCTTTTAATCACAACTATTTAACAAGTGCCTACAATGGTCCAAAATTTCCTTCACCTTCCTGTCTTCTTTCAAGCTCTCCAAACCCTCCAACCTCTGGCTGTTACCCACCTCTGAACCTGCTTTACATTTTCAGCTATCTTTGTTGCAGCCTGGCAATGTAGAAGAAAAAGAATTCTATTTTCGGGGAAACTTCAAGAAGGCTTCAGATATTTGCACTAAAAAAGAGTCAGTGCTAATAGCCAAGACGATGGGGAAATGTCATTGAAGATATTTCATAGCTCTACTTCGCAGTACTTTATTTTCTGTATGATCATAATGAAAAGGGGTTTAATTGGCTCATGGTTCTGCAGGCTGTAAAGAAAGCACAGTGGCTTCTGCTTCTGGGAGGACTCAGGAAGCCTCCCAATCATACCAGTAGGAAAACAGCAATGAAATGTTTCATACGGCAGGAGTAGGAGCAAAGCTGAGAGAGGAAAGAGGTGCCACACCGTTATATAACCAGATCTCATGAGAACTCATTATCACTAGGTCAGCATCAAGAAGATGGTGCTTAACCATTGGTGAAGCATCCGCCCCCCAACACAGCTCCACCCTCTACTGTACCAGACAGAAGCCTGCTGCAGAGGCAGAGGCTCTTAGAAATCCTGTACTATGGCAGTGCAGAAGGAAAACAAGGGCTTTGAGTGACTATGCAGGAGGCCACCATCCTCTAGACCCCAGATTCATAGACCTACCAACAGTTCACACCCTCAGTATGGAAAAGTGATAGGCACTCAACACCAGCCCATCCCATGAGAGCAGCCATGTGGCTAAAACCTGCAAAGCCACAGGCGACTGCCCTGGTAGAGGTTTTCCATGAGCCTCTGCCTCTGCAGCAGGTTACTCCCCCTTCCTACTACCCACCACCCTCCCACCACCCTACAGCCAGCCTACTCTTCCCCACCCTACCCACCCCTTTTTTCTTCCACCCCTACCCCTCCCATCCATGATTAAATAATCTCCCACCAGGCCCCACCTCCAACATTTGGGATTACAATTCCACATGAGTTTTTCCAGGGGCACACAGCCAAATCATATTATGCTGACCTTGACCCCCAAAATCTCATATCCTTCTCACAGAATATAATACAATCATGCCTTTTCAAAAGTTTCCAAAAGCCTTAACTCATTCCTGCATTAACTCAAACATAAAAAGTTCCAAGTCTCATCTGAGACAAGGCTACAGTCTCTTCTGCCTATGAGTCCCTGAAGTTAAAAAGGTGTTTGTTTCTTTCAAGGTACAATATTGGGTAAGCTTTCTCAATCCATAGGGAAGAAATTTCCAAGAAAAATAACACAAATGGGACCACAGGCCCAATGGACATCCAAAATCCAGTAGGTCAGTGTTCATTCAATCTCACAGCTCCAAAATCATGAAGAAAACTCACTATCAGAATGACAGCATTAAGGAGATGGTGTTTAACCATTTGTGAAGGATCCACCCCCAACCCTGCCTTTCACCCCCAACCCCACCACAATCCCCTCCAACCCACCCCAGCCCCCAATCCCCTCCAACCTTCCCCACCCCCCAATCCCCCCAAACCTCCCCGCCCCCCCAACCATCCAACCTCCACTCTCCACCATGATTAAATCACCTTCCACCAGCCCCCACCTTTAACATTTCCCATTAACATTCCACATGAGCTTTGGTAGAGACAGAGAGCCAAAACATATTATTCTGTCCCTGGTCCCCCAAAGTTCATGTCTTTCTCACATTGCAAAATGCAATGATGCCTTCCCTAGAGTCTCTCAAATCTTAACTCATTCCAGCAATTAGTCAAATGCCCAAAGCCCAGAGTCTTATCTGAGACAAGTCTACAGTCCCTTCTGCCCATGAGCCACTGAATTATAAAGCAGGTTTACTAATTCCAAGGTACAATGATTGTACAGGCAATGGGTAAGCATTCCCAGCCAACAGAAAAAAAAAGAAATTGCTAGAAAGAAGCACAAAACACAGATGGGACTCATAGGATACATAAATATCCAAAACCCAGCAGGCCATTCACTCAATCCTACAGCTCCAAAATCATCATTTTTGAATCGTTGTCCCACATCCATGGCACAGGGCTATGAGGGCTAAGCTCCCAAGGCCTTGGGCAGATCTGGACCTGTGGCTTTGCAGTGTTCAGCCTCTGCTGCTGTCTCTCATGGCCAGGGCTGTTGTTGAGTGCCCATAGCTTTTCCACACTGAGGGTGCAAGCTATTTGTGGGTCTATGAATCTGGGATTTAGAGAATGATGCCTCCCTGTGTGGGGGCTTCAACCCCATAGGTCCCTTCTTTGCTCCCCTAGTAGAGGTTCCCCATGAGGCTCTGCCTCTTGGAAAAGCTTCTTCCTGAACATCCAGGATTTTCTGTACATCTTCTGGAGTCTAGATGGGAGCTCCCAAGCCTCTAGTCTCTTTCTCTGTGCACCTACTGGCTTAACACTATATGGAAACCATCAAGGCTTTGAGCCGCCTCTGAAGCAATGACCCAAGCTGTACCTGTGCATCTTTCAGCCATGGCTGGTGCTGGAGCTGCAGGGATGCAGGCAGCAGTGTCCTGTAGTTGAGCACAGCAGCAGGGCCATGGGACTGGCCTAGGAAACCATTCTTCTCTCCTAGGCCCTAGGGCCTGTGACAGCAATGGCTGTGGCAGAGGTCTCTAAAATACCTTCAAGGCCGGTTTCCCACTGCCTTGGCTATTTGCACTAGGTTCCTTTTTACGCAAATACCCTAAGCCTTCTTGAATTTTCCCCCTCAAAATCGGCTTTTCTTTTTGACCACTTGGCCAGGCTCCAAATTTTCCAAACTTTAGATCTCCACTTGAAGTTCCAACTTGAAGTCATTTCTTAGGTCACCCATAAGAACACGGGCTGTTCAATGCAGACAGGACACCTCTTGTGCTATGCTGCCTAGATGTTCATTTCACCAGATACATCCTAAATCATCACCCCCGAGTTCATAGTTTTACAGATCTCCAGGGCATGGTCACCGTGCAGCCAGGTCCTTTGCTAAGGCCAATCAAATGTAATCTTGGCTTCTGTTCATAGGAAATTCCTCATTTTCATCTGAGACCTTTTAAGTCTGGACTTCAGTGTTTATCCTTTTGTCAGCCTTCTGATCACAAGTATTTAACAATTCTCTATGGTCGTCCAATATTTTCCTCATCTTGCTGTCTTCTAAGCTTTCCCAACTCTTCTGACCTCTGTCTTTTACCCACTTCTGAACCTGGTTCTACATTGTCAGCTATCTTTATCACAGCCTGGCAATGTGGTAAAGCAGAAAAGTCCATTTTCAGGGGGAAAATTCACGAAGGCTTCAGATATTTGCATGAAAAGAGGCTGAGTACTGGTTGCCAAGACAAAGGGGAAAGGGCCTTGAAGGCATTTCATGGCTCTACTTCATAGCATTAATTTTCTGTATGATCATAAAGAAAAGAAGTTTAATTGGCTCATGGTTCAGCAGGCTGTAAAGGAAGCATAGTGGCTTCTGCTTCTGGGAGGATCAGATCAGGAAGCCTCCCAATCATACCAGAAGGCCAAGGGGCAATGAGATGTTTCAAATGGCAGGAGTAGAAGCAAGACTGAGAGAGGAAAGAGGTGCCACACCCTGTTACATAACCAGATCTCATGGGAACACACTATCATGAGGACAGCATCAAGATGATGCTGCCTAAGCATTGGTGAAGGATCTGCCTCCCACGCCCACCTCCCACTGTTTCCAGGCAGAAGCCTGCTGCAGATGAAGAGTTCTTGGGAAACCTCTACTAGGGCAGTGCAGAAGGAAAATATGGACTTGGAGCCCCCACGCAGGGGGCCACCACCCTCCAGACCCCGGATTCATAGACCCACCAACAGCTTGCACCCTCCGTGTGGAAAAGCTACAGGCACTCAACACTAGTCCAGTCCATGAGAGCAGCCATGGGGGCTCAAACCTGCACTTCCCTAGTAGGGATTTTCTATGAGGCTCTGCCTCTGCAGCAGGCTACTCCTCCTTCCTACTACCCACCACCCTCCCACCACCATACAGCCAGTCTACTCCTTCCCACCCTACCCACCCCTTTTTCCTTCCACACCCACCCCTGCCATCCATGATTAAATCACTCCCTCCCACTCCCTCTCATACTCTAATCCCTCCAAACCCTTCCAATCTTTGTTTGCTACCCACTACTGAGCCTGCTTCTACTTTTTCAGATATCTGTATAGCAGGTTGGCTATGTAGCAATAACAAAAATCCCATTTAAGGGGAAACATTCAAGAAGATTTCAGAAATTTGCATATAAAGAAGCACTGTGCTAATAGCCAAGACAAAGGAAAAAAGGCCTTGAAGACATTTCACAGCTCCTCTCTGCAGTTCTAATTTTATGTACTATTGTGGATAAAAGAGGTGTAATTGACTCATGGTTCTGCAAGCTGTGAAGGAAGCATAGTGTCTTCTGTTTCTGGGAGGAATCAGGAAGCCTCCTCATTATATCAGAAAGCCAAGGGACAATGAGATGTCTCCTAAAGCAGGAGTAGGAGGAAGACAGAGTGAGGAAAGAGGTTCCACAGCCTGTTAAACAACCAGATCTCATGAGAACTCACTCACTATCAGGAGGAAAGCATCAAGGTGATGGTCCTTTATCATTCGTGAAGGATCTACCTGCACCATTTTATGACTAAATGTTTTTCCACCTAGGCCCCGCCTCTAACATTACAGAATATAATTCCACATGAGTTTTGGTAGGGACATAGAGAAAAACCGTATTATTCTGTCCCTGACCCCATGAATCTCATGTCCTTCTCACATTGCAAAATACAATCATGCCTTGCCAGCAGTCTCCTAAAGTCTTAACTCATTTCAGCATGAACTCAGAGTTACAAAGTCCAAAGTCTCATCTGGGTCAAGGCTACAGTCTCTTTTGCCTATATGTCTCTGAAATAAAAAGCAAATTCACAGCTTCTAAGGTACAATGATGGTACAGGCATTGTGTAAGCTTTCCATATCCAAAAGGAAGACATTTTCCAGAAAGCTTCTTATTTATATCTGAGACTTCCTCAGCCTGGCCTTCACTGTCCATGTTTCTGTGAGGATGTTTGTCACAACCATTGAACCAGACTCTAAGATGGTCCAAAAGTTTTCTCATCTATCAGTCTTCTTTTGAGCCCTCCAAACTCTTCCAACCTCCGTCCATTACCTGGTTCCAAAGCTGCTTCCACATTTCCAGGTATCTTTATTGCAATGCTCCAGTCCTCATTTGCCATTTTCTGTATGATTTATTTTGAAACAGAGGTTTAATTGGCTCATGGTTCTAAGCACAGTGCTTCTGCTGCTAGGAGGCCTCAGAAATCTTTCAATAATCATGGAAGACAAAGAAAGAATGAGTTGTCTCACATGGCAAGGGGAAAACATGGAGAGAAGGGAGGTGACATAGAGTTTTCAGTGACCAGATCTCATGAGAAGTCACTCATTATTGTGAGGATGGTACAAGGGGATGGTGCTGAACCATTCATGAGAAACTTGCCTTCATAATTCAATCACCTTATACCAGGATCCACCTTCCACATTAGGAAATATAATTCAACATGAGATTCGGTGGGGACACGTATTCAAATTGCATCATCAATCTTTGAATATAAAGACATCCGCAGCAGGCTTTATCCAGCCAACTTCTTTGAGACTCTTTACACGGTTTGAGGTCTAGAGCATATACACTAAAATATTCATACTTCAAAAAGCAATAAAGTGGTATTATCATTTTTCCAAAAGTTACAGCAGTAGTTTAGGCATTCATAGCATGATGTAGTTCACATTTGCTACTGTTTCTATTCTATCACCATATTAACTGTTTCCTATACGATTCTGTATTCAGCTGGATTTCAGTTGATCACAAAACCATCCTTGTACTAGCTCTTTGCTAGTGTTATTATTCTGCTGTAGAAAGTATCCTTGAACTGGAAACAGTCCACGATCGAGTATCGAGTCATTCAACACTATCAATTCCTGGGTGACTTTTTGAAAAAGTAGTATTTCTTGTTGCAATAAATGCTGCATCTGTGAGTCCATGTCTCTCACTACAATTGGATGGAAGTGGTGAATTTCAGCCAAAGTGGCCAAAGAAATCCTGTTCCTGTGATTCTGACGTCATCAGCCTCTGCACCTCTGTCTTCCCTTCTGCCACATGTTGCCTGCTGTCCGTGACTTTGGTAAGAGCTTCCTTGTGTACATGGATGATGTCCAGGATGTTGGTCTGGTGTCCCTGAGACAGCACTAACCGGTCCATGGCTGGGTCCAGGTCCTGCCTGGACTGATTGGCAAAGAGTTCACTGAGAGTGTGGAAGGCATCTATACTGAAGTGGATGGCCTGGTCCAGCTCCAAGGCCTGACTGAGGCTGAAGAACTGGCAGCCTTCTGATGCTCTTTCTTAAAGCCTGTCACCACTCATTGGCTGTGAAGTCGAGCTGAGTGCCCTGTTGTCCATCTTCTTGGTGAAGCACTTGAAGCCGTCAATCTTGCTCTCCCACTCCTAAAGGTTGAGTGTCACCCTGGGAGTGGGCTCAGGGCCAGGAAGAATCTGGCACTCACCATCTCATCCTTCTCAGCCTTCCTCTTGCCCTGTCTCCAGGCTGTCTCTTCAGTGCTGGTGGGGCACATCAGGAAGTGACAAAAAATGTGGCACTGTGCCTGCACCCAGAAGCTGGCTGTGTGGCTCATCTACCAGATTGGGCCCTTTCTGCCTTTGAACATAGATCCCACTTCACCATAGATGCCTTCCACACTGTCAGTGAGCTCTTTGCCAATCAGCCCAGGCAGGACCTGGACCCAGTCATGGACCTGTTAGTGCTGTCTCAGGGACACCAGGCCAACATCCTGGACATCATCCACATACCCAAGGAAGCTCTTACCAGAGTCCTCCTCAAGATGGCCTGTGGTCTGCCTCTTGGCACCCGAGAAGCCTACAGTGCTGTAGGAGCCCCGATGCATGGACTGGAGCCCCAAAGGCAGCGCACACCCTGTTCCTGAGCCTGCTGCTCATTTCCTCTATGTGGCTCCATTTGCAGCACATTTGTTGCACCGAGGCCTGTGCATGCCAGGCAAAGCCAAGCTGGCTCAAAGAGCAACCAGCCACCTCTGCAAGGGTGTGCCAGGAGCCGGTGGACCAGCCACCAATGTCACTCCCTGCCAGTCAGGGTAAATCAGTTCTTCTGCCCTGGAGGTAGAGCCCCAGCGCCATCTGCTTTTCCTCAGGCCTCCACTCCATCAGCTGTCAGGTGGTGGTCACTCAGGCTGTGGGAACCTGGCCATCCCTGTTTCCTTGAGTGGGGGAGGTTGGTGGCTGCTCCACCTGCTCCTGGCACACGCTTGCAGAGGTGGCTGGTTGCTCTTTGAGCCAGCTTGGTCTTGCCTGGCATGCACAGGCCCCAGGTACTGAGAAGCTGCTCTGAGTGAGCTTGTCTTGGGCCAAATTCTAAGTCTGGCCAGGGCCACAGAAGGCCGAGTCCCCTGGGTGGTAATCCTGGCTGCTGCAGGGAGGCCCATGGTGCCCCTCCCCTCCCAGGGCTCAGGATGAGGTCCGACTGGGATGGGACCTTTTGGGTATGGGACTTTTGCCGCAGGAGGGGGCCTCTGTCACACAGGTTGGGTGAGAAGATGCATGGCATGCTGCTGGCCGCCAGGGCTGTTGGGATGCACGTTCACCCTTCCCTCCAGGGACCTCAAAGTGACCAGCTTCCCCTTTAAGAATGACTTCCCAAGGCTCAGGAGCCATCTGGGGCTGTAGGGCAGCTGGCCGCATGCTACCCTGGCTTCTTCCATGTTGTGCTGGTCACTAGCCACCAAGGGGTTCAGATGCAGGCACAATGCAGGACGGTTGTCTCTGGACCTGTGTCTTGGTTATCATGGAGCGGATTGGGCCTGGTGACAGGGCCCTGATCGGGTTGTCCTGGGTGGTCACGGAGGTGATCAGAAAAGATGCAGAATGGAATTGCTGCGAGGATGAATGAAATGACTGTCAGCACAGAACAGGCACCCGGTGAGTGTTCAGGGATTACCCTCAGTAGCTGCCCAGAGGCCAAAACCACCCACCCGAGAGTGACTGTCCCCAAGCCAGGAGGAAGAGAAGAGAGAAGGTCCCACTCACCTGAGTCTGATCAGTGAGCTGTGTTGAGATGTGCCTCTCATCTAGAAAATGGTCCTTCACGCAGAGCTACTCACAGACACTGCTGTGTGTCTCTAACTGCTCCACAACACAGAGGCGATGGGCACTCAGCAACAGTGACATTGTGGGGTGACACAACCCACCACAACGGGAGCCTGCTTGGGTCAACAGGGCCCAGAGTCAGTGTCCTCTATCCCCTGAACTGACATGTGTGTATGTAATGTGTTTGTGTATGCATGTGTGCATGTGTGCCTGTGTGTGTGTGTGTATGTGTGTGTTTGTCTTGCTTCTCTGGACAGGCCTAGCTTCTCCACTCATGGGTGCACCCAGGTCCTCATCACTGTCACCTTAGAGCATTCGAGCCTCTATAGGTGCTCCCCAATCTCTGCCCTCCCCACCCATGGTGGTCCTGGGGATGCAGACAGAGGGGCACTGCATAATGCTGAGAGGGCTGGCACCCTCTCTAGGTGGAACACAGGTCATTTGTAAAGTTGTAGGTCTTGCCAAGCAGTATTGGATTCAACACATCTTCTCACTTTCTCTTTCCAGCCACCCTCCAGGGTGCCCTGACTCACCCTCCCTGCAGATGGAGGCAAGGAGGCTCCACAGACAAACCCCCTGCCTGAGGTCACACAGTGGCCAGCAGGCCAGGTACTGACCAACCGCCCGTGACCAGGTTCCCAGTGATAAGGTCCCTAATGACCACTCCTCCATTGACCAGGTCCCACTGATCAAGTCCCCACTGACCATGTCTTCCTAACCAGGCCCGCACTTCATAGGCCTCATGGGCCAGACCCCACTGACCAATTTTCCACTGACCTGGTCCCCACTGACAAGACCGGGTTCCCACTGACAAGACCACAATTTACCAGGTTGCTGCTCACCCGACCCCCCACTGAACAATTCCCCATGGATGAGTCCCCAGCTGACTGAGCCCCCTCTGACCAGGCCCTCTCTGACCAGGCTCCAAGCCACTAAGGCCCCACACTGACCAGGCCCCTGGTATACCGTATAGGCCCCACCAACCAGTTTTTCATTGTTTACGTTCCAACCAATCAGGCCCCACTAATAAGGCCACCACTGACTAGGTCCCCCCACTGACCAGGCTTCCAATGACTAGGTCACCAGGTCCCCACTGATGAGGCCTTTACTGAGGAGGCCACCACTAACCAGGCCGCTGCTGATCAGGTCCCAACTGACCAGGTCCTGATGACCAGGTCATCTCTGACCATGGTCCACTGACCAGGCCCCTGAGCGACGAGGCTCAAAGTCTCATTACAATGTCCCCCTCAGCTCACAGACCCTGCCTCCCTGCATGCGTGCCCAGAGGTCAGGCCCTGGGGTTTTTTGGGGACTTGGCCTTTCCTCCAAGACACAGGGAGAGACAGTTGGCCTCAGGCTCCAGGTTCCGAGCTCCACACTCACCCCAAAGGCCCTCTGCACCCATCTCAAAGGAGACAGTGAGGTGGCCTGGCACTGCCTGGACACGCCATCTACCCTATTCCTGAGTGTCAGAGTGTGAGGAAGGGAGGGGCATTTGGCAGATGAGACACCCTGTGCTGTTGGGTCTCCCAGGGCCCTTCTCACAGAGCCCCAATCTAAAGACACAGCACAGAGGCTACAGGAAGACTAATCCAGAACCTCTGAGGCTGAGCCAGGGACCACATGAGGACTGTCCCCAGACAGCCAGAAGGCCCTATGCTAGTTTCTTGGTACCTCAGTGGATGCGGCAGCGGTTCTTCTGTTGGGGACCAGTGAGTACACGCTGGGGAGGGCTCGCCTGTGCTTCCTCAGTGGCTCCACCTCTGCTTCTAAAAAAAATTACTCATTCCAGGGCTAGGGCAGAGAAAATACAAGAAGAGCTTAGAACATCTTCTGCCAGAAAGTAAAAAAGTGCTGACAGAGTAATGGAGACAAATCAAAAAGACATAAAGTCAGCTTGGAATGTCTACCACTGGCCTAATCTTGGGGAATTGGAGCATCAGAATCATGAGCTTCCCTTCTCCCTTATTTATTGATTTTATTTCTCCATGTAGAACAAAGAAGACAGTAAGAAAATAATCATCTGGCAACCATCATAGTAATAATTGTTCAAACACAAGTCATCCAATTCATGAAATGCTAAATCTAGTGGGTTCTGAGGAGTAACCAGATATTTACAGAGCCTCAAAGTATCTCCATACAAAATACGGTTGAAGTACAAAAAGAAAATCATAACATTAGCATGGACAAACCTGGCAGGTACTCCTTAAGTCTCCTAAGTAATAAAAACTGTAAAATGCAAATAAGCCTTCGATGACCTTTACTAACCTTTACTAAAGTATCAATGATGACTTGGTTGTTTAAACAGCTGACATTTGGGCAATTTGAATATGTCAAACTCAATAATACTGGTTTTCATTTGCAAGATCCACTTAAAACTTAAGAAGGCTAAAAAACATCATTTAAAATACCCTATAAATTATCATCATACATATGATACAAAAATATCCTACTTCAGTAAATATTGTAATGTTACATATTTTATGAGAAACAATTAAAATGTGTAAATAGCCCAGTAATAAAGTTTTATAATCTTTTAAATCATACAGTTTTTCCTTAAGACTTTATGGTTAAATATTCTCTTCATTAGTTGTGGCTTACCAGTGGATTCCAGAGAAGAAAGTAGATGGGAGCAAGTGTCCAACACAGCAACAGCTGGAAGGAAAAATAAAGAATTATGTTCTTTACCTAAAACACTTCAGTTAACTAAGTGTGAGTTTAAAAACTAAAGAGTTGAGAACTTTATCAGAGTTAATAAGAATGAGAAATATGTATGTACATTTACAATACAAAATTACTATTTAATAATTTACACATGGCATTAATTCTAATTATGTTTAAATATCAGAGCTTTTTCATTCTTCATTTGTGTAATCAACAGCCACGTGCTAAGGTACTAGAACGAGCACTGGAATTATAAGATGAAGATGGTATGGTCCACCTCTCAACAGTCATATGCTATAACCTAAAAAAACAGACAGGCAGGCAATGTCCATACAGAGTCATAGATACCATGACAGGTATACAGCAGGGCACTACTGGAACACATGGAAGGGACATCTACCCACTTTTATGTCAATATCATGGGCTTTCTGGTGGAGGAGATAACATAGGTTGATACCTGAAGGACAAGGAAAAGCTTCCCAGATAGAGGGAAGAGGCGAAGGCAAAGAGCCTGAGGTGAGGAAGAGCCCTGCAGAGTTCCACTCCATCCAGTTTGGTGCTAGAGCAAAGGGCAGAGGGCAGTAAGTGGCGAGAGAAAAGGCTGAGTAACTTGACAAGAATCACATTGACGTGGGTGTTTTTATTTCATGGTGAAAAATTTGGAACTTTTCCTGAGAACAAGTGTAAGCCAATGACACGGTAAATGACAGGAGATTTAAAATGTCACCTGTCAAGTGACTCCTTATGAAGGGTTATTGCTCAGCTAAGTATTTCTGAATGAGTCTTAGGTCTGTTGGCCTTCAGTCTCTACCAAAACCCTGAGAACTTGATGATGCCTTTGTTTTCTGAGAATCGTTTCAGTGTGCTGGCTGGCAGTTCCATGAGGATGGCAAAACTTAAGAAAGTGTAGAGCCAGTGAAAAAGAGATGCACAAACTTCTTGGGAATTTTTTAAGCTATGGAACATGATGAATTTATGGTGCATAAGTACAGTCTTCTCTGTGAAAATTTTTGTTTTCACATCTTTCATTAGATGTGTGTAAGAAAAAAAATACTTGATGTAGTATCTATTAACCCAAGAATGAAAAGGAATGCCATTTGCTATTTACACTTTATTTCTAAAATAAACCTAAATTTAATTAATAAATTTTGGCAACGTACTTCTCTTTGTTTCTCTAATTATTTGTTCTACACAGTCCGGCTCCATCTAAAATAAGTAAAAATAATAATAATGTTTAAGTTAAACAACAAATGTTATCATGAAAATAATGTATCACTTACAAAATGTGGCCTTTAGTATTTTTAGTGACTAGACATAACTTGAAGTTTGCTTAAATAGAAAAATAATCACATAAATAAAGTAAAATTTCTACTTATTTTAAGTTTAGATAACAGAGGATGTATATGTGTAATGCTGTTTAGAGTAATCTGACAAAAATGCAGTTAATATTGATCTATTGCATATACATGATTTTAGAAAGTTAGTGTTTTATTAGTACAAAGGTTAAACAATGGCCAGGCATGGTGGCTCATACCTGTAATCCCAGCACTTGGGGAGGCCAAAGCAGGCAGATCACAAGGTCAGGAGATCGTGACCATCCTGGCCAAAAAGGGGAAACCCCATCTCTACTAAAAATACAAAAATTAGCTGGGTGTGGTGATGCGCACCTGTAGTCCCAGCTACTTGGGATACTAAGGCAGGAGAATTGCTTGAAGCCAGGAGGTGGAGGTTGCAGTAAGCCAAGATTGCACCACTGCACTCCAGGCTGGTGACAGAGTGAGACCCTGTCTAAAAAAAAAAAAAAAAAAAAAAAAAGATTAAGTAATTAAAGCCATCTTTTGCAATGAATGCATTGCTTTGAAATTCTTAGAAAACTCTGCCCTTTATAAAAGTTTAATCCATTTTTTACTTCAATAAATTTTATCTTAAAAATAAATTTCTATTCTCTACTTATAGTAAACTTTTTTTTTTTCTAGTTTGTATTCTAAATTAACATGGTACCTCTGTAGGTTTCTTCCAAAGGCATATTGAGGGATGCCGAGGTTTGCAGTACAATTGAACCCATCACACAGGTAGTGAACATAGGACCCAATAAGTAGTTTTTCAACCCTGGCCCACTCTGTCCTTCCCCATTCTTATTTCCCAGTGTCTATTATTCCCATGTTTATGACAATGTGCACCCAGTGTGTAGCTCCCACATGAGTGAAAACATGAGATATTTGGTTTCTGTTTCTGCGTTGGTTTGCTTAGGAAAGTGGATTCCAGCTGTATCCATATTGCTGCAAATGACGTGATTTTGTTCTTTTTATGGCTGCATAGTATTCCTTGGTATATATGGAATTTTCCAATCTACCTTGGATTTTCAATCTACCTTGGATGCACCTGGATTGACTCCATGTCTTTGCTATTGTGAATAGTGCTGCAATGAACATACATGTGTATGCATCTTTTTGTTACAATGATTTATTGTCCTTTCGGTATACCCCTAGTATAGTAATGGGGTTGCTGCATCCAATAGTCATTCTTAGTTCTTAATTTCCAAACTGCTCTCCATAGCAGCTGAATTAATTTACATTGCCACAAATGGTGTGTGGTCCCTTTTCTCCACAGCCTCCCCAACATCTTTTTTTTTTTTTTTAACAAAAGTCATTCTGACTGGTGTGAAATGGTATCTCACTGATGTTTTGTTTGGCATTTTTCTGATGATTAGCAATGGTAAGCATTTGTTAATGTTTGTTGGCCACTTACATGTGTTATTTTGAGAAGTGTCTGTTCATGTCCTTTGCCCATTTTTAATGGTGTTATTTATTTTTTGCTTGTTGATTTGTTTAGGTCTCTTATGGATTCTGGATAATAGGATAATAGGCATTTGCTATATCCACAGTTTGTGAATATTTTCTTCCATTCTTTAGGCTGTCTGTTTAATCCCGTGATAGTTTCTCATGCTGTGCAGAAGCTATTTAGCTAAATTAGATCACACTTGTCAATTTTTGTTATTCTTGCAATTGCTTTTGAGGACTTAGCCATAAATTAATTGACAAATATATGTCCAGAAGAGTATTTCTTGGTTTTCTTCCAGGATTTTTATAGTCAGAAGATGTACTCTTACGTAAGAAAAGCACAAACTTTTTTTTTTTTTTTAGACGGAGTCTCCATCACCCAGGCTACAGTGCAGTGGTATGATCTTGGCTTACTGCAACCTCTGTCTCCTGGGTTCAAGTGATTCTCCTGCCTCAGCCTCCTGAGTATCTGAGATTACACATGCCTGCCAATACACCTTGCTAATTTTTGTACTTTTACTAGAGACAAGGTTTCATCATGTTGGCCAGGCTGGTCTCAAACTCCTGACCTCAGGTGATTCACCTGCCTCAGCCTCCCCAAATTTTGGGATTACAAGTGTGAGCCACCATGCCTGGCCAAGCACAAAGCTTTTAACATAAAAATGGAAATGAACATTTTAGTGTTTTAATTCATAAAATGCAATTATTTCGGATTCTACTAAATAATAAACATCCATATGTGGTAAAGTGTTTGGATGCCAATCATTCAGTTGTGATTATGGGTGGGAAGAGTTGAGATGGTGCAAATAAACTTTTTTTAAATTTTTTATTTTCAAGACGGAGTCTTGCCCTGTCACCCAGGCTGGAGTGCAGTGGTGCAATCTCAGCTCCTGCAACCTCCGTCTCCCAGGTTCAAGCAATTCTCTGCCTCAGCCTTCCTAGTAGCTGGGATTACAGGTGCCTGCCACCACACCCGGCTAATTTTTTTTTTTGTACTTTTAGTAGAGATAGGGTTTCACCATCTTGGTCACGCTGGTCTTGAACTCCTGACCTCATGACACACCTGCCTCAGCCTCCCAAAGTGCTGGGATTACAGGCATGAGCCACCGCACCTGGCCAGTGCAAAGAAACTTTAAAAGTGACATGGGCCAGGTGCGGTGGCTCATGCCTGTAATCCCAGCACTTTGAGAGGCTGAGGCAGGCAGATCACAAGGTCAGGAGTGCGAGAAGAGCCTGGCCAATATGGTGAAACCTTGTCTCTACTAAAAATACAAACATTAGCTGGGTGTAATGGTGTGTGCTTGTAGTCTCAGCTACTCAGGAGGCTGAGGCAGGAGAATCACTTGGACCCAGGAGGTGGAGGTTGCAGTGAGTGGAGATGGCACCACGACACTCCAGCCTGGGCGACAGAGTGAGACACTGCCTCAAAATAAAGAAAAAAAATGTGGTATGAACCACAGCTAAACTACAATCAATTAGAGAGTGAGCCAAAGCATCTCAAAGTATATCATCAGTTATCAGGCAATAACATGCAATTTCTAAAACCTAACTTAAATGCAGCTTTTAAAGACATTTGAAATGTGTCAGTTTAGTCACATTTATTGAATAAAGTTAGCAAATGGATATCTCTTGAAAATGAGAGCTCCAGGGAATTAAAAAATGTAAAGTTCCCATATCCTTTCTGTGTTAACACAGCTAATTATGATCTTTACTTAACATGCAAAAGTCAACAGAACAACTCAGTATTTCACCAAATTAAAAACAAGAATTGTGCTAGAGAAATGAAACCCTAAAGAGAAACGGTCATATAACTAACCTCAGTCAAGTAGTTCTTGCAGTTATTTGAAGTCTGAGGGTTTGAAGTAGGAATTCTTATGGGCATTTGGGGAATATATTTTCTGTTGAGTCCTATACTAGTAAGATTTTCAACACAAGGTGTCTCTGGGCCTCGCCTTGTAGGAAGAGTGCTGAGAAAATATTTCACCCTCTTTCTCCATAAGGAGCCTTGGTGCTGATCATCGCTATTTTCTTATTCACTCTGTAAAGATAGCAAAGACGAATGCTTACTATTTCATTTTTCCTTAAATGATTCTTAATGACTTGCAGTTTTTAAAAACTTGCCCTGAGAGTAAACCAAATTACCCACTAAACAGTGTTTTCACACCGAAGATGTGTGAGAGCATACCTGTTGTAAGGAATCATAATTTTAAAATCGTTCTAAAGAAGCACCTTTGTTTCTAAGGTGATTTCTACTGAACAAGCAGTTCAAACAAAGTAGACAGGGAAGAGAAATGGCTATCAGTGATGTATGGCTCAACAGGTAAAAC